>NW_027361738.1:37677500-38277500 GCF_039654945.1 Dendrobates tinctorius
GAAGGACAGTTTGCAACTACAGACAGATTTGAGTAAATTGGAGAATTGGGCTGAAAAATGGCAAATGACGTTTAACACAGATAAGTGAAAGGTTATGCACATGGGAAGGAGAAACAGATGCTACAATTACTTACTAAATGGGAAACTGCTGGGGAAATCAGACATGGAAAAAGACTTAGGCATCTTAGTCAATAAGAAGCTAAATTGGAGTGCCCAGTGTCAGGCAGCTGCCACCAAAGCAAATAGGGTCATGGGATGCATTAAAAGAGGTCTGGGGACACGAGATGAAAACATAATTCTCCCTCTGTACAAATCACTTGTCAGACCACACTTGGAGTATTGTGTGCAATTTTGGATGCCGGTGCTCAAGAAAGACATTACTGAACTTGAAAGGGTTCAAAGGCGGGCTAGTAAAATGATAAATGGAGTTGGTTCACTACAATACCCAGAAAGGTTATCAAAATTAGGTCTATTTACTCTAGAAAAGAGAAGACTTAGGGGAGACCTAATCTATATGTACAAGTATATCAGAGCGCAATACAGAGATCTCTCCAATGAACTGTTTGTACCAAGGACTGTGACAAGAACAAGGGGGCAATCTCTTCGTTTGGAGGAAAGACAATTTCTGCACCAGCATAGAAGAGGGTTCTTCACGGTAAGAGCAGGGAGGCTCTGGAATTCTCTTCCTGACAAAGTGGTGATGGCCAAATCACTGAATGAATTTAAGAAAGGAATGGATGCTTTTCTTGTGAGTAACAGTATAGAAGGTTACGAATAACATAATATTATAGGTAGATGATTGACCCAGCTTAGGAGTCGGGAAGGAATTTTTTTTCCCTATGGAGAAAATTAGCTTCTACTCTGTGGGTTTTTTGCCTTCCCCAGGATAAACAATGCAGAACAGCTGCACTAAAAATAGGCTGAACTAGATGGACATAAGGTCTTCCTTCAGCCTTCAAAACTATGTTACTATGTTACCCCACTGTTGCAGTGTGTCAGCAAGGCAATATAAAAAAAAAAAATGTTCTATTGGCTTAATAAATAGCGTATCTTTATCTAGCAGTTATGCGATTGGTGCAATCCAGGTAGAGATAAGCAAATGTCACAATTTACTAGTGGCAATAATTTTCACTGCTCTGCTGTTGCAGTGTTTCAGAAAAATGATATGCAAAAAATTTTTCTATTGGTTTAACCCCCAAGGGTGGTTTGCACGTTCATGACCGGGCCAATTTTTACAATTCTGACCACTGTCCCTTTATGAGGTAATAACTCTGAAACGCTTCCATGGATCCCGGTGTTTCTGACAATGTTTTCTCATGACATATTGTAATTCATGCTAGTGGTAAAATTTCATTCATATAACTTGCGTTTATTTGTGAAAACAATGAAAATTTGGCAAAAATTTTGAAAATTTCGCAATTTTCCAAATTTGAATTTTTATGCCCTTAAATCACAGAGATATAGCACA
This sequence comes from Dendrobates tinctorius, assembly GCF_039654945.1. Lineage (NCBI taxonomy): Eukaryota > Metazoa > Chordata > Amphibia > Anura > Dendrobatidae > Dendrobates > Dendrobates tinctorius. The sequence goes on from NW_027361738.1 coordinate 37,678,969, forward strand.
CAAAAAACTTAATAAGTAACATTTCCCACATGTTTACTTTACATCAGCACAATTTTGGAACCAAATTTTTTTTTGTTAGGAAGTTATAAGGGTTAAAATTTGACCAACGATTTCTCATTTTTGCAACACCATTTTATTTTTACAGACCACATCACTTTTGAAGCCACTTTGAGGGGTCTATTTGATAGAAAATACCCAAAAGTGACACCATTCTAAAAACTGCACCCCTTAAGGTGCTCAAAACCACATTCAAGAAGTTTATCAACCCTTCAGGTGCTTCACAGGAATTTTTTGAATATTTAAAAAAAATGAACATTTAAATTTTTCACAAAAAAAATAATTCAGGTTCAATTTTTTTTATTTTACCAATGGTAACAGGAGAAATTGGACTGCAAAAGCTATTATGCAGTTTGTCCTGAGTATGCTGATACCTGATATGTGGGGGGAACCACTGTTTCGGTGCATGGCAGAGCTTTTTCAATGCAAAATTGGCTGGAATTCAGATTGGACGCCATGTCACGTTTGGAGAGCCCCTGATGTACCTAAACAGTCGAAACCTCAAACAAGTGACCCCATTTTGGAAACTAGACCCCCCAAGGAACTTATCTAGATATGTGATGAGAACTTTGAACCCACAAGCTCTTCACAGAAGTTTATAACGACCAGCCGTACAATTAAAAAATCATATTTTTTTCCACAAAAATGATCTTTTCACCCCCAACTTTTATTTTCTCAAGGGTAACAGGACCCTAAAAGTTATTGTGCAATTTGTCCTGAGTACTCTGATTCCCCACATGTGGGGGTAAACCACTATTTGGGTGCATGGCAAAGCTCAGAAGGGAAGCAGCGCCATTTGACGTTTTTGGCTGGAATTGAGATCGGACACCATGTCGCGCTTGGAAAACCCCTGATGTCCCAAAACAGTGGAAACCCCCACAAATGACACCATTTTGGAAACTAGACCCCCCAAGGAACTTATCTAGATGTGTGGTGAGCACTTTTAACCCCCCAGTGCTTCACAGAAGTTTATAACGCCCGGTCGTGAAAATAAAAAAATCGTATTCTTTCAACAAACATGATCTTTTAGTCACCAATTTTTTTATTTTCCCAAGGGCCAGGAGAAATTGGACCCCAAAAGTTGTTGTCCAATTTTTCCTGAGTACGCTGATACCCCATATGTGGGAGAAAACTACTGTACGTCAGGGCTCGGAAGGGAAGTAGTGACGTTTTGGAATGCAGACTTTGATGGAACAGTCTGCGGGTGTCATGTTGCTTTTGGAGAGCCCGTGATGTACCTAAACAGTGGAAACCCCCACAAGTGACATCATTTTGGAAACTAGACCCCCTTAGGAACTTATCTAGATGTGTGGTGAGCACTTTTAACCCCAAGTGCTTCACAGAAGTTTATAACGCCCGGGCGTGAAAAAAAAAAAATTGTATTTTTTTCAACAAACATGATCTTTTAGTCACCAATTTTTTTATTTTCCCAAGGGTACCAGGAGAAATTAGACCCCAAAAGTTGTTGTTCAATTTGTCCTGAGTACGCTGATACCCCATATGTGGGAGAAAACTACTGTATGGGCACACGTCAGGGCTCAGAAGGGAAGTAGAGACGTTTTGGAGTTCAGACTTTGATGGAATGCTCTGCGGGTGTCATGTTGCATTTGGAGAGCCCCTGATGTACCCTAACAGTGGAAACCCCCAACAAGTGACCCCATTTTGGAAACTAGACCCCCTAAGGAACTTGTCTAGATGTGTGGTGAGCACTTTGAACCCCCCAGTGCTTCACAGAAGTTTATAATGACCGGGCGTGAAAATAAAAAAATCGTATTTTTTCAACAAACATGATCTTTTAGTCCCCATTTTTTATTTTCCCAAGGGTACCAGGAGAAATTAGACCCCAAAAGTTGTTGTCCAATTTGTCCTGAGTACGCTGATACCCTATATGTGGGGTAAAAGCTAGCCCTAACCCTAACCCTAATGGGAAAATGGAAATAAATACGTTTTCTTTTAATTTTATTATTTTTCCCTAACTAAGGGGGTGATAACGGGGGGTTTGATTTACAATTTATGGCGGTTTTTATGTTTGGCAACTGTTGCACTCTAAAAGATGCTTTTTATTGTAAAAATAGTTTTTGCATCACCACATATTGAGAGCTATAATTTTTCCATATTTTGATCCACAGAGTCATGTGAGGTCTTATTTTTTGTGGGACGAGTTGACATTTTTATTGTTATCATGTTCGGGCACATGACATCTTTTGATCGCTGTTTAATCTGATTTTTGGGGCGCAGAATGAACAAAAACCAGCGTTTCATGAATTTCTTTTGGGGGGTGCGTTTACACCGTTCCGCCTGCGGTAAAATTGATAAAGCACTTTTATTCTTCGGGTCAGTATGGTTACAGCGATACCTCATTTAGGTCTTTTTTTTATGTTTTGTCGGTTTTATGCAATGAAAAAAATTTTATATAAAAAATAATTATTTTTGCATCGCTTTATTCTGCGAGCTATAACTTTTTTATTTTTTTGCTGATGATGCTGTATGGCAGCTTGTTTTTTGCGGGACAAGATGACGTTTTCAGCAGTACCATGGATATTTATATACGTCTTTTTTATTTTGATCGCGCGTTATTGCACTTTTTGTTCGGCGGTATGATAATAAATCATTATTTTTTGCTTCGTTTTTTACTTTTATTTTTTAAGGGGTTCGCTAAAGGGGTTAACTAATGGGACAGTTTTATAGGGCGGGTCGTTACGGACGCGGTGATACCAAATATGTGTACTTTTATTGTTTTTTTATTTCCAAAAAATGAATTTATTAGGGAATTTTTTTTTTTTATTTATTTAGCGATTTTTAAAAAATTATTTTTACACTTTTTTTTTTAACTTTATTACATTGTCCCAGGTGGGACATCAATGTCAGGTGACAGATCAGCGATCTGTCACAGGCACTGCACGAGGCTTCCTCCTTGCCTGCGCTTTGCAGGCATGAGGAAGCCAGCTCCCTGCAAGCCCCCGAAGGTCCCCGTTGCCATCTTGGATTCAGGGACCTGCAGGTATGGAGCCCCCCGCAGCAGCGCTGCACATTGCACTGCTGTTTGGGGCTCAGGGAAGCACAGAGGGAGCCCCCTCCCTGCCGATGCTTCCCTTTAACCCCCGGTACACCGCGATCGTGTTTGATCGTGGTGTGCAAGGGGTTAACGTGTCGGGGGTGGTCGGTGACCGCCCCTGACACATTGTGCCGTGTGTCAGCTGTGATAATCAGCTGACACCCGGCCGCGATCAGCGGCGCTCATTACGTGGGTGCCGCTGATCGCTGTGACGTACTATCCCGTCCCTGGGAATTAAGTCCCAGGGCACATGGACGGGATAGTAAGTCACGTGACAGAAAGGGGTTAATAAATATTGTATTTTCATCTAGCAGTTGAGACACTGGGGAATCAGGGCAGAGATAACAAAAACGTAACAAATAATTTTCAGTACTCTGCTGTTGCAGTGTCAGCAAGGCAATATAAAAAAAAATCATAATTTTCAATTGGTTTAATAAATAGCGTATCTTTATATACCAGTTGTGCGACTGTCACAATCCGAGTCGAGAAAAGCAAATGTCACAATTTACCAGTGGCAATAATTTTCATTACTCCACTGTTGCAATGTGTCAGCATGGCAATCTAAAAAAAACATAATTTTCTATTGGTTCAATAACTGGACTGTAATTGGACTGGCACAAAGCCTTCAGAGATACGTAAACATGACTATTTACCTGTAATTTACGTCAGTCTGCTGTTGTTTTGTATAATGAAGCTGAGATCTGAAAAAAAATAGCCACACATTGCTAGATACAGTGAATTTGTACATAAGACCTTTGTGAGGGTACTTGTGAAAAATAAAGCCATTATTTTTTTTATAAGCATAATGCATTCAATATGAGAAAGGGTGAAGTTAAGGGACATGGATGTGGTGGTGCCCGCCAAGGACATGTGACAGATCCAAAGGTGACTGTTTCTCATTCTAGCTTTCTGTCAAAATTTGGTCAGCGCGCTACACTACTATCGAACCCAGACAAGTACGAGGATTCTGTGAGTTGGATGGCAGACAAAGGCTCCAGTGTGTTGACAAGCAGCACCATGAAATCTTCCACAATGTCCAGTCTCAGTAGTCAAAAGGATGGGCCTCTGAATCCTCAACTTGGTCCTCCTTCCTCCCACCATCAAGAATTGCAGGAGACATGTGACCTCAACGTTGGCCACTCTGAGAAACTGTTTATGTTCCCTTGTAATTTGTCAGGCCTCTCAATGTGCACCATTAAAGAGAGTCATGAGGAGATGGAATGCAGTGATGCCCAATCATTTGAGCACCCAGGCCCAGGAGAAAGGCTTGTCGGGGAAGGTCAATTTATGTCTGAAAAGTTGGAAGATAATCATGATGCACAGTTGCCATCAGGTCAGCTTAAAATCGCAACTCAGAAGGAGCATCATATTGATGAATTGGAAGACGACGTGATCGATGATGAGGCCACTGATCCAACCTGGCACAGTGGCATGCCTAGTGAGCACAGCAGTGCAGAGAGGGATACATGGAAACAGGCAAGAAAAGGTAGTGTTTGAGCAGAGGGAGAACTTGGTCAACTGTTCAACAGAGACCCCCACTTGGCTAAATAACAGGCCAAGGGTGCATTGTTTCCCTGTAAGGCAGTTTTTTTCTGAAATTCCTTCAGACAAAACAACTGAAATTTGCAGCATCTGCTAAACTAAGCTATCTCCACTCTACTCTCAAGATCACATCTCACTACCTGTGCACTTGACCCGATCCCATCCCACTTCATCCCAAACCTCACCACAGTCTTCATCCCAACCCTAACCCACCTCTTTAACCTATCACTAACAACTGGTGTTTTCCCCTCAAGCTTTAAACATGCCTCAATCACACCTATCCTCAAAAAGCCCTCTCTTGACCCATCCTCTGTATCTAGCTATTGCCCTATATCACTTCTCCACTATGCTCCAAAACTACTGGAACAACACGTCCATCTTGAACTGTCCTCCCACCTCTCTTCTTGCTCCCTCCTTGACCACTTACAATCTGGCTTCCAGCCACACCACTCCACTGAAACTGCCCTAACTGAGGTCACCAATGACCTATTAACCGCGAAGGCCAAGTGACACTACTCTGTCCTCCTCCTCCTGGACCTGTACTCTGCCTTTGACACAGTGGATGCTTCCCTATTACTACAGACCCTCTCATCTCATGGTATCACAGACTGGGCCCTATCTTGGATTGCATCATGCCTAACAGACAGGACATTCAGCATCTCCCACTCGCACACCACCTCCTCACCGTTCCCCCTATCTGTTGGAGTCCTGCAGGGTTCAGTCCTAGGGCCCCTGCTCTTCTCCATTTACACCTTCGGCCTCGGACAGCTCATAGAACCTCATGGCTTTCAGTATCACCTCTATGCTGATGACACACAGCTCTACATCTCTGGACCAGATATCACCTCCCTACTTAACAGAATCCCTAAATGTCTGTCTGCTATTTCATCCTTCTTTCTGCTAGATTTCTAAAACTTAATATGGACAAAACAGAATTAATCATCTTTCCCCATCTCATGTGACCCCCCCAATGGACCTATCCATTAAAGTAAATGGCTGCCCACTCTCTCCAATCCCACAAGCTCCCTGCCTCAGGGTTATCCTTGACACTGATCTCTCTTTCAAACCACATATCCAAGCCCTTTCCACTTCCTGCCGACTTCATCTCAAAAATATTTCACGAATCCATACATTCCTCAGACAAGAATCTGCAAAAACCCTAGTCCATGCCCTCATCATCTCCCACCTTGACTACTCCAACCTCCTGCTCTGTGGCCCCCCTCTAACTCTCTCGCACCCCTCCAATCTAATCTAAATGCTGCTGCCCGACTAATCCACCTGTCCCCCCACTAATCCCCGGCCTCTCCCCTCCGTCAATCCCTGCACTGGCTCCCCATTACCCAAAGACTCCAGTTCAAAACCCTAACCATGACATACAAAGCCATCCACAACCTGAGTCCTCCATACATCTGTGACCTCGTCTCCCGGTACTTACCTTCACGAAACCTCTGAGCCTCACAAGATAACCTTCTGTACTCCCCTCTTTTCTCCTCTTCCCACAATCGCATACAAGATTTCTCCCACGCATCCCCCCTACTCTGGAACTCTCTACCACAACAAAGCAGACTCTCACCTACCATGTAAACCTTCAAAAAGGACCTGAAAACCTACCTCTTCCGACAAGTCTACAACCTGCAGTGACCACCGATCCACCAAACCGCTGCATGACCAGCTCTACCCTTGCCTACTGTATCCTCACTCATCCCTTGTAGATTGTGAGCCCTTGCGGACAGGGTCCTCTGTCATCCTGTACCAGTCGTGACTTGTATTGTTTAAGATTACTGTACCTGCATGTATTATGTATACCCCTCCTCACATGTAAAGCGCCATGGAATAAATGGTGCTATAATAATAAATAATAATAAGAGGCAAGAACACTGCCAACCTGAGCACCAACAGCATGCAAAAGCACATGGCAGCCAAGAACTCCAGTAAGTGGGCAGAACGCCTGGGTACCAAATGTGTGTCTGAAGTTCAAACCACTGCCCTTTCCCCTGTGCTACGGCCTTCCCAATCTGCTGTCCATAAAGCAGGTGCTGATGCCTCCTGCCCACAACATGCAGTTGCACAGACACAACAGTCAGCAACCACTTCCAGTTCGTTTTTCCAGCGCATCATTCAGTTGTCCCTGCCCCAGATGTTTAAATGAAAGCAGAAATATCCAACACAGGCCCAAATGCTAAACACCCACATTGCCAGATTGCTAGCCTGAAAAATGATGCCATTTCGACGTGAGAACTGATTCTTTCCCCAACCTCTTGGTGTGGGCAGCCCCACGGTAATTGATTCCCAGTGGACACTATTTTTCCCTGTGTGCAGTCCCCACGTTACATAAACATGTGTTACACAAAATCAGCCGTGCTATGGCCAACGCAGTCGCAGGGAAGGTCAACCTACCCACAGACACATGAACAAGTTCTTGTGGACAGGGATGCTACATTTCCATGATGGTACATTGGGTTAACCTGTTGGCGTCTGTGAGAGAGTCAGACACTGGAACATCACATATCTTACCCAGAGGCGTATCTAGGCTTTCTGGCACCCGGGGCAAGAATTCGGTTCGGCGCCCCCCCCACCCAAGTACATATGCAACTTGCACACTTAGCCATGTACCTGCGAGTTGCTCTTCCTAATGCTCTCAATGTTCAGTAAAAAACTGAGAGAAGCAGGAAGAGAAGCTCGTTGTCACAGGACCATACCTATGAAAATCGCATATGAGTGAAGTGTCCATGTGATGACTACTGCAACCTGCAGGGCTGAATCCTGACATTGCAGCTTCTGAATTCTCACAACGAATGCACTGCACACTTTTAGGATTCTCCCTTGCCTATGTACAGTCATGTCAGCACAAGTATGTGATTTACATACTTCTGGCCACATTCCGACTAGACGTGCCCGGCCTCGCTCTGTTCATTTTCATTGAGTGAGGCCACACATGTCTAGTCAGCATGTGACCGCATGTATGTAAATTACCGGCATGAGAGAATCCTGACAGCGTTCAGTGAGCACTGTGAGAATTCAGAAGTCTGCAGTCACGTAGAATGACTGCAGACTCCGTACAAACCAGGACAAACCCTTTAATGTTCCTAACAAATAAAAACATGAGAATAAGTCAGTAGCACAAATAACATTTACATCCAGGTACCTTATAGATGACATCGTCTCTGCAGTCAGTCACCTTTTCTTCTAGACCCCATGATGAGTTTTCTCATCCACATCTCGTCTCTGTAGACGTCCATCTTCTCCGGTCTTCTGCAGCAAATCTCCACACGATGCCCTTAAAAATAGAAGTGTCATTATAATGCCCCTAAATAAAAATATCTGCAATATACTGTCACCTCACACTATTCCCCTCTAGCATCCCACCTGTTCACCATACTGTCTCCTCATATATTTACCCCCTCACTCTCTATACTGTCTGCTCACACATATCCCTGACTCCCCATACTGTGTCCACTTACATTAACCCATTCGCTCCCCATACTGTCTGCACCAATCCCCCATACTGTTTCCTCATACATACTCTTTATTTTGTGTCCTCAAATCTCCCCACACATTAAATCCCCCCATCCCCAATCCCCCACACATTAAATAACCCCCCATCCCCACTCCAAATCCCCCCACACATTAACCCAATCCCCACTCATTAACCCCCATCAGTACTCCAAATCCCCCACACATTAAGCCCAACCCCACTCATTAACGCCCATCCCCATTCATTAACCCCCACACACATTAACCCAATCCCCACTCATTAACCCCATCACCACTCCAAATCCCCCCACACATTAAATAACCATCTCCATTCCAAATACCCCCACACATTAACCCCCATCCCCACATTAACCCCCATCCCCACTCATTAACGCCCCCACAAATTAACCCCATCCCCATTCATTAACCCCCCCACTCATTAACCCCCATCCCCAATCATTAACGCCCCCACACATTAACCCCATCCCCATTCATTAACCCCCGCACACATTAACCCCCATCCCCAATCATTAACGCCCCCACACATTAACCCCCATCCCCATTCATTAACCCCCGCACACATTAACCCAATCCCCACTCATTAACCCCCCATCACATTAAATAACCCCCATCTCCACTACAAATCCCCCCACACATTAACCCCATGGCATCCCCACTCATTAACTCCCACACACATTAACCCCCATCCCCACTCATTAACCCCCATCCCCACTCTAAATAGCCCCACACATTAACCGCCATCCCCTCTACAAATCCCCCCCATCTCCACTCATTAACACCCCCTCATCTCCCATCTTCGGTGGTTCTTCAGCTCCACAGAGGAGCACACTTACCACCAGCGTTTGCTTTGGGCGCCGGGGAGTGACGTCAGCAGCGTGATCACATGACCTGATCACGCTGCTGACGTCACTCTGGCCCGGAGGTCAGAGCTTCATTTGTACTGGCGTCTGTATAGACGCCAGTACAATTGTTCCCTGGGAGCCGACACGCGCTCCTTCTCTGCGCCGGCTGTCAGCTTGACAGCTGACACAGAGAACCGCCGACTCCCAGGCTGGGGGGGCGGCAGAACACAGCCGCCAAGGAGGACACTGCGGACCGCTGCATTAGGCGGCCCGACTGCGCCCCCCTGCTGGCTGCTCCCGGGGCAACTGCCCCGGCTGCCCCCCCTAGATACGCCCCTGATCTTACCCACACTAAGAATAGCGGGCCCAACTTCCATCAGGGTTTCAGTTTCCTCGTGTTCCATTTCCTGTCTCTCCTCCTCATCATCATCCTCCTCAGTGGAACTAGCCTCCCCATCAATCCCCAGCTGGGAAGTCTGCAGCACTGCCTTGGTGAAGCAGCATGCTCTGCTGAAGCTTTGTTTAGGTGAAAAAGCTCACAACGCAGCAGAGCTGTTGAAAGGGATCAAAGAACAAACCGATCAGTGGCTCTCATCCCAATGAATGTTCAACCTCATCTGGTTGTGTGCGATAATGGGCGTAACTTGGTGGTGGCTTTAAAGCTCGGCAAGCTGGAACACATTCCATGCATGGCTCACTTGCTGAACTTGGTTGCACAGCGGTTTTTAAAAACACACCTTGACTTGCCAGACCTACTTGCCAAGGTATGCTGTGTCAGCACACATTTCCGAAAGTCATCTCAGGCTTTCGTCCATCTGGCTTCGCTGCAGCAGCACTTTAATTTGCCTCATCACCGATTCATTTGTGACCTGCCCACATGATGGAATTCAACCTGTTTGACATGTTGGCAAAGCTTAAAGAGCAACAGAGGACAGTGTCTGAATTCCAGCTTCTCAATGTCCATCAGCGTAACACTCAGCCCCTACACATAGCAACTGCCGAGTGGGTGTGTATCACTGACATATGTCAGTTTCTTCAAAACTTTGAGTACTGTACAAAGTGATTATCAGTGTAACATCCTACTGCTCTGTCTATTAAAACATACGCTGCAGAATCTCAAAAAAGAAGCTTTGAATGCCGAGCAGATGGATATGGAGCAAGATTTTACAGTGGCTGATACCATATAGCCCAGCCTCACACAATATTCTCAGGTCACATTGGGTGATGAAGAGGAACAGGAAGAGGAGGAGGAACCGGAGATTTTGGTCTGTGCTACAGAGGGGACTCCCAATCCCAGCTTCATGTCTGTCCAGCATGGATGGCCTGAAGAGGAGGAGGAGGCTATGTGTCATGAGGAGGAGAGGATGCTCTTCCTGGTGAGGACACTGAATGTTTGACTCTTTGTAGTCTGCCCCACATGGCAGAGTTCATGTCCAGATACCTTTCCCAAGATCCTCTTGTGAAACACATTTTGTCCAACATAAAATACTGGCTGTACACCTTTATTTACCCATGGTACATGGAGAAATTTGCTTCTCTCATGTCGGAGGCAGACGTGCCATTTTCAGTGCACGCATGCCAGAGGACTGTTGTGAAAAACTTACCCTTAAGGCCCCGTCACACATAACGACTCACCAGCGATCCCAACAACGATATCAACGTGTCAGGATCACTGGTGAGTTGCTACATGATTACTGGTGAGCTGTCAAACAGACAGCTTCACCAGCGATCAGCACAGGAACGCCGATCGCGCGTCGTCGCTGTGTTCGTTAGTTACCAGTGCGCTAATGCAGGGAGCTGGTAACTAGCGTACACATCGGGTATCCAAGGGACGTGCATCCCTTAGATACCCGATGTGTACGTTAGTTACCAGCTCCCTGCATCAGCGCACTGGTAACTAACGTACACATCGGGTTTCTAAGGGATGCACGTTCCTTGGATACCTGATGTGTACATTAGTTACCAGCTGATCGCTGGTCTCCTGCCTGTCACATGCAGCGATGCATGCTGGCCAGTAGGAGACCAGCGACCAAAGAAAAGTCCAGGGCTTTCCTACAGCAATCAGCGATACCGGCAGGGGGGCCGGTTGCTGATCGCTGTCACACACAGCGATCTCGCTGGTGAGATCGCTGTTGTGTCACAAAACTTCTGACTCAGCAGCGATCTCGCTAGCGAGATCGCTATGTGTGATGGGCCCTTAGACAACACTGCTGGCAGAGGTACCAGCTCTTTTCACCCACAAGGATTGCAGGGGAGGGACACACACACCAAGTGCAACTCAGGGGGGGATGTCCACCAACTGGACCATTCCATTTTCATGAAACCGTCACTTCAGCAATGGCTATCTGTGGGTGTAACTATGACGAGGAGGGAGAAGTTGACCAAGATGGTGAAGGAGTACTTAAGTGACCATACCAGCATCCTTCCTGATTCTTCAGTGCCCTTTAATTAATGGTTGTCCAAGCTGCACACTTGGCCCAACCTCTCATTGAGCGCCTTGGAGATGCCACCATGCCCTGCTGCAAGTGTGTTGTCTGAGCGGGGTTTTAGTTCAAACGGTGCAATCATAACAGATAGGCACACACGGCTGTCAAAGGAAAATGCAGACAAGCTGACTCTTCTAAAACTGAACAAGGGCTGGATTTCCTCCAACTTTGGAAGCCCTACGGATGACAACAGCATCATGTAAATACAGCCCAATTTTTTTAAGTTGTCCATCCCTTACCATCCAAACTTGTTTTGTTCAAGAAATCACCTCCTTCTCCTCCTTCTGCTTTTACAACAAGTACTTAGTGCTCATCTATGTATACCCTATGTGGGTAATGTTTAATTTTTGAAAACTGTGCACATTGTGCAATGGTGAAACTTGTACTCCATACCTTTACATCTTGTAATAATCTGCTAAATGTATTGTGAGGTCCCCATCAAGGTCTCTTTCAGTTTGTATGATACAGTCCCCTTGGGGTAATTTTTTGGAAACCTTTGTACATTGTGCAATGGTCAAATTTCTACTCTCAATCTCTAGCTCTTGTAATAACTGCAAAGTGTATTGTAATGTCCCTATCACAGCATCTTTCAACTGGTCTGATACAGACTCCTTGGGTAATTTTTGGGGCCCTTACCAAACTCAGGTTTCACTGCACCTGCTGGCATTCTGAAAATTGTAAGCTAGGCCGCCTAATGACATGGCGGTGGACATGGTGGTGGTGGAGGACAAGGACCAAAATTCAAATGGGCTTGTTTTAACTGGCATTGTAAAGGAATGGTGAATATGTATTCCGCTATCTAGGGAGGGAGTGACCTCCTAAATGTAGCAGTAAGAGCCCTCACAATTGTTAAAGGAAAAGCTAAAGACAAAATGCTCCGTGTGAACATATGCTGAAGGGGAGGTATAATTTTTTAAAATTTTTAAGAAAATTTTTTTGCATTATATACATGTAGCTATCAAGGAAAAAATGTTTCTTTACATTTTTCCCTTTTAAAAAAATACTTTGGTTTCGTCTGGCAGGTCTTTTTAAAAATCAGTAAACCCATATACCATATGTCAGTCAGAAAAGGCATGCAGGCATTGTCTCCATGCTGTTCCCATTTAGTTTTAGCTCATTCCTATGCATTTCAGCCTTTTTCTCATGCCCCAGACATGCTGGGTCCAGCAGAAAAATATTCGGCTTTCTATTCACTTGCATTGGATTTGTTATTCGGTACAAATGCAAGGATATTAGAAATTATTATTGCCCATTTCCCCAATTCCGTATATTTTACTAATCACTCCTCACTATTTATGATAGATTGTACACAACCAGAAGGAGGGATTGCAGAAGCCATATTGAAGTGAAGCTGGATTGTGAGAAAACGTAACAGATCGCACCTTAAGGCCCCTTTACTTTTAGCGATGCACCAGCGATCCGACCACGATACGACCTGGTCAGGATTGCTGGTGCATCGCTAAATGGTCGCTAGTGAGCTGCCAAACAGGCAGATTTCACTAGGGATGTAGCGATGCAGCAGCGGTCGTTACTTACCTTTCACACGCAGCAATGCTGACGTCCTGCCGCCCACGTCCACACGTCACTCGTTGGCGCCAGCAGGAAGATCCTGACGAGAAATGGACCAAGCCGATCTCCCGCGATCAGCGACAGACAGCGGGGGAGCCGGTCGGAGGTAAGTATCACACATAGCGATATCGCTAGCAATATCGTTGCTGCGTCACAAAATCGGTGGCGCTTTAGTGATATTGCTAGCGATATCGCTATGTATAAAACCCCCTTTAGACATAGAGATAGGGAGAAAAGCATAAAACACTGAAAAAGCTGTACAGATAATGTGCGACAAAAACAAAAGACGGAACCATAATGATTGAATACCCTGCAGTAAATAAATGAACAGCATAGTGCATAAAAATAATATAGGGTACCTAGTTAACATGTTTTTTGATTAAAAAAAGAAAAAGCAAAAGCCATCCCACCACTTCATGGTGACCTTAAGCGCATGTTCACACTGGTCACTGAACAGACAAAAACAAAGAAACAAACCAAAGACTGTTCAGTGGCCAGTGTGAATGTGCGCTTACACGTTGCATGCACACCAGTTTATACCTTTTGTTTTTTTTCAGTCTGTTTGCATCATGTGCATATAAAGGTGTGCCCTGCCTTTTCCTTGAGCTAGGCATTATATTGATATGGTTTCCCATGGCTGTGTGTCCACTAGCTGGCCCAGTCCTTCTCAGCCCTTATCCACATACATGTCACTTGACAAATGGAAAGGTTTTAAATATCAGAGTTAGGAATCTTCCAATTAGGCTAACCGTGAAGTGGTGGGATGGCTTGTGTTTTTTTACCAAAAGACATGTTAGCTAAGTACCCTATATTATTTTCATGCAATATGCTGTTTATTTACTGTATGGAGAACATGGGGGGACTCTGCATGGAGAACATGGGGGGACTCTGGTTGGAGAACATGGTGGGGACTTTGGATGAAGAGAACATGGGGAGGACTCTGGATGGAGAACATGGGGGTGCTTTATATGGAGAACATGGGGTGGAGCTCTGTATGAAGCACCTAGAGAGAGCTATGTATGGAGAACATGGGGGAGCACTGTATTGAGAACATGGGGGAGCTCTGTATGGAGAACATGGGGGAGAACTTGGAATGGAGAACATGGGAGAGCTTGGTATGTAGAACATGGGGGAAGCTGTTCATGACCTCAAGCTGAAGCGCACTTAGGTTATGCAGCAGGACAATGGTCTATAACACATCAACAAGTCCACATCTGAATGGCTTAAGAAAAACAGAATTAAGTCTTTGGAGTGGTCTAGTCAAAGTCCTGACCTTAATCTGATTGAGATGCTGTGGCATGACCTTAAAAAGGTGACTCATACTTGGAAACCCTCCAATGTTGCTGAATTACAATTCTGCAAAGATGAGTGGGTTGAAAATTCCTCCATAGCATTGTAAAAGACTCATTGCCAGTTATTGCAAACGCTTGATTGCAGTTGCTGCTAAGGGTGGCCCAACCAGTTATTAGGTTAAGGGGGCAATCACTTTTTCACACAGGGTCCTGTAGGTTTGGATTTCATTTTCCCTTAATAATAAAGAGCTTCACTTAAAATTAGCAGTTTGTGATTACTTGTGTTATCTTTGTCTAATGTGTACATTTGTTTGGTGATCTGAAACATTTAAGTGTGACAAACATACAAAAGAACAGGAAATCAGGAAGGGCAAACACTTTTTCACACAAATATTATATATATATATATATATATACTGTATATATACACACACACACATGTATAGTGTGCATGTAAGGCCGGAACTATTGGGACTGTCACCACTGTTGGCGGGGGAGGTTTCTTCTAGGAGGGAGAGACATTTCTGTTGGACAGCAGGGGGAACAGGGTATATAAGGAGACCTGAGCGTGAGAACGGGTCAGACTTGGCGGGAAGACGACAGGGGACAGTTGGCTCCTTGTCCGCTGCTCGCTCTGACAACTCCACATTACCCAACCCTCAGCGTGCAGGCCTAAAGACTTCCTTTGACGATATTAATTTACGGTCTGGAATATCCCTGATGTGACTGTGATAGATTATAAACTGCCTAGAGAATATTCTGAAAGGCCGCCAGTTGCCGCGGACTGTAAGCGTGTGCATGTCTTGTGTCCGGCGTTATTGCTGAGGAATCCGCCTAAAAGACTGTTTCCACATTCCGACGCACTCAAGTCAGCAGGACCAAATCCATCAGCACAGTCGGGAGACAGTACTTCTCGTATCTCCGTAGCAGAGCCAGAGACTTTGTCCACGATTTGACGGGAGATTTTACAGCCTTTCCCCTGCAAGAACCGCAAGCGTTAAGTTACCGTGTTTCTTTATCTCCTATTCCTGAGAATTGTATTTGTATGTGATTTCCTCTGCTCTTTACTGGTCTTGCCTCCCTGCATGCAGTATTACTTGTTAATTTCCTGGTCAGTAAACCCTTGTTAACCTCTTCTGTGTCTGCGGCTATTCACTGCATCAAACGGACCTCTCCTCTTTACATTTATACAGATGGAAATGTTATAATGCTAAGCAACACTTGTTAACCTCACATAGTAAGAAGCCTGATTCTTAGGGTTCACTCACACGTGCGTTTAAAAAGCTGTTCCCTTTCTCATTTAGGAGAGTGGGATGATTTTTTCTCATTTCTCATCCTTGTGCTGTCTTTACACCATTTGTTTTTTTTTTACTCAGTCACTTTTCATCTTTTACAGGACCATTTACAGTTTCTTCTTATCTTATAAAATTGGAATATATAGGTAAAAGTCAGACTAATGATCCATATGGCATGTGATTTTTTTTATCACACCTATCAGATTTCAGAGTGAAATCGCAGAATGGTGTAATTTTTTTTCCTTATCCCTATTCCAGCTGAGGAAAAACTCGCAGGCGAACACAGTCTCATTGAATATCATTGGTGAGAGTGCAATGCATTTTTTTTATTGCATTGCACTCAGTGTATTTATATGCAAGTGGAAGGGAGGCTATAAAGATTTTGTCAAAATGTATTGCTGCATTATTTATTAAAAAACAAACAAAACAAACATGCAATGTCCCTATACTACCACCAGGTGGCACATAAAGCTATCTTATTTCTCCCAGCATATAGTAATACCTTGATGCACTTGATGTAATCAGTGATTGTGTCTATAGTGATAATGCAATTATTCTCTATTATTTTCTATACGTCTATTGTTTTTTATTTTTTATTTGTTTTCTCATACAGGTAGAAAGCACCTTACGTAACTAGGAATAACTAATTTAAGAAAAAAAAACACATAGCAATCACATTTTGTGACCTCTATGGCCCTGGTGTTTTGTGCACCAGTGATGAATAGTGAGAAATGCTACAAATTCATTAAGAGGTTTGCACCAATGCAATAATTGTACTCAGTTGGATATAGAAGTACATTTCTGTATTAATTCTATGACATTTTTCTGTAGAAAATTTGACATTTTTTTTTGACTGTGCTAAGCTCCTCCCACTTTTGGAAAGTGGGCAGAGCTAGACTGTACAGGCATAAAAACCGCTAAAATGATCAACGCTGTAGCATAACTATGAGTTGCGAAATCAATTTTGGCATTTCAAGCAATTTTACACCAAATTAGTTAGTATGGGGGCATAATGTCATGATTGTATAGTTTGAGGGTTACACTGAGTTAACTCCTTCCTGCCAAAGCATTTTTTCTTTCACTTTTCTATTCTCATGTTTCGGGAGCCATCATTTTTTCATTGGTATAGTCGCATGAGAGCATGTTTCTTTGGGGGGGATGAATTCTATTTATCAGTGGTAGTCTTTTGGGGATACACACTTCTATTAACTTTATTGGCATAAATGTGAACAAAATATTCATACAGGATCGGCATTATTGGGGAGTGGGAGTGCAGACTTGCACCAGAGTGCTGTAACCTCATTCATCTATTGCTTTCTGTAATGAGTCTTCAGATTCAGTTTTGATGAAGCGCAGTGCTTTCTTGCATACACATTCCCTACATGCAGTGAGCACCTAGACAGAAGAGGTGAAACGCAAGTCCTCAGTGTGCCCCCAACACCCTGCAGCTGCAAAAGAGCTATAGATAACCTTGGGCAATGCTGCATCCATGCAGGAGCATGCATGAGAGAGGGGGTAGACATCTACTTATTTCTTTGACTCTAGTCTTGTTACATGCCGTGCATTGTTATTTGTAGCTCTATCGCAGCAGCAGAGAGCACACTGGTTATCTCAGCAAATCCCTGGTGATTTGGGAACACACTTGTTATCCCAGCAAATCCATGGTGATTTAAGAGTTCAGTCATCATCCCAGAAAATATATAATGATTTGGGAGTGCACTGGTCATCCCAGCAAATCCCTGGTGATTTGGGAGAGCACTGGTCATGCCAGCAAATCCTTTGTGCTTTGTGAGCACACTGTTCATCCCAGCAAATGCCTGGTGATTTGAGAGCGCACTGGTCATCCCAGCAAATCTATAGCGATTTGGGAGCGCACTGATCATCCCAGCAAATCTATAGCGATTTGGGAGCGCACTGATCATCCCAGCAAATCTATAGCGATTTGGGAGCGCACTGATCATCCCAGCAAATCTATAGCGATTTGGGAGCGCACTGATCATCCCAGCAAATCTATAGCGATTTGGGAGCACACTGATCATCCCAGCAAATCTTTAGCGATTGGGGAACACACTGGTCATCCCAGCAAATCCCTGGTGATTTGGGAGCACACTGGTCATGCTAGAAAATCCCTGGTGATTTGGAAGAGTACTGGTCATCCAAGCAAATCTCTGGTGATTTGGGAGCACACTGGTCATACCAGTAAATCCCTGGTGATTTGGTAGCACACTGGTCATGGCAGAAAATCCCTGGTTATTTGGGAGCGCACTGGTTATGTCAGGAAATCATAGACTGTAGAGGTGTGCAGTACTCTCCTGATCTCTGCTGCAATGGATCTACAAATAACACAGCACAGCACGCAGCAGAACAGAGGCAGAGAGATAAGCACATCCAGTTATCTGTAGCTCAATCATGGTGGCAAAAGGCAAGAGAGCACTTTTCACCTCTGTCTTAGGATTTGAAAGGATGACTACTGCACTCCCGAACCTCTGATGTGAAGGAGCTATAAATAAGGGTACATGCCCACAATCAGGAATAGCAACGCTTTGTACGTATCTCACCTGCACTGCATCCAAAATGCTGCATTCTACAATACAAGCACAATAGATGGGATTAATATAAATCCCATGCCCACTGTGCTTCTATTTGCCGCTGCATAAACTCCCCCGTGGTGCAGAGTTTCGAGCTGCAGCATGTCAATTTCTGCGCTGGTCTCAGCAACAAAAATTTCCACAATAGAATGTATCAGATTAGGTAACTCCACATTGTTCAAAGAACACACGTGGATTTCACTGCGTGATTGAATGCAGCAAGAAAAAAGGCCCCTTCACTCCTGCTTGGGTCCCATTGTGATTTGTAGCTCTAATGCAGCTGCAGCTGCACCTCAACACCAGTCACGCACAGGAAAACAAGACACTAAGCAGCAACACTAACCCCTAATTTAATGTAAAAAAATTTAAATAAATGAGAAAAAAAGTATAAACATTAAGTGATGAAAAAAATAAATTAACACAGAACCCATTCAGATAAATAGGGGGCCCGAACATCCATTGTTTGCCATGCTGTCATCTGCATGACAGTGTGGCAAACACAGGCTCTAATTGGTGGTAAGATAATTACTGCTGGTCAGAGAGCTGCAGTTCCCACACTGTTAGATGATAGCGTGAGCCAGCAGCTGTGACGGCCGGTAAAAATTTATAGACAGGTGAGGGATATGGTTGTTAATTATTTTTATTTTTTTCCAGGGGACATGAGCATTGGTGGATTAGGCATAAGATGATTATTTTTGATGTTTGTTATTTTCTGTTTTTTTTACAGGGGGCAAGGGCATCAACCGAATAGGTGTAAGGTAAGTGTGGGGAAGGTGACCGGATGGACGGACTTGTCAGCAAGAAGAAAGGATGGTTTGTGCACTTTAGACAAATGTTAGTTATGACAGAAGGGAAACAGCAGGGAAAAGTGTAGATTGAGTGCAGTACCTTGGGTTGACTACAAGATGGCAGGGGAGAGAGTGAGTTCAGGACTTGACAGCAGCTTAGGGCTTTACAAACTGTTGGTCATGGGAGCGGAGTTACAGGGAACCTGGGAAGTTATAAATAGGACAGGAGGGTTCCAGAAAGTTCCAGTCCCGGGAGGAGCTCAAGAGGAGAGGAGTCTGTGATGAAGTGTGTGCTGTGTGGAGAGCTCAACTAGGGGACTGAGGAGAAAGAAAGTCAGGGGGGTGGCCCCGACACGAAGAACCGCAGAACGGATGAGGCCCCGGGGGAAATATACCAAATTGACGACGACCTCTGACCAGTAAATTGCTGTTTGTGAACAGGCCTAAGGCGGCCACAGTGACCGAGCTGGTAGGAACGTCACTAAGCTAAAAAGTACGGTGTATGTACCCGGGCCTGGAAACGGAAGGCAGTGGAAGAAGTGCGGTGTATTGCTGGAGTCGTCAGATGTACGACTAAAATAAACTTGGACCTGTTGTACCCGAAATCTGCCTCCATCTTGTGTCTGTGATGTCTGTGCGCAGTAAATGAGGGACCACCCCCCAGTCCGGCCCACACCACTACATGAGTATAACTTTGTTTTTTATCTTTAAATAAATATGTAAAACAGGGTGTTGATTTTTATTTCATAAATGTAAAAAACAGGTTATTGATTTTTATTTCAAATAAAGGATTTTATTCATGCTGTGTGTTTATTTTCCAGTTTAGTATGGGGTTAGTAATGAGGGCATCTTATAAGCTCCTATCCATTACTAATCCCTGGACTTCATGTAACCTGACAAAACAAAGACAACATCAACCGCACAAATATTACCTCATTTGCCACCGTGATAGGGCAAGTGTCTAGCGCTGAGCTCATGTGAGAAAGTTCACTGGAGTTCACAGCTGAATTGCACTGCTGCGTGAAAACTTTCTCACAGGATCTTAGTGCTAGACACTGACAGAACTGATTACGCTCCTGTCAGTGTGAGTGAGCTTGATCGTGAACACCTGTCACTAGAGTTGAGCGAAACGGGTCGAAAAAATTCAAACGTCGCCGACTTTCGCCAAAGTCGGGTTTCATGAAACAAAACCCGACCTTAGCGTGAGGTCGGCCACTAGGTCGGCGACTTTAGCGCCAAAGTCGCGTTTCAAAAGATGCTTTAGCGCCCTTTTTCAGCCAATCAGGAAGAACGGACACTGTGGGCAACGTGATGACATAGGCAGCGGTCACCACCATCTTGGAGAAGGGCATGCAAGTGATTGGCTTGCTTTGTGGGGCGTCACAGGGGGTATAAAAGGGCGTGCATGCCGACCGCCATGGTACTCATGCTGATCTCAAAATAGGGAGAGCTGCTGCTGCTGATTCTGTAGGGAGAGCGTTAGGAAGGCAAAAAGAAAAAAAAACTGCTTCTGCTGATAGCGCTTTTCACTGTAGTTACTGTGCAGTGAAAGGTGAAGATTTTTGCTTTTGTGCAGCAACGCTGGTGGTGATTAGCCTGCCTTTTAAGGCTAGCTGCATTGCTGTGTGCACACTGGTGTTCAAACTGCTTTTTTGAAAGCAATCCAAATTTTATTGTTTTGTCCTGGTGAGGTACTGAGCGTTCATTTTTTCACACACCGTACAGCGGTGTACGCTCCTCACACAGTACCGTGTAACGGCTGTTATCACGGCCAAATTAAAGCTATCTAAGTGTGTAACTCTGTAAGGAAAAGCCGAGGAGTTTGTCCGTTCTTACACACCTACACCTTATAGTTTTGTCCATTTTTCAAACAGTTTAGTATATCTGCTGTTTGATTACATTCAAAGCTAGAGAGAGACAGCGTGTGTCAGTCCGTATACAAAAACACGGAGCTTGACAATTTTACATAAACCGTACAGCGGTGTACGTGTACGCTCCTCTCACAGTACCGTGTAATGGCTGTTATCACAGCCAAGTTGAAGTTATCTAAGTGTGTGACTCTGTAAGGAAAAGCCGAGGAGTTTGTCCATTCTTACAGACCTACACCTTATAGTTTTGTCCGTTTTTCAAACAGTTTAGCATATCTGCTATTTGATTACATTCAAAACTAGAGAGAGACAGTGTGTGTCAGTCCGTATACAAAAACACGGAGCTTGACAATTTTACATACACCGTACTGTGGTGTACGTGTACACTCCTCTCACAGTACTGTGTAACGGCTGTTATCACGGCCAAATTGAAGCTATCTAACTGTTTGACTCTGTAAGGAAAAGCCGAGGAGTTTGTCCGTTTTTACAGACCTACACTCTAGGGAGATTCCAATTCTGCCCAATTCTATATACACCTTCTAGTTTGTCATACACTAGGCAATTTCTGCCTGTCACATTGCGGTGTAATATAAACAGGGCCTAACAGAATCCAACTGTGTCCTGAAGTCTAGAGAGATTCCAATTCTCCCCAGTCCTCTATACACCTTTCTTACACTATCCAGAATCTGCCTGTCACATTGTGGTGTAATATAAACAGGGCCTGACAGAATCCAACTGTGTCCTGAAGTCTAGAGAGATTCCAATTCTCCACAGTCCTCTATACACCTTTCTTACACCATCCAGAATCTGCCTGTCACATTGCGGTGTAATATAAACAGGGCCTGACAGAATCCAACTGTGTCCTGAAGTCTAGAGAGATTCCAAATCTCCCCAGTCCTCTATACACCTTTCTTACACCATCCAGAATCTGCCTGTCACATTGCGGTGTAATATAAACAGGTCCTGACAGAATCCAACTGTGTCCTGAAGTCTAGAGAGATTCCAATTCTCCACAATCCTCTATACACCTTTCTTACACCATCCAGAATCTGCCTGTCACATTGCGGTGTAATATAAACAGGGCCTGACAGAATCCAACTGTTAGGGACGGCGGAACGCACCAAATATAAATAATAGGAGGTGCGTTCGCCGTCCGGGGTCCACCATGCGGTAGGTGACTAGACCGCTGCTGGACAATGGCAGATGCACTAGAAGGTGCCGTAGTGCGCACGGGTTAACGTCACCCGAACGCTAGGAGCGGCTCTGTTCAGACACAGAGTCGCTTGGCAAAAATATATGCAAAGACGCTGGCCCTGTTAACGTCACAGGAGCCGGCGTGTGGCGTCGCAGCCGCGAACACCAATAGCTGCTGGTATTGCAGTGCAGCGGCAGCTAAGGCCACAAGCGTCGGCGCCGAGAACCGGGTGCCGACGGACGCTAGTGTAGGCGTGGAGCAAGTGGCGTGTAGCTTGCCACAACCCTGGAGCTGACTATGCACACTCAGTCACCTCTCGTAATATTAGAGGGTAGGGGTTTCATAATGAGTCAAACACCAGTCCATGCATCCATCACCATACACACACAGAATAAAAGAAAAAAAAACTGCTTCTGCTGATAGCGCTTTTCACTGTAGTTACTGTGCAGTGAAAGGTGAAGATTTTTGCTTTTGTGCAGCAACGCTGGTGGTGATTAGCCTGCCTTTTAAGGCTAGCTGCATTGCTGTGTGCACACTGGTGTTCAAACTGCTTTTTTGAAAGCAATCCAAATTTTATTGTTTTGTCCTGGTGAGGTACTGAGCGTTCATTTTTTCACACACCGTACAGCGGTGTACGCTCCTCACACAGTACCGTGTAACGGCTGTTATCACGGCCAAATTAAAGCTATCTAAGTGTGTAACTCTGTAAGGAAAAGCCGAGGAGTTTGTCTGTTCTTACACACCTACACCTTATAGTTTTGTCCATTTTTCAAACAGTTTAGTATATCTGCTGTTTGATTACATTCAAAGCTAGAGAGAGACAGCGTGTGTCAGTCCGTATACAAAAACACGGAGCTTGACAATTTTACATAAACCGTACAGCGGTGTACGTGTACGCTCCTCTCACAGTACCGTGTAACGGCTGTTATCACGGCCAAATTGAAGCTATCTAACTGTTTGACTCTGTAAGGAAAAGCCGAGGAGTTTGTCCGTTTTTACAGACCTACACTCTAGGGAGATTCCAATTCTGCCCAATTCTATATACACCTTCTAGTTTGTCATACACTAGGCAATTTCTGCCTGTCACATTGCGGTGTAATATAAACAGGGCCTAACAGAATCCAACTGTGTCCTGAAGTCTAGAGAGATTCCAATTCTCCCCAGTCCTCTATACACCTTTCTTACACTATCCAGAATCTGCCTGTCACATTGTGGTGTAATATAAACAGGGCCTGACAGAATCCAACTGTGTCCTGAAGTCTAGAGAGATTCCAATTCTCCACAGTCCTCTATACACCTTTCTTACACCATCCAGAATCTGCCTGTCACATTGCGGTGTAATATAAACAGGGCCTGACAGAATCCAACTGTGTCCTGAAGTCTAGAGAGATTCCAAATCTCCCCAGTCCTCTATACACCTTTCTTACACCATCCAGAATCTGCCTGTCACATTGCGGTGTAATATAAACAGGTCCTGACAGAATCCAACTGTGTCCTGAAGTCTAGAGAGATTCCAATTCTCCACAATCCTCTATACACCTTTCTTACACCATCCAGAATCTGCCTGTCACATTGCGGTGTAATATAAACAGGGCCTGACAGAATCCAACTGTTAGGGACGGCGGAACGCACCAAATATAAATAATAGGAAGTGCGTTCGCCGTCCGGGGTCCACCGTGCGGTAGGTGACTAGACCGCTGCTGGACAATGGCAGATGCACTAGAAGGTGCCGTAGTGCGCACGGGTTAACGTCACCCGAACGCTAGGAGCGGCTCTGTTCAGACACAGAGTCGCTTGGCAAAAATATATGCAAAGACGCTGGCCCTGTTAACGTCACAGGAGCCGGCGTGTGGCGTCGCAGCCGCGAACACCAATAGCTGCTGGTATTGCAGCGCAGCGGCAGCTAAGGCCACAAGCGTCGGCGCCGAGAACCGGGCGCCGACGGACGCTAGTGTAGGCGTGGAGCAAGTGGCGTGTAGCTTGCCACAACCCTGGAGCTGACTATGCACACTCAGTCACCTCTCGTAATATTAGAGGGTAGGGGTTTCATAATGAGTCAAACACCAGTCCATGCATCCATCACCATACACACACAGAATATTATGCTACACTAGCGCATGGCCGAGCCGCCATGCAGGGCTTTTATAGCCATGCGCTTCCAGGACCTTCCAATACTTTAGGAAGGACCAATCAGATCCGACACAGGACCTGCACATGTGACCCCTGCTCTCCAGTGAGAGGGCACGTTGCAGGCATGCCCAGTAGCACGGCACGAGGACTTAGCCTCTGGAGCGGTTCCCTGCAAAGCAGGTTGCGCTACCATTGCTGCACCGGAGGTGGCAGCAACATCCAGGCTCACAGAACGAGTCTGAGGAGAATGCCTGGTTTGCCGTGATTGCTGAGCAGGAGTCCGAGCGGGCGGAGGAGAATGGGAGACCGCAGGATGTCTGGCTCTGGATTCCCGCTGTGCAGTGCCAGGAATCCGACACCTAACATTACCCCCCTCATAGGGCCCCCCGCGAGGCTCAAAGGCCGCGATCAGGAGCGGTGCATGAATGTTTTCCACTGGCTCCCAGGTCCGAGCCTCGGGACCATGACCCTTCCAGTCCACCAAATAAAATTTTTTGCCACAGACAAACCTGCGCCCCACGATGGCGTTAACCTCAAACTCGTCAGACGATAAGTCTGATGACTCGGCAGATGACTCAGAAAACCGGATCATGTGAACTGGTTTGAGGAGGGACACATGGAACACGTCCGAAATGGCCAAATGTGGAGGAAGAGCCAGGTGGTAGACCACCGAGCTAAGTCGCTCGAGGACCTTGAATGGTCCAATGTATCACTGTGCGAACTTGGGAGACTCGACCCGCAGTTTAATATTTCGGGTAGAGAGCCATACCATGTTGCCAGGGGAGAAGCTTGGCGCGGGCCGCCGATGCGTGTCGGCGGACGCCCTCATCCTTTCTTTAGATGCCCGGATAGCATCCTGAGTGCGATCCCAAATGTCCCGGGCCTCCACTGCCCAGTCTGCCACCCTGGAGTCAGTGGAGGACACTGGCATTGGGACAGGGACGCGTGGATGTTGACCGTAGTTTAAGAGGAAGGGCGTTTGTCCAGTTGAATCAGCCACCGCATTGTTTAGGGCAAATTCAGCACAAGGTAGCAAGGATGCCCAGTCATCCTGCCTGGCAGAGACAAAATGCCGTAGATAGGTGACCAAGGTTTGATTGGCTCTCTCGACCAAGCCATTCATCTCGGGATGGTAGGCGGAGGACAGATTTAGCTCGATGGTGAGTAGGCTGCAGAGCTCCCTCCAAAACCGAGACGCAAACTGGGGACCTCGGTCACTCACGATTTTGTCCGGTATGCCATGCAAATGGAATACGTGCTTAATAAACAAAGTGGCCAGACCTCGAGCGGAAGGCAAGCGTGCGAGTGGCACCAGGTGCACCATTTTGGAAAAATGGTCGGTGACCACCCAGATGACCGTACTGCCACCAGACTTGGGCAGGCCAACTATGAAATCCATGCCAACCATCTCCCACGGTCTATCCGCCACTGGCAGGGGATACAACAGCCCCGCTGGCCTCTGTCTAGAGGGTCTGTTTCGAGCACACGAGACGCATGCTTGCACGTATTCCTTGACATCTCGAGCCATATGTGGCCACCAATATGACCTTGCCAGGAGTTCGGTGGTCCGTTCATTGCCAAAATGACCACCCACCCTGGAGGCATGTGCCCAGGCGAGGACCTCCGGCTATAGCTGAGGAGGCACCAAGGTCTTGCCTGGTGGCACTGACTCGAGAGCGACTGGAGCCACGGTCGTAAAACTCTCCGGCGGGAGAATTAACCGAGGCTCAGCCTCTCCTTCTTCCGCCGAGACCACCGAGCGTGAGAGAGCATCCGCACGGACGTTCTTCTCTCCAGAAAGGTAGTGCAGGGTGAAGCGGAAGCGGGAAAAGAAGAGCGACCACCTAGCCTGACGGGAGTTCAGGCGCTGGGCAGTCTGTAAATAGACCAGATTTTTATGGTCCGTATATACCTGGAAGGGAAACCGAGCCCCCTCCAGGAGATGTCTCCATTCTGAAAAGGCCAACTTCATGGCTAGCAGCTCCCTGTCACCGATGGAGTAATTCTTCTCTGAGAAGGTCTTTGAGAAGAAGAAGCAGGGATGCTTCCGACCTTGAGCGTTCTTTTGGAAAAGAACTGCTCCTGCACTGACAGAGGAGGCATCTACCTCTAGTATAAATGGCTTGTTCACATCGGGACGATGTAGGATGGGAGCACCAGCAAAATGAAACTTTATAGCTGAGAAGGCCTTGGAGACATGTTCAGACCAAGCGTTGGGGTTAGCTCCTTTTTTGGTGAGAGCAACCAAAGGAGCTACCAGGGTGGAAAAGTGTGGTATAAACTGGCGGTAATAGTTCACGAACCCCAGAAAGCGCTGCACCGCTTTGAGCGAATGAGGTTCTTGCCAGTCCATTACCGCTTGCAGTTTGGCAGGATCCATGGCCAGCCCCTGGGCCGAGATGATATAGCCCAGGAACGGCAAGGACTCCTGCTCAAACTGGCACTTCTCCAGCTTGGCAAAGAGGGAATTCGCACGCAGACGGTCGAAGACCCTGCAGACGTCCCTCCGGTGGGTAGTCAAATCTGGCGAAAAGATGAGTATATCATCCAGATATACCACCACCGAGGTAGAAAGCATGTCGCGGAAGACGTCGTTGACAAAATCCTGGAAGACAGCTGGCGCATTACAAAGGCCAAAAGGCATAACGAGATATTCGTAATGGCCATCCCTGGTATTAAAAGCTGTCTTCCATTCGTCTCCTTCGCGAATGCGGATCAGGTTATATGCCCCTCGCAGATCCAAGTTAGTAAAGATCTGGGCCCCTCGCAACCTGTCAAACAACTTGGAGATCAACGGTAGAGGGTATTTGTTTTTAACCGTTTTTGCATTGAGACCTCTGTAGTCAATGAAGGGGCGTAACTCTCCGCTCTTCTTCTGAATGAAGAAGAACCCTGCACCAGCCGGTGACACCGACTTTCTGATAAAGCCTCTAGCCAGGTTCTCCCAGATGTATTGTGACATAGCTTCAGTCTCAGGGAGAGATAGTGGATACACACAGCCTCTAGGAGGTTCTGTGCCTGGCATGGGGTCTATCGGGCAGTCGTAAGGACGGTGCGGCGGGAGCGTCTTTGCAGATTTTTTGGAGAAGACGTCCGCGTATTGGTGGTAGGGTTTAGGTAGTGCGGAGAGATCCGCAGGCACTTCAGTGGAAGCCACCTGAAGACTGTCCCTCAGACATCTCCCCTCGCAGTCCTTGCTCCAGGCCAATATCTTCCCTGTCGCCCACTAGATATGAGGAGAGTGGCACCGAAGCCAGGGAACCCCGAGCAGCACCTGATCGATGCCATCGGGCAGGATTAGCAGGGACAGAGTCTCATGATGAGAGGGTGAGATAGTGAGCCCTAGTGGAGCTGTCTGATGGGTCAGCTGAGAGGGTAACGGTGCTCCGTTAACCACCCTGATGGTCAGAGGCTGAGGTAATAATACCAGGGGAATGGCGTGTCTCTGGGCGAAGGTAGAAGACAAAGTTCCCCTCGGCCCCAGAGTCCACGGTAACCTCTGCCTCCCAGGTGGAGGACCCACTGTCTAAGATGCCCCGGAATACCGGTTTGGGTGAGAAGGGTTTCATATTGGACTGCCCACTACCTACGGCCACTGGGCGTGGACGCCTTTTCGCCCGCAGAGGACACGTGCTAGCCGGGTGACCAAACTGTCGGCACTGATAGCAACGTGCAGAGCTTCGCATCGGTCGTGGCTTAGAGCCGGTGCGAGACACCTCCATAGGTTCAGAGGGTGAAAGCTCCTGTGCGGGGTATATTAGTGGTTCGGTGAATGTGGGAGCCAAGTTAACCCTACGTCTGGACTGTGCCCGTTCCAGCCCACGCTCCGTAAACCGGAGGTCAATGCGGGTGGAAACGGCAATCAAATCCTCCAGACTTGTGGGAACCTCTCTGATAGCTAGAGCGTCTTTAACGTGCTCAGCCAACCCTCTCCAAAACACCGAGACCAATGCTTTGTCTGGCCACTCTAACTCGAAAGCCAATGTCCGGAACCTGACAGCATAATGGCTCACCGAGAGTGACCCCTGTGTTAGGGAGAGTAATTGTAAAGAGGTGTCGTGCGTGATCCGTGGTCCCAAAAAGACCTGCTTCATGGCCGCGAGGAACTGCGCAGCACCCTGAACCACGGGATCATCACGTTCCCACAATGGAGTGGCCCATTGTAATGCTCTGCCAGACAAAAGTGACACAATAAACCCCACCTTAGCCCGCTCTGTAGGAAACCGTGCAGCCAGTAACTCAAGCTGAATTGAGCACTGACTGACGAATCCCCTACAGGTGGCGCTGTCACCCGAAAATTTGATGGGAAGCGGGAGGCGAGAAAATGTCGGCATTGGCAAAAGAGCGGGCGCACTTGAGACAGCCTCGGCGACTGTCTGGGCAGCAGTTAGAGCGGTATTCGCTGCTGAGTTGGCGCTCTCAATAGCCGCCAATCTGCTCTCCAGCTGCCGAATATAGCGCTGCAACTGCTGCACGTCTGCATTTGCCAGCCAGACCCTGGCGCTAGTGTAATGTTAGGGACGGCGGAACGCACCAAATATAAATAATAGGAGGTGCGTTCGCTGCCCGGGGTCCATCGTGCGGTAGGTGACTAGACCGCTGCTGGACAATGGCAGATGCACCAGAAGGTGCCGTAGTGCGCACGGGTTAACGTCACCCGAACGCTAGGAGCGGCTCTGCTCAGACACAGAGTCGCTTGGCAAAAATATATGCAAAGACGCTGGCCCTGTTAACGTCACAGGAGCCGGCGTGTGGCGTCACAGCCGCGAACACCAATAGCTGCTGGTATTGCAGCGCAGCGGCAGCTAAGGCCGCAAGCATCGGCGCGGAGAACCGGGCGCCGACGGACGCTAGTGTAGGCGTGGAGCAAGTGGCGTGTAGCTTGCCACAACCCTGGAGCTGACTATGCACACTCAGTCACCACTCGTAATATCAGAGGGTAGAGGTTTCATAATGAGTCAAACACCAGTCCATGCATCCATCACCATACACACACAGAATAATATGCTACACTAGCG
This sequence comes from Dendrobates tinctorius, assembly GCF_039654945.1. NCBI lineage: Eukaryota > Metazoa > Chordata > Amphibia > Anura > Dendrobatidae > Dendrobates > Dendrobates tinctorius. Next base: position 37,708,189 of record NW_027361738.1, read on the forward strand.
CATGGCCGAGCCGCCATGCAGGGCTTTTATAGCCATGCGCTTCCAGGACCTTCCAATACTTTAGGAAGGACCAATCAGATCCGACACAGGACCTGCACATGTGACCCCTGCTCTCCAGTGAGAGGGCACGTTGCGGGCATGCCCAGTAGCACGGCACGAGGACTTAGCCTCTGGAGCGGTTCCCTGCAAAGCAGGTTGCGCTACCATTGCTGCACCGGAGGTGGCAGCAACATCCAGGCTCACAGAACGAGTCTGAGGAGAATGCCTGGTTTGCTGTGATTGCTGAGCAGGAGTCCGAGCGGTCGGAAGAGAATGGGCGACCGCAGGATGTCTGGCTCTGGATTCCTGCTGTGCAGTGCCATGAATCCGACGCCTAACACCTACTGTGTCCTGAAGTCTAGAGAGATTCCAATTCTCCCCTCTACTATATACACCTTGTACTTTGTTTTACAGTACCATATAGTTGGTGGTTTTTTGGGTACATTTTCCCCAAAAATGAGGAAGTGTGGTGGAAGAGTCCGTGGAAGTGGGCGGGGGTTGGCAGCTGGTAATGATGGTGTTGGTGGTGTATCTGCTGGTAGTGGCAAATGCAAAATAGCACCTAATGCAGGAGGTGTTGATCCTGCGTCATCGTGTAGCTCCACAGGGCCTCGAAGGCTCCCTTTTCTGGGAGTAGGTAAACCGCTTTTAAAGCCGGAGCTTGAAGAACAAGTTTTGGCTTACATTGCTTACTCAGTCTCCAGCTCTATCGCCTCCTCTTCTGAAGTTTTAAAAAATAAAAGCACTGAGTCGTCATTGGAGGCTCATGGTCATGAACCACACCTTTCCTTGTGTCCTTCACCCCAACCAAAATTGAAGGATGTGGCAGGCCACACTACAGATTACTCCATGGAGCTGTTTTCACATACCATGCCTGGGTTATCAAGTCAAATCGTGAATTACCCAGGCCAAGATGAATATGACATGGAGTGCACTGATGCACAGCCACTGATAGATAATTCTGCTGGTACATTCACTCAGAGCACTACATTGTCCTCGCAGTGTACTGAGGCAGAATCTGACCCTGATGAAACTCAGGTGCCCCTTCCCGCATACTATACCACCATACACGGTGACACAGAGGAAGGTGCACATGACATTGAAGAGGAGGTGATGGATGACCCAATTGTTGACCAAGATTGGCATCCATTGGGGGTAGAGGGTGCCGCTGCCAATAGCTCAGAAGAGGAGGATGAGCATCCGCAGCGGGCATCGACATCACAACAGCTGTTATCTGGCAGGCCCGGAGCAGTCCAAAAACAGGTTACAAAAACCAAAAAAGTTGCAGGACAGCTTGGCAAGACGATCAAAATAGCACAGCGTGCAAGGCCTCAAAATGTCTTCCATAGTAGGAAGAGTGTAGTGTGGCACTTTTTTGAACAAAATCCTAATGATCAGGCAAAGGTTATCTGTAAGAAGTGCGCAAAGACCTTTAGCCAAGGGAAAAATCTGAGAAATTTGAATGCCAGTTGCATGCTTAGACATTTAACCACCATGCACTCGCAAGCGTGGACGGACTACCAAAACTCACGTACCACATGTGCAACCGCTCCCAAAGAAGGTAGTCAGCAACACTACATTGTTTTCCCCACTGTAAGCCCACCGGTTAGCACACCACCAGCAGCAAATGTTAAGTTGTCGTCGCAACGGCAAATCAGTCAGGGAATCACACTGTTATTGCAATGAAAGACTGAATCTAGGCCATCAGAAAGAACACCAACTCCATCACCATCATCAACCCTCTCTGTCTGCCATGTCCGCTGCTAGTTCGACCATATGCAGCTCTCAAGTCCAGCTCACCCTACCAGAGACTATGAGTAGGACAAGAAAGTACTCATCCTCTCATCCGCGTACACTGGGTTTGAACGCCCACATTGCCAAACTAATTTCGTTAGAGATGATGCCCTATCGGTTGGTTGAAAGCGCAGCTTTCCGCGAACTCATGGCCTACGCAGTACCACGCTATGACCTACCCAGTTGCCACTTCTTTTCTCGCAAAGCCATCCCAGCCCTCCACCTTCATGTGAAAGACTGCATTGTACATGTACTCAAGCAATCAGTGAGTGGAAAGGTGCACCTCACAACTGATGCATGGTCCAGTAGGCATGGCCAGGGCCGTTACGTGTCCATCACTGCGCACTGGGTTAATGTGGTGGATGCAGGGTCCACAGGAGACAGTGGTGGTGGGACAGTGCTGCCTAGCCCACGGTACAGGAAACAGTTGGCTGTAGGCGTTTGACCCTCCTCCTCCAGAAGCGAAAGCTCGTCCACAGAACGCAGTCACACGAGCACTCCATCCGCAGCTGGCAGTGTTGCACATGAGGTGTCCCCCTATCGATCAGCTAGTGGAAAGCGTCAGCAGGCTGTATTGAAGATGATGTGTTTGGGCGACAGACACACCGCGGAGGTACTGGCCGACTACTTTCAGCGACAAACTGAGTCATGGCTGGGCAGTCTACATCTTGAGGCAGGCAAAGTAGTTAGTGATAACAGCCGGAATTTTGTGGCAGCCACAGCCCTTTCAAAACTCAGACACATACCTTTCTTGGCTCATACCTTGAACCTGGTGGTGCAGTGCTTCCTCAATAATTATCCGGAGTTAACAGGCCTGCTCCAGAAGGTCTGAAGACTGTGCTCGCACATCCGCCGGTCGCCGGTACACTCCAGTCGTATGCAGAAGCTGCAGCAATTGCTCCACCTTCCCAAGCACTGCCTAAATATTGACGTTGCAACAAGGTGGAACTCCACCCTGCACATGGTTGAGAGGCTGTGCGAACAGAGGCAGGCCGTAATGCATTTGTGGGAGGATACACGGGCAGGCACATTGAGGGTAGACATGGAGTTGACAGGTGTGCAGTGGTCGAAGCTGAAAGACCTCTGTAAAGTCCTTCAGTGTATTGAGGAATGCACATGGCTGGTAAGCGCAGACGACGCCATCATAAGCATGAGCATCCCACTTATGCGTCTGCTCATGCAAAATTTGACGCACATTAAGGAGCAGGCGTCTGCAGCCGAGGATGATGAGGAAAAGGAGGAGGGAAGCCTTGATGACAGTCAGCCATTGTCTGCTCCGGGAACTCTCCTGGACGAGGTGGAGGAAGAAGAGGAGGAGGAGGATGATGATGGGGATGATTATTTAGGGAAGGAGGATGCTTCTCGTGGGGTAAGAGAAAATGTTGGCGTGGCAAGGTCTGGTACAGGGTTTGTGCGTGACTGGAGGGATGTGGATTTGCCAGAAAGTGCTCCTCCACCCAGCACTCGCAGTGCATCACTGACACCGGGAACATTGGCCCACATGTCAGATTATGCCTTGCAGATCCTAAAAAAGGGACCCCCGCATTGCCAAAATGATGAACGATGATGACTACTGGTTGGCCAGCATCCTGGATCCACGCTATAAAGGCAAATTCCAAAACATCATGCCACAGGAGAACCTTGACCTAATATTGGCTAACAAACAAGCAACTCTGGTAAACCGGTTGGTTGAGGCATTCCCAGCACACAGCAGCGGTGATGGTTCTCACACGAGCGGTAGGGGCCGGGGGCAACTTGGAAGAGGTGTTGATGGTGCACACATCAGAAGTGGCGTTGGAGACAGGGGTTTCATGACCATGTTGTGGACTGATTTTTCAAGTCCCACTCACACGACTGGTAATACTGCATCGATTGAAAGTGACAGGAGACAGCACTTGTCAACTATGGTTACAAACTACTTCTCGTCCCATATCGATGTTCTCCTGCACAGGTCATTCCCATATGACTAATGGGCCGCTAAACTGGACACCTGGCCTGAATTGGCACAATATGCCTTACAGAAGCTCGCTTGCCCAGCTGCAAGTGTGCTATCGGAAAGAGTCTTCAGTGCTGCTGGATCAATCCTGACAGAAAAAAGGACCCGTCTCTCGACCCAAAATGTGGATGATCTAACATTCATTAACATGAACCATGCACGGGTTTCCAAGGATTTTGTCACACCTTACCCTGATGACACATAGGTTGCCAGAAAAATGGCTTTCTTTGGTCCTCCTCTTCCTGGGACTTGACCAATTTCGCCTTTAGCAGCAGGTGAATGTCCCACATAAACATATGCCATTTTGTAAACCTCCCTAACTGGGCTGCCTCCTCCCCCCATGGCCGGGGTCACCACCTAGTGCATGCAACCGTTGGAGTGCCGTTGCCCTGGACAGGTGGGTGGGCCGACTCTTGGGCGCGGGCACTGGCACAGGGTTCCTCATAGTGCAATCAAGTGTCTCTGACGGTGGGGGTGCACACCCGCCGTCAGACACACCGCCGTACTATGAGGGGCCCAGTGCCAATACCGACGCCCACGAGTGGGCCCCCCTTGCTTGGGCAGGGCCCCAGCATTTGCAATGTTTACCTCTCCCTGCTCCTCCGCTGTGTAGTCTGGGCTGTCAAATCCTTCACTGGGACTGCCACTACAAATTTGGTGAACTGATAGAAGATGATGGTTAAGACGTAGCTATGCCCTGTCCCGCTGGCCGGGCTCTAGCTTCAGATGAATAATGGCTTCCATTTCTTATGGACGTCGACTCACAATGAGATGCAGTGGTGGTTTCTCATCAGCTTTCACAGTTTTCCTACCCACAGACGTGTGACATTCCAGCGCACATTTTTAAATGTGCCCTCTCATGCCAATCCAATTGAATCGCCTACGGCCTGTGGCTTCTGTGTTTTGCACTCCAAAGTTACATGACAGATCATGATAGGCAGTGAGCACCATGTTTACATCTCTCCCTGTGATCAAAATTGGATGGATATGAGTAACGGCGATGGGATCAACGGTACTGCGATACAGCAACACTTTCTTCACAAAGAAAGGTTTTTGCTGTCTCCACACACTAATTAATTGAGGGTCAGCATCGCCTCTGAGAATTGTGACGGAAGTTTTACCTTTGTCCAATCACGTCTAATCCATACTGGGCCTGAGACCGTCTGAGCCTGCCTCCTGATCTATAGACATAGGTTTTTAATGTGTAAACTATGGTATAAATACCTGTTATCCAGTGATACGGTACCCTTTCTCACCTTTGTCCAATCACGTCTAATCCATACTGGACCTGAGACTGTCTGAGCCTGCCTCATGATATATAGACATAGGTTTTTAATGTGTAAACTATGCTTCATATATACGTGTTATCCAGTGAAACTGTACACTTTCTCAACTTTCTAGAATCTTGTCGAATCCATACTGGGCCTGAGAACGGCTGCCGAGCTGTTAAGCAAGCTACAGCACCTGTGGTTTGGACACGTAATTTTTTGCATTTTTTCAGGAATGCCGGTTAGGCCTAATTCAGGAATTGCGGTTGACCTGCACTTACTGGGAAATCATCGTTCGCGGGGAATAATTGGAATCACAGATCCCCATCAATAACGGTGTTCAGCCGGTTATCTGCACCTGTAAGCGACAAAAGCTGGTCCTTTCAGTGTAGCACGCATGCAGCCCCGGACATGTAAGGCCATGATAGACCTGTTATTGCTCGATCTCGCGTGCCAGAGCCTCGCGTATCCCTCTAGTAAGCTTGACGCGTACCGCGGGGCATGCCGGAGTCTCATTCGTTAACGGAATAAAGCTGACAAATCGCTAGCACAATTACAAACGGTCATACCACACCACACACAGAATCGACAAAACTTTCAATGTGTGCATCTTTTCTTGAGGTGGCATGGTTGTGGTTTCCCGGGTGGAGTCCAATTAAGCCGCAGGCTCCACTCCTGGTGGTGCCCTTTTGGACATTCCTTTAAGGTTCAGCTTTGCAATCATACTGCCCCCGGAAAGCAAACATTTGGCCTTCATGGACGCTGTTTGGAGGTTCATGGGAATAACGCCGCCCGATCGCCAGTTGGCATAATTTATTGGTGGGAAGTCCGACGGTATATGATCGTGTTCGATTTCAGAATTATTTTTTTTTGGTTTGTATTTTACATTTTTATTCCAGCCTTTCTTGACTTCATAAGGGCATGACAAGCCTATATCTGTGTCTCCTCCTCCTCCTCCACCTCTTTTCTAAATGTAGTTGCCCTTTTCCATATGTTAACTTTTGTCTTCTGAGCATTTTTTCGGCTTTGGGACACCTTTTAAGGTGTTTTGTAATTGTTTTCTATGTGTTTGTATGTGTTTTTGTTTGCCTGTCATTGTTTTCAATGTGGTTCGACGAACTTGCCTCCTGTGCGACGAACCAAAACACTAGCGGGGTGGCTCAACACTGCTCCTGATGTATAGACGCACATTGTTAATGTTTAAACTATGCTATATATACCTGCTATCTGATGATACTGTACACTTTGTCTACTTTTTATATTCTTGTCTAATCCATACTGAGCCTGTGAGCATCTCTGTGTGACTGATGGAATATATATGGTGATTGACAATTATCCTTTGACTGAATAGAGCTGTACGCTTCTGATACAGTGCCATATATCTGATGTTATTTTGTGTCTATTTTGTGCTAAATTTTGAAGTTTGGTGGAAGAGGCCGCGGACAGGGGCGTGGGGGGGCCAGCTGGTGCTGATGGTGGTGGTGCATCTGCTGGTAGTGGCAAAAGCACAATAGCAGCTAAGGCAGGAGTTGTTGAGCCTGCGTCATGGTCCCTGCTCCACCGCAATGATGTCTTCCGCGTTTCCTGACAGTGATATTATGATCAGAGAGCACAATGACATCACGTCTGTACGCCGAGACTAGTACAGGGATTCCCTAGCAAGGAGACTTATTTGAGGAGACTTATTTAATTGTTTTCAATGTTGGGACAGCAATTTTTGGGGAGCACTATACTCTGGAGAATGATATATGGGGCCCACCATACACTGGAACATTCCAAAGGTGGACATCAGACACTGGAGCAGCATTTACAGGGCCCATTATACACTAGAGCATTAGAAATGGGGCCCATTATATATGGAGCATTATTTGGGCCCATAAGACAGTGCAGCTTCATCCATGGGGACCAACATATACTGTAGCATTATGTGGAGCTCATCATATACTGTTTCAAACATTATATGGGACCAATGATTCTGTATGGAGAAATATATGGGCCTCATTACTCTGTATAGCGCACTATACGGTGGCCATAATACTGTATGGAGTAATATACTGTCCGTTTTTGGAGCTATTGGAGAATTTAAAATGGATATCAGTCATGAGATGTAAAAAGTGAAGTATTTTTCATTGTACTATACCGCTATTTGCTATTTCTCTGCCGTATCGGAGCATCATGAGTTGTGCTATGTGTTAAAGGGGCACTCTTTGGCCCAGGGCACATGAAAACCTGGAGCCAGCCCTACCCCCCCACAAATTTAGCCAAATAACCCCAATTTTTCAGTGCGTAACTAGTATTATGAAGTAAATAAAGGTTGAAATGCTTCAGTAATAAGAATTGATGTTTTTGGCATTAAAATGGGCACTGTAGGTGTGTTTCCTGTCCTCCACTCCCTGCCGACTTTGCTTCCCCATTGACTTGCAGAGGGTTTAGTGTTTCAGTCGGCCTTCGACTTTTCACAAAAATCGGCCGATTTCTTTCGACCCGACTTTTGCGAAAGTCGGGTTTCATGAAACCCGACTTGACCCGAAAAAAGGCAAAGTCGCTCATCTCTACCGGTCACCTTAGTGATTTTCTCAAGTAGGGAGCGATGATGTCAGTGTGGTGACCGAGGTTCATTGACTATAAACTCCGGTGACCTTTCTCACATCAGCACCAAACACTGCAGGAGCATAATCACTCTCCTTTGTCACTGTGTTCCTGCTGGCTTGCTGAGTGGTCACATCATGCCTCTGCTCAACAAACCATCCAAATGTAGCAGAGCTGGAGTTCTTCATGGGACAGCATCACATAGGGATTATAAGTGGAGAGGTGAGGAATATGGTGGGTTATTATTTTTTTATTTATACCGTAATAAATGGGAAAAAGAGGATCAAGGAGTAGTTATCTATGATAATAAATGCCCTAACCAGCTTCCGGTTGTAACAACTTCCGTCCAGTTGTAACCGGTGACGTCACCACACACACACGCACATGTTAACCCTCAACACACCACACCGCCTCAACACACACTCCTCTCACCTTTCACCTCCACTCATGTCCACTCACTCCACATACGTTCCTTTCTCTCACTCCGTTTCTCATACTCACACCGTCATCGTCGCTGCCCCGACATCTTCCTCCGCCGCCGCAATCCAGGATCCAGACGTTCTCCAGGCCGCCGACATGTTCTTGCGTGACGCCATCTTGGATTTTGTGAAGTCCTGCGATATTAAAGATGGCGTCGCCGCAACAACATGTCGCTGGCGTGGACGACATCGGGATCCAAAAAGATGGCGTCGGCGAAATCTCGCGAGATTACGCCGACGCCATTTTGGATCCCGATGTCGCCCATGCCAGCGACATGTTGTTGCGGCGACGTTATCTTTAATATTGCGGGACTTCACGAAATCCAAGATGGCATCCCGCAAGAACATGTCGCTGGCGTGGGCGACATGGGGATCCAAAATGGCATCGGCGTATAATCTCGCGAGATTTCGCCGACGCTATCTTTTTGGATCCCGATGTCGTCAACGCCAGCGACATGTTGTTGCGGCGACGTCATCTTGAATATCGCGGGATTTCACGAAATCCAAGATGGCGTCCCGCAAGAACATGTCGGCGGCCTGGAGAACGTCTGGATCCTGGATCGCGGCGGCGGAGGAAGATGTCGGGGCAGCGACGATGACGGTGTGAGTATGAGAAACGGAGTGAGAGAAAGGAACGTATGTGGAGTGAAAGAGTGAGTGGACATGAGTGGAGGTGAAAGGTGAGAGGAGTGTGTGTTGAGGCGGTGTGGTGTGTTGAGGGTTAACATGGCAAGAGGTGTTAACGACGTCGGCGAAATCTCGCGAGATTTCGCCGACGCCATCTTGCATTCCTGAAATTGCGTCATTTACCTCACGCCGACTTGCTGTGCGGACGCTTGGCATTGCCTGTACCACCATAACTACTGCTGCCTTGGTCCTATGCCTGTTTACTGCCGGTGTCTAATTACTGGACCAATTTGCCTGTACTGCCATAACTATTGCTACCTTGCTACTCTGCCGGTGTCTAATTACAGGGCTAATTTGCCTCAACCGCCATAACTACTGCTGCCTTGCTCCTCTGCCGGTGTCTAATTACAGGACCAATTTGCCTCTATCGCCATAACTACTGCTGCTTTGGTCATCTGCCTGTTTACTGCCGGTGTCTAATTACAGGGCCAATTTGCCTCTACCGCCATAACTACTGCTGCCTTGCTCCTCTGCCGGTGTCTAATTACAGGGCCAATTTGCCTCTACCGCCATAACTACTGCTGCCTTGCTCCTCTGCCGGTGTCTAATTACAGGGCTAATTTGCCTCTACCGCCATAACTACTGCTGCCTTGCTCCTCTGCCGGTGTCTAATTACAGGACCAATTTGCCTCTACCGCCATAACTACTGCTGCCTTGCTCCTCTGCCGGTGTCTAATTACAGGACCAATTTGCCTCTACCGCCATAACTACTGCTGCATTGCTCCTCTGCCGGTGTCTAATTACAGGGCCAATTTGCCTATACCGCCATAACTACTGCCTTTGTCCTCTGCCGGTGTCTAATTACAGGACCAATTTGCCTCTATCGCCATAACTACTGCTGCTTTGGTCATCTGCCTGTTTACTGCCGGTGTCTAATTACAAGACCAATTTGCCTCTACCGCCATAACTACTGCTGCCTTGCTCCTCTGCCGGTGTCTAATTACAGGGCTAATTTGCCTCTACCGCCATAACTACTGCTGCATTGCTCCTCTGCCGGTGTCTAATTACAGGGCCAATTTGCCTATACCGCCATAACTACTGCTGCCTTGCTCCTCTGCCGGTGTCTAATTACAGGGCTAATTTGCCTCTACCGCCATAACTACTGCTGCCTTGCTCCTCTGCCGGTGTCTAATTACAGGGCCAATTTGCCTCTACCGCCATAACTACTGCTGCCTTGCTCCTCTGCCGGTGTCTAATTACAGGGCCAATTTGCCTCTACCGCCATAACTACTGCTGCCTTGCTCCTCTGCCGGTGTCTAATTACAGGGCCAATTTGCCTCTACCGCCATAACTACTGCTGCCTTGCTCCTCTGCCGGTGTCTAAATACAGGATCAATTTGCCTCTACCGCCATAACTACTGCTGCATTGCTCCTCTGCTGGTGTCTAATTACAGGGCCAATTTGCCAATACCGCCATAACTACTGCTGCCTTGCTCCTCTGCCGGTGTCTAATTACAGGGCCAATTTTCCTCTACCGCCATAAGTACTGCTGCCTTGCTCCTCTGACTGTTCACTGCCTGTGTCTAATTACAGGGCCAATTTTCCTCTACCGCCATAACTACTGCTGCCTTGCTCCTCTGCCGGTGTCTAATTACAGGGCCAATTTGCCTCTACCGCCATAACTACTGCTGCCTTGCTCCTCTGCCGGTGTCTAATTACAGGGCCAATTTGCCTCTACCGCCATAACTACTGCTGCCTTGCTCCTCTGCCGGTGTCTAACTACAGGGCCAATTTGCCACTACCACTTCATAACTACTGCTGGGCAATTACAGGGTCAATTAGTATCTGTTTACTCTACAATACTCCAGGACGCCTTCTTCGCTGCCAGATAACTGCCAAATAGACTCCTTTACCTGTGCCAACATGAGTCATAACAAAAAGTATGCCAATGCCAGTGAAAGGAAAGCAGCTTTAGCACTACGACAAAAACAACGCCGTGCTAATGAGACTCCGGAGGAAAAACACCATCGCCTTGAGAAGATTAAGGCTTATAAACGCCGTCGCCTCACACACGAATCCCCTAACTCTAAATCCATAAGATTGGCTGAAGAAGCCTCTGCACGCCGTCACCGCCGACAACAGACGGCCTCTTCCTCATCATTATTATTAGACTCACAACAGGATGCTTCCACATCAGCATGTGGAACAATTTACTGCTACACTTCATCCCATATGCCGTTCACTGACATAACTAATCAGCAATCTGTTTCTGCCCTATCAATACCACCATTAGTCAATACCAACGCACAGTTTCTTCACATACAAGCTGCAGTTAGCCCGCAGAAAGTGCAACCAAGACAAATATACATTGGTCTCAAAACTAGGCGCACCCCATCGGTTGGACATGCACTTCTACTACAACCTCACATTTTCACTAATGATGAAAATAGTATTACCGAACACAGCTGTGGTGACATGACCCATGTATGTGAGCATTGCGAAGCTTTGCATTTTGTAGCAGAGATACCTTCTGATAACAACTTTACGCTCTGCTGTCAGAAGGGAAAAGTCCATGTACCCATACTACAATATCCTGATGTCTTTACACGTTTGCTGAAAGGGCAAAGTGAATTTAGCAAAAATTTCATGGATAATATTCGAAGTATTAACAGTTCCTTTGCTTTTGCCTCCATGGGTGCAAATATTTCACCACCTCCTGGATATGGCCCATACTGTTTCCGCATACATGGCCAGATCTATCATAGAACTGAAACACTACATCCCTCAGATGACCAGCAACGCGCATTTGCCCAACTTTACATTCTCGATACCACTACCGCAAACGAGCAACGCTTACGATGTAAAGAAAATCAAAAATGTCATCCTACATTGATGAACATTATTGCTAAATCCAAACTATTAATCCTTTTGTGGAAGCTTATCAAATGTTACGTGATGTGGAAGAACAAGAAAAAATTAAATCTCTACAAAACGGAACTGTCATGCCAAACATCACTATGGCTATTAAACAAGATCGTACTCAAGACCCTCGACGCTACAATAATCCCACTGTCAGTGAAGTAGCAGTCGTGTTTCAAAATGACAATGGTGAGCCACTAATGTCCACTCGCAGGATTTCAGAATACTCAAGATGGCATGGCCGCAAGAACATGTCGCCGGCGTGGACAATGTCGGGATCCAGGATGGCGCCGGCGGAAGAAGATGTCGGGGATCGTGGAGCAGCGACGATGACGGTGTGAGTATGAGAGACGGAGTGAGAGAAAGGGTCGTATGTGGAATGAAAGAGTGAATGGACGTGAGTGGAGATGGTGAAAGGTGAGAGGAGTGTGTGTTGAGGCGGTGTGGTGTGTTGAGGAGGTGTGTGTGTATTGAGAGTTAACATGGCAAGAGGTGTGTCACTATCCTCTCGATGCGATAGCATCGGGCCTTAATCTACTATAATAAATGTGCTAAGCAGCTTCCGGGTTGTAACAACTTCCGTCCAGTTGTAACTGGTGACGTCACAGCACACCTCTTGCCATGTTAACCCTCAACACACCACTCCTCAACACACACTCCTCTCACCTTTCACTATCTCCACTAATGTCCACTCGCAGGATTTCAGAATACTCAAGATGGCATGGCCGCAAGAACATGTCGCCGGCGTGGACAACGTCGGGATCCAGGATGGCGCCGGCGGAAGAAGATGTCGGGGATCATGGAGCAGCGACGATGACAGTGTGAGTATGAGAGACGGAGTGAGAGAAAGGGTCGTATGTGGAGTGAAAGAGTGAGTGGATGTGAGTGGAGATGGTGAAAGGTGAGAGGAGTGTGTGTTGAGGAGGTGTGTGTGTATTGAGGGTTAACATGGCAAGAGGTGTGTCACTATCCTCTCGATGCGATAGCATCGGGCCTTAATCTACTATAATAAATGCGCTAAGCAGCTTCCGGGTTGTAACAACTTCCGTCCAGTTGTAACTGGTGACGTCACAGCACACCTCTTGCCATGTTAACCCTCAACACACCACTCCTCAACACACACTCCTCTCACCTTTCACTATCTCCACTAATGTCCACTCGCAGGATTTCAGAATACTCAAGATGGCATGGCCGCAAGAACATGTCGCCGGCGTGGACAACGTCGGGATCCAGGATGGCGCCGGCGGAAGAAGATGTCGGGGATCATGGAGCAGCGACGATGACAGTGTGAGTATGAGAGACGGAGTGAGAGAAAGGGTCGTATGTGGAGTGAAAGAGTGAGTGGATGTGAGTGGAGATGGTGAAAGGTGAGAGGAGTGTGTGTTGAGGAGGTGTGTGTGTATTGAGGGTTAACATGGCAAGAGGTGTGTCACTATCCTCTCGATGCGATAGCATCGGGCCTTAATCTAGTTTAAAATAAAGGACTTTGTGTGTTTCTTTCAAACCCTTACAAACCCTTGGGCTTGATGTCAGCTAACAATACAAAGCTGACATCAGCCCAAATACTATTACTCCATATGATAATGCACCAGGGCAAGTGGAAAGTGCAGAGGCTAAGCACCAGAATGGTGGCATCTAAAGGATGTGCCATTTCTAGGGCCACTGAGAGCAGATGTTCTTTGTCTGGGAGTCAGCCCAGCCTATTAATTTCAGACTAGTCTTTGATGGTTATTAATTATAGGGGTGACCCCACGTCATTTTTCTTTGGGGTCCCCCATTTTAATAGCCAGTAAAGGCAAAATAAACAACTCTGAGCTGCTATTAATAGCCTGGGAAACTCCATGTTTATTACTTATTACCTCCTTCCCAGGCTATAAACATCAGCCCCAGCTGATTATTAAAAATTAAGCAGTCCCCATACCATAATTTTCTTTTACGTATTTAATTATGAGCTAAATTCATGTACAGTAAGTATCAGTACAGTATCTATCTACCTATCTATATCTGTATATAAGAGTGTTTTGTTAGTTAGTAAACTATCTCGAAATGACAAAGAATTCCTGCATGTAAAAGCTGATGTTAAAATCGCATTGCATACAGATTGCATACACATGTCATATGGATGTCATACGGATGCTAGGTGAGAAAAATTGCATTGTCCTCGCATGACACTCATGCTACTTTTCAGGAACAACATCGGACAGATTTTATTTACTCTGGTGAGTATGAGCTGTTAATAAAGCCAAAATGTCTGTAAGCATATGACATTTAGAGCGAGAGCATCGGATGCAATTTGCTGACACTTGGCTACAGCTCTGTTGCGATCATGAACCGAGTGTCAGTACTCTGTGCTCCGATCCTCTCACATGCGAGAATTGGAGCAAAGGTGTGGAGGAGACAGAGAAAGTAATTTCTCCATCTCCTCCATTGCCGGCGTCCGCGGGAATCGCAATTTGCTCAGGTGATATCCGAGTGCATTGCAATGTTCCACACCCGCCCATAGACTTGTATGGGTGCTTGTAATCCGAATTTGACATGCGATCGCACCACTCCGCGTTTTTTTTTTCAGTACAATCTCGATTTGATTGGAGCTAAAAAAAACGCAGATGAGCAGAAAATCATAGAATAATATTGGTCCAATTGCAACGTGATTTTTTTATTTGATTGAATTTGTCCGATTTATTCGCAAGTGTGAGCGAGTCCTAAAGGTAGTACTGCATATGTAGTCATGATGTAAAGGACACAGAGAAATTTAGCCTAGAGCTGTGAAAATAGAAAAGTTAATTTGATGTTTCCATGAAGTATAAAATATATGAACAACTATAATTAGAGGCAATTAATGCACTTATTTCAGCATGTGCAAGCTGTCACAGCTTGTGTGACATGTATGACCGCTTAATGTAACTGGAAACCATGTGAGTGCTTTATGCTGCAGTAAATTACAGTACTCCCTTTGTGTCACAATATACTGTTGTGTTTCAATGGAAACTGAAATATATAGACAAGCTAAGAAAATGATGGCAAATCATTAGAATAATTTACAAATTAGCAATTATTCACAGTATGGCAATTCTTCCTGTGGAATCACAAGATATAACATATGTTGTATTGCTGCCCCGGTTCAATCAAGCAAAACAATAAAATCAAATGTGCAGCCTGTCGGAGCCCAGATCGTACGCCCACAAGTTTCTTTCAAGGTTTTCATTAGCTAACTGCAAACTGCAATGTGGAGCCTTTGATTAGTCTCCCTGCCAAAGCTTCTAGAATTAAATTTCCCTTCCTTACATCTATTTATTAGTGGCTTTGGCAGCGCAATGCAATGGTCAGCCAACCTTAAAACAATTATGCTAAATTAGTAAGTTACCCTTTTAAAGAATATGATTGCGGCATTAAAGGGAAATTGTCACTTCTGAAAACGCCATTTACCTGCAGATGTAGGGTTAATCGGTTAATGGATAAATAGCGTTACATTGCTGCAACATCACAGACTCACCAAAAGCACATTGTGGGAAAGTAGCCTAAAACTAAACTCTACTTTTACATCCGTATAGAACATCCCCTTTTTTCTGTCATGTGTCATCCATATTGCCTATAATTTACATCCATCTAATATTTTTCTAATTTTTTATTTTTACAAACTGAACGAGGTAAAATTTCAGAACTTTTATTTATCTATTGACTCTTTGGGCTCATAAAGATAAGCATATAATTGGTCCATGTGCTGTCAATATCTCATTCCATCGTTATTGAAAAAATGACCAAGTATTTGATGGACAAGGCAATTGTTAGGTGAATTCATAACTGGCTTATGCCGGTTTCACACTTCAGTTTTTTGTTGTCAGTTAAAATCCGCCAAAATGGCGGAAAGCGGATCTGCTGGTAACTGAAGTTAACGGATGCCAGCGGACCGGTTTTTTGACGGATCCGTTGGCTGAAGAATTTTACAGGAACCGCAGTCCGGGGACGAGAGAGAGAGAGAATTTTTTTTCTTCTCTGGCCGCCAGAAATGATTTCAGGGTTATATTTCCTCCTGACTTCATTCCTCCGGGCATGCGCAGTACAAAAATGCAGATCCTTCAGCCAAAAAAAGTTACAAGCTCCGTCCGGGCATGTCGGTGGACGCAAAAAAATTGGCGGATCCGCAAAAAAACGGATCCGACGGATGGCCATCCGTCAAGATCCGCCAGTAATGCAAGTCAATGGGAAAAAAAACGGATCCGCCAAACAAAATGGCGGATCTGTTTTTTTAGGAAAATGGCGGCTCTTGACTGATGGAAAAAAAACTGAAGTGTGAAATAACACTTAGTGATCAGACCCTAAGAGTGGTCATAAATAGCTGAACATCCAGTTGAAAAAATGTCTCAAGTGGGGTACCACAGGGCTCTGTCCTGGGCCCTGTATTGTTCAACATCTTTATCAATGATTTAGATGAAGGAATTGCGGGTATACTGATTAAATTTGCTGATGACACAAAGCTTGGAGGGATAGCTAATACTAGAGAAGAGAGAGAGAGTATTCAAAAAGATATAAATAAACTGGAACCGTGGACAGCAGCTAATAGAATAGTTTTTAACAGGAGAGATGCAAAGTACTACATCTGGGCAATAAAAATGGGAAATGCATATACTGAATGGGAGGAATAAGGCTAAGCAACAACACATGTGAAAAAGACTTGGATATACTAAAAGATCACAGACTGGACATGAGTCAACAGTGTGATGCAGCAGAAAAAGGCAGATACAATTCTGGATTACTGTTATGAATGAGTCACCGAGGAGGAAAAAACAAAAAGCAAGCTAAGCCCAGAAAACCGGAGAGGTTGGTAACTAGCGGATTGCAGACCCCTGATCCTATCCACAACAACTAGCAGTAGCCGTGGAGCGTGCCTACGGTGGTCCTAGATGCCTCGTCACGGCCGGAGAAATAAATAAGCCTAAAGAAAGAAAGGGAAAATCTAAACTGCCCCAGAGCAGACCCCAAAGCAATAGACAGCCCCCAACATGTATTGTCGGTGAAACAAGATGAAAACACAGACACAGGTAGAAAGATAGGCTGAGCAAACAATGGGGCCCTCGCTAACTAGAAAGGACAGGAAAGAAAAGCTGCTGTCTGCAATAACGCAAAAAACCCTGCCAAAAAGAATGTCCAACACGTCTGATAGAAAAAGGCCCTGAAGTCGCTAGACTTCAAATCACTTTATCAGCACTCAGGTATATTCTGAAGACAGAGCAAAAGAGATCAACTGATCAGAGGCAAAATGGGGATTCAGCCCAGTCCCAGCCAGGGCTGGCTGAACACAAAAACTAAGTAAACCAGACAAAAACTCATATGAACAATAGCAGAGAAAACTTAGCTTTAGGAAGGCAGGAACCAAACTGGAAACCAGGAGCCACAGTCAGGAAAAATCACCAGCAAGAAACTAGGGAGTCGGCTGCCTTAAATCCAATCAGAAGCTCCTGATATCCAATCGCAGTCCTCTTCCTCAGGTGGCCGGTCTCTGCCATTTAGATCAGCTTCATTACCTCCCTTCACCAACAGAGGGAGTCCAGATTGAGAACTCACTACTCCTCTGTCAGCACAGCCAGCTCCATAACCCTCACCAGAAGCAAGAGGCAAACCCGAAAATGAGCTCACAACAGTTACATTAACAGACACATACAGTCTAGATCACGTGAAGTAACTTTTCCCCTCTACTCCTCCTTGGTAAGACCTCATCTGGAATACTGTGTCCAGTTCTAGGCACCACATTTTATACAAGATGTGAACAAATGGGAGCAATCTCAGAGAAGAGCGACCAGAATGGTGACCGGTCTGCAAACAATGTCGTATGAGGAACAGTGAAAGGATCTGGGAATGTTTAGCTTGCAAAAGAGAAGACTGAGACTTAATAGCTGTCTACAAATATATCAAGGGCTGTCACACTATAGAAGGATCAGCTTAATTCTCATTTGCACAAGAAAAGACTAGAAGCAATGGAATGAAATGCAATGGGAGGAGACACAGATTAGATATTAGAAAAAACATTTTGACAGTGAGGGTGATCAATGAGTGGTACAAGCTGCCACAAGAGATGGTGAGTTCTCCTTCAATGAAAGTTCTTTCATACAGAGGCTGGACAGTCATCTGTCTGAGATGGTTTAGTGAATCCTGTATTGAGCAGGGGGTTGGGCCAGATGACTCTAGAGGTCCCTTCCAACTCTACCATTCTATGATTCTATGATTGTAATGGATACGTAGAGAACACTGACCAATGAAAGTCAATTTGGTAGTTCGCATAAACATTTTTAGACAAAGACCGATGATTTACATGTAAAAGACTGCAGCACTGCTTTGATCCATATTCTGGATTAGCCTCTCATATTATAATTTAATGGATCTGCAAAATATTGATCACACAAAGGTTTCTATCCATATAGCAAACGATTTTCAGGGATCAATTACAATTATTATGATAGGAAACCATATGACTGTTTAACAGCATGTACTAGGCAGGGCTAACAGGAAATTTAATAGGAAGTTATCACAATATGAATCAAATAAGATGACAAATCACTAGTAAGATACTAAGAATCTGAATACAACAGTAGCTCAGTAAGACAATGGTAGCTATGTATATGGCGAGTTAATATCTGGCAAGGAGATATTATAGCAAGGCAAGAAGCTGTCAGGAATCTGAGCACTTTATTGATTGATGTGGATATACCAGGGGTTAATTTCTGTATGTTTACCTAGGTTGCACTTACTAATTAGATTGCTATTAAGTAAAGCACAAGCACTTTACAGATAAGTAGTGAGATAGTATCCTGCAAGGTGATACAAAAGCAAGGCAAGAAGCCTTCAAGATAACCAGGAATCTGAGCTTACTTGTTATTCACATAAATATACCAGTGGATATCTTCTGTATTCATGGCAAGACTGAACCGGATAATTAGACTTCCATTAAGCAAAGCACAAGCACTTTACATTTCCAGGATCAGGGTTGACCCGCTGAATAATATTTTCTCTCTAGCACTATGTGTTTTTTAAGATTATGGCTCTTTTTTGTTGTTTAATTTTAAGATAAAAGTTATGATTTATTATGGTCTAAAACCCCTTAATGACCGCCAATATGCCTTTTAAAGGCGACAGTTAAGTGTCGCTTTTTAACATCGCTGAGAAATAAGGGTATAGTGCCCCCTAGTGTCGGAAAATATCCAGAGGTAGCCAGGACCATGGAGACCATGGTCAGGGCTGGTTTTTACGGTGCCCTGTCACGTGATTGCACTTATTCACTGAATAATGGCGATCACAAAATAAAGTCTGATTTACAATTCATTTCTCTCTCCTCTGATATGATCTAGCATATGGCCCTCCGCGTCATCTTCCTTGAAAAAAAATGGCGGGTGCATGCGCGGTGCACCCCCTGAGATCTGATGGCAGGTACCTGGCAACAATAGGGAATTTATTCTCTTGAGTCCTTTTGATCACTGTGATAGACCCTAACACAGTGATCAAAAGAAAAAAAGTAAATCAAATCCCCCTTTGTCACTCCCTTAGACTGGAGTCACACATAGCGACTCACCAGCGATCCTGACAACTATATCAATGTGTCAGGATCGCTGGTGAATCGCTATGTGATCGCTGGTGAGCTGTCAAACAGACAGCTTCACCAGCGATCAGCACAGCGACGCCCAGCGCCCGACGTCACTGTGCACGTTAGTAACCAGCACGCTGATGCAGGCACCTGGTAACTAATGTACACATTAGGTATCTAAGGGACGCACGTCCCTTGGATAGCCGATGTGTACATTAGTTACCAGCAGATCGCTGATCTCCCGCCTGTCACACGCAGCGATGCGTGGTGGCCAGCGGGAGACCAGCGACCAAAAAAAAGTCCTGGCCTTTCCTGCAGCGATCAGTGATACCGGCATGGGGGCCGGTCGCTGATCGCTGTCGCACACAGCGATCTCGCTGGTGAGATCGCTGTTGTGTCACAAAAATTGTGACTCAGCAGTGATTTCACTAGCGAGATTGCTATGTGTGACGGGGCCTTTAGGCTAGTTTCACACTAGCGTTTTCTGGAGCTGCTCACGGCCGCCGCTAAGCTCCGCCAGCTGCCGCGCCCCCTCCGGTCAGCTCCTCCTATGGGAGCATGACGCTGCATGCGACCTACATCCCCTATATTTAGCGTTTGGTACACAGGACGTGCGCTGGTATGCTTTTGCCGGCACATGCGCCCTTTTGACGCTACACCGAGAGCACCAAAATGCAACACTGTGCGTTTGGCACACGTCTGCGTAGTGCCAAAAGGGCGCAAGCACCAGCAAAAGCATACCAGCACACGGCTTGCGTACCCAATGCTAAATATAGGGGACGCAGGTCGCATGCAGTGTCATGCGCCCATAGGAGGAGCTGACCGGAGGGGGCGCAGCAGGGGGCAGAGCTTAGCGGCGGTCATGCGCAGCTCCAGGAAGCGCTAGTGTGAAACTAGCCTTAGGCTAGTTTCACACTTGCGCCTTTTTGCGCAGCGTATCGAGCGCACATGAAACGCATGTCAAAAGTGCATGCAAATGCTTGTAAACGCTGCATTTTTTTGTAGCATTATTGTGCGCATTACGACAAAAAATCGCAGCGTTTTTATGTGTTTGTAAGCGTTTTTCATGCATTTGCATTTTTTATACGCAATGGTGTCACTTCACAGGAGAAAAAATCCTTGAAAAATTCTTGCAGCACACTCCACCAATGGGACAGCAGTGGGCGTGTCTTATGGAAATTCTTTACATAGACCCTGTTTACAGCTGAATTCTTCACATTTGCTTGCATTTGCCTGGAGAAACATGGATCTGCGCTGGAAGAGTTTTTACTTTGACTTGGATCTGGACATGAGAATTGCTCAGGCTTATGCAGTTGCTTGCCATGAACAGAGGGAGGGAGAGAGGCAGCGAAGACAGCAGTGGCGGCGTTTGTGGATACATCCCATTATTGAACTCCGGGAGAGCCGTGGAGCGTACCACACCCTCCACAGTGAGCTACAGGCAAACCCGGAGAAATTTACGGATTATACCCGGATGTCTCAACAAACCTTTAACGATTTGTTTGGTCGTGTCCAAGAAGTCATCCGGAGACAGGACACGCAGCTCCAGCGTGCAATTACTCCTGAGGAATGGCTTCTGGTCACATTACGGTACGTAGTTTTGCAAAACCAATGCCTGCAGAATTTTCTTTGTTGTGACATGTACTCTTCCAAATCTGGCAGAATTATAGTTCTGCCATGTAGTTAACAAAAGGCTGCGGTAATTTTTTTATGGCATGTATTGAACAAAAGGCTGCAGATGTATTTTTATGTTTTTTTTATTGAATTTTAGGTGTGTAAAATCCATATACACAAATATTAATTTTTGTTTTTTTCTTTGTGTCACAGATTCCTGGCTACTGGAGAGACCCTCTCTTCACTGCACTTCCAGTACTGTATTGGAATCTCCACGTTGTCTGGAATTGTAGCGGACACCTGCCGGGCTTTGTGGAACGTTCTTTGTCCAGAATTCATACCCCTGCCCACCGCAGAAAAGTGGTTGGAAATCGCCGACAGATTCTGGACAGTCTGCAATTTCCCCAACTGTTTGGGAGCGGTGGATGGGAAACACATATGGATTATCAAGCCCAAAAGAACTGGATCGGAGTACTACAACTATAAAAAGTAATTTTCTACTGTACTCATGGCCATTGCAGATGCAGACTGTATGTTTATTGCTGTGGACATTGGTGCATTTGGCTGTGGGAATGACTCCCAGGCTTTTAAGAACTCGGACATGGGCAGGAGGCTGCATGGCAACCACTTCAATTTCCCCATGCCACGGCCTCTTCCGAACACTGAAGGTCCCCCACAGCCCTTTGTAATGGTTGGTGATGAAGCATTCCAGATGTAGCAAAACCTGCTCAAGCCCTACTCCAGCCGGGACTTGGACCACAACAAAAGAATTTTTAATTACAGGCTCACCAGGGCCAGGAGAACAGTAGAGTGTGCATTTGGTATACTTGTATCTAGATGGTGCATTCTTGGCACAGCCATTAATCTGAAACTGGAAACAGTGGATGAGGTGGTGAAGGCCTGTGTCGTTCTACATAATTTTGTAATTGCTAGAGAGCACCCGAACTTAGATCTTGATGATGTTGCTCCTAACCCATTGCCTGAATTTACTCAGCACCCTCTCAGGTCATCCGTTGAAGTTTTGCAAATGAGGGACCAATTTGCGGCCTACTTCAACTCAGATGTAGGACGGGTGGAATGGCAAGAGCAAATGGTGTAAAAAAATTTCTTGTTGGTATGTTAATAAAAAACACTGTTTTGATACCTGTACTGAGTGCATTCTGTGTTTTTACACTCCCAATACTATTATGAAGTAGGCAGGTGTAACAGTGAATTTATCATGCTGTGTTTTGTGCATCATGAATTCACTAATACTCCTGAGTAGGTGACTATACATACACACACAAGTTGTATTACCTTTACAATCTCTACAGTGTGTTCAATTAACAGCGACGGTGGAGATAATACAACTAATATTTGTGTCACATGGGGCGATTTTACAAATAGTGATTTTTGGATTCACTGGCATCCTTCACTTTTTATGACACCGAAACATGTGACTATAAATATTATTTGTAGGATCAGCACTGTGGCTTGGATTTTGAAAGCACACTGGTGACATAATAAAGTTTATACAACTTCTACAATACCCAGGCCTGGTGTCATGCTGAAGTGACGAATACTTCACAAAGTTATCTCAAATGGGCAGGAGAACACACATTAAACTGCAGCATTGCTACACTCTTCTTCAAATATATGGAGAGTTAAGCAACGCTGCAGGTTAAAACTCATGTGTATTCACCTGTCCAGGTGTGATAGTGATGATGATACAAGGTCAGGGTATTTGTGAAGTAAATATAACATTTATTTTTACCATCATGTCATCAGTTTCTTCAACACACACGTAATAGAGTATGTGGTTAATTACAAGGTACATCTACAGTCCCTTGCCTTGTCTCTAAAATAGTTAAATGATGATAGTACAAAAAAGGCAAGGTAATAGATATTTCACATAATTTCCATCAAATGTGTGGACACATAAAGGTTCACAGTTTTTCAGCTACATTGGTGAGTGCTGCATATTTCTTCTTTTTTGCTTCACATTGAAATACTCATGTTTTTTCATGCAAGCACCTCCATTTTTTGTCTGAATCATATGCCGCAATACTTCAGATAAATAGCTCCGTCTGGTAATGTGGTGATTTGTGTGCCCTAGTAGGCCGTTCATCGGTTTGCTCTTTGCTGGGATCAAGGTAATAGATATGCCTTGCAGTCAACAACATCCTCTCTGCCAGGGTTTCCAAAATGTAGTACTAAATGTCCACTAACAGATCATGTTTTAAGGATTTCATTTTTTTGCTCAGGTGATGCAGTTATCACTGGAGTAATGGAATTACTTAAAACATGATTTGTTTGTTGGCCTTGAAGACTGGAGCTGGGGAACCCTGCTCAATTCAGTCTGTGCAATATTATATGACTGAAGAGACTGGTTCTGAAAATACAAGTAGATTTGTTTTTTTGACACCAGATATCTCAATTACTGATGTTTCTTGTGTCAATCTATATGACTTGTATTTTCCACACCAGTCTCTACATTCTTGTAATATTGCACAGACTGGATCCAGCAGGGTTCCCCAACTCCAGTCCTCAAGGTTCACCAACAGATCATGTTGTAAGGAATTCCATTGCTCCATTGATAACTGCTTCACATGAGCAAAAAAAAAGGAATTCCTTACAACATGATCTGTTGGTGGACCTTGAGGACTGGAGTTGGGGAACCCTGCTGGATCCAGTCTGTGCAATATTACAAGAATGTAGAGACTGGTGTGGAAAATACAAGTCATATAGATTGTTTTTTTTTACAACACATATCTCCAAAACTGACACAAGAAACATGTCTCAGTAATGGAGATATCTGGTGGCAAAATCGCTAAGTGTACGGCGCAGTGTGTGTTACGGCGCAGTGTGTGTAGTCGGCGATTGACACAGTAATCAATCCAAATTTTGTCAAAGCAGAATTGCACATTTATTTTTCCAAAAAAAAATAAATAAAAACAAAGATTTTATTAGGAATGACGTTTGGGGGAAGATTGGGATACTTTGGGGGTGTGGAGAGACGAGGAACGGCTGGAGGTTGAGGAAGGGGTTCTAGGAGAAGGGGCGACGAAAGTACTGGGGGAAGGGAGCTCTGGAATGAACATGGAGGCAGGTTGAGACACATTAGGAGGAGAGGGTTGATGGACGAACAAAGTTTTTTTTTTCTTTGGCGCAGGAGTATCCTGCCTGGCCCGACTTCCACCGTGTGACCGCCTTACTTTGCTCGACCGCTTGGAGATGGTGGACCTTGGCGTTGACCTGTAAAAGATGGAATGTGGGTCACCACTCTGCTGCTCTGTGGTGGCGGTGGCGGTGCTCCTAGAAGTGGCAGTGGCGGTGCTCCTAGAAGGAGACAAAGTTGTGTCGGTGCTCATAGAAGTGGCGGCGGTGGAGGTGATATGAGGAGACAAACTCGTGTCGGTGCTCAAAGAAGTGGTGGTGGCGGTGATCCTTAGAGACAAAGTCGTGGAAGTGCTCCTAGAAGAAGGCTGCGTGTCGGTGATCTGAGCAGAAGTTCTGGCAGGACTCCTAGGAGGAGAATTGGTGGCGGTGCTCTTTGGATGACGAGTTGTGGTGGTGCTCCTTTGATGAGGAGTAGTGGCGGTGCTCCTTTGATGAGGAGTGCTGGCGGTGCTCCTTTGATGAGGAGTGCTGGCGGTGCTCCTTTGATGAGGAGTGCTGGCGGTGCTCCTTTGATGAGGAGTGCTGGCTGTGCTCCTTTGATTTTGACTGGTGGTGTCGGTGGCCCAAGCAGGTTCTGTGGTGGTGTTGCTCCAAGCAGGTGGTGCGGTGGCGGTGGTGGTGCTCCATACAGGAGCAGCGCTTGCCATAGTGGTGGTGGTGGAGGAGTGTCCAGCAGCACTCAGACTTGGGGTGGTGTAGTGGTGTCCAGCTTGGCTGGGAATGCAGGTGGCCATGTAGTGGTATGCAGCAGAAGTCGGTAGAGAGGTGTAGCGAGTCAGCGGTGGCACTGTTGGAAATGACACCACTGACTACTGCAAATACCGATTCTGCTGCATAGCCTGCAAGTAAGCAGTGTTGCAGGCCTGTAACACACTCAGCTGTTGCTCAGGACTAAGGTGTTCCGCCATGCCCTTTTCAATTGTATTGAAAAAATGGTGCGCTGGTCTGTTGAGGTTGGCCTCCAGATGGTCAAGGCGCTGGTCGACAGAGTGGAAGCGGTGTTCCATGTGGTTAAAACCACATTCCATCAGGGAAAAACTGCTTTCCACTCTGGCAGACAGCGCCTTGAGGCTGGCCTGAAAGGCCTCGCTCAAGTGCATGAACTCGGGCATGACAGGCCTGTCCGAGGCCCTCTGTCGCTGGCGGGTAGTGCCTGCATAACCAGTGACAGAGACCTGGGACAGGGGAACACCTGATGGACCAGCTTCCTGGTCACCAGCTGTCTGTGTTGCTGACCTGCAAGATGCTTCCTGGCTGTCGGATGGCTGGGACTGGTCCAAGGTCGTCCGATGAAGGACCGCTCCAGGGACAGGTTGCAGGGTGCTGCTCCAAGTGCTGTGGAAAGAAAGGGAAAACATTACTATCATGCATTAGCAAGAAGCATCAGCTGTGGAATAGAAAAGCACATAGTAATAAAAAAAAAATACGCTCTGCTGGCAAGGACTGGTCTCAGGAAAGCCAACTCGCGATAATAGTGGTACTTTTTCTTCTGCGCTTTGCTGCTGAACCTCTGCAAACCTGTCCCTCAGCACGAACATCAGTGTTGAAGCGGTCCTTCATCGAGCGCCAACGTGTGCGGACTTTGTTCACTGTTGGAAAAAAAAAGAAAAACGTTATACAATGTACTGAAGGCAACATAATTATCAGCACACACACCTGATAGAACTTTGCAAACAGTCAATTCGGCAGCACAAAATAATTCTTTACACAATGCAGTCATTGTTGATCCTGAGGACACTCTTGTTTCCTGCTAGAATATATGTAGCAGCCAAAACAACAGTATCATCAGGAGTAAGAGTGAAAATAGGATCAATGTTGCAGTTCAATACAAAAAGCAATCACTGTTTTCCAGAAGGCATTGGTGTGTTTGATGCAAGAATATATCTTGCCACAAACACACCTGTACTATCTGGACCAAAAATCAATGGAGCTTCAAGACAGCAGTTCAATACACAAAGCCATCACTGTTTTACAGAAGGCATTTGGTGTGTTTGATGCAAGAATATATCTTGCCACAAACACACCTGTACCATCTGAACCAAAAATCAATGGAGCTTCAAGACAACAGTTCAATACACAAAGCAATCACTGTTTTCAAGAAGGCATTGGTGTGTTTGATGCAAGAACATATCTTGCCACAAACACACCTGTACCATCTGGACCAAAAATCAATGGAGCTTCAAGACAGCAGTTCAATACACAAAGCAATCACTGTTTTACAGAAGGAATTGGTGTGTTTGATGCAAGAATATATCTTGCCACAAACACACCTGTACCATCTGGACCAAAAATCAATGGAGCTTTAAGACAGCAGTTCAATACACAAAGCAATCACTGTCTTACAGAAGGCATTGGTGTGTTTGATGCAAGAATATATCTTGCCATAAACACACCTGTACCATCTGGAGCAAAAATCCATGCAGCTTCAAGACAGCAGTTCAATACACAAAGCAATCACTGTTTTCCAGAAGGCATTGGTGTGTTTGATGCAAGAATATATCTTGCCACAAAAACACCTGTACCATCTGGAGCAAAAATCAATGCAGCTTCAAGACAGCAGTTCAATACACAAAGCTATCACTGTTTTCCAGAAGGCATTTGGTGTGTTTGATGCAAGAATATATCTTGCCACAAACACACCTGTACCATCTGGACCAAAAATGATTGGAGCTTCAAGACAGCAGTTCAATACACAAAGCAATCACTGTTTTACAGAAGGCATTGGTGTGTTTGATGCAAGAATATATCTTGCCACAAACACACCTGTACCATCTGGACCAAAAATCAATGGAGCTTCAAGACAGCAGTTCAATACACAAAGCAATCACTGTTTTCCAGAAGGCATTGGTGTGTTTGATGTAAGAATATATCTTGCCACAAACACACCTGTACCATCTGGACCAAAAATCAATGGAGCTTCAAGACAGCAGTTCAATACACAAAGCAATCACTGTTTTCCAGAAGGCATTGGTGTGTTTGATGCAAGAATATATCTTGCCACAAACATACCTGTACCATCTGGACCAAAAATCACAGCATAAAAGAGCATCTTTATACTTACTGATCGCCCTTTTTGAAGCTGGAGAGGCGCTGTCCCAGCCATCCATCATCGCTGCGGCCACCTCATTCCAGGTCACCACTGTGTCTTTGTACTGCTGGTCAAGGCTGTCCCACAACGGGATACGCTCCTCAACAAGGTGGATCAGGTGCTCGTTGTCAATGTAAACTTCTTCGTCATCTCATTGTGGAACCTAGAAAAAAAAAATTAGAATCTTTGTAATTTTGGAGAATGAAGATAGAAAAAGAAACAGAGAAGAAGCAAGATAAGATGAAAATAAAGACAGAACAAAAAAAAGACAGAGTGTATACTAACATTGCGTCTCCTCTCCACGACTTGGCTACGCTGCTCCTGCTCAGACTGCTCCCGCTCAGACTGCTCCCGCACTTCACCTTCACTGGCCGTGTCCGATGTCTGTAAAGAAAAAAAAATTATTACACATTTCTAGAGGCAGCTAAACTTACCCAAAGGCAGCAACATCCTCACCTCACGATCAGCTTGGGCCAGTTCTTGCCGAGATGTCGAATAGACCCATCCAGAAGAAGACATGCTGAAATTTAAACAAAAAATACATTAGTACATAATAAATCGTACAGGACACACAGACATTATGTTGAACAATACTCACACTTTGGCTGCTGAAGCTTGAATCCACAGTTGGTAGGCTCTTCTATGTTCTTGTCTGGTCTCTGCAAGGCTGTCTGTAGAGTATTGGTCTGGCCCTGAAGTCACCTTCTTATCAACACTCCTCCCAAACAATGTTGCTTGTTTAGGGGAGGTTTAAACAAGTGTCTAGACATTGTATACTCAAATCGTGTGCACACACAAAGCGCTGACGTGCACACATGCAAGCGCACGCCAGCGTCCCCATAGACTGTAATGCTATTTTTGGGCGCACACGTGCGCGCATGATTTTTTTAATGATGTAGGCGGAACAAAAAAAGCAACATGTAGCGTACGGCGCATCTGTGCGCACACCTGGAAAATGCGCAGCGCACACTAAACGCTGATGAGCGCGTGCAATCACAAGACCCTACAACCACCATGTTACAAATAGGGGAACATTGCGTGTGCGCCCGATAGCGCACGATGCACTGCACGATAAAACGCTAGTGTGAAACCAGCCTTGTTTAGATGAAAAATATAAAATAATTTTTTTTTCCCATTCTTTGCAGTTAGAGTACTGGCTGCTGGGAAATTTTTTGATAAAAAACAGTATTACTAAAAACTCTGTATTATTTAGATGCACTTTTGCTTTTACTTATTTAGTTACAGCAGGGTTTTTGCTCACTTTGTCTTTTGCAGGTTTTATGTTTTATGGCCAATGTCAACATGCATTTATACGCTGCATGTGTATCATCTCAAACCAAGCTCAATTTTTGTGTTTTTTCTTTGTATTTTTTGCATTCTGTGCAAGCTGGGGTGTGGCCTCCCTCTCCTGAGCTGGAAATTGTATATAAAGGTACTGTCACACTTAGCGATGTACCAGCGATCCCGACCAGCGATATGACGCGGTCAGGATCGCTGGTACATCGCTAAGTGGTCGCTAGTGAGCTGCCACATAGGCAGATCTCACCAGCGACATCGCTGGGGACGGGGATCGCTACTTACCTGTCACACCAGGCGATCCTGCGTCCTCCCGCCCGGCTCCACGCGTCGCTCGTCCTCACAGCAGGAAGCGCCACAGGAAGCTGACGACGAGAAACAGTCCTGGACGTTCTCGCGCGATCAGCGATAAGCAGCGGGGGAGCCGGTCGCTGGTAAGTATCAGACACAGAGATATCGCTAGCAATATCGCTATAACGTCACTAGTTATAGCGATATTGCTAGCGATATCTCTTAGTGTGACATGCCCTTAAGGCTTCCCCAGACTGGTGTCTACTGTTTGGGACCCAGTCCTTTTGTCTGCCCTTGTTCACACATTGAGGTCAACTTTGACACAAAGCAAGGTTTTTAATATTAGACAGTGTAGGACTATCCCGAACAGAGTTACCTTGTCATGGTGGGATGGCTTTCATGCTACTTTTGATCAAAAACAGTATTACTAAAAACTCTGTATTATTTAGATGCACTTTTGCTTTTACTTATTTAGTTACAGCAGGGTTTTTGCTCACTTTGTCTTTTGCAGGTTTTATGTTTTATGGCCAATGTCAACATGCATTTATACGTTGCATGTGTATCATCTCAAACCAAGCTCAATTTTTGTGTTTTTTTTTTTTTCTTGTTTTTTTTTTTGGCTGCTGGGAAATGTAGTTTTAGCAGAGAAAAATAGAAACATTTTATTATGCACATGCCCAAGTCCATTTGATTTTCTGGTGCTCCACATCAAGCTTTGCAAGTAAACCAGTGTGATCCATGTGGCGTATTTCTATGGCATACATAAAGGCTCCCTAGAGACACACCTGTGTCTTGGTATTGCTCCATATGGCTGTTGCACCGACGCCCGTGGCTCATGTGCCCACCTGGACCTTGGGCTTAGAGGATCCACCTCACCCTGTGAGCCTGTTCTACGTAACACCCTTATTCTGCCATGTGAAGCTGGATGCACAGAGATAAAAAACAAGGCACAAAAAAACAAGAAAAAAACGTATTGTTGGGCTTAGTTCATATATTCACAATATGCATTCACTGTGCTTTGTAACAATTGATGTGACTCAATAACTCTATATTGGACTAGTATGATGCAGAATATCAATAGGAATATGACATGTGAGTCTCATGAACACGACACACCATTTTAAAAAAAGAAGTGTGTATGGATCAGTTAAACTCAATGGGTGAAGAAAAAAATGGACAACACAGTTGAGTCCAATGCATGTGTGAATATAGCCTAACATTAACTTCATTTTCTAAAAATCTTAAAAATTCTCTTAAAAGCTTTTAAGGGTATGCTCACACGTTGCGGATTTTGATGTGTTTCCGCAGCGTTTTTGGACGCATGGAATTGCCTAAAGTCCGCAGTGCGTTGTGCACACAATGTTAATGAATAGGAAATGCAAAAACGCTGTGCACATGCTGCACTTTCTCTCTCCTCCAGAGCCACAAAGTAGAAAGTTCACAAAACGAATACGCACAACAAAAATGTAATGGAATCCGCAGGAAAACCGCAAAGAATCCGCATCAATTCTGCAGGAAAACCGCAAACGTTTTACCCTGCGTTTTCTGCCAAGAGATGCGGATTCTTTGCAGAAAATTTTGCAGGCTAATCCGCAACGTGTGCATGTACCCTAACTGTGAGCTGCACTACAGTATATATGATTGCTTTATGGGATGTATTATGATTGGCCCCTGCAGTAAGGGGAAGAAGACTGCTAAGTAATATGCTACTGCTCTGTTATGGCATCCCAGCCTATGTATCTATATAACAATAAACTGGGTAGTTTGTTAAATAAATGATGAGATGCTTTACCCTGCCTGTCAGTATACAGTGCATCAATTTTATTGTGACAACTTCAAATTTCTTGCTTCAAACAAACAGCATTTAAATATTATATCACCATAACTCAAGTTTGTGACAAATTGTGAGTGTTACAGCACTTCGTTTTTACCTATGCAGTGTCTGGTTTTGCTACTATATATTGCTTCTTCCAAAAACACCATGAGTATAAACACCAATAGGCATCTGCACCCTCTAAAATGACCATACAGGGATAATTATTTTATAATGCATAAAAAGTCACACAGTACAGTATTAAACAGAACGTTTATTACCATCCGTTTACTCATAGGCAAATGTAAAATTATTTTTACAAAAATTATAAAAATAAAAACATGGCGAATTAATTGACATGAGAATACCATTGACAACGCACGATAATTACACTACATAGAAGAAGTCACATACATCAGTACAAGAAGAAAAATAGTAACACACAGTGACTACCTAGTAGATAATGACCTCCCAATAGGGCTGCCTGAGAATAAGAATTTTCCTATAGAAAATTTGCTGGCTCCACATCATCTCCTCTTCCTCTTGCTGTCGGGGTACCTCAGGGCTCAGTCCTTGGCCCCCTTCTCTTCTCTCACTCCACGGTCCTAATTGGACAGACCATCAGCAGATATGGCTATCAGTACCATCTTTATGCTGATGACACACAACTATACACGTCATCCCTCGACCTTACCCCCGCTGTACTACAGAATGCCAGTAACTGTCTGTCCACAGTCTCCATCATGTCTGCTCTCTATCTGAAGCTCAACCTCTCAAAAACTGAACTTCTTCTGCTCCCGCCATCTACTAACCTCCCTAAATCTGACATTTTCCTATCCGTGGGTGGCATCATAATAACACCCCGGCAGCAGGTGAGCTGTCTAGGTGTTATGTTTGATACCAATCTCTCCTTCACATCCCATATACAGTCTCTTGCCGCTTACACCTAAAGAACATCTCTAGAATACGCCCTTTTCTCACCATGAAAACAAAAAAACTCACTGTTGCATTGATCCACTTCCGTCTGGACTACTCCAACGCTCTATTAATTGGCCTCCCCGTTGCTCGACTTTCCCCTCTCCAGTCCATAGTTAATGCAGCAGCCAGGGTCGTCCATCTGGATAATTGGTACTTCGACGTGTCCGCTCTTCATCAGTCCTTACATTGGCTGCCCATTCTTTATAGGTCCAATTCAAAGTACTTGTTCTCACCCACAAAGCTCTCCACAGTGCAGCACCCCCCTACATCTCCTCCCTCATTTCTGTCTATTGGGCTAACCGACCGCTGCGCTCTGCAAACGACTTTTGACTAATCTCTGCACTAATCCGTACCTCCCACTCCCAACTCCAAGACTTCTCCCATGCTGCGCCAATCCTCTGGAATGCTCTACCCCAAGAAATTAGGACTATCCACAACTTGCACAGTTTTAGGCGCTCCCTCAAAACACATTTGTTCAGAGTGGCCTATCACGTTCACTAATCAAAGTCATTCTATGTGTAAGTGTGCGGGTGTAGCCCATTCACTATCTCCATCCATCCCTCACTCCCTCAAGATGGCTGACCTTCATTGTAAATACACCATTGTAAATACACACCTGTACTTTGTATCTCACTCACCTCATTGTAGATTGTAAGCTCTCATGAGCAGGGTTGTTTTATTTTGCTTTAATTATTGTATTGTTAAAGTTGTTACTTATGACTTGTGTTTTGAAACTGTTAAACTGTAAAACGCTGCGGAACATGTTTGCGCTATACAAATATTATTATTATTATAGAAAATGATTCCCATATAAATGACAACAAAGTATTAAATATAAGGTACGTTATTCTAAAAATGTTAGTATTGTGTATATATATATATTTTTATATCAAAGAATAAAGTAATGTAAAAAGCAGACATCATCTATGGTGGTGGGGCCCATGAAGATGTACAAAACCTATGTAGATTAGTGTTGTTCATAAAAAAATGGAATACTCAGAAGAGCAGCAGGAATAAAGTAAGAGTAAAAACTTGCTACTTTTGACCAGGTGACAGATTCTTTTTAATTTTACTTTAATTTGTCTCCTGAAGTTTATAAATCAATGTAATAATTGCAAAATGAGTCAATAATGTTGTTAAACTAGAGATTACAGCTAGACAAAAAACTTTAGTTCATCATCTATGAAGTCTTCTGCCTCAACTGAGCCTCTCCAGTAACAAGGGGAGGTCATCCTCACAGTTTGGGAAGCACTGATCTAGGGCAATCAGTCCTGTATGTATCGTCCACAACAGACTTAAGCCCCCGTTACACACTGCGATATCGCTAGCAATATCGCTGTAAAGTCACTGATTTTGTGACGTAGCAGTGATATTGCTAGCGATATCGTTACATGTGATACTTACCTCCGACCGGCTCCCCTGCTGATTATCACTGGTCGCGCGAGAAGGTCCTGGATCATTTCACGTTGGGCGCTTCCTGCTGGGCTTCCTGTGGCGCCGACGAGCGACACGTGGATGCGGGCGGGAGGACGTCAGGATCGCCGCGTCTGACAGGTAAGTAGCGACCCCCTACCCCAGCGATGTCGCTGGTGAGATCTGCCTGTGTGGCAGCTCACTAGCGACCACTTAGCGATGCACCAGTGATCCATATCGTTGTCGGGATCGCTGGTGCATCGCTAAGTGTAAGGCTAAGTGCACACATACCAGAACTCTCGCGGAAATTACCGCGAGAATTCCGGAATTCCATTCCGCGGGAAAATCGCATTTTAAATTCCCGCGATTTTCCCGCTGAAAAACTAGCATTTTGCAAGTGTAATTAGCTTGCAAAATGCTAGCATTTTCCAAGCGATGTGTAGCATCGCTTGGAGAACTGATTGACAGGTTTGTCACACTCGTCAGACATAGTGTTTGACGAGTGTGACCAACTTTTTACTACTGAGGCCGCCTATGCGGCATCAGTAGTAAAAGATAGAATGTAAAAAAAATAAAAAATGGTGTTATTCTTACCTTCCGACGTCCCGCGCATCCGTTCCCAGTAATCCTTTGCAAAAATGCCCGCGATGACGTCAGTTCTCGCGGGATCGCGATGTCTCGCGGTTATTCGCGATGACTTCGCGCGAATGACCGCGAGACTTCGCGATCCCGCGAGAACGGACGCCATCGCGGGCATTTTCGCAAAGGCTTACTGGGAACGGGAGCGTGGAGAGAGGCGGGAATGCTGCGCGGGACGCCGGAAGGTGAGAATAACAATATTTTTTTATTTTAAATTCTATTTTTTACAGGGATATGGCACCCAAAGCCCGGAGGACAGTCTCCTCTCCTCCGGACCGTGGGTACCATCCGCAAATGTTCAGCTTACTTTTTGCATGGTGGGCACAGCCACATGCGGGAAGTAAGCGGAACAATGCATTCCTATGGGTGCGGGATTGCCGCGATTCCGCAAAATAATGAGCATGCTGCGTTTTTTACCGCAAAGCGATTCTGCCGCGGTAAAAACCGCAGCATTAGCACAGCATTGCGGAATCCCATAGGAATGCATGGGATGCTTATTTTTTGCGGCAAAATCGCGCGGTTAAAACCGCCGCGGAAACGCGAAAAAAAGCCACGTGTGAACTCAGCCTAACGGTAGCCTTAGAGACTTTTTTAGATATTATTGCAGCAGAAATAGATTAACTCCATAGCTGGCAGCCTTCCAATTTATACCACTGGAGCATACATTTTCAGGTATACAGTTATGATATTAGTATACAGTATATAATCTTTAATGCATGCTCGCCTTGTATGCTTTTCAGTCCAAGAACACCTAGTCAAAGCAGATGGAGGAAAATGTTAACGATGCTCTTCAAAATAATTCAAAATCTCCCAAGAGGCGGTATTGCCAAACGTGATTAAAAATATGAACTAATTGGCAAAGTACAAAAAGGCATGCTAATATATGGAAGGTATCATTGACTTTCTTTCATTTCTGAAATGAAATGCAAATATAAATCATTGAAGACTACAATGGGTGAGAAATGTGTTTAAATATTTATTTACAGTCAACATGAATTTTATGATAATTAATTTTAATTGGGTGCCTCCTTTTTTGTTTTCTAAAACTGTAAAGAGAAAATCCCATAAGGGCTCCCATTTACCCTCATTTTCTAGCACTTTAAAAATGCAAGAAAAAATAGAAAATGCGTTCTGAGATTCTAGCGCTTTTTTATACAACTAGCAGTTTTTTAGGGAGTTTTGGAGCCTTTTTTAGGCTACGTGCCCACAATGAGCTTTTGGTGACATTTTAATGCTGCATAAAAAAACTCAGCGTCTTACAGTTTCAGCAAAGTGTATGTGATTTATAGAAATCTTATGCCCACTGTGCTTCTTTTTTACTCAGTGTAAACCGACCTGTGATGCGTTTCAAATCCTAAAGGTATTTCCCTTGACCAGAATGTTGCAATGGCAACAGTTTAGGCATGGAAAATTGCCACTCTTTTGTGGTAGCAAATAGTGTTGCTCTCCTTTTGGAGCTTAAATCCAACTTAACCAACATGTCCCCAACATTCTTATTTCTTCTATATGCCATGATAGATGTATTTTTTAACTCACTGCTTTTGGGGTCCAGGCCTCTTTGTAGAAAACCCCACTCACTTGTTAACACCTGGACAACTCGCAACCTTATTGTAGAAAATGTGGAAACAGATGCAATTCTATATTTTTCAGGTACACATTTTGTGTTATACAAAGTATCATGTTGAGTAATATCACTAATTCTAGTTTTATGCTGCTCTAAAATTATTTTACAGTAATTACGTTTCAGAATTTGGATATTCATTGCATCAACACTATGAATTAATTTGTGACTTTCAGACGTAATTCGACTTACCCTTAGCAATGGATTCCCTAGGAGTCAATTTACAATGGGTGTGGGATGATTAATTTTTTTTAGGCCAAGAGACTGTTACAGTCAGCTGGCTTGTTGAAGATGTCTGTATGGAACTGCATGTCTTGAATGTAAATAATAATATCCAGAAACTGCAGCTCAGTACTGGAATACAATCATAGCCAAAAGTGTTGGCACCTGTGAAATTGTTCCAGAAAGTGAAGTATTTCTCCCAGAAATGTATTGCAATTACACGTTTTGTTATATACATGTGCAACAGCCCTGGTATGCGGCTATTCCGTTCACTGTTATCCACCCCCACGCAGTGTCCACAGCCGATTGAATAACCACAGACAACAGGTCTCGGGGATAACAGCTGCTTTACTTCAGCAGAACGGGGAGATATAACATGTAAATAGTAGTTTACAGTTCACGTGGGGAATCCACAGCCAATACAGTTCAGGATTGGATTCTGACGCAGAATTGAGGTTCTGGAGCTTTAAGAACTTGTTTTCGTTAGAAGCAGTACTTGCAGGTAATAATAAGCGAATTCAAAGTCTCTTGGTTGCATAAAGGCAGAAGAGGCAATATATGGCAATATTTACAAACCTGAAATCCCGTATTCATTTTCTCAGCTGGTCGTGGTACATGCAGAATTATACATGAAGTAAATAATGAATAATTTGCGGTGAGGGGGGGACCCTTGATTTCCTCAACACGCAGAGCAATGGGTTCTTCTGTACACATTTAGTGCAACCTAATGCAGGATAAGCACGCCTTAAACCGGACAGTGGGGACCCAGGGTTAAAAGTCTTTAGCCATCTTGGCTGTAGAAGTCAGGGGAAGATCCAAGGCATTAGGCCTTGCTGTAAGTCTTGAGATGAAGAGAAAGATAAACCTCCAGGCTTGGAGCCTGGGGGTTCAGGAGACCCCTCACATGAGGTCTGTTCTGGGTCACATCTTGAACCCGACTCCCCAGTTAACTGTTGTGAACTCATTTTCTGGTTTACCTCTGGCTTCTGGTGAGGGTGGTGAAGCTGGATGTGTTGACAGAGGAGTCATGAGTTCTCCATCCAGGCCCCCTCTAGAGGTAGCAATAGGTAATGAAGCTGATCTAAATGGCAGAGACCTGCCACCTGAGGAGGACTGTGAGTGGACATCGGGAGTATCTGACTGGATTTAAGACAGTTGACTCCCTAATTTTGTGCTGGTGATTTTTTCCTGCCCTGAGGTTCTGGTTTCCAGTTCTGTTCCTGCCTTCTCAAGCTAAGTGTGCGCTGCTATTTTTCCACATGAGATTTGGTCTTGTTTACTCAGTTTTTGTGGGCAGCCAACCCCTGCTGGGGCTGTGCTGAATTTCCATTCTTATGTCTCTGTTTATGCCAGTTTGCTTTTTGTCCCTGATCAGATTGGTCTCTTTTTGCTCTGTCTTCAGAATATACCAGAGTGCTGATATAGGGAATTGAAGTCTAGTGACTTCAGGGGTTTTGTTATCAGAAAGTGTTGGACATTTTTTGGCAGGGATTTGTGCGTGATTGCAGACAGCATCTTTCCTTTCCTGTCCTTTCTAGTTAGTGTGGGCCCCATCATTTGCTCAGCCTATTTTACTATCTGTGTTTGTGCTTTCATCTTGTCTCACCGACAATACATGTTTGGGGGCTGTCTATTGCTTTGGGGTCTGCTCTGGGGCAGTTTAGATTTCCCCTTTTCTTGCTTTAGGTTTATTTAGTTCTCTGGCTGTGATGAGGTGTCTAGGATCATCGTAGGTACGCTCCACGGCTACTGCTAGTTGTGTGGATAGGATCAGGGGTCTGCAATCCGCTTTGTTACCAACCTCTCTGGTTTTCTGTGGCATAGCTTGTTTTTGTTTTTCCTCCTCGGTGACTCATTCATAACAGCTAACCTTCCAGAACCCTGTCTTGTCTCCACAGAGATTGGAGGTAGCTCCTCCCATTGAACCTTGTTGACAGTGTCACCGACCAATAGGATAACTCTCAATTCTTGTGTTAGACTTCACATTGTGAGAATAATATAAATCATGAATATATGAGATTAATGAGTAATGTATTAATTTAAACTATATTACAGTAAAAGGATAACTTAGGGGTGAGTTGAGGTGTACAAAAGTTACTCACGGTCCAGCGTTACTTAAAGGGACGTACCCAGTCTGGACCGGGTCACTACACATGTTTATTTTCTTTGTGTGTGTTGGATAAATAAAAAAAAAACTAAGAAAAAAAAGGCAAATTGGACATAATTTCACACAAAACCCCCAAAATGGGGCAAACAAATTTGTTGGCACCTTTCCAAAATTGTGGGTAAACAGCTTTGTTTCAAGGATGTGAAGCTCGTTCAAACTCAATCATGGCAAGTAACAGGTGTAGGCAATATGAAAATCACACCTGAAACCAGATAAAAAGAGGAGATGTTAACTCAATCTTTGCATTGTGTGAAAGAGAAGAGAACTGTCTGAGGACTTGAGAAAACTATTGAAAAATATCAACAAGTTCATCTCAAGAGATCTTGATGTTCCTTTGTCCATTGTGGGCAACATAATCAAAACATTTACAATCCATGGCACTGTACCTAATCTCCCTGGATGTGGACTGCAGAGAAAAACTGATGAAAGGCTGCAGCGCAGGATAGTCTGGATGGTGGATTAGCAGTCCTAATCAAGTTCCAAAGAAATTCAAACTGTCACAGGCTTAGGGTGCATCAGTATCTGCGCGAATTATCCATTGACATTAAAATGAAATAAAACTCTATAACAGGAGACCCAGGACACAGAGACACAAAATTTATGTGAGTAAGCCAAAATCCTCCTGGGAAAGGATCTTATAGACAGATGAGACCAAGGTAGAGCTTTTTGGTAAAATACATCATTGTACTGTTTACCGAAAAAGGAATGAGGCCTACAAAAAAGGAACATATTACCTAAAGTAAAAATATGGTGTAAGTTCAAAGATGTTATGGAGTTG
This sequence comes from Dendrobates tinctorius, assembly GCF_039654945.1. Lineage (NCBI taxonomy): Eukaryota > Metazoa > Chordata > Amphibia > Anura > Dendrobatidae > Dendrobates > Dendrobates tinctorius. Next base: position 37,746,552 of record NW_027361738.1, read on the forward strand.
TTTTTGCTGCCTCTGGCACTGTGTGCTATGACTGTTCAAGGCATCATGAAATTTGAAGATTACCCAAAGATTTTGGGTTGCAATGTAATTCCCAGTGTCAGAAAGCTGGGTTTGCATCCTAGGTCACTGGACTTCCAGCAAGACAATGACCCCAAACATACTTCAAGATGCATCTAGAAATTGATGGTAACAAAGCATTGCAGAGTCCTGAAGTGGTTAGCAATGAGTCCTGATCTAAATCCCATTGACCAACTGTGGAGAGATCTTAAAATTGTTGTTGGAAGAAGGCACTCTTCAAATATGAAAGACCTGGAACAGTTTGAAAAAGAAGAGTGGTTTAAAATTCCAGTTGAGAGTAGAGATGAGCAACCACTAAAATTCTCGGGTGCAAGTTGCTTGAACCGAGCAATTCCTAATACTCGAGTGCTCGTTTCAAGTACCGATTAGAATGAGAGTCAATTGGAAAACTGAGCTTTTTTTCTGGCAGACCCTACAAAGTGGCCTGGGGACAGTGAAAATGTTGATATGGATGGGAAAAATGATGAATGGAAGGAGGAATGGGGGAAGGAGGCATGGGGAAGGCCCTTGGAAGCATCTCTGACTCCCAGATCGCTGCGAAGAACAATGGTGTCACACTTTTGCTCCACTTTAAGGACCGACAATAAATCATTCCAAAACGACTAGAAATTGCATTTTGCAGGAAAAAAATATTAAGAAACATTTTTTTCTATATAATCACTTGTATATAAGGTACAATTTAAAAAAGGATGAAAGAAAAATGATAAGTTAAGTACACCAAAATAATTTTTTTTATTAAAACTAGGACATTTCAGTTTAATTTATGCAAGGAAACTCTTTTACTTTAATTTGCAGGGCGATTGGAATCCAGCCCTCAGTCAACTGATGATTTTGGTCTCAATTGATCTTTGAAACGGCATCTTGTTCTCAACGAAACACACAATTTATATCACTAGAGATTTTCAAATTGAGTCTTTCATTCATCCGGAACCAATGCGAGATTTAAATGTTCTCGCTTTTTTTTTTTTTTGAAGTTGTGTATTTCTTGTAACAAAACGAACAAATGTAATGCTCAGGTTTAAAACATAAATGCAGATCTCTATGTATATAGCTCATTTTTTTAGCTGACTACGCAAACACTGACATGTAACCAGCATTCAGCTGCAGTCCCTGAGATCAGTCAGCTCTACCAAAATCTAATTTGACTCGGGGACACTACACTCATTATAGTTGCTCTTTCTGTTAACCCCTTATTACAAAAGGGAGTTCTCATTTTGAGGGAGAAAAATAATTTTATTTTTCTAATGTACAGTGTTTTCCAAGTTAATTCATCTTTACAAAATTCCCAATGATAAATGTCTCAAGAATAAAAACGGCCTTAAAAAAAAAGTTTTATTGCCCTTAAGACCCAAACTGAACCTCTGCAATTTAAAAAAAAAATGTAACTTAACTTCAGAAAGTTTCTGCTGCAACTGTTTTCCAATAAGGAGCCCAAAGATGTTTTTGTGCTGGGAATACAAAATCTGAAGTGTTTTCTCCTATTGCCCCTGGTTGGGGACACATAATTTCCAAATATATTTTATATATATAAAAGAGTTCTCTGCAATTTCATTGTCTTCTGGGTTCAGCTAAAGTAATCAGAAAACATTAATTCAGCCTATGCATTTAAGAACTTCTAGTATGTAATGTACTGTACCACTGATGGGATAGCTGCACATATAAAGTATCATTATTATTAGTTGAGAACATGGATTTTAAATTAAGATTTACAGTGAAAGCTTGCCTTTGCTGTGTTTTCCTGATGCATGTCATATTATTTTACACTTTACACTCATGAATATGTACTGGTTGTACTGTCGATGTAACATAGGTGCTGTTACATAGTAATTATCATTCCATTAACTGATAGGGTGGTTTATAAAAATCCAGTCCAGTTGCTAGCTGTTATGTCTCAAATGTCTAAGTGGAGCTGAAATGGAATGGGAGAATGAATGTGACGTGCACTTATATCTCAGGTCATTGCCTTGTTTTTAGTTGGGTTCACATAATGTCACTGATTGTGGAGCACCCCCAGGGCAAGTGTGGGATCACTTACTCAGTACCGGGCCGGTGTCTTAAAGGGGAAGTGTCGCGGTGGCAGTGACCCGGTCCGTGGACCTGGGTGTCCATGTAAAATAGATGGAATGAAGCTGAATAAAGTTTATAGTTAGATATTTTGTGACGCCACCTGTGTTATCTGGTCAGAGGTGACCAGCGCAGCAGGGCAGATCCTCTGGGACAGATGGTGCGGTGCAGCAAAGATGTAATAGCTCTCCACAGGCAGAGCTGTAGTCCCAGGGCAGCGGTAGTGGATGATGAGGTAGATGATGTAGTGTTAGGCACAGAGATGAAGCAGTGCTGAGTAAGTTGGCGCAGGAAGAAGGCAATGACACAGCTGAATGCGGTTCCGATACTTTACTCACGTTTCTAGCACAGACAGGTGCCCACCTCAGTGCTGTGGTCTTCAGATCAGGGGCTCAGCCAACTCCCAGGCGGTTGGAATTAACCCTTCCAGCACTCCCTTTCAAATGTGCCTTTTCTGAACGTCTCCTTTCTAGCGCTAATCTGAGGTACTTGCAGTTCTGAATTACACTCAAGTTCCTCTTTCTTGATGTTACTTATAACTCCACTTGCATCACAGGCAGCTGTAGCCTGCTTCGGGGACTCCATACAATTGTGTCCTGGCTCACACACATTACTGCTGTGTCTTTGAGTCTTAGGTGGGAATAAAGTGGTCACAACTTCTAGTCCTCCGGTTTCAGCTGTAAGATCATTAGTATCACACACAGCCTCGGATACCGGCGCCCGGCCTTGGCGCATAAAACTTAGGAAAGGGTTCTGCTCTAGCTCTAGCCCTAATCCCCAGTCTCTCTTGTCACGTTCCGTACTTTCCTATCTTCCTTCTGAATAACTGATCTTCTCTTTCTCTCTTTCCTTGCTAGCAGCTCCAGCTCACATGAGGCTGCTGCATCTATGTCCTTTCCCTCCTTCCCTCAGTGGGGGAAACTGTCTTCCTCCCTCTCTATGGGTATTCTGACCTAACCTCCTGTCAGCTTTCCCCTTTAGTGCAATCTAAGCTCCACCCACCACCCAGCACCCTTCATGAACCAAAGCAGCTGCCATAAAGGGTGTTCTAAGTTGTCTGTGCTGGATGTAGGTGCTGGAGTCTGGTCAGGTGTTACCATCTTACCTGGGGAGTGGGATACTACACCTCAGGAGGAGGTGCAGTATGTCTGTGGTGACTGAAGCCTCAGGGGCACCACAATTGCATTTATTATACTCTTTAAAGGGACTCTGTTAACCAGGGGCAGACATATAACCAATGTAGCCGTTGCAGCTGCACTGGGGCCCTAAACTGGAGGGGGGCTCTTGCAGGGCAGTAATACTGGGGGCAATCTAGCCTGTTGATCGGAGCCAGAGGCTCCAGGGGGCCCATGGCCAGATTGCCCTCATCATATGCGGCAGGCAGGGAGCAATCCCTGCATCTCAGTGGCCTACAGGATAAAATGGCTGTGGAGCAGCAGGAATCCATCCTCTGCTCCCTGCCCAGTTCTTTCTCTCTGACATAGGCATGCGCAGCTTGATGACATCAACATGCAGTGCGTGCCTGTGTCAGAGAGAATGTTGCTGGCAATGAAGAAAGAAACAGCAATTCCTCAGGTAAATGGATGGAAGGGTGGGTAAATTTTTTTTCAATGCACTGAGGAGAGGGCAATGAGGGGATATGGGGTGTAGGAGAGGGCAATTTTGGGATGTGGGGAAGAGGACAAAGACAGGATATGGGGGAGAGGACAATGATGGGATGTAGAGGAGAGGACGGCAATGGGATGAGTGGGAGAGGACAATGATGAGATGTGGAGGAGAGTGGGAGAGAGGAGGGTGTCGTAGCTGCTTTTGTTCTGACCAAGCGTCAGCTGTCCATATCACCAGTGAGTCCGAATTGTGAGGTTTCTCGCCCTTCTGTTCACAAGCGCTTGGAGACAAAGTGACACACACACTGGTCGTGGTCAAATCACTTTATCTGACGTAATGAAATATAAGACATGTTTTTATACCATTTACAACAATATGTGACTCTATGGAGCTCATTTGGCCCCCACCATCACCTCAGGGTCGTACCTTGTTTACAATATACCCAGAACACGTTGTTGAGAACAAATATGATAACAAGTATAGTTTCCTTGAAGACAGAGACTACTAGTCTTCATAAGAATAATTCTAGCAATAATAAGGCAAAAGGCAATTGAAGTCTTAAAGGCATTTAAAGGGATATAAAAGCAAACCATTAACTCTTCTATATCAATTTCCCCCTTTTGTAAATGGTATAACCTTTGCCACAGGGTCAGCTGATGTCCACAAAGGAGCTACTGTCTCATGGGTCTAGTACCCATAAGGGGGCTTCCTACCTGCTTCGCCCATCCACCCTCAGTGTGGACACTCACTTTCCCCATCAGCAATGGCTACCTGGGGTCTATGATACACTACAGAAGGTTCAGCCTTAGATTCTTTTTTTCACACATACATTATTCAGTAGCTTAAGTAATACATATATTAGCGCTTTTACGGCTACATAAAGCAATAAGCAAAACAACAAAATTTGCATACAAGTCTATATAATGCCAAAAAAAAATCCATCCTGCAAAGCCATTAACCCAATTTGCTGGATTTAGGAAAGAGAATGTGTTACCCCACCAGGAATCTCTGTTTGCACTGTGTTGTTTTAACCATTGGTCTCTAAGTTCACCTATTTTGTCTATACTGGCCCTGATCTGGAGATTGCCAGCAGGGTCGATATAATTACAACAGGTGGGACCAATTATCTGACACATTCCTCCTTCTTTTGTGGTCAGGTAATCTAGTACTATAGTATGCTGGTTAGTAACTAAGATTAATTGTCTCTGTATTGTATTAGTTTCATTAAGAACTTCAAGAATCTGGAAAATCTGATTGTCCAGGTAGTCGGTAGCTTCCACTAATTTATCCCACATTTGGGTTATGAAGGGGTATATTAGCATACTACTGAATATTTTATTTGTTATCCCCATTTCTACTAGATGCGGCCTACCATTTGGCTTATTGTCTGCAGCCCATCTATACGAGGTGTGAATTGGAACTGCTGCAGTGTCTATTTTACTATGAGGAACTATGAAAGTGGCTGGTGTCAGTTTAGCAAGAGTGCAGACCCCTCTTATGTCCGGGCTCACCCACCTGTAGGCACGATGTCCGCAAACCAAGAATACTCAGTCAGGGAGAACACAAACGTGACCAGGGGTCTGTATAAATTGGTATAAATTCAAAAGTCCTGACCTACTGTAGGCTTATGGGCACACCAAGTATTATTCATTTGTTTTCCACTTACACCAGATGTACATTTACCCCTTTCTTTCCTTATTATTTTACCCGCAGATGATTTACAGCCTTCAACACCATCTTGGTACACCGTATCATTAACCTGTGTTTGATCGCGAGTGTATATGCGGAAGCAATTATTGTCCTCACCACAGGTATTTGCTCCAGTGTGTTGAAGACTGAACTACAGTCCATCATTGGGAATAGGGTCTGAGTGAGGGATTTCAGTCCTCCTCCTGGCGACCATATTACCGACATCTGAGTCATATTCCCGCCACCACATTTGTACTTTTAGGCCTCGTTATATTAAACTGAAACCAGGGATTAGCGACCCATTCGACTATAGCCAATGAGGCAGATATATCATGGGGCACACCTAGATTGAGTCCAAGTCTCATTGTGTATGCAGTGTGGGGTTAATACCTCCCATGGCTCCAGAGGTAAGGCTAAGTACGGCATAGTCCTCGCAGATACTGGGCTGTGTGTACAGATCCAACAGTCCTTCGGTTTCTGTCCTTCCATGTCCTTTATAAGAAGAGCATGATGCCGAATAAGTTTGTTGTCCCAATCAGCATTTAAGATTTTGTCCTGTGTCTCTGTAGAGTGCAGTAATCCTGTCACTGCCAGCAAGGTGATGAGGAGTATAGTCATTCTGCTGTTGACAGGACCTTCTTGCAGTGACTGGCGTGGATCCAGGTGGGCTTTCCCTCAAGTTTTACTGAAGTGGATGTGGTCAGCTGGACTTGGAAGGGGCCGTCAAATCGTGGGTCCAGGCTCCTTCTCACGTGTCTGCGTATAACCACCCAATCACCTGGATTCAGCTGATGCACATCTGCACTGGCATTAGGATCTGGAATGTATGAGAACACATGTTTATGCACCACATTAAGTCTTTCCTGCAAGGCCTGGACGTAGGCTGTCATAGCACCGTGTTGCATTTGTAGCACCTGTGGGAAGTACAGACCAGTCTTTGGTGCACTACCAACAGGACTTCAGAAGGAGACAAGCCTGTGTTTCTATTTGGAGTGTGTCTGACTGAAAAGAGTGCAAGAGGCAAGCACTCTGCCCAGCTCTTTCCTGTGTCTGCCATGGCCTTTTGAATTTTCAGTTTAAGTGTCCCATTTAGTCTTTCCACTTTCCCACTACTTTGTGGCCTATATGGTGTATGAAATGTTTTCTGTACACCCGGGGCCTGCATGACTTCCCTCATTATTTCTCCCGTGAAGTGTGTACCCCTATCTGTTTCTGTGGCTTCTGGGACACCACACCTGCAGATCAGTTCTTTCATCAGTTTGTCTGTAGTCATTTTAGCATTTGCCCATTTTACCGGATAGGCTTCCGGCCAACCAGAGAAGAGATCTACACATACTAGGATATTTGCATACACTCCTACCTTGGTAGCTGTATGTCGTCAATCTGCAGTCTCTGAAATGGGTAGAGAGGCCTAGATGTCGCTTTCTTAGGGACTTTTACTGTTTTACCTGGGTTGTGCTGTGCACAGATGAGGCATGATTGTACAAGTTTCGCGGCTGCGTAACTGAAACCAGGAGCGATCCAGAAGGCATCTACCATGGCACACATGTGACTTTTTGAGGTGTGAGTGGGGCCATGTGCTGCTTGTGCCATGATTGGGAACAGGGCTTTGGTGGGCAGAATTTATCCTTATTCTCCCATACTCCATTTGAGTTCAGCTCAGCTCCCAGTCTCCCCCGGTGTACCTTCTCTGTTTGGGCAGCCTTTTGCCGGAGGGATTTCAGGACATCTAGACCCAATGTGGCTGGAATATGCTGACTCCCCGCCACCATCCACTGCTCTCTCTAGGCCGCCTTGTGCTATTTTAGCAGCCTCGTTCACCCTTCTATTGCCCTCTACATCCACGGAGTCACCTTTGTGTGTGCTTTTACCTTGACAATGCCAACCTGGACTGGTAACATCAATGCCTCCATCAATTGTTTCACCAGCTCTGCATTTTTAATGGGCTTCGAATCTGTGAAAATATTAGCGACTTTACCTGCAGCGGCTCTACACGCCTCAGTGAGTGCCTTCAACTCTGCCTCCTGCGCCGACATGTGAGGAGAGAGTGGTTCCGCTCGGATTACCTCATGTGAGGATACTACTGCATATCCAGTGTAGAATCGTCCATCCTGGTGGTATCTGGGGCCATCTACAAAAAAAAACTCAAAGTCTGCATTAGGAACAGGTTTTTCATGAACGTGTGCAAACTCAACTGTCTCCTGACTCATCAGTTCTATGCTGACATGTTCATGTGTCATGTCAAAGTATCCTTCCTCACTCACTAATATGGTCACCAATTCCCCCTTTTCTGAATCCACAGGCAGGAGGGTGGCTGGATTCAGAACGTTACATCTTTTGAGGGTGACACACTCAGAAATTAGTAGAGCACACTCAAGTCGGAGCTGTCTGGCCATAGACAGATGTTTTGGTTGAACTTGTACGAGTATGGCATGGATGTCATGTGGGGAATAGATTGTCAAAAGAAATGTCAGTGTGATCTCACATGCCTTTCCTAGTAGTAGTGCAGATGCTCCTACTGCACAGACACAATCAATTGTATTTTGTGTGTGGTCCCGGGTCTGATGACAAGCAGTCATAAAGTGGTTGGAATATTTGTGAAGTGGACCTTATCCAAGGCCTACTGTAGGTCACTAAACCTAGGAAAGTGCATAGATGCTGATGTGACCTGGGTAGAGGGAGATCTTGAATTGCCTGTTTCCTGTCAGGTGTCTGGTACCTTCGGCAATATAATGTCCCAATAAATGTCACCTTTTGTTTGTAATACTGTAATTTGTCACATGAGACCTTGCAACCCTTAGGGTCATCCATGTACTGTAATAGTACAATCAGCAGATGAGGTGATTGCCACTACTCAAGGATCCCTGCCATTGCTGCTGAATAGATGGCAGGGGATTTCTTTCCCCCTTTGTGGGAGGACTGTCCAACAATATTGTTCACCTTTATGAGTAAAGGAGAAAGATACTGACAGTCAGGGTGCAGGGGTACAGAGAAGAATGCACCTGCTAAATCAATATCTGTGAAACATTTTGACATTACTGGGATCTGTGACAGTATTGTGTGTGTGTGTTAGGGACGATTGAGGTCACACTCACTGTATCATCATTAATAGCCCTTAAGTCATGAACCTTTCTGTAAGTGTCAGCAAACCCTTGAGTCCTTTTTTTTTCCTAATGGGATACAAAGTGGTGTCGCAGGGGGAAGATCTTTGCAGTCCAGGGGGGGTTTCTTTGCACCAGAACCCCTGCCTTAACATACTCTCTAATATCTCTGCTCGGGGCAATTGATTTGGCTAGGATCAAGGGGTATTGCTTTTAAACAAGGAATGTTTCCTTCTTTCATTTTAATCATGACAGGGGGAATGGGCAGCCGACCCACATCAGTTTTTCCCCTTGCCCAAACAGTGTCTGGCACCTGTCCCATTTCCTCATCCTCAGGCATTTTTGTGTCAGGTGTTAGTTTCACCGCTTTTGTCATATACACCATTGCCGCAATCTTACACAAATGTTTATCTGAGAGGGGACTTGTGACTGTAATACCCTCAGGAGAGTACTGTATGATGGCCGGGATCGCACTCAGCACATCTGCTCCCAGTAAATTCATAGGGGTATTGTCACTATCAATAAGTTTTGTAAGTACCACAATTCCAGCACCTCACTGTTTCTAGGTCCTTAGGTCCCTTATTACGTCTCCACTTTTTTCCTTGTGCTCCAGCATACATGACAGGTCGTCTTATTGTCCTTGTTTGCTCAACTTCTTTAGCTACCTTAAGGAGGTCTTTTCGGATCTACATATCTCCATTCAGGTCTGGCTGTCTGTACTGCGTCTCATAAGTCTTTGTTCATACCGTCAATGAATGCATTCACCAGTATTCTAACATCAAGTGGGTTTATGCAAATGTACCCCATGTCTGCCCATTTCAGCTGTAACTGTCCAAAGTACATCTCTACCCTCTCTCCTTTTTGCTGTGTCACATTAGTCCGGAGTACGGACTGCTCTGATTGTTCCACTGTAGCCCATTGTCTTAGTGACTCACAGTACGTCTCCCCAGACCGTGCAGATTTATCATCCATGCCCGAAGCCTGATTCTTTGTCACATCTGTGTGTGTCTTAATTATATTTCCTAGTGCGTCACCTGCCTTTAAACTCACCAACCTCTCTAGGTCTGCCCAGGTACACTTATATGTCTGCTGTACTTCCTTTATGTGTCTGTAAAACGGGAATGGTTGGTCTTCAGGGTCAGGCAGCTGCTTCAGCAAAGCTAGCTGGTCAGAGGGGCTCCAGGGATAATACACCTGCATCTTTCTTATTCTTGTCACACTTCTAGGTCCTGATGGGGTTGGTCGTCTGATGTCTACTGTCAGCTTACTCCTCAAAGGTCAATGTCCCCACTACCCACTATCCACACTATTATGTCAGTTTCTTATAATCTTGTCTGGACAGGATCTAGTGCAACTCACTTAGGTCAGTAGCACAGGTCACACAAGTAGCTATTCAGTCTGGGATGTCTGAGTCTGACCACAGTGTTTACAAGTCCATCTGTTTTGTCTGGGTCTCTGGTTACACTTTGTCAATCAAAACATTCATAATACACCTTCCACACTGCTGCACATTCATTCTCAAGCATCATTTATTTACTTGCTATTTTCTTCCCTTGTCTGTGCCTTTTTGTACATCCAAACATTCACACTCTGGTATTTTTGCCTTTTTTTAAATATTGATCCAACCTGTTTTACTGCTTCCTTTCTTCTCTGTCTTTTACAATTTGCATAGCTGTCTTGGATCTCATTGGGGGCACCGACTGTACACAGAAAAAGTTGCCATGGCTTCATCCTTTTTCTGCCGACAGCTCACCTTTCTTCTGAAATGCCCTCCCAGTGTGCCTGGACCTCTGTCTTACAGGTCACACTTAGCAAGTCAGAGAGAGCTTGCCAAGGTGTAGCGGGAAGGCTCCTTGCCTCTCACCCGGTAGACCTACAGGATGTAACGGGAAGGCTCTCTGCCTCTCACCCGCTAGATCAGCTGACTAGATAGGAATAGGCCTTTTTCCTTCTAGCCCAGCTCCATGGATTGTGGGAAGGCTACTTCAACTTAGACAGCTCACCTTTCTTCTGAAATGCCCTTCTGTGTGTCTGGACCTCTGTCTTACAGCCCACACATAGCAAGTCAGAGTGAGCCTGCCAAGGTATATCCAGAGGGCTCCTCGCCCTCGCCTCTCACCCACAACAAAAATCCTGCTGACTAAAGTAAGAAGGCCCAGGTGTGATAGGCCTCTGACCTACTTTATCAGCCGTACAGTCGGCTACCTCCTCTGTTGATACACAATTTGCTATACAAATCAATCACACAACTAGAAGCAGGTTCAAACACATTAATGACCAAACAATCACTTATAATGACCAAACAATCACTTACAATTCCCTTCTAAATTAGGCACCATATTTTACTTTTAACTTCCAACTTCAATTAAGTACTGTAGCTTTAAAATGCACAAATCTTTCAGCGCGTACCTTATGGATAGAATTACAGAGAATTTTGAGCACAGCTCACACTCAGCAGAGATAAGAGCGAAGGGAGAAGAAAAACTGCGCAGCGCCATCCTTCCCCCCTCCCATCAGCATTCCGTAGTTCTTTAGACTTATCAAAATCAATTTCTACAAAAAAAACCTCAAAATCATGGGATTTCACTGTAAGAGCACATAACTGTATAATGAGATTAACCATGCCTTGCCCTTTTTCTGGCCAAATGCATTCAGGAAACTTTACAATGTAATGCCACATATAACACGAGCTATAGCATTACTCAATTCATTCAGTCTCAGATGTAGATTTGAAATATCTATAACGCATCTGTCCGGGATTCCACCACAACTAGAAAGGTAACAAATCTCGTGACACAAAAATGATGTGTGATGATTCATTTATACGTGCTCATTCAGGAATTTTTTTATACTCAATTACTCACCTCTCATCTTATTCAGAGGTTCTCATAGACATATATACAAGGATTCACACAGCCTGACTATCTTGCACTTTGGATTTGATTGACACTTTAACCTACAGCAGTGTCCTCTGACACTCCGAGAACACCAAAGCCCACTTCTTACACAAGAAACATTGAAAACCAGAGCAACCAAAAACCACAGCCTTATACAAATTTACTGGCAATCCAAAATAACCACTGCACAGAGTCTATCCCAGACTTTGTGCTACACAGTACACAACCAGTTAGTATATTAGTATATTGCCAGAACAGTTTAACAGATAATACAAACGACAATTATTATCTTATTACTCTGTTATTCAACTCTCATACAGACATACTCACCACTCACTGGTGATGTGGGTTCTTTTGAACCGTGCTGTTACAGTCTTACCCAGAGATATGTAGACATCCTTAGAAAGGTTGCAGATGCAGAATCAATGTAAGAATAAATGTTCTCACCTGCTGCAGCCTGGATTCTGCATTTTCAACCCTCCAGGAAACTCCCACATACGGATTCCGAATAGACTGGTTTCCACGGTCCCCGTCGGGCGCCAAAACTGTCGTAGCTGCTTTTGTTCTGACCAAGCGTCAGCTGTCCATATCAACAGTGAGTCCGAATTGTGAGGTTTCTCGCCCTTCTGTTCACAAGCGCTTGGAGACAAAGTGACACACACACTGGTCGTGGTCAAATCACTTTATCTGACGTAATGAAATATAAGACATGTTTTTATACCATTTACAACAATATGTGACTCTATGGAGCTCATTTGGCCCCCACCATCACCTCAGGGTCGTACCTTGTTTACAATATACCCAGAACATGTTGTTGAGAACAAATATGATAACAAGTATAGTTTCCTTGAAGACAGAGACTACTAGTCTTCATAAGAATAATTCTAGCAATAATAAGGCAAAAGGCAATTGAAGTCTTAAAGGCATTTAAAGGGATATAAAAGCAAACCATTAACTCTTCTATATCAAGGGTAAGGTGCATAGGACACCTTGCAAGGAATTGTACATTGCAGAAAATGTCAAGGATGTTAACTACCTGACAATGTCTTCTGCCACCCCCAAATTCATTCTGATGCTATCATGGACTTACATTGATTCGGGGACCACAAGACAGGGACTAAGGTTGTGTGCACTCATTCCGGATTTGCAGCAGAAAATTCTGCTGCATATTCTAATGTGTTGGCAGGAATAAAGCTGTGTAAAATAAACTTTTTGCCACTTTTTTGCATGCTTTTGTTCTGGATTTTTTCCACCCATTAGTATGGATGAAATATGCTGCAAGAATTTACATTATGCAGATTTGAATCTGCTGCAAATTTGCAAGGAAAAAATAAACAACGTGTGCTTGAGACTTCATGGATCTCACTTTGCTTCTACTGTAAAATTTTGCATATTTTCTGCAAAAAAAGTAGCATGTGAACATAGCCTTATGAAGGAAAGTCACAGAGACTGAATAATTTATATTTATTTAGCAGCGGAGATTATAATTAGTGGGGGGTACAATGCTCCTTATCACTTTATATTTTGATTGGTGCATTGCTACTAGCATGGTGGGGTACATATTTGTAGTCAGGGGTGCAGTGCGGGGGAGGCACATGTATGTATACAACGTATAAGACCTTGTTATTTCAGATCTGTGGTAATCATCATGATGAGTCGTGGCTGGGAAATGTCGACATGAGTGTCTGACCTTTTTACAATTCTGACCACTGTCACTTTATGAGGTTATAGCTCTGGAACACTTCAACGGATCCCACTGATTATGAGATTGTTTTTTCATGACATATTGTACTTCATGTTAGTGGCAAAATTTCTTTGATATAACTTGCGTTTAATTATGAAAAAACAGAAATTTTCACAAATTTTGAAAATTTTGCAATTTTCAAACTTTTAATTTTTGTGCCCATAAATCCGAGAGTTATGTCACACAAAATACTTAATAAATAACATTTCCCACATGTCTACTTTACAACAGCACAAATTTGGAAATATATATTTTTCTTTTGCTAGGAAGTTATAAGAGTTAAAAGTTGACCAGCAATTTCTCATTTTTCCAACAAAATTTACAAAACCAGTTTTTTAGAAACCACCTCACAAATGAAGCGAGTTTGGGGGGTCAATATGACAGAATATACCACAAAGTGACACCATTCCAAAAACTGCACCCCTCAAGGTGCTCACAACCACACTCAGGAAGTGTATTAACCTTGCAGGTGCTTCACTTTAAAACTTTAAATTAGACCTAAACTTTTTTATTTTCACAAGGGTGCCAGGAGAAAATGGATGGCAAAATTTGTTGTGCAATTTCTCTAGAGTATGCCAATACCACATACAGTATGTGGGGGAAAGGCACTGTTTGGGTGCATGGTAGGGATCAGAATAAGGGAGCACCGTTCGACTTTTTGAACGCAAAACTGGCTGAAATCAATGGCAGGCGCCATGTCACATTTGGAGATAACCTGAGGAAGGTAGCAGTCCGCTGCCGAAACGTGTAGTGATCTAATAAAAGGTTTGTTTACCACTAATCCATTGCAGTGTGCACTATAGCCATAGAGCTCCTTAAATTCACCGCATATATATTTTTTCCTTGAAACTTTTCTGGACTGCCCATATGATGATATCATGTGTTTGGAAGCTTTTTTGGCAACCTCTGAGTTAATTAGAGACACACCTGTGGATGTATTTTAATGCACACCTGAAACACAATGCTTCTTTGTGTAGCATCATGGGAAAGTCTAAAGAAACCAGCCAAGATGTCAGGAAAATAATTTGTTAATACAGTCCTATGTATGACTGTAGTGAAAAATCCAGCAAAAATTGTGTTTCCAGCCATAAAAAAAGTGTCACAAATGGATTTGCATCTGTGCACAGTCTATTTTTTTCTGATTAATGCTAGGAGAAGCTTGGGAAACTTCCATCAGTGTTTATTTCTTCTTACAATTAAAACTGATGACACAGTACTGGTAAAATTAGACACATACTGTGTCATGATCCAGGATGGGCTTTGTCTTTGGCCCGTCCTGGTCAGACAGGGGTTAATTGTTTCTGCCTCTCTCTGGCAGAGGGCGGCTATTTAATGCTCACTTGACCTAGGTCCGGTGTCAGTTATACTCCTGCCCTCGGCTGAGTTAGTTGACCTCGTGCGTACGTGTGTCTTGTGCCTGATATCTTGCTTGCTTGTTTGGTTTTGATCTGGTTCTGTCCCTGTTACGAGTTCTGCCTGTCCCTCTTATACTGCGCTACCTCTCTGTGTATGACCCTCTGCCTGTGACTTGACTATTCTTTGCTCGTCCCTCTGGTACCGCACAGCCCTCTCCGTGTACGAACCCTCGCTTGTCTGACCTGCGTTTTCCTCTCCTCATCTACAGTTTCCCTGCAGTAGGTTCATTATATCACCTGCAGCAGTAGGACACTAAGCCCCGCCCCCTGCAGTTACATGATCTCTGTCCTGGGACTCCTTACTATTTTCAGTGCCGCAGGTCCTGTCTGCTTGAACCGTCACTACTGTATTGGACCCCGCGCTCTCCCATAGTGTGGGTAAGTCACCCTGCTCGGCGTGGCAGTTTGCCTACGCCAACAGGGTCCTGACATTAGAGTCCTGACATACTGTAGACCCAAAATGGATGGAAATTTTATACAGCACACTGGTGAAAATCGGTCTTTTTCCCATAATAGAAAAAACTGACATGTGCTTAAGACCTTAGGTCCCATTTACACATCCATGTGTCATACTTGTATTAGATCTGAGTTTTGCTTGGATAGACCACATTCCTTCGATAGTCTATAGGTATGCTCACATCCATTCTATTTTTTCTTTTGACAAATTGTCCACAGCAAAACACCCAAAATGGAGCTTTATTAATTATTCATCCAAGTTGCAGATTAAACTTACTTTTTCAAACGAAGGAGTCAGTGAAAAAAAAAACACTTAGAAGATTAAAAACTTGGATCAAAAGTGCTAGATTCTTGGTTCAAAAAATTCTTGCCAGATGTACGACTGTAAAAAAATACCAATGATGATTTTCACGTATAAGGACCAGTAAATAAGTGACAAAGTTTTCCTATGCATTGCATTATTAATCACGGAAAACACACGGATCATACACTGATGTCATCTATGTGCTGTCAATGATTTTTACGAACCCATTGATTTGTACTGCTTTCCTTGATGCCAGTTAAGAACAGACATGTGTCCAAAAAAGATAAGGACATCTGAATCGCGCCATAGACTATATTGGGAAAGTTTTCATTTTGTGACAATCATGGATAAAGCAGTTACATGAAATGCAGACGTCTGAATGAGGCCTAAAGAGCTTGAAACTCTATTGTTTCGGCTGAAAAAATTGTGTGTGAAAGAGCCTTTAGTTGAATTCAGATTTGCACTTTTTGATGTAAGTTGTGTTGCAATTCTTTTTATCCAGTAAATCAAAAAGAGAGAAAAAGGGAAAAAAAACACTTCTCTTTTTTATCCTTTCATGTTTGGCAAAAACCACTGCATTTAAAACTATGTAAAACATTCTTACTGCCTGTTTCTCCACTTTATGCCTTCAAGTGTACTCTTTAAAAAGAAAAAACTGCAGAACTAAAACACGATCATTTACAATTATATAAAATCATCACACAATGAGCCTTTCCGGCATAATAAAAAGATTAAATGTTTTGATGGGGAAATATCATCTATGGTTAGCACTAATTGTATTTATGCCACTTACATTAGTAGAAGACTATTTGAATCCATAAAAGAGATTTGGGCGTCTGCCAGAACTGCTGGTTTCTCGCAAACGTATTATATAATTAAAATTCTACAACGATGTGTTGTATGTCTGGAATTAATATTATCAGCAGTCGATAGAACACAAAGCTTAAAAAAAATGTTATTCACTGTTATCCCATAAACACATGCAATATGAACTGTAACAGCAATATATTCATTTCATATTAATGTTAAACTCAGCATCATAAGTCTATTATGTAACCAGCCTGCTATATGAGTGACATTATTATTTCATTACAATACACAAAGTGTTGAAAATGACAAAGCGCAATAATGATGAGCGAATAAATTCAAGTGGAATTGATTTTTACTTGAAATTTACAAACTCTACATTTACCAAAATGCGGATTTTTTTGTAATCTGCTTCCACATGGATCGCGCAAAATGATGGCCATTGGCTGCCATTTTTCTAAACATAAAAGGTCATAAAAATGTTCCTCAATGCGAGTCGTCAGGTCCTTTTCACATCTTCGGATCAGCATTGGCAGCGCTGAAATCCCTAGACCTTGGCAAGACCCCAGAGCAAATTAAGAACATTAAATTTGCAAAAAATAACTTATTCGCAAATCAAATTTTCTTGGGAAAATAAGTGAATATGTAAATTCAAATTTTGCTTGCTCCGCTCATCTCTAAAGCATAAGCAGTGTAAACCATGAGTCTGGTGGGCACCTGGTGATGAACAGATGTTTCAGTCTGGTAACCAGGTGGGTCAATAAGACTTTCTCTATAGGCCCTATTCATCATTTGTGTTTTTTAAGACACTTTTCTTTTTCTCCAAAATGGTGCCATGACTTTTGCTCAGAATCAAAAATGCTGTTTATTTTTCTCTTTGAACTTTTTTGCATCTTTTTAGAGCAAAAAGTTTTATGTTCCATTAATATGTCACATGCAACTCTAACATTTGTGCAAAAATGTATAGCTTCCAAATAAAATACTCCATGAGGGGACCCTATTACACTTGTTCAAAAACATTATGATTTTTTTGAAAAGTTGCAATTCATGAATCGTCCACAAACATCTAAAAAACAAAAACCATGCCCGCAATGGCATAGAAAAAAAAAAAAAACAGGTAGACACATAAAACAGACTTAAAAAAAGTGAAAATTAAAAGAAGAAGCAAAACACATGCTTAAAACTAAGACTGGAAAAAAGAGGTACAACTGCAATAATGAATCAGGCCCTATGTGTGAGGTCTTTTGCACCTGTTTTTAGCATCAAAATGTTAAAAATTAATTTAAACTTTTTGATTATTTATGGCTCTCTTGACACTTTTTAAAACAGTCATTTGTTTTAGGTAACTCTTCTGAGAAAATAAAGAACTTCATCTAAAGACTTCAAGCTGTCATTGATGTTAAAGGGGGCAATACACGGTATTTAGAAATGGGGTATGTGAACTTTTGATCAGAGTCATTTGGATGTTTGGTGTTGTCATTATGACTTAAAAAGAGAAAACACAGTAGTTTGACAATAAATGGCTTCACCCAACCACTAACCATGAGTGGAGAAAAAGTTTTAGTCTGATCATTCATATTCTCTAAAAAAAAGGCCAAGAAAGCAAAAATTCTGCCTCGGCATCTAAACTTTTGAGCAAAACTGTGGATGAAGTTGAGCAAATGCAGAGAGGAGTGATCAAGGTTATTAAGGGAATGGGTAAATTGCAGTAATAAGCCATGTCATGAAACTTGAGGATATTCAAATAACATGATATATCATGGGACAGTGCAGAAATCTTTCCAATGATCATTTTACTCCTAGGCCTGCATGATGACAAGGAGGCATCTACATCTGGAGGAAAGAAGGTTTCACACCATCACATACGAGATCACATCACATACTCGTATAGTGATTCTTTACTGAAAGAGCAATGAGACAATGGAACTGTCTGCAAAATTACCTGGACCTGTAACAATGAACATTAAATGTTAAAAAAAAGAAAATGGATTTACATATAAGAAAACTTCCAAGCAATAATTTTTCTAATCCTTATTTTGAAGGCTCATGCACATGACTATATTATCGCTCTTTATTTTTAAGGTTGATACAAGCCATGACATAGCAGCACCCATAAAAGTACATAATATAGAGCTAGCTACAATGCAGATATGTTAAATTTATATAAAATTACCAATTTTAACTAAAGATGTTCTAAACTAACAAAATAAAAGAAAATAAAATTGAATGCAGGCCCCCGTTTGAGCAGAGACAATATTTGCAGCCATATTAGTGAATTTTGTTAACTCAGTTACTACAACAAACCTAGTTATATTTCCCTTAATCTCATTATGTATCAAAAGTAGTGCCCAATGATTGCCTTGTGTATTGCCATCTACTAACAATACATTTTTGGAATGTCTCCCAAAGGAAGTCAGCTTGCAGCAATCTAATAACTATTTCTAAGCAGCTGTGGTAGTCTCCTCTCTGGAGATACTATGCTCAGTTTACCATTGTAGTATGTGATTGATCAAAAGAGATTGAAATTTCCTATGTAACTAAGGCCTCTTTCACACATCAGGTTTTCGGCGTCAGGCGCGATCCGGCGCTTTTGACAAAAACCGGATCCGGCGAAATGCAATGCCGGATCCGGTTTCCCCCCCATTGACTTGCATTAGAGCCGGATCGAGCCGGATGGCCATGCGTTTCATCCGATTTTCGCCGGATCCGGCAATGTGACACGTGTCTGGAAAAAACGGCTACTGTAACGTTTTTTGTCTCCGGCGAAAAAGCCGGACACGCCAGATCCGGCGTGTCCGGCTTTTTCATACAATGAAAGCCTATGAGCGCCGCAATGCGCCTGATCCGGCGACAGCCGGATCCGGCGGCCGGATCCGGTTTCTTTGGTCTGAGCATGCTCAGTAGCTCTGCCCACAGGACATATATAAAAGCAAGACAATGGGACCCTCAGCCACACCCAACATGTCACCCAAGCCAAGAACCAGGAGCAGGAGAAGGCAGCAGACATCTGCAGCAGCAGCACCATCAGCACCACCCCAAATGGAGCAGCATGCTGAACAATGGGAGGGGAGTCCAGCAGCAGATGAGAGACGGTAATTATCAAATCCCCCATTCCTCCAAACTAGGGCTATGGAATATCAAGATATTCATTGGCCCTTTGTTTCTCTTTATTCAACAGCCGCCCAATAGATGCAGCAGCAGCAGCAGCAATGGCAGCAGCAGAAACACCACCCACAGCCATGGAGTCTGGCCATGAGGAAGACAGCACATCTTCTTCTGGGAGCCCTCCCTCGCATCGTCAGCGTTTGACGGTAAGTTTTTATTTCCAAAATCCATCATCTCTGTAATATATGTGTATTCATTGCCTTTTATTTCAAAACAGGAATCACAAGATGAAGAGGAGCTCCCAGAAGAAGAAGGAAGGGGTGGACAGACACTTGGAGTGGGCTCACAATTGGTAAGTTTTTTGCATCAAACGCAGAAACACAACATCACACTACACACAACACATAGAAAACAATGTTCTGCAGACCACACACAGCAAACAAATGCCTACATCCAAAGACATAACATTTTTTGTTTTCTTCTCTAGTCTTCCCAATCTGGTGCTCGGCCAAGAGGTCCTCGCAGTGCCTCCCAGGGTCGTCGGCGACAGCGTGTAAGTATAAATATTTTTGCTTTGTTTTTTTTGCACTTTTTATTTCATTTCTTTTGTGGAGGCTAATTATGTTATTTTTGTCTTTTTCTTTAACAGCCTTCACAGCGTGCTCCCGACTCTGACGGTGAGGATGGAGGGATTGATGTGGACCGCCTCATCGATCTCGTCAGAGAAAGGGAGCCGCTCTGGAATATGGCTGACCGCCGCCATGCTGACCTGATCGTTACCCGACGACTCTGGGAGGAAATCTGTTCGCTCCTTGTGGACCGCTGGGAGGACCTCGAAGCTCGGGCCCAGATTAAAGAGCGTAAGTATATACAGTACCGGTTGCTTGATTTAAACCAGTGTTTCCCGAACTCCAGTCCTCGTGGTCCCCACGGATCATGTGTTCAGGATTTCTATTTACTTTGGAAATCCTGAAAACATGACCCCTGGGGACCATGAGGACTGGAGTTTGGGAAACACTGATGTTGTATACTAACCACTTTGTCCTTTCTCGTTTCAGGGGAGAGAATTGTGAAGCGGTGGCGGTCTGTGAGGGATCGTTTCAAGAAGGAGTTCAATAAAGAGATGCGGGCCCCGAGTGGATCTGGAGGACGCAGGAGCAAGTACAAGTATGCACGAGCCCTGTCGTTCCTCCGGGAGACAATGCTCACCAGAAGGTAAATATTACACACCACATGTGACAAAAAAATGTTTAGATGTAACTTTTTTTTTTTCAGCCAGGGCCATACCATGTCACTATTTTAATTGTTTTTTTTTCTCTTTATTCCACAGCACGGTGAGCAGCACTCGGGAGCCTGCACGATTGGACCCTTCTGAGGCGATCCCTGAGGAGACCGGCACCGAGGGACACTTCGACCGCCCCGGTACATCTGCACCTTCCCAGCCTTCCCACACATTCGACCCATCTGTCCCATCCACCAGCACAGGAGCATCGTGGCCGCTTACATTACATGAAGCTGCTGGTGAGGAGATCGCTTTCCCTTTACCCCACCCTTCTGCCCCTGCCACCTCTAGTACACCTGCGGGTACTGGGCGGCAGCGGCAGAGGGGTCAGGAAAAGACTTATGCGCCAGAGTTCTTGCATCTGAATGCATCTTTCCAGAACTGTCTAAAAGTCTTGTCAGAGCAAATCTCCTCAGGCTATCAGCAGATCAACTCCAGCATTCTGGAGGTGAAGACACTTCTGCAAACCATGCATTCAGAAGCAAGATCTTCGCCAAACCACACCTTTTTCAGGTCTGTTGTGGAGCGCATGGAAACGCTCTCTCCTGCCCTGCAGATGCATGTAATGCATTCATGCCACGCTGCTCTCCAGCAAGTTACCTCCCAACCTCCTCCTCCCACCACAGTAGTTCCTCCACCTGCACCCCCTCCAGCCACTTTCCATCCTCCCCCTCCTATTACATCTACACCCCCTCCAGCCACTTTCCATCCTCCCCCTCCTATTACATACCATCCACCTCCCCAGCACCAGCAACCTCCCCAGCACCAGCAACCTCCCCAGCACCAGCAACCTCCCCAGCACCAGCAACCTCCCCAGTACCAGCAACCTCCCCAGTACCAGCAACCTCCCCAGTACCTGCAAACTCCCCAGTACCAGCAACCTCCCCAGTACCAGACATCTCCCCACTTCCAGCAACCTGCCCCGTACCAGACATCTCCCCACTTCCAGCAACCTGCCCCGTACCAGACATCTCCCCACTTCCAGCAACCTGCCCCGTACCAGACATCTCCCCACTTCCAGCAACCTGCCCCGTACCAAACTCCTTCCCCATACAACTTGCCATCAACATCATCTGCTCCTACAGTCCCTGCCCAACCCTCCACTCCACCACCCACCACCTCTTCTGCTTCCCACATGTCCACCCATTCTGTAGTTTTTTCCACACCTTCACCTCTAACTGTTCCTTCCCCACCACGATCCCAGTCCTCTCTCCACACTCCCAGTGTCGAAGTGTCCCGCAGCCCCTCCAGCAGTATTTCCACCACACACTACACAGATTTATAATGTGTGTATTTAAATAAAAATGACCAGTTTTATGGTTTCAAAGCTTTATTAAACAAGTTTATTAAAATTTTAAAAAAGTTTACTAAAAAAAACATTTTTCAATAAAAGTTAAATTATTTTACACTGGTTGTCTGTCATTTCTTTCTGCGGCGAAAAAGGTTAAATACAGGGTATTTAAAAGGTGAAATGGTATTCAAAACTAGGTATATAACTGTGGGTAAATTTTAGCTTTTTGCCACAGTTGTGTTCCTGGTTGTGTTTGAAGCAAAGTATTTCACCTAAAAAGTTGTGTTTATTGTTGGTGATTTCCTAACAATGTACACAACTTTTGTTAAAAGGTGAAATACTTTGCATAAAACACAACCAGGTACACACCTGTGGCCTAAAGCTAAAAATAGAGACCATGACAAGATAGCCAACTTTGGTTGGCAAAGGTATATACTGTTGGTACAGAAGGTACACAAGTTTGGTTAGGGCACAAATCTTTCACACTCTGTCATCCTGCCAGTGTACTCTGCCTTGAGGTGACATAAAGTATAGTGCAAAATTGTCCCTCATTACTGAAACCGTCACAGAACTTCTAGTGGTAATGTCATGGTAATCTTGCAAGGTGGTTTCTTCAGAGGTGTCCTCAATGGAAATGGGTTCCTTGCAGATAACAAAATTGTGGAGTACCACGCACGCTTTGATCACCTCGTCCACAGTTTCTGTCTTGAGGTTGATCGCAGTCAATAGGACCCGCCATTTGGCTGTCAGAATACCAAAGGTACATTCAACCATTCTTCTTGCTCTTGTGAGGCGGTAATTAAAAATGCGTTTTGGTCTTGTCAATCCTCTGCTAGAGTACGGTTTCAAAAGGTGTTCTGACAGCTGGAAGGCTTCATTCCCTACACAGACAAATGGCATAGGTGGACCAGATGTTTGCGGCAGCGGTCTAGGTGGTGGGAACTGGAAGGTGTTTCCATACAGTTTACGCCCCATGGCAGACAGTTTGAAAACTTGAGAGTCATTGGAGCGGCCATAGGCCCCAATATCAACCGCAATAAATTTGTATTCCGCATCAGCGATGGCCATGAGGACAATTGAAAAATATTTCTTGTAATTAGTGTTGAGCATTCCGATACCGCAAGTATCGGGTATCGGCCGATACTTGCTGTATCGGAATTCCGATACCGACTTCCGATATTTTTTCAATATCGGAATTCGGCATCGGAATCGGAAGTTCAGTTGATTGACGGCCTGACGTCATCATGATGCGCGGTGTGTGCGCATCATGATGCGCCGTCATTTCGGGCCTTCCGGGGGTCTCTGCCGGCCTGCCGGGGGGCTGTGCCGGCCTGCCGGGGGGCTGTGTGGACTGCCCGGGGTCTGTACCGGCCTGCCGGGGGGCTGTGCCGGCCTGCCGGTGGTCTGTGCACCCTGTGGGGGTCTGTACCGGCCTGCCGGGGGGCTGTGCCGGCCTGCCGGGGGGCTGTGCTGATGTCCGGGGGTCTGTGCAAGCATCGTCCGATGGGACTACAAGTCCCATCGGGCGATGCCTGCTACCATGACAGTGATTGACACATTAGCCAATGATGGGACAGTAGTAGTCCCATCATCCGGCTAATGTGTTAAATGTTAAAAAAAAAAAAAAAAAAAAAAAAAAATACTACATACATACTACATGCATGCTACATACATACTACATGCATGCTACATACATACTACATGCTACATACATACTACATATATACTACATACATACTACATGCATGCTACATACATACTACATGCATGCTACATACATACTACATGCATGCTACATACATACTACATGCATGCTACATGCATGCTACATACATACTACATGCTACATACATACTACATACATACTACATGCATGCTACATACATACTACATGCTACATACATACCACATACATACTACATACATACTACATACATACTACATGCTACATACATACTACATATATACTGCATGCTACATACATACTACATGCTACATACATACCACATACATACTACATACATGCTACATATATACTACATGCATGCTACATACATACTACATATATACTACATGCATGCTACATACATACTACATGCTACATGCATGCTACATACATACTACATACATACTACATGCTACATACATACCACATATATACTACATACATACAATACATTCATACAATACATACATAGACATACAGTACATATAACATAGAGTAACATACTTACCAATACTTGTCACATTGTTCCCCGAAGCCATTGTCTTTTCCGGAATAAATATTAACATAACAAACCACAAAAATACTCACCCACGATCCGAAGCAGTCCACGAGTGTGTCCCACGACGATCTTGGGTAGAGAACTGCAGCATCAGATGATGCTGCCGTTCTCTACGGGCTGCAGGAATCCAATGACGGAAGGTAGGTATCCTTCCGCACTGTATTCCTCCGCCACTTAAAAAAAAAAAAAGTCCCTAGTCTCACTTTATGCCATTGCTGCGTGGGAATTTCCCACACAGCAATGGCATAAAGTGAGACTAGGGACTTTTTTTTTTTTAAGTGGCGGAGGAATACAGTGCGGAAGGATACCTACCTTCCGTCATTGGATTTCTGCAGCTCGTAGAGAACGGCAGCAACAGCTGATGCTGCAGTTCTCTACCCAAGATCGTCGTGGGACACACTCGTGGACTGCTTCGGATCGTGGGTGAGTATTTTTGTGGTTTGTTATGTTAATATTTATTCCGGAAAAGACAATGGCTTCGGGGAACAATGTGACAAGTATTGGTAAGTATGTTACTCTATGTTATATGTACTGTATGTCTATGTATGTATTGTATGAATGTATTGTATGTATGTAGTATATATGTGGTATGTATGTAGCATGTAGTATGTATGTAGTATGTATGTAGCATGCATGTAGCATGCAGTATGTATGTAGCATGCATGTAGTATATATGTAGTATGTATGTGGTATGTATGTAGCATGTAGTATGTATATAGCATGCATGTAGTATGTATGTAGCATGCATGTAGTATATATGTAGTATGTATGTAGCATGTAGTATGTATGTAGCATGCATGTAGTATATATGTAGTATGTATGTAGCATGTAGTATGTATGTAGCATGCATGTAGTATGTATGTAGCATGCATGTAGTATGTATATGGTATGTATGTAGCATGTAGTATGTATGTAGCATGCATGTAGTATATATGTGTTATGTATGTGGTATGTATGTAGCATGCATGTAGTATGTATGTAGTATGTATGTAGTATATATGTAGTATGTATGTAGCATGTAGTATGTATGTAGCATGCATGTAGCATGCAGTATGTATGTAGCATGCATGTAGTATATATGTAGTATGTATGTAGCATGTAGTATGTAGCATGCATGTAGTATATATGTAGTATGTAGCATGTAGTATGTATGTAGCATGCATGTAGTATATATGTGTTATGTATGTAGCATGTAGCATGCATGTAGTATGTATGTAGTATATATGTGGTATGTATGTAGCATGCAGTATGTATGTAGCATGCATGTAGTATATATGTAGTATGTATGTTGCATGTAGTATTTATGTAGTATGAATGTAGCATGTATGTAGTATGTAGTATGAATGTAGCATGTATGTAGTATGCATGTTGTATGTATGTAGCATGTAATTTTTTTTTTTTTTTTTACATTTAACACATTAGCCGGATGATGGGACTACTACTGTCCCATCATTGGCTAATGTGTCAATCACTGTCATGGTAGCAGGCATCGCCCGATGGGACTTGTAGTCCCATCGGACGATGCCTGCACAGACCCCCGGAGCCTGCACAGCCCCCCGGCAGGCCGGCACAGCCCCCCGGCAGGCCGGCACAGCCCCCCGGAGCCTGCACAGCCCCCCGGCAGGCCGGCACAGCCCCCCCGGCAGGCCGGCACAGCCCCCCCGGAGCCTGCACAGACCACCGGCAGGCCGGCACAGACCACCGGAGCCTGCACAGACCCCCTGGCAGGCCGGCACAGCCCCCCGAAAGGCCCGTACAGACCCCAGAGAGGCTGTACAAGGGCAGGAAAGGGTTTTTCTTATTCCGATACCGGAAGTCCCATAGACTTGAATGGGACTTCCGGTATCGGAATCGGCGATACCGATACTTTTTTTAAAGATCGGCCGATACCATCCGATACGATACTTTGAAGTATCGGACGGTATCGCTCAACTCTACTTGTAATTGAAATATTCCGATCCCGATCCAGCTGGCTTTACAATGCGGATATGTTTCCCGTCCACAGCGCCCAAGCGTTGGGAAACTGACATATCTGTTGAAACTTGTCAGCAATTTCAATCCACCTCTCTGTTGTGGGCTCTGGTAAAAACTCTTCAGCTAAGGAGTCCCACAGTGCACGGCATGTGTACTTCACTATTCCAGATATGGTGGAAATCCCGAGTCTGTACTGGAAATGCAGTGATGAAAGGGATTCTCCAGTTGCAAGAAATCTGTGGGGAATTAAAAAACAATAAATTAGTTTTAAATCACAGCATTACATACCAAAACTGAGCTATAACACTTGGAGATACAAACTACCACCAACAAGATTGCAGTGAAAGTGTGCTCTGATGCGATCACATCCAATAAATGTGGCTTACCTTAAAGTCACCATCAGACGCTCTGCGGGTGAAACAGAGAAGTGGCAATAGGTGTCCGCTTTTCTTATGAGGTGTGCAATGCGCTCCACCAAGTAATCAAAATTCTCCATTTTCATCCTAACATATCCAAAAAATGTATCCGGGTTTCGTCGAAGGTCCATGCAGAGTGTAGAATAGACCCCACGCGTCATTCTCTTGGCTGTGATGGGGTGGATCCACAAACATCGTCTACGATGCCTGATGCGCTGCTGTCTCGCTCTCTCCTTCTCCAGAACAATCACCCTCAAACGATTCGCCTCCGCTATAAAATCCGCCAAATTCTTCAAAATATTTCCAATTACAACATCCATCTTCGCCAGTAACTTGCTCTTCTCTCCAACCTGCACTTTCTCCTCTAAAACCTGTCAAAGAAGGGCTGTAGGAACATGCTATATATAGTTTTCCAGTAGCCAATCCCGTTCGGAAGGCCACAAGGGTCAATTTTAAAAACCGGATCCGGCGTAATCCGTCGAAAAACGGATAGAAAAACGGATGAACCGGATGAGACGGATCCGGTTTTGTCTGTCAAGAAAAAGACGGATCCGGCAGAAAACCGGATCCGTCACATCCGGTTTTACTAAACATTTGCCGGATCCGGCGTTCCGGCACGACGCCGGATCGCGCCTGACGCCGAAAACCTGATGTGTGAAAGTAGCCTAATTCAATCATTTTTATCATTCATGAAAGCTAATCATTTTGAAAAAATATTCTAGACAGAACAGTGTCATTGCATGATAAAAGGATTTTCAATTTTCAAGCAAAATTTCGTTATTGTGACTGCATTAAAATAATACTATCCGCACAATATCAGATGCATTTTGAATCTGAACTTACTCTTGATCATACATAAAGTTTATCTACTATTAAGAGTCAGTTGAGACTTGAAACGAGTTAGATTTTTTCTGTCTATTCTACTATTGTAATGGAGTCACAATAAAAAAATCTTTGATTTAATTTGCTGGGCTAAATTGAAAAATCTTTTATCATCACTTTGATCAGAGCTGATTGATGCCTCACCACCACCAGCCTTATCCATGAAGAATAGATTGATCAGGAAGCAGATTGAACAACACATATAGAGTATATTGGATGGGGTGAGCTGTATCCATTATTATTATTATTATTATGCATTTATATAGCGCCATTTATTCCATGGCGCTTTACATGTCAAAAGCGGAATTATAGAGAAGTGTAATATATACAAGAATAATAAACAAGTGTAAGACAAGGGATGCACAAGTACATAAGGAGAGGGGACCTTGCCCGCGAGGGCTCACAGTCTACAGGGATGGGTGAGGATACAGTAGGAGGGGGTAGAGCAGGTCGTGCGG
This sequence comes from Dendrobates tinctorius, assembly GCF_039654945.1. Classification (NCBI taxonomy): domain Eukaryota; kingdom Metazoa; phylum Chordata; class Amphibia; order Anura; family Dendrobatidae; genus Dendrobates; species Dendrobates tinctorius. Next base: position 37,774,408 of record NW_027361738.1, read on the forward strand.
TGGTTCAGTAGACCGAGGATCTTTGCAGGCTGTAGGCTTGTCGGAACAGGTGGGTCTTCAGGTTCTTCTTGAAGGTTTCCGTTGATGGTGAGAGTCTGATGTGTTGCGGCAGGGAATTCCAGAGTATGGGGGAAGTACGGGAGAAGTCTTGTATGCGGTTGTGGGAAGAGGAGATAAGGGGGGAGTAGAGAAGGAGATCTTGAGATGATCGAAGGATGCGTGCGGGTAGGTACCTAGGACCATGTCACAGATGTATGGAGGAGACAGGTTGTGGATGGCTTTGTATGTCATGGTTAGGGTTTTGAATTGGATCCTCTGGGCGATAGGAAGCCAGTGAAGGGCCTGGCATAGGGGGGAGGCTGGGGAGTAGCCGGGAGACAGGTGGATTAGTGGGGCAGCAGAGTGTAGGATGGACTGGAGCGGTGCCAGAGTGCTAGAGGGGAGGCCAGAGAGTAGGAGGTTGCAGTAGTCGAGGCGGGAAATGATAAGAGCATGCACTAGTGTTTTTGTCGTTTCGTGGTTGAGGAATGAGCAGATCCGGAAAATATTTTTGAGTTTGAGGTGGCAGGAGGAGGCGATGGCTTGGATATGTGGTTTGAAAGAGAGCGCAGAGTCGAGGATCACCCCAAGGCACTGAGCGTGCGGGACTGGGGAAAGAGAGCAGCCGTTGACATTGATGGATAGGTCTGGTGGAGGGGTAGAGTGAGATGGGGGAAAGATGATAAATTCTGTTTTGTCCATGTTCAGTTTGAGAAAGCGAGCAGAGTAGAAGGCTGAGATAGCAGACAGACATTGTGGGATTTCAGTCAGTAAGGAGGCGAGGTCGGGCCCAGATAGGTAGATCTGCGTGTCATCGGTGTAGAGGTGATACTGCAAACCGTGGGATTCTATGAACTGTCCCAAGCCGAAGGTATAGATGGAGAATAGTAGGGGTCCTAGGACAGAGCCTTGGGGAACACCGACAGACAGGGGGCGAGGTGAGGAGGTGGTGTGTGAGAGGGAGACAGTGAATGTTCGGTCCGTTAGGTATGATGAGATCCAGGATAGGGCCAAGTCTGTGATGCCAAGAGATGAGAGACTCTGTAGCAGGAGGGAATGGTCTACTGTGTCGAAGGCAGAGGACAGGTCCAGGAGAAGGAGGACAGAATAGTGTCGCTTGCTCTTGGCGGTTAGTAAGTCATTAGTGACTTTAGTTAGGGCAGTTTCAGTTGAGTGATGCGGTCAGAAGCCAGATTGTAACCGGTCAAAGAGGGAACAGGAGGAGAGGTGGGAGGACAGTTCAAGATATACATGCTGTTCCAGTAGTTTTGAGGCATAAGGGAGAAGAGATATTGAGCGATAGTTAGACACAGAGAATGGGTCAAGGGAGGGCTTTTTGAGGATGGGTGTGATTGAGGCATGTTTGAAGGATGAGGGAAAGACACCATTTGTAAGTGAAAGGTTGAAAAGGTGTGTTAGAGATGGGATGAGGACTGTGGCCAAGTTAGGGATGAGGTGGGACGGGAGTGGGTCGAGGGCACAAGTGGTGAGGTGTGATCTTGACAGAAGGGTGGAGAGCTGATCTTCTGTCATGGTGGAGAAGCTGGCTTTTGCAGAACAGGGCTGAGCAGCTAAGAGGGGCATTGGGGGCTGCGGGCCAAAGTTTTGTCTGATTGTGTTGATCTTCTGCTTAAAGAAGGAGGCAAAGTCTTCAGCAGAGATGAGAGGAGGGGGAGGAGGTGCTGTGGGACGGAGTAGAGAATTGAAAGTGTTGAAGAGCTGTTTAGGGTTATGAGACAGGGAGGATATGAGATATGTGAAGTAAGTTTGTTTTGCGGCAGAGAGCGTGGACTTAAAGCTGGCAAGGGACTGCTTGTATGCATTGAAGTGCTCAGTAGAATGGGTTCTCTTCCATCTCTGCTCAGCGGCCCTAGAAACCCATCGCATGAACTTATCCATGTATCCATGAACTTAATTATACCACAGAACAGTGTCATAGCCGCACATTTTGTTCTTACCACAATAATCCATTGACATTTAGCTTCCGCATTTGGCCTTGCAACCATATTTACTATTAAAAAAAAAATACCACGAAAAGGCTATCAGTAATAAAGCTTGTCCATTAAAGCAATAATCAAACCAAAGAAAAAATGAGCAATAAATAAAAAATATGCAATTTTTATTATACTCAATAGAATAAAATACAATGTGTAATAAAATTAGTATAGAAAATACAAGATAAGGGAATCAGCGACACCCAGTTACCACACATGGATAAGAATAATAGTGAAAATTATGTTTATCTAAACAAAGGCAGGTAATGATAGAAAAAACCAACTCCCTCTTAAAAATTCCTTAGCTACAATGGCAAACAATATCTTCCATTAACCCTCCATCAGGAACAATATTTGCACTAACTCGTAATGGAACAATGTGCCTGTCAAGCGCAGGCTAGAAAAATGCCTGGAATATCTAATTTTCTCAATTTCAGTGATCTAAAAGTGATCAGAGACCTTCATAGGGATGTAATAAAAGAGACTACACATTATCAGGTGCAAAACAAACCCATTTACTCAACATAAAAGTAATAACTTTGATATACACAAATTTCAAAACTCCCACCAAATAGCCCCCAATGATATCAAATAACAGTTATTAAAAAGAGAAAATTTTGGCACAAAAACATTTTCTAGGCACCTAGAATAATATTACACACAGAATTAATCTGAATTAGATCCTGAACGTTCCCCAGAAAAAACACATTTGCAAAGCAAAGAGCAAGAATTGCAATACATTTTTGCATGTGTCAGGCAGATTGCATGATGACATTTGAGACATTCATTAGAAAGCCTTCTGTTCCCGCTTTCCATGGTGCAGGTGGTGCATCTCCTTCTTTTGGGAGGTGGTACAGGTGTTGGATTTTCAGTATCAATATCTGGGCGGAATCTTTTGAGCCTAACTTGAAGGCCAGAGGGGATACCAATGGTTTTCATACTTCTCCTGCGTAGCTCTCCAAGCATTAGTTCATGGGCCAATTTTTTCAGGTACAATCATCTACGGAGTGGTTCAAGCTGGTTTTCAAGGTAAATGATTTGTGAATTTATACCACCCAAATTTAGCATAGCGAAAAATATGACCATTGGCCAGCGCTTGGTGTTTCTGCTGACGCTGAAAGTTCAGCACATCTGATCAGCTGTATCAACACCCCCTTTGGTTTCATTATAAAATGTAATAATCTCTGGTTTTTGTTGTGCTTCAGATTTAGGATCGATGGCGTCATTATTATGAAGCGTTGAGAGAAGAAGTACATCTTTTTTTTCGCGTGGTACATAGGAAACCAAAACCTTTCCATCATGGAATGCAAACATACTGCTGTTCTGTTTTCTCCCTGTCACAGTAACAAGCTGTGACGGCAATTCTTTTTTATTTTTTCTTACAGTTCCGACATATGAAAGCTTCTGCGTTTTTAGATAATCAATAAGATCACAATTTGAAAACCAATTATCAGCAGTTATATTGCGACCTGATCCAAATAAGGGCTCAGACATTCTTTTCACAACATCAGTGGGTTTGTTGCTGACACAGTAGGACCATCTGGCTGTTTTCCAGCATAAATTTCAATGTTGTATGTGTAGGTCTTACTAGCATCAACAAGGGCATACATTTTTATTCCGTATTCACTAGGTTTTGATGGTATGTATTAACGAAATGCGCATCTGTCATGAAAACCAGGGAGCATTTCGTCAATTGTGACATTTGTCCCAGGGCGATAGTTTATCTTACAGTTTTCCACAAATTTTTGGAATACATCGTGAACTGGAGCAAGCCGGTCATATGTTTTACGTTCGGTTCGGGTAGTTCTGTCATCAAACCGAAGGCAACGAATTAGAATCTTGAATCTTTTTAGAGACATAACAAGGCTAAATTTTTCAATTCCATCACTTTCTATACCCCAAAGTTCCTCCAAATTTTGCCGATTTGCCCTATAAGCTCCTGCAAGGTATAATAATCCAAAAAATGCACGCAGTTTGATTTCATCCTTGGGCTTCAGGATTCTGTCACAGATGAGCTTGTGCTTTATATTGTCTATATATTGATTAGTGTATATGACAATAGAGTCCAGAATGTCATCTGTGAAAAAAGTATTCCAGCATTCAGCTGCATTTTTTGCATTACGTGCTGTTCCCATAACTGCAGGAAGGTGAGTGATAATGTTATGAGGTTCCATACATTTTTTTATGGGTGGATTCTTGTTCCATTTGGTTTTTTTATCTTTTCCCATATAATAAGATTCTATATCTTCTTCCTCCTCATCACTGTCACCATCTTGCTCTGTTTCAGAATTTAGTTCACAGACTTCCACCTCATCATGAGAATCAATCTCACTTTCTTCAAAATCCTCATTTATTGTGGGGTCTGCATCATTATCATCTAACAGCATGTTTCCCACTTCCTCAACATGATGGGGTTTTGAAAGATCATACATTTTCTTCTCCATTTCAGAAGATAATCTGAAGCAAGAGAGAGAATATGCATTAGGGAACAATGTGCCTGAGAAGCACACTTTCATTTGTAAGAAAATCTGCCTTATTTATATGAAATATCCACAAACCTTTCTCTATCCATTAGATAAATAAATTAGCTAAATAAACAATAGTAATGACTAAAAACATTACATACCAACCTTATAAAGTGTGATGTGTTCGGGACCAATGGGCCTGAGAAGCCAGCACAGCTATATCTTCCTTTCTGAAGCTCTGCAGACCAACTGTGGTATCAGGTTTCACACAGCAGCTAGAGCCAGGAGATTATCTAGAGGGAGGGGGTTTCCTGAAAATCTGGTGAGAAGGGAGAAATGAAAGTAGAAGAGCTGCGCCTGTCAGATCCATTGTTCCAAACGGAGGGTTAAAATGCATAGTGCATAGAAAGCGGTCACAGAAGAAAATATAATATATAATAATCCTCAAATAGGAATCTGGTAGCCGCGAATAAAAAACCCATCGTGAGCCAATGTAAAAAAACAATAAGTCTAGGAGGAGAGAGAGCCAGAGATACATAAATGCCTCAGTAACAATAATAAGAGTATATGCAGGTACCAACCTATCAAATGTGTGGACAGCGGGACCCCTGCACGCGTTTCGCTTCTTGCTTCTTTGGGGGGCGATGCACAGCAAAGACACGAGGAACTCGTGGACGCACCAGGGTTACAGCTGTATTGCTGGAAGTAATAATCAGACATCCTAACAACTGCACATGCGCACTGGATGACACTGGTCAGAAAGTTTATCATGGTGGCCAAAGTAACGGCCGCACGTGCGCATATCATGCCACAGACTGCAAACAAGGCTGCCTCCAAATACAAAAATATGGACAGATGCACGTGCTGTTGTTAGGATGTCTGATTATTACTTTCAGCGATACAGCTGTGACGCTGGTGCGTCCACGAGTTCCAGGTGTCTTTGCTGTGCATCGCTCCCCCTCTCTGATCATTGGTACAAGTATTTAAACCTACTCTTTTCAATATTGGACTCACTTCCCATGACAAAGCTGCTAGTCGCAGCGGCGATACGCGTGGGGCCTGCCTACCACCCCCTTTCTTTAACCCCTTTGGGACTCTTGCTGCTCTGACCTGTATCTGGTGGTTCTAATTTGCTCATTATGCATCCACTGCAACTTTGCAATTTCAGCCATGGTATAACCATTCTTGGGCGTCTTTTGCACTAGGCAATTTCATTCTGTGGTTAGTTCCACATGCTTTAGGGCAGTTAGGATTTATAAATTTTCTTACATTTCTTATATGCTTTATATCAAGTCTGTCTTTCTGCCTTATCTTTGCCTGCAATGTACATGGCTGTCTTGTTATATACAATTGCATGATATGTGCCTGCTTATGGGTGGCTATGAATAGTCCATTATGGGCCACATTTTAGGTTCATATTACCTGTTTTTCAGGGGTGTCAGGGTCATTGGTTCTTTGTTTGTATTTTAAATGTTTTTAGCTTATTGTATCCAATATGAAATAAAGTTTTTTTTTTAATTGTCTATTGGGATGTGCATACCATCATTAGCCTAGTCTTTTTCTCCCTTTTTTTTGCTTCTCTGCTCACAGTCTAGGTATTGCACTCCACTGGAGATTGAGATATGACAGTAGTGCACCCCTCCTTTTGCATTCCATGCTTGTGCAACAACTTGCTAAAAATTTAGTTAAAGTAATGGTCCTTTCAGAAAGGCAGAAAAAAATGTTTTCAATAACATAAAAGGATGTCCTTGAGTAATGATGCACTTTTAGGTTTATGAAGCAGCATATAAGCTTTTAGCTTACAGATGAATGAATCGATTCGCTATGAACTGAATTAATTATTAATTTAGTAAAAAGTTGGATTCTCCAAATTTTTGGGAATTTGATTCACTTGTATGTGTATGAGTACTGGAGGTGGTCACTCAGTCATAGTAGACTGCATCTCTGGGTCTCCGACTCTAGTAGGTGTACTGTTGTACACATCCGAAAATGATGCATGATGAAGAACATGTTCATTATAGTGTAAGGTCTCATCAGTAGTGTTGAGCATTCCGACACTGCAATATCGAGTATCGGCCGATATTCGCGGTATCAGAGTTCCGATACTTGTAGAATATCGAATACCGGAATCGGAAGTTCCCATAATGCAATGAGCCAGTTTGATTTTATTCAGCCAATGAGGAATCCTAACAAGTGTGGGCACATCCTGTTAAGCATGTTAGGCATGTTAGGCATGTTAACTAATGGCATGGCTGTGATTGGCTGCTGAAATGATGTCATGATGCACTATAAAAGCCGCCGCCGCCATTTTGGGTTCACTCTGCTGTGAATTTACTTAGGGACGGGACGCTGCTGTTCTGACTCTGAGGGACAGTTTGAGCTAGCGATTTGCTTTATTGTGCTTTACCCAGGCTACTTTAGCAACTGCTGTGTGAGAAGCTTTCTTTTGCCTTGCAGCGCTGTTCATGGCTGTCTGCGAGGTCTCTGTGTGTGAGTGCAGCTCACGCTGTAGTGTGTTCTGCACCACCTCCGGTTGTAGTCCACTCAGTGTGCGTCACTGCCTCATACATTGTCCTTTTTTGCATTAGTGTTGCTCATTTTTCCAGATTTCTCCTATTAGTGTGGTTACATCCATTTCCAGCTAGAATATTTGCAAACACTATATAGGAGTAGATAGAGGAGCCTTTCTGCTGGCTTGTGCCCTGCAGCCCCAGCCAGATTAGTATTAGCCTAATTTTTGGAGCCTCATCTATTGCATTGTAGGTTACCTTCCTGCATTGTAATAGCTGCAAAAAGTTTGTGATATTATCGGTTTTACATCTTTGGGCACATCCAGTGTCTTTTTGTGAAAAAAAAAAGTTAATAAAGTTCACCAAACACTCCACTTTACAGTTGTGTAGGCCACATTAGCTCATATTAAAGTCTAGTCCACACTTTATAAAATTAGTGTTTCTTATACCTGTTAGCAGCTGTTCAGGAATAAACACACTAAGCCCTTAGTACTTTTCTGCCTATCTTTATCAGTCTACCAAGATGAAGAAGGCAGGGAGTAAGGCATGTGGTCGTGGGCGTGGAGTTTCTGCAGGTAGAGGATGTGGGGATTCTGTGCCTGCTGCGGGCACCAGTGACTCAGCATCCCCCAGTTTTACCAGGGTACAGTCCTTTATGCTCAGCTTTGTAGGAGCTCGCCATACCCCACTGCTGCGGGACGAACAAATTGAAGCCGTTGTCGGATGGATGGCAGCTAACACATCGACTTCAATTAGTTCCAGATCCTCTCAGGTCCAGAGCACTGAAGAGCACCCATCTGTCTCTTCACCACCTGCCAAATTGCCCAGGCAGTCAGAGAGCCCTGGACAGGAGCCATATCTACTTCTGTTCTCTGAATCTGTTGGCTTGGAAAGAGGGGGCCAGCCAAGCAGCATTCGATAATTTGAAGAAGAGGTAGTATGCAGTGATGCACAACAGCTTTGTCTCTCTGAATCTGAAGAGGCGGGTGGGCCAGTGCCTATGGTCAGCACACCTCAGTACGCATCTGATGATGAGACTCAGGTGCCACTTTCTGGTGCGTACTGTGCTGTTGAGACTACACAGGAGAAGCAGTTGTTTGAGGAGGGTAGTGTAGATGATGAGGTCCTTGACCCATCATGGCGTGAGGTACAGGAAGGTGGTGGGAGCAGCACTGAGGAAGAGATTCCCCGAACGGCCAAAAAAGGAGGGAGAGGAAGGGGGCAGACTTGGTTGCCTGTAGCCTCCACTTCGGCACCCATTAGGAGCATGCCTCTTCCAAAACCCAAAACGGGCGCTCCCAAGGCTTGCAGTGCCTGGTCCTTTTTTGACACAGTTGCAGATGACATTTGCTTTGTCAAATGCAAGCTGTGTAATGAGAAAGTGAAAAGAGGGGAAAGTGTCAGCAACCTCAATACCACAAATATGAGGAAACATGTGCGGACCAAGCACGTGGTGGAGTTACAAAAACACACTGAAGACCTAGTCCAACCTACAGTGCCACCTACCACTTCTTCAGCTCATGTTGTAGCCTCTTCCACCAGCTCACACACAGCTGGTTCGGCTTCCTCACAGGATCGCCATGGAAGAACCTCTGGCACTGTTGTACAGAGACACAGTGTCATTCCACCCACAGCACCACGTTCCCTGTCATCCTCACACTCCCAGGCCAGTCTACAGCCATCGGTAGCACAGGCTTGGGAGAAAAGGCACCCATACTCGGCAAACCACCCCTGAGCACAGGCTCTGAATGCTGGCATTGCAAAACTACTGTCCCTTGAAATGCTCTCATTCAGGCTGGTGGAGACTGACACCTTCCGTAACTTCATGGCATTGGCAGTCCCACAATACAACGTGCCCAGCTGCTTTTATTTCAGCAGGCAAGCCGTCCCTGCCCTGCAAAAGCATGTGGAGGGAAAAATTAAACATGCGCTACTAAACGCCATCAGTAGCAAGGTCCACCTGACCACCGATGCGTGGACCAGTAGCCATGGACAGGGACGATATCTTTCCCTCACTGCCCATTGGGTAAATGTTGTGGAGCCGGTTACAGATCTTGAGAGTGGCGCTGTACGTGTTCTGCCAACTCCAAGGATTGCAGAAGTCCAGTCTGTAAACATTGACTCCTCCTCATACTCCAGTTCCTCTGAATCAGCGCTGCAGGAGCCGTCACAGTCTACCTCCACATGGACCCGTGAACGCTTACCTTCTACGACCGATATGAGCACAGCCATGGCCAAACGTCAACAGGCCGTACTCAAATTAATTTCTTTGGGAAATCGAAGCCACACAGCGCAGGAGCTCTGGAATGCCATCAAGTAGGAGAGCGACGTGTGGTTTGTGCCAGCGAATCTCCAGCCAGGCATGGTAGTGTGTGACAATGGTCGAAATCTGGGTGCAGCTCTGGACCTAGGCAACCTCACTCACATCCCATGTCTGGCACATGTGCTCAACTTGGTCGTGCAGAGTTTTTTGAGGGACTATCCGGATCTTGACGCACTGCTGCACAAGGTCCGCATAAAGTGCGCTCACTTGTGGCATTCCAGCATGGCAAGATCGCGCATTGCAGCTCTGCAGCGCTGATTCCGCCTTCCGGAACATCGCATCATATGTGACCTACCCACCAGGTGGAATTCAACACTACGTATGTAGGAGAGGTTGTGTGAGCAGCAGGCAGCAGTAATAGAGTACCAGCTGCATCAGGCGCAAACAAGTCGCTCTGTGCGCCGTGCACACTTCACCACCACTGAGTGGGCCTCTATGAAGGACATCTGCCACGTTTTGCGTGCCTTCAATGATTCCACGCGGATGGTGAGTGCAGATGATGCACTATTCAGCATGACTATCCCCCTTATCTGCCTGCTTGAAAAAACACTGCAAGCACTAATGGAGGAGGTTGTGGAAGAGGTGGAGGATGAGGAGTCACAAATGCGATCTGCTTCTGGACAGTCTGCGCAACGTGGTTCCTCACAAAGGCCCAAGCAGGGGACACTTTGTGAGGAGGATGAGGAGGAGTCAACGGAGGAGGAATAAATCTGTCCAGAGGAGGGAGGTACACAATGCTCTAGTAGTCAGTATGTAGAGCGAGGGTGGGGTGATGCAGAGCAGGCAGAGATGACGCCTCAAGCAGGGGACAGTGTTTCTTGGCCACTTGGCAGTCTGCAGCACATGGTTGATTTCATGCTGAAGTGCCTGAGAAACACCGCCACATCGCCCACATTCTCAACACGGCTGATTATTGGGTGTACACCCTCCTAGATCCTCGCTACTGGGACAACTTACAAAGCCTCATAACACCATTGAATCGGGAGCGTAAAATGCGGGAGTACCAAGACACACTGGTGCATTCCATCATGTTCTCCATTCCACCAGAGAGCAGTGCTGCTAGTGCTTTACAAAGCAGCTCAGTGCGTTGAGGCAGTGGTGGATGCTTTGCACAAAGAGGGAGCAGAAGCAGCGCCTCAGCATAAGGCAAGACCAGTATGGCCCAAATGTGGCAAAGTTTTGTGTCTCTGCCACAAATGTCTACACCATCACAGATGGCTCCAGTCAGCAGGAGGCAACGTTTCCGTCAGATGGTGACAGACTACATGTCTTGCCCTCTCAGTGTTCTCCCACACGGCTCTTTTCCCTTCATGTTTTGGGTCTCTAAGCTGGATACTTCGCCAGAGCTTAGCCAGTGTGCATTGGAGGTGCTGGCTTGCCCTGCTGCTAGTGTATTATCGGAACGTGTCTTTAGTGCCGCAGGTGGCGTGCTAACAGACCGTCGCATGCGACTATCCTCCGGTAATGTTGACCGGCTTACTTTTCTGAAAATGAACAAGGCCTGGATCTCGCAGGAATTTGCCAGTCCTCTTCCAGATTAAATAATTGGTTGGCAACAGTATCCAGGTCTCCTGTTGTGTTCATGTTTCTACCACCTGAACTGTAATCCCTGGGCTCCAACACCGCCAGTTGCTGCTCAGAAGTGCCGTCTGCACAGTCATCACATGCTCCAGTGTTACTGGGGTTCAGTAACATCAGCTGATCCCCTGCTGTGTGTCCGACAATTTTTCCTGCTCTGTCCACATTCACACTACAACAGATATTAAACTTGCTCCAATTAGGCCTCTGGCTACACTCTGTTTCTACTGTAATCCCTGGGCTCCAACACCGCCAGTTGCTGCTCAGAAGTGTCTTTGGCACGGGTACTCCCTCCTGCCCAGCCTGGTTCCATCACGCCAGCTGTTTCCGGGTAGTGTCAACATCACATTTACTCCAATACGTTGTCCTGTCGTGTTGCGGTCAGGTTAGCCGACTCTATGGTGCCTGCAGTTTAGGTGCTTCCTATGTGGACTGCGGGATCTGGCAATGAAGGCTGGTTCCGTAGTGCCAATAGGACAAGCTCCCCCTGTAAGATTGGGTTTTGGTAACTCCAGCTGGCTCGCGGCCTTGCAACTTTTTTTACATGTGTACCTTCTGCTGCCTATCTGAGTTCCAGTACCTTTAGCTGGTTCTTTGGAAGTCAATCTTGAATATGTCCCCCCTGGGTTCCAGTAACGTCAGCTGGTTCCAGGCAGAGCCTTTGGCTTAGGTGCCTCCTTCATGGTATTCGAGTTCCACCAACGTCTGCTGGTCCTTGGTAGTGCTTTCTGGCACAGGTATCTCCTGCGTAGTAACCGCGTTCCAGTAACATCAGCTGGTCCTCGGTAGTTCCATTGGCTCTTATACCTTCAGCTACCCATCCAGGTTCCAGTACCGTCAGCTGGTTCTCAGCAGTTCCTCAGCCTTCTTGTACCTTCTGCTACATTTCCAAGTTCAAGCTTTTTGAAATGGTTTTTGGTAATCACTCTGGATCTCCCTGACAACGACCCTAAAGACGACGACCCTGAAGACCACCCCGAAGTAGACGATGACCCTGAAGACCACCCTGAAGAAGACCAAAAAGATGACCCTGAAGAAGACCAAGAGGACAAAGAACAAGAAGACAACCACCAAGATACAGAAGAACAAGAGACAGAAGATCAAGAAGCAGAAGAACAAGAAGCTGCAGAACAAAAAGCAGAAGAACATTAAGCATAAGACTAAAAATCAGAGCAAAAGTTATTATCTAAATTATAAGCAGAAGAAGACTTAACAGTGTATGGGGTGAGTCCATTCCTCCTCGTGGTGCCCCTGGAAAATACCTGCTGCTGCAGGCAAAACTGAACGCGGACAAATCCTGTTGTAAATCTTTTGTGACAGGCAGAACGGAAGATGTAATCTTCAAACTTTTATAGATAACAACTACAGGAATGCCTGTCACAAATAAGAATATGATGAAGAAGAAGAATATGAATAAGATGAAGAAGTACAATATGAAGAAGAATAATAGTTGAATAAGAAGAATATGAAGAATGTAAAAAAAAAGAATAATAGGAAGAAGGTGAAGAAGAAGATGAATAAGGTGAAGAAGTTGATGAAAAAGATGCTGCTGCTGAGGATGATGAAGGAGAAAGTGTGGGAGAAGTAAAAAAGAAGGTGAAGAGCATGGAAGTAGTGAAACATAAATATCTGACAAAATATAAAAAAGCTTAACATAGTCGATATCTTTGTAACTCCGAACGTCTTAAAAAAAAATTAATTCCTGCTATTCCATTTGATTGGGCTAAACATCTATGCCTTTAATGTCTCCTCCACCTCCCCCAATACATTCTACATTATTCTTAGTTGTTTTCTTTCATGTAGAATTAACCTTCACGGAAAGTAAGGGTTTATTTTCATTCCGATATTTGTGTCACATTGACTTGCATTGGTTTCCGGTATCGGAATCGGCGATATCCGATATTTTTGGGGTATCGGTCCGATCCAACCCGATCCAATATTTCCCGATATCAGAAGGTATCGCTCATCACTACTCATCAGCGCAGATGCCCGAATCCTGTTTTGCCCGGGTGTGGGGGGTTTGAATGTAAGCCCCAATGGGACAAACAGGTGCCAAAATGCAGGATGCAAGCACCCTATTCTGTTCTAGTTGCATCTTTTGATCCTCACCGCTCACACTAAAATCCCAAGGCCTTTCACACTGCGCATGGACTTCCGGCTTTGTTGAGGCCCAGAGTGTCACGTGGACCCGTCCTGTGTGACACGACCCGCAGGCCGGTAACTAAGACAACAAGACATGGCACGTGTAACTGTCCTGAGTGACACGACCCGCAGGCCTGTAACTAAAATGACAAGACACGGGGGAAGGGAAAACAGTTACAATGGTGGACCCTGCGATAGGGAACGGGGACGTGGAGACCTCCTGCACTCCCCTGAGTCAGTGTCCCTCACACTCTGTTATGAATGAGTCACCGGAGGAGGAAAAAACAAAAATACAAGCTAAGTCCAGAAAACCGGAGAGGTTGGTAGCTAGCGGATTGCAGACCCCTGATCCTATTCACAACAACTAACAGTAGCCGTGGGGTGTTCCTACGGTGGTCCTAGACACCTCGTTCACAGCCGGGGGAACTAAATAAACCTGTTGTGAGTTCATTTTCCCCTTCGTCACTGAGGTCTGGTGAACTCCCTATTCTGGTAAAGGAAGGTAATGAGCCTGATTATCAGGCACCTGAGCCTAATGAGGATGACTGGCTGAGTGGAGTCATGGACTGGATATAAGGCTGCCGACGCCCCTCTGCCCTGCGGGTGATTTCTCTATGGACTTCTAGGACACCAGTCTGATTCCTGCTCCTCTAAAGCTAAGTTTTCTGCTTTGCTTGTTAGCATTTGTGTTTTGTTTTTGTTTCCCTTGCTTTTCTGGATTCTGTCATTCCCTGCTGGGGTGAGCTGAATCTCCTTTTGCCGGTTGCTCTGTCTTCAGAATATTCCTGAGTACTGACATAGCTTTTTTGAAGCCTAGCGTCTTCAGGGCCTTTTTCACTGTCAGTCTGTTGGCTCTTATTTTCATAGGGTTTTTCACGGATTGCAGACAGCAGCCTTCCTGTTCTTTCCTATCTAGTTAGCTTGGGCCCCGTCTTTGCTCAGTCTATCTTTCTGTCTGTGTTAGTGTTTTCATCTTGCTTCACCGTCATTATATGTTGGGGGCTGCCTATTGCTTTGGGGTCTGCTCTGGGGCAGTTTAGATTTCCCCTTTCTTTCTTTAGGCCTATTTAATTCTCCGGCTGTGATCGAGGGGTCTAGGGCATCGTAGGAACCCCCCACGGCTACTGTTAGTTGTTGTGGATAGGATCAGGGGTCTGCAATCTGATAGCTGCCAACCTCTCTGGTTTTCTGGACTTAGCTAGCATTTCTGTTTTTGCCTCCTGCGGTGACTCAATCATAACAGAATCACCCGCCATACCGCAGATCCTAGGGTACTCAATAGCAGGAAAGAATTGTGTTTAAAAAAAAAATAATAAAAATAAAGGTGTGTGTGTATATTCTTTCCTCTATATCTCTGAGGCCGTAGGGGGAATTTTTTTTTCTCTCAATGGAGATAAAGCAATTGTCTGATCGTGTGGAGCAGCTCGCTGCAGAAGTGCGGGGAATTTCCGCTTACCTTGCTCGTTCGCATGCTGTTGAACCAAAGATCCCTACACCTGATGTATTTTTTGGGGATCGATCTAAATTTTTGAGTTTCAAAAATAATTGTAAATTATTTTTTGCCTTGAAGCCTAACTCTTCAGGGAGCTCCGCGCAGCAGGTTAAAATTGTCATCTCTTTGCTGCGTGGCGATCCCCAGGATTGGGCGTTTTCTTTGAAACCAGATGATCCTATTCTGACTAATGTGAACGCATTCTTTCAAGCTTTGGGGTTGTTGTATGATGAACCTAATGCTATTGATCAGGCTGAAAAGACCCTGTTGGCATTGAACCAGGGTCGAGATTCTGCAGAGTTGTACTGTCAAAAGTTCCGAAAGTGGGCGGTCCTTACTACCTGGAATGATAATGCCTTGGCTGCTCTCTTTCGGAAGGGTTTGTCAGAAGCCGTAAAAGATACTATGGTGGGATTTCCTGTTCCCTCTGGTCTGGACGATTCTATGTCATTAGCCATTCAGGTTGATCAGCGTTTACGTGAACGCAGGATTGCACGAGAGGTGTTGCCACCGGTTGAACAGACGTCTGAACCTATGCAATGTGATAGAGTTTTGTAAAAGGCGCAACGTCAGGAGTTCAGAAGGCGTAATAAGCTGTGTTTTTTCTGTGGAGATGCCTCGCATATTATTTCTGTTTGTCCTAAACGAGAGAAACGCTTTGCACACACGTTTTCTGTTGGTGGTGTTCAACCTAAGTTTCTTCTGGCAATTACTCTGATCTGCTCCCTGTCCACATTTTCCGCCAAGGCTTTTGTGGATTCGGGCGTTGCGCTAAACCTAATGGACTTGGATTTTGCTAAACGTTGTGGATTTCCGATGACACCTCTGCAGACGCCTATCCCTTTGAGGGGGATTGATGCTACTCCTTTGGCTAAAAATAAACCTCAGTTTTGGACCCAGGTGGTCATGTGGGTCGCCCCAGACCATCAAGAAAATTGCAGATTTTTGGTGTTGCATGGTCTGCATGATGCCGTTGTTCTGGGGTTTCCCTGGTTGCAAATTCATAATCCAGTTTTGGATTGGAAATCTGTGTCTGTGGTGAGTTGGGGTTGTCGGTGTGCCTTTAGTGAGGCTCCGGTTTTTTCCACCTCTCCTCAGTCGCATGATGTTCCTGACTATTTGGTGGACTTTTATGATGTATTTAGTGAGAATGAGTCTGCGTCCTTGCCTCCTCATAGGAGTTATGACTGTGCAATTGAACTAAGCCCAGGGTGTACATTTCCCAAGGGTCGGCTCTTCAATTTATCTGTACCCGAGCACGAGGCTATGCGGTCCTATATTAAGGAGGCGTTGGAGAAGAGTCATATTAGACCATCCACTTCACCCTTAGGTGCAGGGTTTTTTTTGTGGCCAAAAAGGATGGTTCTTTAAGTCCTTGTATTGATTATCGTGCCCTCAATAAAATTACTATTAAATATCAGTATCTGTTACCCCTGATTTCGGACCTATTCTCTAGAGTTAGAGGTGCTTGCTGGTTTACCAAGCTTGACCTCAGGGGGCATATAATCTTATCCGCATTAAGCAGGGTGATGAATGGAAGACGGCGTTTAATACTCCGGAGGGACATTTTGAGTACCTGGTGATGCCTTTTGGGCTCACTAATGCCCCTTCTGTCTTCCAGTGCTTCATGAACGATATTTTCCGAGACTTTGTCGATAAATTTTTTATTATCTATCTGGATGAGATTTTGATCTTCTCCAAGGATTGGGATTCTCATGTGGAACATATTCGGACTGTGTTCCGGATCTTGAGGGAGAATTCCCTGTATGTCAAAGGATCGAAATGCCTTTTTGGAGTACAGAGGATTTCATTTTTGGGATTTATTTTGTCTCCGTCAACTATTGAAATGGACCCGGCCAAGGTACAGGCCATTTATGATTGGGTTCAGCCCACTTTTTTGAAGGCCCTCCAGAAGTTTTTGGGTTTTGCTAATTTTTATCGGAAATTTATAGCAAAATTTTCTAGTATTGCCAAGCCATTGACTGATCTGACTAAGAAGGGTGCTGATGTGTTGAATTGGTCTCCGGAGGCTGTTGCTTCCTTTCAGGAGCTGAAGCGAAGATTTACCTCCGCCCCGGTTTTGCGGCAACCTAATGTCTCACTCCCGTTCCAGGTAGAGGTGGATGCTTCTGAGATTCGTGCAGGAGCTGTTTTGTCCCAAAAGGATCCTGTAACATCTAAAATGAATCCCTGTGCTTTCTTTTCCCGAAAGTTCTCTCCATCTGAACGTAACTATGATGTGGGGAATCGGGAACTGTTGGCCATGAAATGGGCATTTGAGGAGTGGAGACATTGGTTGGAGGGAACTAAACATCAAGTTGTGGTCCTCACTGACCACAAGAATTTGATTTACCTAGAGTCGGCTAAATGCTTGAACCCTAGACAGGCTAGGTGGGCCTTGTTTTTTACACGTTTTGATTTTGTGGTCTCTTTTCTTCCTGGAACTAAGAATGTCAAGGCAGACGCCCTCTCTAGGAGTTTCTTTGCTGATTCTCCTGTGGTGACCAAGCCTGCTACCATCTTAGGCGAAGGGGTAGTTCTTTCTGCCATCTCGCCCGATTTGAGACTTCCTCTGTAAGAGTTCCAGGAGGACAAACCTGAGCGTTGTCCCAGTGGAAAGTTGTATGTTCCTGACCAGTGGAAGAAGAGAGTGATGTCTGAAGTTCATTGCTCTGCATTGGCTGGTCATCCAGGTATTTTTGGTACTAGAGATCTGGTGAGTCGCTCTTTTTGGTGGCCCACCTTGTCTCATGATGTCAGGAATTTTGTGCAGTCCTGTGGGACTTGCTCCCGGTCTTAATCTTGTTCTCGCTCTAGTGGGTTGTTGATGCCTTTGCCGGTCCCCAGGAGGCCATGGACCCATATTTCAATGGATTTCATCTCTGATATGCCGGTCTCTCAAAGAATGACTGTTATTTGGGTGATTTGTGATAGGTTCTCTAAGATGGTTCATCTTGTACCACTCCCTAAGTTGCCATCTTCCTCTGAGTTGGTGCCCCTGTTTTTGCAACAGGTGGTTCACTTACACGGGATTCCTGAGAACATTGTATCTGACAGAGGAGTTCAGTTTGTGTCTAGATTTTGGAGGACTTTCTGTTCCAAGCTGGGAATTCAGTTGTCCTTCTCCTCTGCTTTTCACCCTCAGACCAATGGGCAGACAGAGAGAACAAACCAGACCTTGGAGTCGTATTTGAGATGTTTTATTTCCGCTGATCAGGATGATTTCATTTTTGCCCTTGGCCGAATTTGCTTTAAATAATAGAGCTAGTTCTGCCACTTTGATGTCACCTTTTTTTTGTAACTTTGGGTTTCATCCTCGATTTTCTTCAGGGCAGGTGGAGCCTTCTGCCTGCCCAGGTGTTGACACTGTGGTGGAGAGAATGCACCAGATCTGGGACCAAGTGGTGGATAAGTTATCTCTCTCCCAGGAAAAGGCCCAGCGGTTTTCCAATCGACATAGGACCATTGGTCCCCAGTTTAAGATTGGTGATATGGTGTGGTTATCATCAAAAAATATTGCTATGAAGGTGGCTTCTCCTAAGTTTAAGCCTAGATTTATTGGACCTTACAAGATTTTGGAGATTATTAATCCGGTCTCTTTTCGTTTGGCTCTTCCTGTCACATTTAAAATCCATAATGTGTTCCATAAGTCCTTGTTGAAGAGGTTTGTTGAACCAGTTGTTCCTAGGGTGGCACCTCCAGACCCTGTATTGGTTGAAGGTAACATGGAATATGAGGTAGAGAAAATACTGGATTCCCGTCTGGCTAGATGGAGACTCCAGTATTTGGTTAAGTGGAAGGGTTATGGTCAGGAGGATAATTCCTGGGTCTCTGCCCCTGATATTCATGCCAAAAGATTGGTTCGTGCCTTTCATCGGGCTCACCCTGATCGCCCTGGTGGCGTGGTTGAGGGTTCGGTGACCCCTCCTCAAGGGGGAGGTACTGTTGTGAGTTCATTTTCCCCTTCGTCACTGAGGTCTGGTGAACTCCCTATTCTGGTAAAGGAAGGTAATGAGCCTGATTATCAGGCACCTGAGCCTAATGAGGATGACTTGCTGAGTGGAGTCACGGACTGGATATAAGGCTGCCGACGCCCTTCTGCCCTGCGGGTGATTTCTCTGTGGACTTCTAGGACACCAGTCTGATTCCTGCTCCTCTAAAGCTAAGTTTTCTGCTTTGCTTGTTAGCATTTGTGTTTTGTTTTTGTTTTCCTTGCTTTTCTGGATTCTGCCATTCCCTGCTGGGGTAAGCTGAATCTCCTTTTGCCGGTTGCTCTGTCTTCAGAATATTCCTGAGTACTGACATAGCTTTTTAGAAGCCTAGCGTCTTCAGGGCCTTTTGCACTGTCAGTCTGTTGGCTCTTATTTTCATAGGGTTTCTCACGGATGGCAGACAGCAGCCTTCCTGTCCATTCCTATCTAGTTAGCTTGGGCCCCGTCTTTGCTCAGTCTATCTTTCTGTCTGTGTTAGTGTTTTCATCTTGCTTCACCATCATTATATGTTGGGGGCTGCCTATTGCTTTGGGGTCTGCTCTGGGGCAGTTTAGATTTCCCCTTTCTTTCTTTAGGCCTATTTAATTCTCCGGCTGTGATCGAGGGGTCTAGGGCATCGTAGGAACCCCCCACGGCTACTGTTAGTTGTTGTGGATAGGATCAGGGGTCTGCAATCCGATAGCTGCCAACCTCTCTGGTTTTCTGGACTTAGCTAGCATTTCTGTTTTTGCCTCCTACGGTGACTCAATCATAACATAAACCTAAAGAAAGAAAGGGGAAATCTAAACTGCCCCAGAGCAGACTCCAAAGCAATAGACAACCCCCAACATGTATTGACGGTGAAAACAGATGAAAACACAAACATAGACAGAAAGACAGGCTGAGCAAATGATGGGGCCCTCACTAACTAGATAGGACAGGAAAGAAAAGCAACTGTCTGCAATCACGCAAAAACCCTGCCAAAAATAATTTCCAACATGTCTGAAAGAAAAGTCCCTGAAGTCACTAGACTTCAAAATCGCTATATCAGCACTCAGGTATATTCTGAAAACAGAGCAAATAGATCAACTGATCAGAGACAAAAATGGAGTTCAGTCAGTCCCAACCAGGGCTGGCTGAACACAAACACTAAGTAAACCAGACAAAATCTCATGGAACAATAGCAGAGCAAAAACTTAGCTTTAGTAGACAGGACTAAACTGGAGGCCAGAGCTCAGAGCAGAGAGGATCACCAGCAACCCAGCAGGACGTCGGCGGCCTTATATCCACTCAGAGATTCCGGATGTCCAATCACACTCCTCCTGTTCAGATGACAGGTTTTTCCCATCCAAATCAATTTCACTACCTCCTTTCACCAGCAGAGGGAGTTCATCGGACATCAAAGGTGAAGGAGAAAATGAGCTCATAACACACTCCAAACGTTCCCTATACAGGCTTCTCACCTGTCGCCGAGCCGGAACCTGTCACCCTAGCACACCCTACACCTATCCTTTGCTAGGGAGCTGGGTGGTGCAGGCACTGGCCCCACCGCTGTACTAATACACACCAAGGAAAAATACAAACAGGCAAACACCACTTAGCTTTGCTCTGTTGCTCTTGCTCCCAGCAACAGAGTCCACCACCAGAATGCAGCTTTCCTCCTGAATAGCTGCCACCAAGCTCTGTCAGAGCTGCAAGGAAATCCTCTCTGACTCCTTCCACACCAGGACTCTGACTGAGCTGCCAGGAACTCTCTCTCTCCTTTCTTCAGAGTCTTGGTTGGAAATGAGCAATATCACCAACAGTGATTGCAACACCCGACACTCGTTTATAGCAGAGCTAGAGCAATCATACCTGCTTTATAATCACATGCACTAAACTAAAGAAACCACAGTGCAATGACCCTAATGGCCACCGGGAGCAAAACTTTCTTTAAGCACCACAGCTTAAGGGAAAAAAAAAGGTTACTAGTGCATTTTATCTGTCATGATCCAGCATGGATCATGACACAGTACAGTTCTGAACTTGTGTGCACAAGGTCATGGGGCACGTTGTGACATCATAATGTAAGGGAGTTAAAGGGGCTATCATATGCCTCTCCCTCTCAAAACAGTGTTCGTACAAAGGGTGTGTTTTATTGCATTTTTGTGACTGTATTTATATGTGGACCTGCGCAGAGTTTTATAGGCACTAATGTGCATGGTTAATGTAATGTACTGTGATAAAAGTATAATGTGATTTATTTATAGTATGTAGGGAAAGTATGGGGATAAATATAGGACATACGGATTAAATTAGAAAAGTAAAAGTGCTCTTGGGGGCACATTAGATACAGAAAGTAAGTTGCACAGGTTTAGGAAAAGTTAAATAGTTGGAACCAGCCAAATCAGGGGGAAGGGTTTGCTAAAAAGTGGAGCACTTCCTGATTAGAGTTAGATAAGACTAGATAATAGAAGTGATAGCAGAATTTCAAGGCCAGAGGGCTGGAGTGCACAATTGTTTATGGACTGTTAAGGCCCTTTTACATTTAGCGATGCACCAGCGATCCGACGAGCGATCCGACCCGGTCAGGATCGCTGGTGCATCGCTAAATGATCGCTAGTGAGCTTTCATACAGAAAGATCTCACAGCGATGCAGCAGCGACGCAGCGCACGATACTCACCTTTCACACACAGCGATCCTGGCGTCCTCCCACCCGCCTCCACGCATCGCTCGTCGTCACAGCAGGAAGCCCCAGCAGGAAGCTGAAGACGAGAAATGGAGCCGGACATTCTCGCGCGATCAGCGATGGACAGCGGGGAAGCCGGTCGTTGGTAAGTATCACACATAGCGATATCGCTAGCAATATCGCTATAACGTCACAAAACCGGTGATGTTTTAGCGATATTGCTAGCGATATCGCTTAGTGTAAAACCCCCTTTAGGCAGCATGAGAACGGCTGTGACAAACTTCAGCAGACTTTTCTGGAACGTCCGGAGCCTACAGACCGAATTAGGCACAGAGAAGCCTGCCTTTATCTCTTTCCACAAGGGAAAGCTGGACAGAGAATCGCAGATGGGAGATTGGACGGGACTCATGGGAGCTGCAAAGTCGGATGGAGTATCCCAGGGGCCAGAGGTACCAGCGAGGAAAGGAATAGCTCAAGCTGAAGAATCCATAACTACAACAGCGTGTTTTGCTGTAAGTACAATGGAACTTGGACTGCTCAGTAAAGTTAATCTGTTTGAAAAGAACCGCTTGCCCCCTATTGAATGTGTGGCTGTTCCTGGATCCAGACAGCCGAAGCCTGCGACCAAAATGTGAGTGTACTACAGCACAAACAAAGCATATGGGAATCAGAACATCATTTATTTGTAGTGTGTCATGGTGTGGGAACACTGCCAACTCTTGCCCATGACTACCACTCTGTGCACCTTACAATAACATTATGATGACTTTGCACGCTTGCGGAAAACCCTTGTGGACCTCGTCAGAGCCAGGGATCCCAGGTTAATTTGAGATGCCTGGGGATTTCAACGTGATTACCGGGAATCGGTTGATGCAACTGGGACCAGATGAGTGATGTTGAGGAACAAAGGGGTCAGAAACGTGAGTGGTGAGGTGAGTATATAAGAGTTTTTTAAATTTTTGCATAAAAATAAGAGACATTAAATTTAATTAGAACAACTCTGAATCAAATTTTCTGGCAAAATCAACACAAACAAGTGAATTTGAATTCTGAATGATCTGCTCATTTCTATCTGTAGAACCATATAACACATAGGACAGTATTTCCATGAAAATGTGCATTACTTGAGCTGTATTTTCCAGCCCCCCAAAATTTACATGCAACCAGCTAAAGGGGTTGTCCATTCTTAAAAGACAACTCTGCAGTCACTCTATGTAGCTGCAAACTTGTGAATCCCCCAGTGCACCCACTGACCCAATTAGACTGTTTCTAGCCTTGCACGATACACTTGTATTGAGCGTTCTGGAAACAGTCTAGTTGGGTTCTGGCCAGGAGTGTGCATATCGCATACTTGCGGTCAATTGACTGCTGTTCCAGGCAATGACATTGACGAATCCTCACAACACTGTGTGCTGGGAGGATTCACGAATCTGCAGCTACATCAAGTTACTGCAGATTTGTCATTTTAGACCGGACAATCCCTTTAAGGCCACCACGCACATTTGACTAAAGTCGGCCAACAATCTAATATGTATAGGAACTTCCAAATTCTCCTCTGATAAATGATTTTGGGGGGAGAAAAGTATGCATTCTTCAGGCTTTAAACATCCCATCCTCTTGTTTTCCAGGAGATAGGTCAACATGAGAAGAGTATTGTAATGGCTGTCACATAAACAACACAGCCATTCCTTTGTATGGGGAGTCGGGAGAGATAGTGGTCTAATGTGAATGGGGGTCTTAAGATTTTGGAGCAGAAAGTTTATTGGCAATGAAACAAATAATCTGCAAATGTGTAACCTGCATAATAGCTTTGCATATTATGATTTGCGCAAGAGTCCAACTTTTATAAATATTTCTAGAATGTAATATTTTTCATACCTGCGTTAATAACGTTCCAGGCTTTAGTACTGGGAAAATTATATATATGAAGGTGTATTAACAGTATATATTCACCTAAAGCTTAGTAGAAAATTCCATAGCAACATACTGTGTATCATGTACTAATGAGACAGTTCTTTCATGTCATCTCTGGCGGGCCAGGCACATGTGCACACTGAGAGGTAGTTAGTTGTCTGCTCAGTTGGCTAAATTGACCTTTTGTCGATATAATTTCTACTTTTTTCTTTATTACATGAAAGGATGTTCCCAGTGATTCATTTAATATTCTCCTGGGATATGCACCTCTGCTCTTTAGCTAGTAAATTTAAGTTTCTAATAAAGAGTTAAAAATGAGGGCTCTGCTCTGTTAGATCCATTATTCATTCTGCAGAAGTCATTCATTTAGGTGTGAGTCAGAGTGAAAGAAGAAGGAAGGAAAAAAGGAGGAAGGAAAAAGTGGAAAGGAAGATAGGGGATAACTTTCTGATCAGAAAGTGGTGGGGGTAAGAAGGCAACTGCTGGGGTACCCACCAATCTCAAAAATGGGACTTTAAAATGTCTTTAGGAATGGGCCGGTGGCAACTCATGTAATTCATCCAGATGATCATTTTTAAAGGGAATCTGTCACCACATTTGATCAATCTAAACTATTAATATGGCAACATTGGTTATAAACTGCTGAAAACAGGCCTTTGTGTCTCATATCAGATGTGTTGTTGAGAAATCATCTTTTATTACTTTATATACAGTGGGGAAAAAAAGTATTTAGTCAGTCAGCAATAGTGCAAGTTCCACCACTTAAAAAGATGAGAGGCGTCTGTAATTTACATCATAGGTAGACCTCAACTATGGGAGACAAACTGAGAAAAAAAAATCCAGAAAATCACATTGTCTGTTTTTTTTTCATTTTATTTGCATATTATGGTGGAAAATAAGTATTTGGTCAGAAACAAAATTTCATCTCAATACTTTGTGATATATCCTTTGTTGGCAATGACAGAGGTCAAACGTTTTCTGTAAGTCTTCACAAGGTTGCCACACACTGTTGTTGGTATGTTGGCCCATTCCTCCATGCAGATCTCCTCTAGAGCAGTGATGTTTTTGGCTTTTCGCTTGGCAACACGGACTTTCAACTCCCTCCAAAGGTTTTCTATAGGGTTGAGATCTGGAGACTGGCTAGGCCACTCCAGGACCTTGAAATGCTTCTTACGAAGCCACTCCTTTGTTGCCCTGGCATTGTGCTTTGGATCATTGTCATGTTGAAAGACCCAGCCACGTTTCATCTTCAATGCCCTTGCTGATGGAAGGAGGTTTGCACTCAAAATCTCACGATACATGGCCCCATTCATTCTTTCATGTACCCGGATCAGTCGTCCTGGCCCCTTTGCAGAGAAACAGCCCCAAAGCATGATGTTTCCACCACCATGCTTTACAGTAGGTATGGTGTTTGATGGATGCAACTCAGTATTCTTTTTCCTCCAAACACGACAAGTTGTGTTTCTACCAAACAGTTCCAGTTTAGTTTCATCAGACCAAAGGACATTCTCCCAAAACTCCTCTGGATCATCCAAATGCTCTCTAGCAAACTTCAGACGGGCCCGGACATGTACAGGCTTAAGCAGTGGGACACGTCTGGCACTGCAGGATCTGAGTCCATGGTGGCGTAGTGTGTTACTTATGGTAGGCCTTGTTACATTGGTCCCAGCTCTCTGCAGTTCATTCACTAGGTCCCCCCGCATGGTTCTGGGATTTTTGCTCACCGTTCTTGTGATCATTCTGACCCCACGGGGTGGGATTTTGCGTGGAGCACCAGATCGAGGGAGATTATCAGTGGTCTTGTATGTCTTCCATTTTCTAATTATTGCTCCCACAGTTGATTTCTTCACTCCAAGCTGGTTGGCTATTGCAGATTCAGTCTTCCCAGCCTGGTGCAGGGCTACAATTTTGTTTCTGGTGTCCTTTGACAGCTCTTTGGTCTTCACCATAGTGGA
The DNA here is from genome assembly GCF_039654945.1 of Dendrobates tinctorius. Classification (NCBI taxonomy): domain Eukaryota; kingdom Metazoa; phylum Chordata; class Amphibia; order Anura; family Dendrobatidae; genus Dendrobates; species Dendrobates tinctorius. The sequence goes on from NW_027361738.1 coordinate 37,799,460, forward strand.
GTTTGGAGTCAGACTGTTTGAGGGTGTGCACAGGTGTCTTTTTATACTGATAACAAGTTTAAACAGGTGCCATTACTACAGGTAATGAGTGGAGGAAAGAGGAGACTCCTAAAGAAGAAGTTACAGGTCTGTGAGAGCCAGAAATCTTGATTGCTTGTTTATGACCAAATACTTATTTTCCACCATAATATGCAAATAAAATAAAAAAAAACAGACAATGTGATTTTCTGGATTTTTTTTTTCTCAGTTTGTCTCCCATAGTTGAGGTCTACCTATGATGTAAATTACAGACGCCTCTCATCTTTTTAAGTGGTGGAACTTGCACTATTGCTGACTGACTAAATACTTTTTTTCCCCACTGTAAATGTCCTCTTCCAGGCTCTGGGGAGGACGGTACCTGGAAGATAACTCTGCCCCCTGGAGCTCATTTTATATGAAGGGGGAGTTACCAGTGTGAGACAAGTACAAACAGAACAGGAGAATTGAAATTTGTCTTCTTGCAAACACATTTTTTGCATCTCTCTGAGCTCTGCTGTAATGCAACAATACTGCAGCCCTGTCTGCCTGTGATATGGAACCTGAAGCTGAGAGGAACCTGCAGATGTGGCAGGTATAATCACACACAGCTCTGCAGTAAGATCAGGAGAGCAGAGAGTGGCTATCACACATCACACTGGTAACTCCCCTTCATGTAAAATATGCTCTGGAGGCAAAGTTATCTCCAGGCACCATGCTCCCCAGAGCCTGGAAGAGGACTTTTAAAAAAATTGATAAAAAATGATTTCTCAGCAACAACATATCGGATATGAGACACACACTTAGGACTCTTTTCAGCATTCTATAACCTGCATACCCATATTAATAGTTTAGATAGGTAAAATGTGATGACAAATTCCCTTTAATGTTGTGATAAATCTTTAACCTCTTTCAGATGCAGCCTGTTTTCATTTTTTGCATTTTCACTTTTTCTTTCCCTTTTTCCAATAGCCATACATTTTTTATTTTTCCATCCACATAAACGCATGAGAGCTTGTTTTCTGCGGGACAAGATATAGTTTGAAAAATACAACCGCCAGAAGTAGTAATGGCGGACACTATAACAACATTTGAGAAATGGCCAAATATTTTCCTCACAACAAAAAGCACTGTGGGTTATAAATAATCTAGTGATAGAAAATATATGACTGGTAGTAAAGATTGAACTTGATCAACCTGTGTCTTTTTTCAACCTATGTATCATTCATTTTACCATACAATGTCGCCATTTTCCATAACTCTTTTTTATTTTTCCATACCTCAGATGGGACTGTGTAAAAGCTTGTTTTTACAGGGTAAGCTGACATTTTTATTGATACCATTTTGAGGTATAAACAACATTTTGATTGCTTCTTCTTGTATTTTTTACTACTACATTGCAGCGATAAAAAAAAACTTTGTTTCATTTTTGTTCTCTTTGCAGGTTTTATCAATTAGGGAAAAGGGAGGTGATTTGATTTTTTACAAAAAATTTCTTTAATATTGAGTGTGGCAGGCTCAGACTCTGAGACCGCTCCATACACCCCCTCCTGACTTGGGTTGTACATGTGCGGCGAATGTTTTTAAGGGCTTAATGTCCAAACATTTGTGATAATCACAGTTTTCTTTTGTGCTGATCTAGCGGAGCTCAGTTGTTGCGCCATGTATAACACACCCACACCACAGCTTTCTGTGTACACTGTATGGCGACAAAGAGCTGCTAATCAGTGCTGGGGGAATGGTTGGGAGTGGAGGCAAGTGCCTAGTTGCTCTGTAATGATAATCTCCTTCTGATAAAATGCACCAAAACACAGCCTAGTACGTGACATCACTGTAATCAAGGACTCTGGTCCTACATTGTGGTGCTCTCAGATTACATAGCAAATACCTGGTGACAGATACCTTTTAATAGGATATTCTCAAGTTTTAAAGCTACTGATTGGGAATAATTTCCCAATCACTGGGTGTCTGACCACTGGAGCCCCCACCACTACCAAGAACTGGGGCTCTGAAGTTTACAGGATTCATGTTCACAGGATTCATGGGGGCCCCACAACAGTCAGTCCTGCCCCCTATCAGGGGTCATATCAGGTAAATATCTGGTAGCTCCAGCTACATTCTTCCCATAAACATCTATGAAGAGAGAAAGAGGAAGGGAGGAAGTAGAGTTGGTACACTTTAAAGACTCAGATATGAAAAAATCACATTAGTAAAAAGTAAAAACAAGAAACGATCTTCTTAAATATGTTGCAGAAGTTTTACCTTTGCTTCTTCCATTTCTTTCAGTACACACAGACATCTACTAACTCAGGATCAGGATTTACTAACTCAGTATTGTGTTAAATATAGTGTCTGTAACATTTTCTGACCCATTCTATTTTTTTTTCAGATTATTAAATGTATAAAATATGATGACACTAGGGATTTATTTCTACTTCCCATTTCTACCAAAGGGAACTGGATTCAAAGACGACTGTTTAGTCATAACAGGTGATAAAATGGTGAGAAATAAGTAGAAGACAACAGGCTTTTCTGATTGTCATGTAACTGAAATATAGAATACAATGGCATTCCAAAGTAATGGTTCCTATTTGATATTACTATTTATTAGAGCAATCTGACAGCAGGGTAAATCTGGAGTCAGGAGGATAAACACGTGGCAGGAAGATTTGCCTCCAGCACTGTAATATTCAATTCCATTAGAAATCTGTATTGTGGATGCTATGGGATAATGCATGAAGCATTGAAAGAAGTGATGAAAAGTTTAGTAAGTTTATCTTCTCTCGGGTACAGCTCATCCTGTCTGTGAAAACAAGATTTGAAATAGAGAGAAAATATTAGTTCATGGTCTAACAGAAATCACCTGGTTTTTAAACAGTTTAAAGGGGTTGTCCGGCCTTCTGATGAAAGTCTGCAGTCCATATCCAAGAATCCCGAGGCACCAGAGGATAAACTTTAAACAGTTAGATCTTTATTCCATAATATTAAAAATCATAATAATGGGAAGATAAGGCAACGTTTCGGCCATATCAGACCCATCTTTCTATTAGCGAAGCGAAAAAAGGAGAAATATGCAGCACTCACCAATATAGCTGAAAATCTGTGCGTCTTTATTTCACATAAATTCCATCAATAGATATGTGGACATGCAGGACGTTAGAGGAATGCTAGGGGAGGGAGGTGCCGGACAACGGCCGTTTCGCGATTACTCGCTTCTACGGGTCCAGGTGAGGGGATTAGCTAAAGGTCATTCCCTTTATGGGACCACAGACCTTACTAATTAACATACATAATGAGTTGTGAAACAAACATTAACAAAAAAATATATCTTTCTATTAGGCCTTCGTCACAAATCTGTTTTGTAATGTCTGTATGCCGTTTGTTAAACAAAACCTCCACCCCTGGGCCATTTTCTGTTGTTGTGTTTCTGGTTTTTGCTCTCGATCTTCAAAGAGCCATCTTTTTTTTATTTTTCCATCAATATGGTTGTGAGGGCTTGCTTTTTGCGGGACGAGTTGTACCTTTGAAAGAAACAATTGGTTTTTGCCATATCGTGTACAGGAAAACGGGCAAAAAATTCCAAGTGCAAGTGACGTGGCAAAAAAAGTGTAATCAATTCCACAATATTTTTTTTTTTCACATGTTCATCAAATATTAAAACTGACCTGCCATTATGATTCTCCAGGTCATTAAGAGTTCATAGATACCAAAAATGTACAGGTTCTTTTTATTTAAGTGGTGAAAAAAATCCAAAGTTTGATGTAAAAAAAAGCGTCATTTTCAAGCCTTATAGTGTCTCCATTTTTTGTGATCCGGGGCTGTATGAGGGCTTATTTTTTGTGCACCGTGCTGTTGATATTACTTATATTATTTTGGTGTAGATACGATGCTTTGATCGCCCGCTATTGCAAAAAATGTAATTCTGGCATTTTTACTTTTTTTCTTGTTACGCCAATCAGATTAATTCTTTTTTTATATTGATAGATAGTTCTATTCTGAACGTGGTAATAACAAATGTGTGTTTTTATTTTCTTTAATTGTTTTATTGTGAATGGGGATAATGAGGGGTGATTTAAATGTCTATTTTTTTATATTTTTAAAAACTTTTTTTACGTTACACTTGCTTCAATAGTCTTCATGGAAGACTAGAAGCTGCGATAATCTGATCGCTTGTGCTACACAAAGCAGGACTTCAGCCCTTCTCTCTGTAGCAGAAATGCTCACTTGCTTAGATTGTCGGCCACTGGCCAGCGCTCATAGCAGTCAGGCAATGACAACCACAGGGCTCTGCTGCAGACCCCAGACTGTCATGTCAACCCATTGGTGACCAGCGATCATGTGACATGGGCGCTGATGGGTGGGATTAATTATGCGCTTCTGGCACGACCATGTTAAATGCCACTGTCAGAGATTAATAGAAGCATTTAACAGGCTTACATGGCTAAATCATCTGACATGTGCCGGAAAAGATGTGGGCTCAGTGCAGGGCCCACATCAAAGGCGGAGCATGTTGTGAACGGGTTAAGGACCACAAATACGGACACACACACCCATTGTATTCAAAGGTGGTGAGCACATGTCAGGTTTTTCACACAGACCATGTGTCCATGTGAAAACACATGCAGACATGTCCTTTTTTCCGGCAGCACGGAGGAAATGCGTGTCACACACTTGCACACTGATGACATCCATGTGACATTCGTGTGACATCTGTGTGACAAGTACCGGAATGAAAAGCTCTGGCAGCTGGGAAAAGTAGAACATTTAGTCCTTTTCCCAGGTGCCGGGTGCTAACTACAAGTCTTATAATCCTCACCTGGTCTCCCTGCAATCAGCGCGGCAATGCGAATGATAATTGTAGTCAGAGCATTACATAAATAATTAAATAAAAAAAGCATTGGGTCCCCTATATTTTAAAACCAGTACAGATAGAGCAGACAGCAGCTGGCTTCTATTATCAGCCTCGGATGATCCATGGCCATTGGCCTATCCCAAGCCAAAAAATAGAAGACCACAGCTGCCCCAGAATTGGCACATCACAATAGATGCACCAATTCTGGCGCTATACTTGGCCCATCCAGATGCCCTGATGCGTTGGCAATAGGAGTCATATATGAGATTGATGACAGCTGTGATTTGTCAAAAATTACAGCTGCCATCAAGCCATGGGATTAGTAATGGAGGTGTTAGTCAGACACCTTATTACTAACCCTGTAGTCAAAAGTAGTAAACACACACACAGAGAAAAGTCATTAAATTGTAAAAATCACTCCTTGACAATTACCCTCATTTACTGATTTATTACCATAAAAATAAAAGTAATCCTCAAGGGTTCACCATAGAATCCATAATCAGGAGGTCCCACGATGATCCCCAACTGTGCTACATCCGTATGCTGTGGTGAGCGGTGACATCAGTAGAATGACCGCTCACCACAACCGCCAGAACACACTGACATTAGCGTGAAAATTAAGCTGCAGTGATGAGCGGTGGCATCATTAAGGTTCCCGTAGGTCACTGTCAGCGGAGAGTGGTCACGTTACTGATGTCACTGCTTACTACAGCAACCTGATGTAGCAGAGTTGAGGATTCTCATGGGACCTCCTGATAATGGAATTACGGCAGTCCTTTTGGATTATGTTTTTTGTTGATGGTATTAAATGGGTGAAAAGGGCAATTTGTCAGGAAATGCTTTTTATAATTAAGTTAGTAATCGGGGTGTCTGTTGGATACTTTTCTATTAATAACCCATGGGGTTGATGCTAGCAGAAATTACACAGCTGAAATCAACCCCATTGCCAACGCACCAGAAAATGTTGTAAGAGATGAGACTATGCACCAGAATTTACGCATCCTATGGATGCACCCTCTCTGGGGTGGATGAGTGCTGGTATTATTAGTCTCAGAGGGGACCAATATCCATGCCCCCTTCTCAAACTATTAAGATCAGGCCACAGCTGTCTGTTTAGCCTTCGCAGGTTATTAAAAATAGGAAGGACCCCACATTATTTTTTTTTAATTTATTTATTTTTATGCTTAACACCTTTCCGATATTGAGCATAATAGTAAGCCGATGTCAGACTCCCCCTGTTTGGTGCAGGCTCCGGTGCTGAGCCTGCACTTTTCTGGGCACATGTTAGCTGACATGTGCCCACAACAGCCGCGGGTGCAATCACGATCCACCCACGGCTGTTAGTTAGTTAAATGCTGTTGTCAATTTCTGACAGCGGCATTTAACTCATGCTTCTAGCAAGCGCGCTGGAAATCCTGTCCATCGGTCACCCCGTCACATGATCATGGATCATCAATGGGTTGGCATGACAACCAGAGGTCTCCAGCAGACATCTATGGTGGTCACTGCCAGATTGCTATGAGCGTCGGCGCTCATGGCAAGTGAGCAATTCTGCTACATACAGGCAATCTGATCATGGCCTGTATGTAGCTGAGCAGATCGGATTATGGCAGCTTCTAGTATCCCATGGCAACTATTAAATCATGCCAAAAGTAAAAAAAAGTTTTAAAAAACATTTAAAAAAATTTCAAATCACCCCCTTTTGCCCCATTAAAAATAAAACTATATAAAAAAAATCAAACATGCACACTAGGTATTGCCACATTCAGAAAGAATCATCTGATCTATCAATATAAAAAAATAATGAACCTGATAATTAAACGGTGTAACAAGAAAAAAAGTCAAAATGCCAATAAAACCAATGGAGTCGTTCAAAAGTACAACTCGTCCCGCAAAAAACAAGCCCTCACGTGGCCATTTTAACCAAAAAATAAAAAAGTTATGGCTCTGGGAAGAAGAGGAGCAAAAAACAAAAACGCAAAAACAGAAAACGGCCCAGGAGTTAAGGGGTAAACTGCACACACAGTGCACTGATAATAATAATAATAATAATAACAACAATAATATAATTATTATTATTATTTATAATGCACCATTGATTCCATGGTGCTGTACATGAGAAGGGGTTACATACAAATTACAGATATCACTTACAGTAAACAAACTAACAATCACAGACTGATATAGAGGGGAAAAGAGGACCCTGCCCTTTCGGGCTTACATGCTACAGGATGGTGGGGAAGGAGACAGAAGGTTGGGGGGTTGCAGCAGCTCCAGTGATGGTGAGGCGGTTGCTCCAGTAGTGGTGAGGAGGCAGCGGGGATCATTGCAGGCTGTAGGCTTTCCTGAAGTGATGGGTTTTCAGGTTCCGTCTGAAGGATCCGAGTGTGGTTGATATCCGGACGTGTTGGGGCAGGGAATTCCATAGGATGGGGGCTATTTGGGAGAAGTCTTGGAGGCAGTTGGGTGAGGAGCAAATAAGTTTGGAGAAGAGAAGGAGGTCTTGGGAGGACCGGAGATAACGTGAGGAAAGGTATCGGGAGATTAGTTCAGAGATGATTATATATCTCACTGACATATTTTTATCTATCTATTTCTCTATCTTTGCACATCTAACACCTAAACATCTGTCATTTGTATTCTTCATTCTATTCCAGTACTTTTCACACTGATGGTGCACATGGATGGCACACTGATGATACACACGGAAACATACACAAGTACATAGAGTGACACCATCTGTGTAGCACATAAGTGACTGCAGACTTCTGAATCCTTTCAGAGTGCACACAACACGCTGTCAGGATTCTCTGGTGTTGCCGATAAAAGTGGATAGTCACATTACCGCAAATATGATAATTACATACATGCAGAAACGCTCGGCCTCAATTAATTCAAGTAAGTTTACTTTTGTTGGACTCTGCCTGCTCTCGCCATCAACACCAAAGAATCCTGTGTGGTAAGTGTGTGGCGCCCCTGAGGGTTCAGTGGCCACAGAGGTACTGCACAGGTGCTGCACCTCCTCCTGAGGTGTGGTACCCCACTATCCAGGTAAGGTGGAGACACCTGACCATACTCCAACACTCACATCCCACACGCACACCAGTAGTGTAGCAGAGCAACCTTTGTGGTTCCTTGCTTGGAACACGAAGAGTGCTGGGAGGTGGGTAGAGCTTAGACTGCACAAGAGAGCGGGAGAATATTAGGAAAAGGTCAGTCTGTGAGAGTAGATCCCCTGAGAGGGATGGAGTGAAGGAAGTGTTGCAGCAGACTCCTGTGACCTGGAGCTGCTGGCACAGGAAAGAGCCATGGAAAGCCTGATTCTTCAGAAGGAAGATAGTTTAGTACGGAACGCAAGGAGAAGAAGTGAACTAAGGACTAGGGTCAGAGCAGAGCCCTTCCTCAAGTTTGAAGCGCATGGCCGGGGTCCGGTCCCCGAGGTTGTATGGATACTGATGTTCCTGCAGCAGAAACCGGAGGAATAGAAGTCGTCACCACTTTATTCTCATCTAAGACTTGGGGGCACAACAGTAACGTGGGTGAGCCGGGACATGATAGCAAGGAGTCCCCGAAGCAGGCTACAGCTGTCTGCCATACAAGTAGAGTAACATCAAGAAGGAGGAACTTGAGTTTAATACGCAACTACAAGTACTTTAGATTAGGCGCTAGTGTGGAGACGTTCAGAGAAGGCACATGTTGGAGGAGTGCTGGAAAGGTGTACTTTAGCTTGCCTGGGAGTTGACAGAGCCCCTGACCTGTAGGACACGGCACCGAAGCAGCATCTGTGCGCACCAGACTGTGAGTAAAGCCTTGGAAATACATGCCCTTGTGTCTTCCACTTATTCTTGCGCCTTGCACCCGGCTCTGCTACATCTACTTCTTTACACCATCTCCCCACTTGCCAACCTCATCTACTTTGCCCTGGGACTACATCTCCACCTGTGGGAAGCTTCAACATCATTGCTGCACCACACCATCTGTCCCAGAGAAGCAACCCTGCAGCGCTGGTCAAACTGACCAGAAACCACAGGTGGCATCACAAATCATTTCAACAACTTTATTGTCATCACTCTACCCCTTTTACATTGACCGCCTGAGGCCACGGACCGGGTCACTGCCACTGTGACATCTCCCATTGTAATCAACGGGCCCGGCACCGAGTACCCCACGGCCTCTGGGGACGAGTCAATGTCCTTAATACTTTGTATAATTATTTTGTCAGGGTTCATGTGACATGGATTTTTCAAGCCCCAGATGATGCAGCAAGAAGGAAGGCATATGGGCGTGAGGACTTGACACAATCAGGAATCTTAGGAGCAGCAGGATGTCTGAAGTGCAACCCAGCAGGAATGGAAGCAAGTAACACGCAGTATGTATATAAGGTGGAGCACACCAAACTTAAATGTAGAGACTCAATCCCAAGACACAGCTGTGTGTGTCAATAGCCCTTAAATAGGCCTAGGGAGATTATGTCATTAATTGACACAGACCAATCTGTAAAACTCGATGTGGAGCACAACAGAGGGCAGAGTATACAGGGGAAGGGAGCAAAGCTTGGGATACCCAATACCTGTGTGTAACATTTTAACATCATCAATATGTATCTTAAAACAATTTCTGCATTTGTTTCATCTGCTTGAATTATATTTTATTAAATAAAAATAATATATGGAAATAACATTACTTTTTTCTGCATGCAATATGCCTGTTGTTATTAATATAATTACAAAATGTTAATTTCTTCTTTTTTTTTTTTGCAACGCTCCCTTTGAGCATTCTGCAGGCTCTAGTATTTAAGGTTGCTTAGTAACTACATGTCTCCTGCTTGGGTCTACTATTTCTTTACATTTAATGAAGAGGTCACAAAGAGTTCTACCTGCTATGCACTGACTTTACATAATCCATGGGTTTCTTTAAGGTCCCCGAAGTCAGATAGCATGCAGTAAAGGAATAAAAGCATTAGAAATCAAGCAACTTAAGAATAGACAGGGAAATAACTGAGGTTACTTTTGTGCTATTTGTGTGCTTAGTAGAGATATTGGGTTAAGCGATATATGGCAGCATTCTAACACAAATGCACAAATTTAAATTCGAAAACAGCAGAGCACTTGCTGTGCACCAAATGTTACTCAGTGTTTAGTTACCATTTTAACAATTTTTAAAAGGGTCCTAAAAAGAAGAAGAGATGCTAAGAAGAGAAATAAAATGCAACAAATGCTTCTCTTCTGATACTTTTTTAAACAAAATACAGTAAAGGTGTAAAATAAAGATGAGCGGATTAGGAAAATTTAAATTCATAAGTTCTTGTGTATTTTCCTTGGGAAATTCAATTTTCAGAGAATTTATTCTCCATAAATGTATTGTCTCTTATTATTAGAGATAGGCGAGCACTAAAATGCTCAAATGCTTGTTATTCGAACCAATTAATTCTTAATGCTCAAATGCTCTTTTGAAATAGCGAGTATTATGAGAGTCAATAGGAAATCCAAGCATTTTTTCAGCAGACCCTACAAAGAGGTCCGGGTGGTAGTGAAAATTTGAAATAAATGGAAAAGGTGCTGAATGGAAGGAGAACAGCTTGAGGAAGACCCTGGAAGCATCTCCGACTCCCAGATCACTGCTGAGAACAATGGTGTCACACTTTTACTCCACTTAAACGACTGACAATAAAATATTCAAAAATCAAGAGTTTACAGGAAAAAAAGTTAAACATTTTTTTCCTGCATAATGACTTGTAAAGATACATTTAAAGAGATGTGGGAGAGAGGGTCCCCGCCGAGTGTCCGGGTCGGAACCAAGGGGACCGTCACCTGGGTCCCGAGGGAAACTGTTTCTGGGGGACAGAGTTCAGGGACAGACCGTGGAGAATGACAGGTGGGCTGGGGGAGGAGCCAATATAAAAGGGGAAGGGAACGCGAGTCACAGTGAGTCAGCAGAATGAGATAGAAGGAGCAGGAGACTGTGGGAGCGACTGAGAGCCAGAGCGACTTACCAGAGCCAGGAAGGAGGCCAGAGACAGGAGAGATACTCCCCCTGGATATCAGTGGGATGGCACTGAGACGACCGTCCAAGAACCGCTGCCCCACGTCGACCAGCGGCCGCTCCCGCCTTCCTCCAGCCCGCGGCTGCGGCCTGCCCGCGGTCACTCGCGGCCGTTGCCGCCTTGCTCCTGCCTGCGGCTGCAGCCTGCCCACGGACACCAGCAGCTGTTGCCGCCTTGCTCCTGCCCATGGCTGCGGCCTGCCCGCAGACTCCAGCAGCCTCTGCCGCCTCACTTCAGCCCGAGGCTGCAGCCTGTCTGCCTCCGCCCGCAGCCGCCCCACTTCTACCCGTGGCCGCGGCTAGTTCTGTGCCGTCGGCGGCTACCACTGTCCCACTCCAGTCTGCAGCAAGGGCTGGGCCGTTGCTCACTGTGGGTCCTCTGTTGCAGCCGCTGGCTGCGCAGGTGGCCTGCCAGCCGCCACCCTGCATCGTCGCTGCTTGCCCCTATCCGGGGGCTGTGGCCCATCTGTCCAAGGACTCCTCCAGGGCCTGTTGTGCCCCTGCTTTACCGGAGCGTTGGAACGCTCGAAGACTACGAAAGATCTTCAGCGGCTGGGCCCAGCGGCTGCTACGCCGAAGAACCATCGTCTGGGACGCCAAGAGATGTCGAGCCGGTTAAGTGACACTATATAGTTAAGTACCCATAGTCAGCCATAGCACGGCCCTATAGTGACCGGCTTTGCCGAACTTAGTCATGTTCTTAGATTTCCGTGATGGCTTGTATTGAGTTCCTGCAAGGACAATTCCTGTTATTTTGGTCAGTTGCTTAGACTATCCCTGCAGATAGTCACCTATAAAAGTTGTTACCAAAAACACAAAACCGTCTCGCGTCTCGATACTGCATCCTGCGTACCTGCTAGTACCACATTTGGTGTAGTCAGCAACCTACCACCATCCACCACCCCAGAAAGCTCCACCACAGTCGAACTTAGACGCTCCGAGCGGTCAACAGTTGACAAACCCCCTGAATGCTGCAAATAGGACCAGTTCGTATGGCGATAAGAACTGTCGTCTCAAAAGACTAACTTGAGTCTACTAAAGCCCTTGCCTGAGGACTGGCGAGCATACAGGGTGGGGGAGTGTGGGAGAGAGAGTCCCCGCCGAGTGTCCGGGTCGGAACCAAGGGGACCGTAACTGGGTTCCGGGGAAACTGTTTCCGGGGCACAGAGTTCAGCAACGGAAAGTGGAGACTGACAGGTGGGCTGCGGGAGGGGCCAATATAGAAGGGGCGGGGAACGCGAGTCACAGTGAGTCAGCAGAACGAGACAGAAGGAGCAGGAGACCGTGGGAGCGACTGAGAGTCAGAGCGACTTACCAGAGCCAGGAAGGAGGCCAGAGACAGGAGAGATACTCCCCCTGGACATCAGTGGGACAGCGCCGAGATGACCGTCCGAGAACTGCTACCCCATATCGACCAGTGGCCGCTGCCGCCTTCCTCCAGCCTGCGGCTGCGGCCTGCCCGCGGTCACTCATGGCCATTGCCGCCTCGCTCCTGCCCGTGGATGTGGCCTGCCCAGGGACACCAGTGGCTGTTGCCGCCTCGCTCCTGCCCATGGCTGCAGCCTGTCCGAGGACACCAGCGGCCGCTGCCGCCTCACTTCAGCCCTAGGCTGCGGCCTGTCTCCCGCCACCCGCAGTCGCCCCGCTTCTACCCGTGGCCGCGGCTAGTTCTGTGCCATCGGTGGCCACCACTGTCCCGCTCTAGTCCGCGGCAAGGGCTGGGCTGTTGCTTGCCATGGGTCCTCCATTGCATTCGCTGGCTGCACAGGTGGCCTGCCAGCTGCCACCCCGCATCGCCGCTGCTTGCCCCTATCCGGGGGCTGTGGACCATCTGTCCAAGGACTCCTCCAGGGCCTGTTGTGCCCCTGCTTCACCGGAGCATTGGAACGCTAGAAGACTACGAAAGATCTTCAGCGGCTGGGCCCAGCGGCTGCTACGCCGAAGAACCTTCGTCTGGGACGCCAAGGGACATCGAGCCAGTTAAGTGACACTATATAGTTAAGGACCCGTAGTCGGCCATATAGTGACCGGCTTTGCCGGACTTAGTCGTGTTCTTAGATTTCCGTGTTGGCTTGTATTGAGTCCCTGCGAGGACAATTCCTGTTATTTTGGTCGGTTGCTTAGACTATCTCTGCGGCTAGTTACCTATACACCTATAAAAGTTGTTACCAAAAACACAAAACCGTCTCGCGTCTCGACACTGCATCTGGCGTACCTGCTAGTACCACAGAGATTTAAAAAAAATTATAATTTAAGTTATCCAAATATAATGTTTTATTAAAAATTGGAAATTTCAGTGTAATTAATGAAGGAAGCAAGAAGTGCCAAAAGTTTGGGACTCGGATACACCCTGCATTAGACATAAATAGTCATGAAGTGGTACTCCTAGACTCATTAAGGCTACTCACTAAGTGCAAATTCTGCCAAAAATTAGAAGCAAGGTCATCAATACACCTTTGAAGGCACCAACTGTAGTGCCTCTATCAAATATTGTGAACAAACTGTAGTTGTGGTACTCCTAAATTCATAAAAGTTCTGAACAGTACAAAGCCTGCCAAAAATTACAGGCAGGGTCAACCTTATAACCTTGCAGGCACCAACTGTAGTACCTCATTCAAATATTGTGGGCAAAGTATAGTTGTCCCCCATTCATAAAAGTTCTGTACAGTACAAAGCCTTCCAAAAATTACAAGCAGGGTTATCCATACAAGCTTGAAGCCACCAACTGTAGTACCTCATTCAAATATTGTGAGCAAAGTATAGTTAGGGTAGTCCTCCACTCAAAAGTTCTGCTCAGTGCAAAGCCTGCCAAAAATTACAAGCAGAGTCATCTATACACCTTTGAAGGCAACAAATGGATGGCCTCGTTAAAATATTAAGGAAGTGTACACCTGTAGCAGGCCAATTTTGCTTTTCATTTTGCACAAAGCAGGTTCTACAGTATATATGACAGTAGTCTTTTTTTACCAAAAATATTTTGTAAACTGTACCAGGCCAAGCACTTTTAAAATTTTTTAACCCACCGTAATTTTACACAAAGTACTTGAAACTGTATGGATGAATCTTTGAATCCATAAAAAGCTTTGGAAGTTTTTTGCAGTTTAATATATCATAGAAACGTAACAATAACCGCATTACAGTGTATGGATTAATCATTGAACACATAAAAATTTTTGAAGGTATTTTTAGAGTCTAATGTACCACCATAATATAACACAAAGCATGCACTACTCTATGGATGGCTAATTGAATATATAAAAAGTTTTGGAATTTTTTTTAGAGTTTAATGTATCAGTGAAATGTAGCAAGAAATGTGCTAGAATGTATGGATGAATCATTGAATCCATATAAATTTATGCAAGCTTTTTTAATTTTTATATAACATCAAAATGTAACAGAAAGCACATAAAACTGTATGGATGAGTATTTGAATATAGAAAATGTTCTCATTGCTTTTTTGTAGAGTTCTATACCACTGAAATATACCTTAGAACATGTAATACTCTATGAATGAGCAATATAATATGGATACATTTTTATCAACTTTTGTGGGCTATATAATCCATAGAATCCATAGAATCATAGAGTTGGAAGGGACCTCCTGGGCCATCTGGTCCAACCCCTGCTCAAAGCAGGATTCGCTAAATTATCCCAGACAGATGTCTGTTTGAAGACTTCTATTAAAGGAGAACTCACCACCTCTCGTGGCAGCCTGTTCCACTCATTGATCACTTTAACTGTCAAAAAGTTTTTTCTCAGATTTAATCTGTGTCTTCTCCCATTCAGTTTCATCCCATTGCTTCTAGTCTTTCCTTGTGCAAATGAGAATAAAGATGATCCTTCTACAATGTGACAGCCCTTGAGATGCTACCAAAATGTTTCCAAGAAGATGTAATACTCTATAGATGAGCAATAAAATACCAATACATTTTTGAAATTTTTTTTGATGGTTATTTACCATTGAAATGTACCAAAGAAGATGTAATACTCTAGGAATGAACAAAATAATAACAATACATTTTTGAACAATGTTTTGGCATGTTACAGTATATACCAATTAAATCTATCCAAGAACATGTAATACTCAATGGATGAGCAAAATAATACCGATACTCTTTTAAACAATTTTTAGGAGTATTAGATACCACCGAAATGGACCCAAGAAGACGTAATAGTCTATGGATGAGCAATATAACAAGCCTTGTTGAAGCTGACAGCTGCGGGTTCCAGCCCCCAGCTGTTAGTTTTGCCTGGCTGGTTAGCAAAAATATAAGGGGGAACCCATGCTGTTTTCTTTTTTAAATTATTTATTTACAGTGCAGGAGCCGGCTAATGAATACACCCATCAGTCGCTCCTGATTTCGCTGTTATTAGCGGCAGCCGGTGTCGGATGATGGGTTCTCTAGTTTTTAAATTTTTTCCGTACCTGTACTAGGTTGTTTATTCCCCACTCCCTTCCCTCCCTTCCTACCTTCCTTTCCCTACCCTGTTTATTTCTAAAAAAACAATAAAATTATTTGAAAACACTATTAGAATAAATGATTTAGATTCTGAAAAAAAAAAAAAAAAGTCAGGTTTTTTTCATTCAAAAAAATCATACCAAGAAGATATATAAATATAAACTCATGTTAAATATGAGTCAGTGCACAGCTGCCATCTTTTACAGCAATTCTGATTAACCTCATATAAAGTTTAGCTGTTTCTGTACGATTTTCCTGACATTTTCTTAGTTGCATTTTACAGCAAAAGCCATGGTCGTAAACAGCTTATAACAAAGCAAAGAGATCTAATTGTCATGAGGATGCCATGACAGACATAGGCCAGAAAATCGCAGCGTCTGGTTTCACGAACTCCTGCACTGATTAGAACTGCTTCACCATCTTATTAAACAGTGCAGATATTTTTCCTTGCTGGCAGTACAAGGGTTAATCAGTTCAGTTGATCTCCTGGAGCTCTCCAACATGGATTGTTTCAGCTGTTCAGTATTGACCACTCCCCTCTGCTATATATGGTTTCCACTGGCACTTGCGAATTGCCAGTGATAGTACTTACTGCCTGATTAAGAGTTGGAGGTGAAGTTTGTGTTTTGGAATAGGCGTACGGAGAGTTGCTCAGGAGATTTTTGCATGGAGTTTGTTTCCTCTTCATCTCCTATTTGGTTTCACCTTCCTATCTCTTCCCTGTGTTGGAGAGGGTATTTTGCATGATAGTAGTTTTCATTTATCCCAGTCTGTCTTCTCTTGTTTGTCTGGTTAGTGTTATAGTGATAGTCTATACGCTTAGGTCTCACATCTCCCTGGGTGGGGGAGGGAACAGGTAAGGGTTAATATACAGTAAAAGTATAGCAACGCATGTGACCATGGCGTCTCCACCTTCCGGAGTAATTTGAGGGTCAGAGATAGACTAAAGAGCCCCTAGTTCAGGGGATTTGGTAGGAGCCCACATTCTATAGTAACTACGTAGTTGGCACTCATAGTAAATTACTATGTGACACTGTTTTTTGAAAATTATCAATCAGGAGAAGGGTAAATTAATTTCCAAAGCATTAAATATGCAATGGAACACTGTGAAGATGACACTATTAAGAAGTGGATAAAATTTGGCACAATAGTGACATTATCTAGAAATGGAATTGATGAAGAGACAGGAAGAAAATTGGTCTGGGAGTCTGCCAAAGAGGCTTATTTCAGCATTACAGGAGCTGCATGAATTTCTGGCAAATTTTAGTTGTAGGTTATATAGGCAGGAAGAAGAACAGAGTGGTGCTGCAAGTTGGAGAAGACAGTAAATGTGAAGTATTTTAATGAATGTACATACATACATATAATCACATAGGTAATTAGGTTGGTTTATGAAACAAAATGTTGACTTTTTGTCTCTTAATTTAAAATATTAATAAAAAAACATCCAATGTATGTAAAAATAATAGGCTTTGATAATATGATAATGCCTGAATTAATAAGTTAATATGTATCTCCAGTAATAAAGGAATCTCACCTAAGCAACGAATGAGACATGTACCTTTTCCTGAAAGTCAAATGGTTTAAATTGCCTATAGAGCTTTCACAATTGCCTGATGATCTGCTGTTCTTATTTTGAGAGTATACAAGGTATATAATACTTTAAGTGTACATGCCCACGATCAGGAATTGTAGTGTTTTGGACACAGCGTATTTTCGTTGAGTCCAAAACGCTGCATTCTACATTACAAGCACAGCTAATGGGATTGATAGAATTCCCATGCCCACTGTGCTTCTTTTTAACGCTGCAAAAACTGACCTGCGGTGCGGGTTTCTGAGCTGCCGTATGTTTATTTCTGTAGTAGAGATTCTTGCAGAGTCCAAAATGCTACTACTCCTGATTGTCAGCTCTATGTGTACACTGTGCATAGACATAAAGCTGGCAATCAGAGCTTGTAAATATAAAGTACAACATCTAAATCACTGGTGATAATCTCCTGCTGATAAAGCAGAAATTTAATTAAAACTGGAACAAGCAGCCCAGTAAGTGTCACATTGCTGTAATCAAGGTCCCTGACACTACATTATGATCCTTTCAGGTTAGGTAACGAAAAACTTGTGACAGATTACTTTTAAATTACCCCCCCACACACCCCAAAAAGCCTAAAATGTTAGGTGTTGTGAGCTCATCTGTTCATTCATCTTTTGTGTCCGAGGATCTCCCTCTTCTGGTGAAGGAAGGTAGTGAGGCTGATTACCAAACACCTGATCAGGTGGATGGTGACTGGGTAACGGGAACTTCTGACTGGATATAAGGCAGCCGACGCCCTTCTGAGTTGCTGGTGATTTCTCTGCTGGAATCTTGGAGACCAGTCTGATTCCTGCTTCCCAAAGATAAGTTTTTGCGCTGCTATTGAACTTATTAGTTTTGGTTTTGTTTACCTTGTTTTTTGGAGTTCAGCCATCCCCGGCCAGGGGTGTGCTGGATTCTTTTTCCTTGATCAGTGTTCTCTTTTGCTCTGCTTCCAGAATATTCTGAGTGCTGATATAGGGTTTGAAGTCTAGTGACTTCAGGGTCCTTTTTGCTTATCAGTTGTGTTGGTAATATTTTTAGCAGGGTTTTCTCGGATTGCAGACAGCAGCTTTTCTATCCTGTCCTTTTTAGTTAGCTTGGGCCCCATCGTTTGCTCAACCCATCTTTCTATCTGTGTTAGCGTTTTCATCTTGCTTCACCGTCATTATATGTTGGGGGCTGCCTATTGCTTTGGGGTCTGCTCTGGGGCAGTCAGTTTTTCCCTTTTCTCTCTTTAGGCTTATGTAGATCTCCGGCTGTGACGAGGTGTCTAGGATCACCGTAGGAACACTCCACGGCTACTGCTAGTTGTGTGATAGGATTAGGGGTCTGCAATCTGCTAGTTTCCAACCTCTCTGTTTTTCTGGGCTGAGCTTGTGTTTTGTTTTTTCCTCCTCGGTGACTCAATCATAACAGAATCACCAGCCATACCGCAGATTCTAGGGTACTCAAAAGCAGGAGAGAATTGTTTTAAAAAAAAAAAAGGAAAAAGAAAAAAAAGGTGTCGGAAATTTTTTTTTGTGTATATTTTTTCCTCTTTTTCTCTGAGGCCGTAGGAGGAATATATAGATTTTTTTTCTGATGGAGTTTAAGCAATTTTCTAATCGTGTGGAGCAGCTTGCTGCTGAGGTGCGGGTAATTTCCGCCTATCTTGCTCGTTCACACGCTGCTGAACCAAAAATCCACACTCCTGATGTGTTTTTTGGGGATCAGTCTAAATTTTTGAATTTTAAGAATAATTGTAAATTATTTCTTGCCTTGAAGCCTAACTCATCGGGGAGCTCTGCGCAGCAGGTTAAGATTGTCATCTCCTTGCTGCGCGGCGATCCCCAGGATTGAGCGTTTTCTTTAGTACCAGATGATCCTATTCTAACTAATGTGGACACATTTTTTCAGGCCTTGGGGTTGTTGTATGATGAACCTAATGCGATTGATCAAGCTGAAAAGACCCTGTTGGCATTGAGCCAGGGTCAAGATTCTGCAGAACTGTACTGTCAAAAATTCAGAAAGTGGGCGGTCCTCACCACTTGGAATGATGGTGCCTTGGCAGCTCTCTTTCGGAAGGGTTTGTCAGAAACCATAAAAGATACTATGGTGGGACTTCCTGTTCCCTCTGGTCTTGATGATTCTATGTCATTAGCCATTCAGGTTGATCGGCGTTTACGTGAACGTAAAATTATACGGGAAATGCTGCCACCTGTTGAACAAATGTCTGAACCTATGCAATGTGATAGAGTTTTGTCTAGGGCGCAACGTCAGGAGTTCAGAAGGCGTAATAAGCTGTGTTTTTTCTGTGGAGATGCCTCTCATATTATTTCTGTCTGCCCTAAACGAGAGAAACATTTTGCATACACGTTTGCTGTAGGTGGTGTACAACCTAAGTTTCTTCTGGCAATTACTCTGATCTGCTCCCTGTCCACATTTTCTGCTAAAGCCTTTGTGGATTCAGGAGCAGCCTTGAACCTAATGGATTTAGATTTTGCTAAACGTTGTGGTTTCCCTATGACACACCTGAAGACGCCTAGTCCTTTGAGGGGTATTGATGCTACTCCTTTGGCGAAGAATAAACCTCAGTTTTGGACCCAGGTGGTAATGCGGGTCGCCCCAGACCATCAAGAAAATTGCAGATTTTTGGTGTTGCATAATTTGCATGATACCATCGTGCTGGGGTTCCCCTGGTTGCAAATCCATAATCCAGTTTTGGATTGGAAATCTGTGTCTGTGGTGAGTTGGGGTTGTCGGTGTGCTCTTAGTGACACTCCTGTTTTCTCCACCTCTCCCCAGTCGCATGAGGTTCCTGACTATTTGGCTGATTTTTATGATGTGTTTAGTGAGAGTAAGTCTGCATCTTTGCCTCCTCATAGGAATTATGACTGTGCAATTGAGCTGAGTCCGGGGTGTAAATTTCCCAAGGGTCAACTTTTTAATTTATCTGTACCCGAACATGAGGCTATGCGTTCTTATATTAAGGAGTCGTTGGAGAAGGGTCATATTAGACCATCCTCTTCACCCTTGGGTGCTGGGTTTTTTTTTGTGGCCAAGAAGGATGGTTCATTAAGGCCCTGTATTGACTATAGCTCCCTTAACAAAATTACTGTTAAATATTAGTATCCGTTACCCCTGATTTCTGACATATTTTCTAGAGTTGAAGGTGCTTGCTGGTTTACCAAGCTTGACCTCAGGGGGGCGTATAATCTTATTCGCATTAAGCATGGGGATGAATGGAAGACAGCGTTTAATACACCGGAGGGACATTTTGAGTACCTGGTGATGCCGTTTGGGCTCACTAACGCCCCTTCTGTCTTCCAGTGCTTCATGAATTATATTTTCCGGGACTTTGTGGATAAGTTTCTGATCATCTATTTGGATGATATTTTGATCTTTTCCAGGGATTGGGACTCTCATGTGGAACATGTTCGGACTGTGTTCCGGATTTTGAGGGAAAACTCCCTGTATGTTAAGGGATCGAAATGTCTTTTTGGTGTACAGAGGATTTCATTTTTGGGATTTATTTTGTCTCCATCAACTATTGAAATGGACCCGGCCAAGGTACAGGCCATTTATGATTGGGTGCAGCCCACTTCTTTGAAGGCTCTCCAGAAGCTTTTGGGTTTTGCTAATTTTTATCGTAAGTTTATAGCCAATTTTCCTGTCATTGCCAAACCATTGACTGATTTGACTAAGAAGGGCGCTGATTTGCTGAATTGGTCTCCAGAGGCTGTTTCTTCTTTTCAGGAGCTGAAGCAGGGGTTCACTTCTTCTCCGGTTTTGCGACAACCCGATGTCTCACTTCCATTTCAGGTGGAGGTGGATGCTTCAGAGACTGGTGCAGGAGCTGTTTTGTCCCAAAAAGATCCTGTAACATCTAAAATGTACCCCTGTGCCTTCTTTTCCCGAAAGTTCTCTCCTTCGGAACGCAACTATGATGTGGGGAATCGAGAACTGTTGGCCATGAAGTGGGCATTTGAGGAGTGGAGACATTGGTTGGAGGGAGATAGACATCAAGTTGTGGTCCTCACTGATGACAAGAATTTGATCTACCTTGAGTCGGCTAAACGCTTGAATCCGAGACAGGCCAGGTGGGCCTTGTTTTTCACACGTTTTGATTTTGTGGTCTCCTTTCTCCCAGGCACTAAGAACGTTAAGGCTGATGCCCTCTCTAGGAGTTTTTTGGCCGATTCTCCTATTGTGACCAAGCCTGCTACCATCTTAGGTGAGGGGGTGGTTCTTTCTGCCATCTCGCCTGATTTGAGACATGCTCTGGAGAAGTTTCAGGAGGATAAGCCTGCGTGTTGTCCCAGTGGTAGGTTGTATGTTCCTGACCAGTGGAGTAAAGTGATGTCTGAGGTTCATTGTTCTGCGTTGGCTGGTCATCCAGGTATTTTTGGTACTAGAGATTTGGTGAGTCGGTCTTTTTGGTGGCCTGCCTTGTCTCGTGATGTCAGAAATTTTGTGCAGTCCTGTGGGACTTGCTCCAGATCTAAGCCTTGTTCTCATTCTAGTGGGTTGTTGATGCCTTTGCCAGTGCCCAGGAGGCCATGGACCCATATTTCAACG
This sequence comes from Dendrobates tinctorius, assembly GCF_039654945.1. NCBI lineage: Eukaryota > Metazoa > Chordata > Amphibia > Anura > Dendrobatidae > Dendrobates > Dendrobates tinctorius. The sequence goes on from NW_027361738.1 coordinate 37,820,959, forward strand.
GATTTTATTTCTGATCTGCCTGTCTCTCAGAGGATGACTGTTATCTGGGTGATTTGTGATAGATTCTCTAAGATGGTCCATCTTGTACCACTCCCTAAGTTGCCATCTTCCTCAGAGTTGGTGCCCTTGTTTTTGCAACAGGTGGTTCGCTTGCACGGGATTCCTGAGAACATTGTATCGGACAGAGGAGTTCAGTTTGTCTCTAGATTCTGGAGGACCTTTTATTCCAAGTTGGGATTCGCGGTGGATACTGCGTCCACACTCCACAAATCACCACGCAGTGGGACGGCTTCATGTGCCTCCTCACAGGATTGGTCTATCTCACAAAGCCCAGTCACTAAGAATCTCACAGTACAATATATCGTACATTGATGAAGGTCCTAGACCGAAACGTCTGTGTATGTATGTACTGTTGTATAATTAAAAATCACCTTTCTGCATCAGAAACCTTTGGTGTGTGCCAAGTTTATATATATTTAGTTCACGGATTGGGATCCTACTTGGGCACCACCTACAATTCTCAGGGTTGTGCCAACGGTTTTGTTCTTACCTCGTGCTTTGAGGCCGGGCTGTTCTGTTTATGTCTCTGTCTATGCCCCTTGGTAACTTTGTCCCGTAGTTACCCTTCAAGGAGTTTTCCTGCAGCTCCTAGCTCTGTGGAGCTTAGGCCACGCCCCCAGCAGTCACATGCTTCAGGTCCTGTTGGTCTAGCACACCTCTTTACCACTGCTGCCCACTCCACAGGTATCTTAGAGCACAGTTTCTCTTACTTAGGATACACGCACTGGCTCAGTGAGCAAGTGCAGTGCGGTGTTCCTGACATATACACAACATATTCAATCTGTTTTTTAGCCATTTAACCCCCAGCCACTAAACATGAAATGTATTCTGTATCAGAAAGAAGTAAACATCTATTGTAAAATCCTTCCCCTCCACTAAGTCAATGGTAACAGATTCAGAAACCGATGCAAAATGTAGTTTACTATTAGTTTAAATCCTATTGAAATGAATGTCATCCATCAAAGTGTCAGTTTTAGGAATCCGTTTCAATTCCAATGACATGAATACAAACAGTAATACCTTCATACATTATCAGTTCGACTTATGAAAAGCTGATTTCGATTACCTGTCTTTTTGTATATTGTGCTTGATGTCACTATGAAATGTGAGGACACAATATCATGAATCACAGCAATTTATGTAGCAAGAGGTGTTTTCTCTATACAATATCTTTATTCTTTGTCTATATCATTATTAATGTAAACATAATATGATTTTACAAGGCTCTTTATTTTTCTACAACCTCATTTATCCAAAAAAATCAATTTCAGTTTTATCAAAGTGGATCATAAATATTAGAGATTTTCCGGTTGTCATCAGTATGTAACAGGAGCATTACTATCCATGGATGAAAAGCAATAGTAAAACACTTAAAGGCTTAATTTTGAGTCAGGAAAACATTTTTTGGCATCCTCTGGGCATAATTACCACATAATTCAATGGTCATAATAGTATATAAAACATGTCCAAGTTGCTATACAATGAGTCAGTGGTGTGAAAATTCCAATTTAGCCGGGATCACACATGCAAGAAACATGGCCGAATCTCGCATGTTAATACCCGGCACTGCCGCCGATACTCGGATCGGAGCATGTGGCTGCATGTACTGCTGGGTACTAACATGTGAGACTCATCCGAGTTTCTCGCATGTGTGATCCCGGCCTAAGGAGTAAAATAGGAATAACCATTCATGGGAAATTTCAGACTGCATCAGCAGTATGAATTAGAAGTTTCCATTGGCAGGATGCTTTGATGGAAACTTTGGACTTGTATCTTTAGTCAGACATAAGTTTCTATAGTAAGTATAAACATTGTATGCAATACATACTTGTGTTACTGGATGCCCTTCATGGGATAGCATAGTATAAAATATTAGTCTATACAGTGTTATGGATTAATTAGTGGGAAAGATTCACTAAACTGCAAGCTAGGGTGAAAACACGGACTGAAGACGATGGCACAGTGGGTAGGACTTGTCAGATATCATGTGGAACAACAGGAACCAGCAACATAGTGTAAGCTGGCAGGCAAGGCAGGCAAGTGGAGCAGGACACATCAGAAAACATAGAACACTTGTCTGTAGAGATGATACACTTAGTTGCAGCAGTGGTGCAGTGTGAAGTAGTCAGAGATGAGTTTGTCATGCTTACAAGTAGATGGTAGAGGTCACAGGAGTTTGCAGAGAATATAACCATCTGGGAGAACTGAAGAGATAACCTCAGAAGCAAGTACAGAAGTGAAGACTATCTTAAAAAGAGAATCTGTCATCTATTTTTTTGCATATAAGATGCGGTCACCGCCATCAAGGGCTTTTAATAATAATAATCTTTATTTATATAGCGCCAACATATTCCGCAGCTCTTCACAGTTTAAAAACACAAGTCATAAGTAACAACTTTCACAATACAATAATTAAAGCAAAATAAGAATGAGGTGGGGGAGATACAAAGTACAGGTGTGTATTTACATTGGTGTATTTACAATAATGGTCCAGCAATCTTGAGGGAGTGAGGGATAGATGGAGATAGTGAATGGGCTACTCATGCACACTTGCACATAGAATGATTTTGATTAGTGAATGTGATAGGCCACTCTGAACAAATGTGTTTTGAGGGAGCGCCTAAAACTATGCAAATTGTGGATAGTCCTAATTTCTTGGGGTAGAGCATTCCATAGGATTGACGCAGCAGAGGAGAAGTCTTGGAGTCGGAAGTGGAAGGTACGGATTAGTGCAGAGGTTAGTCGAAAGTCGTTTGCAGAGCGCAGCGGTCGGTTAGGCCGATAGACAGAAATGAGGGAGGAGATTAGGGGGTTGCTGCACTGTGGAGAGCTTTCTGGGTGAGAACAAGTACTTTGAATTGGATCCTATAATGAATGGGCAGCCAGTGTAAGGACTGGCGAAGAGCGGACGCGTCCGAGTACCGATTAGCCAGATAGATGACCCTGGCTGCTGCATTAAGTATGGACTGGAGAGGGGATAGTCGAGTAATGGGGAGGCCAATTAATAGAGCTTTGCAGTAATCTAGGCGGGAGTGGATCAATGCTACTGTGAGGGTTTTTGTTGTTTCCATGGTGAGAAAAGGGCGGATTCTAGAGATGTTCTTTAGGTGTAAGCGGCAAGAGCAGGCAAGAGATTGTATATGGGATGTGAAGGAGAGACTGGTGTCAAATATAACACACAGACACTGCGCCTGCTGCCGGGGTGTTATTACAGTGCCACCCACGGAGAGGGAAATGTCAGATTTGGGGAGGTTAGTAGACGGCAGAAGCAGAAGTTCAGTTTTTGAGAGGTTGAGTTTCAGATAGAGAGCAGACATGTTGTTGGAGACTGCAGACAGACACTCACTGGCGTTCTGGTTGGGGAATGAAGTGTATAGTTGTGTGTCATCAGCATAAAGATGGTACTGAAAGCCAAATCTGCTGATGGTCTGTCCAAATGGTGCCGTGTAGAGAGAGAAGAAAAGGGTGCCAAGGACTGAGCCCTGAGGTACCCTGACAGCGAGAGGAAGACGAGATGACGTGGAGCCAGAGAACAAAACACTGAAGGAGCTGTCAGAAAGATAGGAAGAGAACCAGGAGAGAGCAGTGTCCTTAATGCCTAGTGACTGGAGCCTAGAGAGTAGGAGATGGTGGTCACCAGTGTCAAAAGCTGCAGATAGGTCAGGAAGAATGAGCAGATAGTGGTCACCGTTACGTTTTGCTGTCAGAAGGTCATTGGTCACTTTGATGAGTGCAGTCGAATGTAGGGGGCAGAAGCCGGACTGTGAAGGGTCTAGAAGGGAGTGTGTGGAGAGCTAATGGGTAAGGCGGGAGTAAACTAGGTGCTCCAAAAGTTTAGAGATGAAGGGGAGATTGGAGACTGGTCTGTAATTGTTTGTGCAGGATGGGTCTAGAGTGGGTTTCTTTAGTAATGGAGTAACGATGGCGTGTTTGAAGGAGGATGGGAAAATGCCCAAGGAGAGGGAGAGATTAAAGATTGCTGTTAGGTGAGTTGTGACGACTGGAGCGAGACACTGGAGAAGATGTGAGGGAATGGGGTCGGTAGTGCATGTGGTCGGACGAGAAGAAGAGAGGAGTCTGGAGACTTCTTTTCTGTGATGGGATCAAATGTGGAAAGTGAGCCAGGGGAGATTCAGGAAGGGATGGGAGTCACAGCACTTGGTGGTTGGGAGCAGATTTCCTGATGGATATTATCTATTTTTTCTGTGAAGTGGGAGGCCAGGTCATCAGCACAAATGTCTGTGATAGGGGCTTGTGCTTTTGGCCTGAGGAGGGAGTGAAAAATGTTAAAAAGTTTCTTGGGGTTGTTGGCTAGTGAGGAGATCAGGGTGGTGAAGTAGGTCTGTTTGGCGAGGTGAAGGGCAGCGTTATAGGTTCTTAACATAAATTTGAAGTGGATGAAGTCTTCTGGTGTGTGGGTTTTTCTCCATAGGCGTTCAGCACTCCTAGAGCATCGCTGGAGAAGTTGAGTTTGCGGTGTGAGCCAGGGCTGTTTTACTCTGTGCTTGGAGGTTCTGAGGGTGAGGGGAGCTACTACGTCAAGGGTGCTTCTAAGAGTGTCGCTGTAGTGATGAACAGCCAGATCAGGACAGGAAAAACAGGAGATCGGGGACAGTGATGAGTGTAGGAAGTCTGAAAGTGTCTGAGGGTTAATGGCTTGTAGATTTCTGATTGTGTGGTAGGTAGGAGTGAGCTGGGGTGGGCGAGGATTTGTGAGCGTGAAGGAGAGTATGTTGTGGTCAGAGAGTGGAAGCGGTGAGTTATTTAGGTGGGAGATTGAACAGAGCGTGTTACCGTCCTTGTGTGTCTCAGAGGTTGAAAGCTGCGAGAGGCCTAGAGAAGTGGTTAGTGATTGAAGCTGGGATGCAGATGTGGAAGTAGGGCTGTTAATGGGGATGTTGAAGTCTCCCAGGATAAGAGTTGGTAGCTCTGAGGACATGAAGAGCGGCAGCCAGGCAGAAAAGTGGTCAAGGAGCCTGGGGGCCGGTATATGACCGCTACTCTGAGGGAGAGGGGACGGAAGAGAATGATGGTGAGGACCTCAAAAGAAGGGAATGAGAGTTATGGAACTGGGGGGATGACCTGGAAAGTGCATTGTGGGGACAGGAGTATGCCGACTCCACCACCAAGTCTGTTTGTGGGTCTCGGGGAATGAGAGAATTGTAAGCCACCATAGGAAATGGCAGCAGGAGAGACAGTGTCAGAATCCTGAATCCAGGTTTCAGTGAGGGCCAACAGATTAAGAGAGTTGTTCATAAAGTAGTTGTGCAGGAAAGGAAGCTTGCTACAACATTTACATCATTCTGTAATGCTGTAGATATACCCCCGATGTAACCTGAAAGATAAGAAAAACAAGTTAGATCATACTCACCCATCTATTCAGTTTTTAAGTTTTTTGAGTCAAACTAAATCTACACCAGTTTCTGCAGATCTGTGACATTGACCCACACTGAGTTAATACTAATTATTATTATTATGCATTTATATAGTGCCATTTATTCCATGGCGCTTTACATGTGAAAAGGGGAAATTTCATTGGAACATAATAAATATATACCGTATATGTTTGTAGGATTTCATATTTTACATTTTTGAATGAAATCACACTTTAGTATTTTTAATAACGTGTTAAAGAAATTTTACATACAGTATAATTATGTTTATAGTGTTTTCAGAAAATAAAAAAACTTAGTGTGAAATATCTGTGTGTAAACATTTTTTTGTTTGAAATTTTTTTAGTGTGAAAAAATTTGTGTATAAGATTAATTTGGTATATGGGTTTTATCTTAACTAAGTCATTTTCAAGATCTTGAAGGACTTTAGAATTTTTTTTCCAGTAGGATTATAAGCACTTTGAGTAATATTCCAATTATCTGGAAAAACAACACAGAGAAGTGCAAACAGGAAAGCTTCAGCAAGGGAATTATTACTTCTTGTATAATGGGCTTATATTCAGCGGAATGGATACACATAATCATGAAAGAGTCTTCAAGTTCCAAGTTAATTCCAGTAACTTGTCGAAGACCTTGTTATGGAAAGAAGTGAATGACAGCAAAAATTATCACTTCAGAGAAAAGGAACTATAGTCATATGTGAAAGTCCAGGTGGACCCGTAGAAGCGAGTAATCGCGAAACGGATGTTGCCCGTCACCTCCCTCCCCTAGCACTCCTCTAACGTCCTGCATGTCCACGTATCTATTGATGGAATTTATGTGAAATAAAGACGCACAGTTTTTCAGCTATATCGGTGAGTGCTGCATATTTCTCCTTTTTTCGCCTCACATTTCCAGAAAGACACACAGTGGTTTATCGAGAGACCTGGTTTTATCCATTTTAATAGCCTCAAAGGGTTGTTCGTAATCCAGTGCAGGATGACCTAATCTGATCTGATATTGCCAGACATGTGAAACTTCCATGTAACCATGTCCTGTAGCAGCCCAGCAGGCCGAAGTATGTATTTTACAGAGCCGCAAAACCACAGCTTCATAAGCAGTGCAGTGGTCGTTCTCAGGTACTGCAGTGAAGTGAATGGAAGCTGAGCTGGTGTAGCCAAGAATGGCCACCACTCATGATATAGAGTTGTGTTATTCTGCTCTAAACACTGCTACCTCAAGTCAATGCGGGACCTACAGTTGTGGCCAAAAGTATTGACACCCCTGCAATTTTGTCAGATAATACTCAGTTTCTTCCTGAAAATTATTGCAAACACAAATTCTTTGTCTTGCTATCTTTGCAAGACAGTGATGCAGGGTATTGAACAAGGATGTTTGCTTATACAGCTCTAGCAAAAATTAAGAGACCACTTCCAAATGTTCAGTTTGTCTGATTTTTCTCTTTATAGGTATATTTTTGAGTAAAATGTAAATTTCTCTTTTAGTCTATGCAAATTGCCTCTTCAGAAAGAAAGAGGACTTTTACTCTACAGCGCCACCTATTGGTAGTAGCGATCCTACAAGTCACAATCAACCCTTTAACGAGTCTTGTAGTATGACTTAGGATACAAGCCAAATCAGAATCTCAATTTGCAGACACGGTGTTTCGAGCTGTTGGCTCTCGTCAGTGCAAAGTATGAGATCTGATTTGGCAAGGTGAGAGGCTCTGGACTAAGGGTCTAAGAAGTAAGGTTTCTCCTTGCGGAGAGTGACATGCCAGCTGTGGCTTGTCAAGGTAAGGAGACTTATTCGCCGTGCAATGCTCCTCTGGGAAAATAATATGCAAATTGCCTCTTCAGAAAGAAAGAGGACTTTTACTCTACAGCGCCACCTATTGGTAGTAGCGATCCTACAAGTCACAATCAACCCTTTAACGAGTCTTGTAGTATGACTTAGGATACAAGCCAAATCAGAATCTCAATTTGCAGACACGGTGTTTCGAGCTGTTGGCTCTCGTCAGTGCAAAGTATGAGATCTGATTTGGCAAGGTGAGAGGCTCTGGACTAGGGTCTAAGAAGTAAGGTTTCTCCTTGCGGAGAGTGACATGCCAGCTGTGGCTTGTCAAGGTAAGGAGACTTATTCGCCGTGCAATGCTCCTCTGGGAAAATAATATGCAAATTGCCTCTTCAGAAAGAAAGAGGACTTTTACTCTACAGCGCCACCTATTGGTAGTAGCGATCCTACAAGTCACAATCAACCCTTTAACGAGTCTTGTAGTATGACTTAGGATACAAGCCAAATCAGAATCTCAATTTGCAGACACGGTGTTTCGAGCTGTTGGCTCTCGTCAGTGCAAAGTATGAGATCTGATTTGGCAAGGTGAGAGGCTCTGGACTAGGGTCTAAGAAGTAAGGTTTCTCCTTGCGGAGAGTGACATGCCAGCTGTGGCTTGTCAAGGTAAGGAGACTTATTCGCCGTGCAATGCTCCTCTGGGAAAATAATATGCAAATTGCCTCTTCAGAAAGAAAGAGGACTTTTACTCTACAGCGCCACCTATTGGTAGTAGCGATCCTACAAGTCACAATCAACCCTTTAACGAGTCTTGTAGTATGACTTAGGATACAAGCCAAATCAGAATCTCAATTTGCAGACACGGTGTTTCGAGCTGTTGGCTCTCGTCAGTGCAAAGTATGAGATCTGATTTGGCAAGGTGAGAGGCTCTGGACTAGGGTCTAAGAAGTAAGGTTTCTCCTTGCGGAGAGTGACATGCCAGCTGTGGCTTGTCAAGGTAAGGAGACTTATTCGCCGTGCAATGCTCCTCTGGGAAAATAATATGCAAATTGCCTCTTCAGAAAGAAAGAGGACTTTTACTCTACAGCGCCACCTATTGGTAGTAGCGATCCTACAAGTCACAATCAACCCTCATTGCACGGCGAATAAGTCTCCTTACCTTGACAAGCCACAGCTGGCATGTCACTCTCCGCAAGGAGAAACCTTACTTCTTAGACCCTAGTCCAGAGCCTCTCACCTTGCCAAATCAGATCTCATACTTTGCACTGACGAGAGCCAACAGCTCGAAACACCGTGTCTGCAAATTGAGATTCTGATTTGGCTTGTATCCTAAGTCATACTACAAGACTCGTTAAAGGGTTGATTGTGACTTGTAGGATCGCTACTACCAATAGGTGGCGCTGTAGAGTAAAAGTCCTCTTTCTTTCTGAAGAGGCAATTTGCATATTATTTTCCCAGAGGAGCATTGCACGGCGAATAAGTCTCCTTACCTTGACAAGCCACAGCTGGCATGTCACTCTCCGCAAGGAGAAACCTTACTTCTTAGCCTCTTTTAGTCTACAAACTTCTGACAACATGTCTCCGAATTTCCAAGCAAATCTTTTTTTTTTTCTGAAAAGGAGAAATGGACAAAATAAAAAAACAGTGCTTTCAGACCTCAAATAATGCAAAGAAAACAAGTTCATAATCACTTAGAAACGACAATACTAATGTTTAAACTCAGGAAGTGTTCTGAAATCAATATTCAGTGGAATAACCATGATTTTTAAAAAGCTTTCATGCGTCTTGGCATGCTTGCTACTAGTCTTTCACACTGCTTATGGTGCAAAAAATTAAGCAGTTCATCTTTGTTTGATGGCTTTAGACTATCCTTCATCCTCTTGATTACATTCCAGAAGTTTTCAATGGGGTTCAGGTCTGGAGAATGGGCTGCCCATGACAGGGTTTTGATGTGGTGGTCTCTTAATTTTTGCCAGAGCTGTGTGTTGATTACACATTGTTCAGGACAACCAGTTTTTTAACTTGCAAAACAGAGAAGGAAAAACTGTGCAAATAATCAAGCAATGCAAGTTAACCTCATCACAGCTTCTTCATGACCTCTATATGCTGGTTTGAAGGACAACAATTGTGAACTCTATAAGTGGGATATGCCTCTAACAAGATATGTCCAAACATCCAGCAATCCAAGATATTCAGAGATCGAAAGAACCAGCGACTCTTTGCAAAACAGCAGTCAAGACATCATGGCTCCTTCACAAGGGACACAGATTTGACCTCCTACAGGATGCCAGCTTAGGGGAAAGAATACAGATCTGCTTCATTGACTATCACTGAACCATGGATATATTTGGGGTAGTCAGGATTTGAACTCACCGGTCACCTGAGCCCTATGGATACATTTGGGAAAACCAGGAATTGGACCCACCAGGCTCCATGGAGATGTTTGGAGAAGCCAGGATGTGACCTTCTGGTCATTAGACCTTGTACTTCGATGCACCATCATTTTCCCAAGCTTGTCCTTTCCTCCTCTCTGCGCATGCCACAGGTGGGGTAGTTTGCCCTGGAAGCTCTGAAGTAAAAGCTGCTCTTATCCTGTCGAGTCAGTAGAAGGGTAAGACTCTGTAATGAGCACCATCTTAGGTATTTTGCTGGCGCTGCTCTACATGTTATTTGCCTGTTTTGTGGTTCAATGAAGTGTTACCACACTGTTTTACCCTCACCCTGTGTTACCTGATTAGTATTATGCCCACGGTAAAAGGTAAAAGGAGAACGGGTGTTAAGTGGGATGATCCCTGGTCCATGCGGTTTCTGCTAGCGGACTAGATCACTCGCTGACCCCCATGTCTCCACCCACCCCCATTACTAACCCCCAGTAGTAAAAATGAATAAACACACACAAAAAAAAACTTTATTTGAATAAAGACTACTCCACACCAGCCCTCGATCACCCATTTATTAATTAAAGGATTCCACAAAGTAATCCATGTTCCTCTTCTTCGTCTCTGTCGTCTGTGGATAACAGTAAAGCTGTCAGCTGAGGAATACTCTCACCAGCTTTGCCTGCTCTCAGTGCTGATGACAGCAATGGTCATAAGCCAGTGCCTGAATGGTGGTAGTCTTGTCACCGTCGGTCAAAGCCACTGGTTCACACGCAGCCCTCTTTGTGACATCGTGGGAACCCACAGTGCTCCGCAATACGCAGCGGTGACTTCAGTAAGGTTACCACTGATCAGAGCCACCGTTTACCACCCTGTCACACAGGCTGTTCGGGCCCCCCATGCACTTGAATGGGGTGCAGGTGAAGGACTAAGTTTGAGTATTTGGTACTTGAACCAAACTTTTGTTTTAAGGGTCATCCAAGCCCGACGAACCCAAATATCCATGGGTCCACCTGTCCCTACTGACACCAATTAACATTCCCTACCTTTAGCCATTTGTAACATATAAGGTACTTTGGCCAGAGTTTTATTTAACACACAATACCTAGTTAACTGCAATTTGGGACTTTAGTGGCTCAAAGTTGCCCAGCAGATAATTAATTAGCATGCAACAGTGACACAATATATATATTCAGTATCAACAATACATTTTTGAATATATGATGCCTTTATTTTAATAATTTGAGCACTATAAACTTTCTAAATACCGTATATACTCGAGTATAAGCCGACCCGAGTATAAGCAGACCCCCCTAATTTTGCCACAAAAAACTGGGAAAACTTATTGACTCGTGTATAAGCCGAGGGTGCACAGTGAGTGGCCCCAGTTATGATGCACAGTGAGTGGCCCCAGTTATCTGCACAGTGAGTGGCCCCAGTTATCTGCACAGTGAGTGGCCCCAGTTATCTGCACAGTGAGTGGCCCCAGTTATGATACACAGTGAGTGGCCCCAGTTATGATGCACAGTGAGTGGCCCCAGTTATGATGCACAGTGAGTGGCCCCAGTTATGATGCACAGTGAGTGGCCCCAGTTATCTGCACAGTGAGTGGCCCCAGTTATCTGCACAGTGAGTGGCCCCAGTTATCTGCACAGTGAGTGGCCCCAGCTTTTCTGCACAGTGAGTGGCCCCAGTTATCTGCACAGTGAGTGGCCCCATCATGTTGCTGCTGCCGCTGCCTCCCTTACAAAAAAAACACAAAAACCTGTATGCTCACCTCAGTCGCTGCCCCCTGCTCATCAGCGTTGCGCTCTGCAGTGACTGTGCAGGCAGAGAGCGCGATAGCACCCTCTGACCTGAATGTCACTGCAGAGGACGCAAGATAGCAGAGTGCAGGGACAGGTGAATATGCCTCCCAACCCCCCCCCGTTCATACTCACCGGGTCCTGGCGCTTGTCTCTGCAGCTCCCCTGCTTGTTGTTCCATGTTGTCGGCGCTGCTCTCTTCCTGGTTCAGCGGTCACGTGGTACCCGCTCATTAAATATGCGCATATTTAATGAGCGGGTACCATTTGACAGCTGAAGCAGGAAGAGAGCAGCGCCGACAACATGGAACAAGCAGGGGAGCTGCAGAGAAGGGTGAGTATGATCTGACACCCCCGCTCCCCCTCCCCTGCCGATCCCCCCCGGTATATGACTCGTGTATAAGCCGAGAGGGGGACTTTCAGCAATGGAAGTTACATTTTATTCATAAATCTCTCCTCCTATCCCTTCCCTACAAATTAGTGTTTTTCTAATGGTGTACACTAATGTCAATGAAAATTAATCTCTGGGATTAGATCTTCCCAATTATACAGTATATTAACAGATAAGGTCATCGATATCAGATCAGTCTTGTTTGAAAAATTAGCAATCAGCTGTTAGTGCAGTTGTGGCCAAAAGTATTGACACCTCTGCAATTTTGTCAGATAATACTCAGTTTCTTCCTGAAAATGATTGCAATCACAAATTCTTTGGTATTATTATCTTCATTTAATTTGTCTTAAATGAAAAAACACAAAAGAGAATGAAGCAAAAAGCAAAACATTGAACATTTCACACAAAACTCCAAAAATGGGCCAGACAAAAGTATTGGCACCCTCAGCCTAATACTTGGTTGCACAACCTTTAGCCAAAATAACTGCGACCAACCGCTTCAAGTAACCATCAATGAGTTTCTTACAATGCTCTGCTGGAATTTTAGACCATTCTTCTTTGGCAAACTGCTCCAGGACCCTGATATTAGAAGGGTGCCTTCTCCAAACTGCCATTTTTAGATCTCTCCACAAGTGTTCTATGGAATTCAGGTCTGGACTCATTGCTGGCCACCTTAGAAGTCTCCAGTGCTTTCTCGCAAACCATTTTCTAGTGCTTTATGAAGTGTGTTTTGGGTAATTGTCCTTCTGGAAGACCCATGACCTCTGAGGGAGACCCAGCTTTCTCACACTGGGCCCTACATTACGCTGCAAAATTTGTTGGTAGTCTTCAGACTTCATAATGCCATGCACACGGTCAAGCAGTCCAGTGCCAGAGGCAGCAAAGCAACCCCAAAACATCAGGGAACCTCCGCCATGTTTGACTGTAGGGACCGTGTTTTTTTCTTTGAATACCTTTTTTTCTCCTGTAAACTCTATGTTGATGCCTTTGCCCAAAAAGCTCTACTTTTGTCTCATCTGACCAGAGAACATTCTTCCAAAACGTTTTAGGCTTTTTCAGGTAAGTTTTGGCAAACTCCAGCCTGGCTTTTTTATGTCTCGGGGTAAGAAGTGGGGTCTTCCTGGGTCTCCTACCATACAGTCCCTTTTCATTCAGATGCTGATGGATAGTACGAGTTGATGCTGTTGTACCCTCGGACTGTAGGGCAGCTTGAACTTGTTTGGATGTTAGTCGAGGTTCTTTATCCAACATCCGCACAATATTGCGTTGAAATCTCTTGTCAATTTTTCTTTTCCGTCCGCATCTAGGGAGGTTAGCCACAGTGCCATGGGCTTTAAACTTCTTGATGACACTGCGCACGGTAGACACAGGAACATTCAGGTCTTTGGAGATGGACTTGTAGCCTTGAGATTGCTCATGCTTCCTCACAATTTGGTTTCTCAAGTCCTCAGACAGTTCTTTGGTCTTCTTTCGTTTCTCCATGCTCAATGTGGTACACACAAGGACACAGGACAGAGGTTTAGACAACTTTAATCCATGTCAACTGGCTGCAAGTGTGATTTAGTTATTGCCAACACCTGTTAGGTGCCATAGGTAAGTTACAGGTGCTGTTAATTACACAAATTAGAGAAGCATCACATGATTTTTCGAACAGTGCCAATACTTTTGTCCACCCTCTTTTTTATGTTTGGTGTGGAATTATATCCAATTTGGCTTTAGGACAATTCTTTTTGTGTTTTTTTCATTTAAGACAAATTAAGTAGGTTGTAGGAGCTCATATAAGAGGCAAACACTAGCCATTCAAAATAATGAAAATCAATGTTTCAGACTTATATGACAACAGTGTTCGGGTCTTGGCCAACTGAAGAGCAAACACACAAATTCAAAAGTCAACATATAGATTACAGTCTATTCCTCCTGACTTACTGAAAATATAAGTCTGGTTAATTAAGATAAAATGCTGTGTGATCACAAGGCCTCTGACTGACACCTCTCCGCTACTAACCTCAAAAACACTTACCCCAATTGCCACTGTACCAGGGCCATCGGGAAGAGCCTAGGCTAAGCACCAGAATTGGTGTAACAGATATGATGCACCACTTCTGGGGCAGCTGCAGGTTGATATTGGTAGGTTGAGAATAGTCCAATAACCATGGACCTTTCCAACCTATTAATATCAGTCCACAGCTGTCTGCTTTCTCTTAGCAGGTTATTAAAAATAAGGAGACCTAAAGCCTAGTATTTTTCATTTATTCATTAATAATGAATAAATAAATAAATGAAAAAACATTATGCTTATCCCTCATTTTTAATAACCAGCCAAGGTAAACCAGACTGCTGAGGGCTGGTATTCTCAGGCTGGGAAAGTCGATGCATATTTGGCCCTCCCCAGCCTAAAAATAGTAGCTCACATGCACCTCAGAAAAAGGGCATCCATTAGATGCACCAATTCTGGCACTTATCCAGATCTTTCCTCTTGCCCTGGTGCATTGGAAAATCTGGTAATATTTTGGGGTTGATGTCAGCTGTGTAATGACTGCTGACACCCCCATTCCAAACCTGGTAAGTGAATAGTTAAAAAAACACACAGACATACAGGAAAAAAAACTAGACTCCATAGGATTGGATGGACTTCGTGAGGCATTTCATTATTGGATTACTACTGGAACTTCCTGGATTTATTTTTAATTAATAAATGGGTAAGAGAGGGAGTGGGGGAGTCTTTATTCAAATATAGTATTTTTTCCTGTCTGCTTTTTTTTATTACTCACTTACCATGTTAGTATTGTTGGTGTCTGATAGGAACTGTTCCATTACTAACCTCTAAGCTTGTCATTACACAGCCGACATTAACCCCAAAATATTACCACATTTGCCAAAACACCAGGGCAAGCGAGAAGAGCCAGGCAAAGCTCCAGAATAGGCTCATCCAATGGATGCACTTTTTCTGGGGTGACAGCAAGCTGCTATTTTTATGCTGGAGAGGGCCAAATATCCATGGACCTTCCTATCCTGGGAATACCAGCCCCCAGCTGTCTGATTTAACTTAGCTGGTTATCAAAAATGGGGGGACCCCACATAGTTTTTTTCAAATTTTTTCAATAATTTAAAAAAACAGCATGTGGACCCCTCTATTTTTGATAACCAGCCAAGATAAAGCAGATACCCGAGGGCTGTGGCCTCTAGCTGTCTGCTTTACCTGCATTTGTTATCAAAAATAGGGGGCCATACTTTTTTTTATCATTATTGTTATTTTCACATGCCAATTCTTGGCATGGCTGTGATGGGGCTGGAAAGTCCATCTTTGGACCCCTTGCACAAACACTAGGTGTCCAGTAAGGACCCCAAACCTTAGTTTTTGGGTTCGCCCATCACTATTTGTCAGCTATAACATTGGCAGGGCAGTAGTTAGTGAGGTACTATGCAATATATTCTGCAGTTTGCTGCCATTGCTACTTTTCTACAAGCAATATTACAAATTGAAAATAAAATCTAAATATGATTTGCTGCACTATTCCATGATATAGTCCACCAAATTAACTACTGCCCTTTGGCCAGAGTTTTCTTTAGCACATAATACCTTGGTAACTGTAATTTAGTAGAGTTGAGCGAAACGGGTCGAAAAAATTCAAAAGTCGCCGACTTTTAGCAAAGTCGGGTTTCATGAAACGAAACCCGACCCTAGGATGAGGTCGGCCACGAGGTCGGCGACTTACGCGCCAGTCGCGTTTCAAAAGTTTGTTTTGCGCTCTTTTTCAGCCAATCAGGATCCACGGACACTGTGGGCAACGTGATGACATAGGCACGGGTCACCACCATCTTTCAGAAGGGCATGCAAGTGATTGGCTTGCTTTGGTGGGCGTCACAGGGGGTATAAAAGGGCGTGCACGCCGACCGCCATCTTACTTCTGCCGATCTTAGCATAGGGAGAGGTTGCTGCTGATTCTGTAGGGAGAGCGTTAGGCAGGGAAGAAGACAAAAAAACTGCTTCTGCTGCTAGCGATTTGGCCTGCACAACACACCAGTCACTGTGTGTGCAGTGCAAGGGGAGGCTATATAGTGGTGTATCAGTGGTGTTGGTTGTTGGGCTGCCTTCTAAGGCTTCCTGACAGGCTGGCATTGCTGTTTACCCACTGCTCCGCAAACTGCTTTTTTAAAAGCAATCCAATCTCCCTTATCCTCTAGTCACTTTGGTCACAGCTGCGCCATCGAGCCTGTCACATAGCGCTCAGATATTCATTGGGCCTCAAACTGCTTAAGCAATCCCAATTTTTTTTTGTCCTGCTGAGAAGAAAAAAAACCTGCTTCTGCTGCTGATAGCAATTTGGCCTGCACAACACACCAGTCACTGTGTGTGCAGTGCAAGGGGAGGCTATATTGTGGTGTATCAGTGGTGTTGGTTGTTGGGCTGCCTTTTAAGGCTTCCTGACAGGCAGGCATTGCTGTTTACCCACTGCTCCGCAAACTGCTTTTTTAAAAGCAATCCAATCTCCCTTATCCTCTAGTCACTTTGGTCACAGCTGTGCCATCGAGCCTGTCACATAGCGCTCAGATATTCATTGGGCCTCACACAATCCAAAAGTGTCCAGTGTCCAAAAGTGTGTGCAGACATTCAAAATCTCACTTATCCTCTAGTCACTTAGGTCACAGCTGTGCCATCGAGCCTGTCACATAGCGCTCAGATATTCATTGGGCCTCACACAATCCAAAAGTGTCCAGTGTCCAAAAGTGTGTGCAGAGATTCAAAATCTCACTTATCCTCTAGTCACTTAGGTCACAGCTGTGCCATCGAGCCTGTCACATAGCGCTCAGATATTCATTGGGCCTCACACAATCCAAAAGTGTCCAGTGTCCAAAAGTGTGTGCAGACATTCAAAATCTCACTTATCCTCTAGTCACTTAGGTCACAGCTGTGCCATCGAGCCTGTCACATAGCGCTCAGATATTCATTGGGCCTCACACAATCCAAAAGTGTCCAGTGTCCAAAAGTGTGTGCAGACATTCAAAATCTCACTTATCCTCTAGTCACTTAGGTCACAGCTGTGCCATCGAGCCTGTCACATAGCGCTCAGATATTCATTGGGCCTCACACAATCCAAAAGTGTCCAGTGTCCAAAAGTGTGTGCAGACATTCAAAATCTCACTTATCCTCTAGTCACTTAGGTCACAGCTGTGCCATCGAGCCTGTCACATAGCGCTCAGATATTCATTGGGCCTCACACAATCCAAAAGTGTCCAGTGTCCAAAAGTGTGTGCAGAGATTCAAAATCTCACTTATCCTCTAGTCACTTAGGTCACAGCTGTGCCATCGAGCCTGTCACATAGCGCTCAGATATTCATTGGGCCTCACACAATCCAAAAGTGTCCAGTGTCCAAAAGTGTGTGCAGACATTCAAAATCTCACTTATCCTCTAGTCACTTAGGTCACAGCTGTGCCATCGAGCCTGTCACATAGCGCTCAGATATTCATTGGGCCTCACACAATCCAAAAGTGTCCAGTGTCCAAAAGTGTGTGCAGACATTCAAAATCTCACTTATCCTCTAGTCACTTAGGTCACAGCTGTGCCATCGAGCCTGTCACATAGCGCTCAGATATTCATTGGGCCTCACACAATCCAAAAGTGTCCAGTGTCCAAAAGTGTGTGCAGAGATTCAAAATCTCACTTATCCTCTAGTCACTTAGGTCACAGCTGTGCCATCGAGCCTGTCACATAGCGCTCAGATATTCATTGGGCCTCACACAATCCAAAAGTGTCCAGTGTCCAAAAGTGTGTGCAGACATTCAAAATCTCACTTATCCTCTAGTCACTTAGGTCACAGCTGTGCCATCGAGCCTGTCACATAGCGCTCAGATATTCATTGGGCCTCACACAATCCAAAAGTGTCCAGTGTCCAAAAGTGTGTGCAGACATTCAAAATCTCACTTATCCTCTAGTCACTTAGGTCACAGCTGTGCCATCGAGCCTGTCACATAGCGCTCAGATATTCATTGGGCCTCACACAATCCAAAAGTGTCCAGTGTCCAAAAGTGTGTGCAGACATTCAAAATCTCCCCTGTCCTATAGACACCTTGTACCTTGTTTTACATACTATATAGTTTGTTGGATTTTGTCTACAATTCTACCAAAAATGAGGAAGGCTGGTGGAAGAGGCCGTGGAATTGGGCGGGGGTTGGCAGCTGGTAATGATGGTGTTGGTGGTGGATCTGATGGTAGTGGCAAGAGCAAAATAGGACCGAATGCAGGAGGTGTTGAGCCTGCGTCATCGTCTGGCTACATAAGGCCTCGAACGCTTAGTTTTCTAGGAGTTGGCAAACCGCTTTTAAAGCCAGAGCATCAGGAAAAAGTTTTGTCTTACATTGCTGACTCAGCCTCCAGCTCTATCGCCTCCTCTTCTTCAGTTGTAAAAAGTAAAAGCACTGAGTCGTCATTGGAGGCTCATGTTCATGAACCACACCTTTCCTTGTGTCCTTCACCCCAACCAAGATTGAAGGATGACGCAGGCCATACTACTGATTACTCCATGGAGCTGTTTTCACATACCATGCCTGGATTATCAAGTGAAATGGTGAATTACCCAGGCCAAGATGAATCTGACATGGAGTGCACTGATGCACAGCCGCTGATGGATGATTCTGCTGGTACATTCACTCAGAGCACTACATTGTCCTCGCAGTGTACAGAGCCAGATTCTGACCCTGATGAGACTCAGGTGCGCCTTCCCGCACACTATACCACCATACACGGTGACACAGAGGAAGGTGCACATGACATAGAAGAGGAGGTGATGGATGACCCAGTTGTTGACCCAGATTGGCATCCATTGGGGGAAGAGGGTGCTGCTTCCAATAGCTCAGATGAGGAGCATCCACAGCAGACATCGACATCGCAACAGCTGTTATCTGGTAGGCCCGTAGCACTCCAAAGACAGGTTCCAAACATCAAAAGAGTTGCTGGACAGCTTGTCCAGAGGGTCAAAAGATCACAGCGTGCTAGGCCGCAAAATGTCTGCCAAAGTAGGAAGAGTGCAGTGTGGCACTTTTTTGAACAAAATCCTCATGATCAGGCCAAGGTTATCTGTAAGAAGTGCGCAAAGACCTTTAGCCGAGGGAAAAATCTGAAAAATTTGAATACCAGTTGCATGCTTAGACATTTAACCAGCATGCACTTGCAAGCGTGGACACAACACCAAACCTCAAGTGCCACATGTGCAACTGATCACAACGAAGGTAGTCATCAACGCTACATTGTTTCCCCCACTGTAAGCCCACCGGTTAGCACAGCAGCAAATGTTGAGGTGTCGTTGCAAGGCCACAGCAGTCAGGGAATCCCACTGTTATATCAATGAAAGACTGATTCTAGGCCATCAGAAAGAACACCAACTCCATCACCATCATCAACCCTCTCTCAGTCCGCCCTGTCCACCGCTACTTCCACCATATGCAGCTCTCAAGTCCAGCTCACCCTCCCAGACACTATGAGTAGGTCAAGAAAGTACTCAGTCTCTCATCCGCGTACACTGGGTTTGAACGCCCACATTGCCAAACTAATCTCGTTTTAGATGATGCCATTTCGGTTGGTGGAAAGCACAGCTTTCCGCGAACTCATGGCCTATGCAGTACCACGCTATGACCTACCCAGTCGCCACTTCTTCTCTCGCAAAGCCATCCCAGCCCTCCACCATCATGTGAAAGACCGCATTGTCCATGCACTCAAGCAGTCAGTGAGCGGAAAGGTGCACCTCACAACTGATGCATGGTCCAGTCGGCATGGCCAGGGCCGTTACGTGTCCATCACTGCACACTGGGTTAATGTGGTGGATGCAGGGTCCACAGGGGACAGCGGTGGTGGGACAGTGCTGCCTAGCCCACGGTATAGGAAACAGTTGGCTGTAGGCGTTCGACCCTCCTCCTCCTCCAGAAGCGAAAGCTCGTCCACAGAGCGCAGTCGTACGAGCACTCCATCTGCAGCTGCCACTGTTGCACACGATGTGTCCCCCTATCGAGCAGCTAGTGGAAAGCGTCAGCAGGCTGTGTTGCAGATGATGTGTTTGGGCAACAGACACACCGCCGAGGTGCTGGCCGAGTACTTGAAGCGACAAACTGAGTCATGGCTGGGCAGTGTACATCTTGAGGCAGGCAAGGTAGTTAGTGATAACGGCCGTAATTTTGTGGCAGCCATAGCCCTTTCAAAACTCAGCCACATACCTTGCTTGGCTCACACCTTGAACCTGGTGGTGCAGTGCTTCCTCAAAAATTATCCGGAGTTAACAGCCCTGCTCCAGAAGGTGCGAAGACTGTGCGCGCACATCCGCCGGTCACCTGTACACTCCGTTCGTATGCAGAAGCTGCAGCGATTGCTCCACCTTCCCAACCACCGCCTCATTATCGACATTGCAACAAGGTGGAACTCCACCCTGCACATGGTGGAGCGGCTGTGCGAGCAGAGGCAGGCCATAATGCATTTGTGGGAGGATACACGGCCAGGCACTTTGAGAGCAGACATGGAGTTGACAGGTGTGCAGTGGTCGAAGCTGAAAGACCTTTGTAAAGTCCTTCAGTGTTTTGAGGAATGCACACGGCTGGTAAGCGCAGACGACGCCATCCTAAGCATGAGCATCCCACTTATGCGTCTGCTCATGCAAACTTTGACGCACCTTAAGGAGCAGGCGTCTGCAGCCAATGTTGATGAGGAGGAAGAGGAGGAGGGAATCCTTGATGACATTCAGCCATTGTCTGCTCAGGGACCTCTCCTGGACGAGGTGGAGGAAGAGGAGGAGGAGGAGGAGGATGATGGGGATGATTACTTAGAGGAGGAGGATGCATCTCGTGGGGCAAGTGAAAATGTTGGCGTGGCAAGGTCTGGTACAGGGTTTGTGCGTGACTGGAGGGATGTGGATTTGCCAGAAAGTGCTCCTCCACCCAGCACTCGCAGTGCATCATTGACACCGGGAACATTGGCCCACATGTCAGATTATGCCTTGCGGATCCTAAAAAGGGACCCCCGCATTGCCAAAATGATGAACGATGACGACTACTGGTTGGCCAGCATCCTGGATCCACGCTATAAAGGCAAATTACAAAACATCATGCCACAGGAGAACCTTGACCTAATATTGGCTAATAAACAAGCAACTCTGGTAAATCGGTTGCTTGAGGCATTCCCAGCACACAGCAGCGGTGATGGTTCTCACACGAGCCGTACGGGCCGGGGGCAGCTTGGCAGAGGTGTTGGTGGTGCACACAGCAGAAGTGGCGTTGGAGACAGGGGTTTCATTTGTGCCAGTCATTACACTGGCTACCCATCCACTCCAGAATTCAGTATAAACTTATTACCCTCACTCACAAAGCCCTCCATGGCTCAGCACCACCCTACATCTCCTCCCTTGTTTCAGTATACCACCCTACCCGCGCCCTCCATTCTGCTGATGACCTGAGGTTAGTATCCTCAATAGTCAGAACCTCCCCCTCCCGTCTCCAAGACTTTACACGTGCCGCGCCAATTCTTTGGAATGCACTTCCCAGGTCAATACGATTAGTCCCCAATCCCCACAATTTTAAGCGTGTCCTGAAAACGCATTTATTCAGACTGGCCTATCGCCTCAACACATTAACCTAACCTATCCCTGTGTGGCAGAGCCAAAAGTTTTACCATAACCAGGTTCCCAGCATCATGTTCCCACATGCTTTATGCATCCATTAGCCCTCTGTGTCTGTACTGTTACACACTTAACATTATGGCTGGTCCATACAATCAGGGCAACTGTTACCACCCACCTTTCGTGTCTACCTCTTTCCTCATAGACTGTAAGCTTGCGAGCAGGGCCCTCACTCCTCTTGGTATTTGTTATAATCTACTGTATGTGATTATTGTTATGCTGTAATGTCTATTGTCTGTACAAATCCCCTCTGAAATGTAAAGTGCTGCGGAATATGTCGGCGCTATAAAAATAAAATGTATTATTATTATTATTTCATGACAATGTTGTGGACTGATTTTTCAAATACCGCTCACACAACTGGTAATACTGCATCGATGGAAAGTGACAGGAGACAGCAGTTGTCAACTATGGTTACAAACTACTTTTCCTCCCATATCGATGTTCTCCCACACAGGTCATTCCCCTTTGACTATTGGGCCGCTAAACTGGACACCTGGCCTGAATTGGCCCAATATGCCTTACAGGAGCTCGCTTGCCCAGCTGCAAGTGTGCTATCGGAAAGAGTCTTCAGTGCAGCTGGATCAATCCTGACAGAAAAAAGGACCCGTCTGTCAACCCAAAATGTGGATGATCTAACCTTCATTAAAATGAACCACGCATGGGTTTCCAAGGATTTTGTCCCACCTTCCCCTGATGACACATAGGGTGACAGAAAAATGGCTTGCTTTGGTCCACCTCTTCCTGGTACTTCACCTATTTAGCCTTTTGCATCAGCTGAATGTCCAACATCAACATATGCCACTTTCTAAAACTCCCTAACTGTGCTGCCTCCCCCCCATGGCCGGGGTCACCACCTAACGCACGACACCGTGCGAGTGCCGTTGCCCTGGACAGGTGGGTAGGCCGACTCTTGGGCGCGGGCACTGGCACAGGGTCCCTCATAGTGCAATCAAGTGTCTCTGACGGTGGTGGTGCACACCCGCCGTCAGACACACCGCTGTACTATGAGGGGCCCAGTGCCAGTACCGACGCCCACGAGTGGGCCCCCCTTGCTTGGGCAGGGCCCCAGCATTTGCAATCTTTACCTCTCCCTGCTCCTCCGCTGTGTAATCTGGGCCGTCAAATCCATACTGTGCCTGACACCGTCTGAGCCTGCCTCCTGAGACATATATTTTGAATGTGTACGCTATCCATACATGTTATCCGGGGATACGGTACCCTTTCTAACCTTTGTGCAATCACATGCAATCCATACTGGGCCTAACACCGTCTGAGCCTGCCTCATGCTGTATAGACATATATTTTGAATGTGTACGCTATCCATACATGTTATCCGGGGATACGGTACCCTTTCTAACCTTTGTGCAATCACGTGCAATCCATACTGGGCCTAACACCGTCTGAGCCTGCCTCATGCTGTATAGACATATATTTTGAATGTGTACGCTATCCATACATGTTATCCGGGAATACGGTACCCTTTCTAACCTTTGTGCAATCACATGCAATCCATACTGGGCCTAACACCGTCTGAGCCTGCCTCCTGAGACATATATTTTGAATGTGTACGCTATCCATACATGTTATCCAGGGATACGATACCCTTTCTAACCTTTGTGCAATCACGTGCAATCCATACTGGGCCTAACACCGTCTGAGCCTGCCTCATGCTGTATAGACATATATTTTGAATGTGTACGCTATCCATACATGTTATCCGGGGATACGGTACCCTTTCTAACCTTTGTGCAATCATGTACAATCCATACTGGGCCTAACACCGTCTGAGCCTGCCTCCTGAGACATATATTTTGAATGTGTACGCTATCCATACATGTTATCCGGTGATACGGTACCCTTTCTAACCTTTGTGCAATCACGTGCAATCCATACTGGGCCTAACACCGTCTGAGCCTGCCTCATGCTGTATAGACATATATTTTGAATGTGTACGCTATCCATACATGTTATCCGGGGATACGGTACCCTTTCTAACCTTTGTGCAATCACGTGCAATCCATACTGGGCCTAACACCGTCTGAGCCTGCCTCATGCTGTATAGACATATATTTTGAATGTGTACGCTATCCATACATGTTATCCGGGGATACGGTACCCTTTCTAACCTTTGTGCAATCACGTGCAATCCATACTGGGCCTAACACCGTCTGAGCCTGCCTCCTGAGACATATATTTTGAATGTGTACGCTATCCATACATGTTATCCGGGGATACGGTACCCTTTCTAACCTTTGTGCAATCACGTGCAATCCATACTGGGCCTAACACCGTCTGAGCCTGCCTCATGCTGTATAGACATATATTTTGAATGTGTACGCTATCCATACATGTTATCCGGGGATACGGTACCCTTTCTAACCTTTGTGCAATCACGTGCAATCCATACTGGCCCTAACACCGTCTGAGCCTGCCTCATGCTGTATAGACATATATTTTGAATGTGTACGCTATCCATACATGTTATCCGGTGATACGGTACCCTTTCTAACCTTTGTGCAATCACGTGCAATCCATACTGGGCCTAACACCGTCCGAGCCTGCCTCATGCTGTATAGACATATATTTTGAATGTGTACGCTATCCATACATGTTATCCGGTGATACGGTACCCTTTCTAACCTTAGTGCAATTACGTGCAATCCATACTGGGCCTAACACCGTCTGAGCCTGCCTCATGCTGTATAGACATATATTTTGAATGTGTACGCTATCCATACATGTTATCCGGGGATACGGTACCCTTTCTAACCTTTGTGCAATCACGTGCAATCCATACTGGGCCTAACACCGTCTGAGCCTGCCTCCTGAGACATATATTTTGAATGTGTACGCTATCCATACATGTTATCCAGGGATACGGTACCCTTTCTAACCTTTGTGCAATCACGTGCAATCCATACTGGGCCTAACACCGTCTGAGCCTGCCTCATGCTGTATAGACATATATTTTGAATGTGTACGCTATCCATACATGTTATCCAGGGATACGGTACCCTTTCTAACCTTTGTGCAATCACGTGCAATCCATACTGGGCCTAACACCGTCTGAGCCTGCCTCATGCTGTATAGACATATATTTTGAATGTGTACGCTATCCATACATGTTATCCGGTGATACGGTACCCTTTCTAACCTTTGTGCAATCACGTGCAATCCATACTGGGCCTAACACCGTCTGAGCCTGCCTCCTGAGACATATATTTTGAATGTGTACGCTATCCATACATGTTATCCAGGGATACGGTACCCTTTCTAACCTTTGTGCAATCACGTGCAATCCATACTGGGCCTAACACCGTCTGAGCCTGCCTCATGCTGTATAGACATATATTTTGAATGTGTACGCTATCCATACATGTTATCCGGGGATACGGTACCCTTTCTAACCTTTGTGCAATCACGTGCAATCCATACTGGGCCTAACACCGTCTGAGCCTGCCTCATGCTGTATAGACATATATTTTGAATGTGTACGCTATCCATACATGTTATCCGGGGATACGGTACCCTTTCTAACCTTTGTGCAATCACGTGCAATCCATACTGGGCCTAACACCGTCTGAGCCTGCCTCCTGAGACATATATTTTGAATGTGTACGCTATCCATACATGTTATCCGGGGATACGGTACCCTTTCTAACCTTTGTGCAATCACGTGCAATCCATACTGGGCCTAACACCGTCTGAGCCTGCCTCATGCTGTATAGACATATATTTTGAATGTGTACGCTATCCATACATGTTATCCGGTGATACGGTACCCTTTCTAACCTTTGTGCAATCACGTGCAATCCATACTGGGCCTAACACCATCTGAGCCTGCCTCATGCTGTATAGACATATATTTTGAATGTGTACGCTATCCATACATGTTATCCGGGGATACGGTACCCTTTCTAACCTTTGTGCAATCACGTGCAATCCATACTGGGCCTAACACCGTCTGAGCCTGCCTCCTGAGACATATATTTTGAATGTGTACGCTATCCATACATGTTATCTGGGGATACGGTACCCTTTCTCACCTTTGTGCAATCACGTGTAATCCATACTGGGCGTGAGAACGGCTGGCGAGCTGTTAAGCAAGCTACAGCACCTGTCCAGACAAGTACAGGGATTCCCTAGCGAGGAGACTTATTCGATTGTTTTCAATGTTGGGACAGCAATTTTTGGGGAGCACTATACTCTGGAGAATGATAGATGGGGCCCACCATACACTGGAACATTCCAAAGGTGGACATCAGACACTGGAGCAGCATTTACAGGGCCCATTATACACTAGAGCATTAGAAATGGGGCCCATTATGTTTGGAGCATTATTTGGGCCCATAAGACAGTGGAGCTTCATCCATGGGGACCAACATATACTGTAGCATTATGTGGAGCTCATCATATACTGTTTCAAACATTATATGGGACCAATGATTCTGTATGGAGAAATAGATGGGCCTCGTCATGAGATGTAAAAAGTGAGGTATTTTTCATTGGACTATACCGCTATTTCTCTGCCGTATCGGAGCATGATGAGTTGTGGTATGTGTTAAAGGGGCGCTCTTTCGCCCAGGGCACATGAAAACCTGGAGCCAGCCCTCCCCCCCACAGTTTGTAGCCAAATAACCCCCATTTTTCAGTGCGTAACTTGTATTATGAAGTTAATTAAGGTTGACAAGCTTAAGAAAGAAGAATTGATGCTTTTGGCATTCAAATGGGCACTGTAGGTGTGTTTCCTGTCCTCCTCTCACTGCCGAATTTTATTCCCCATTGACTTACATTGGGTTTCGTGTTTCGGGACGACCCCGACTTTTCCCTATAATCAGACGATCTTGCTCGACCCGACTTTTGGAAAAGTCGGGTTTCACGAAACGAAACGCGACCCTAAAAAACCAAAAGTCGCTCAACTCTACAATTTAGGACTTAAATGGTTTACAGTTGCCGAATGGATAATCAACTAGCATGCAACAGTGACCCAAAACATATATATATTCAGTACAAGCAATAAGTTTTCAAATATATGAAGCCTTTAGTTTAATAATTTAAACACTATGAACTTCTAAATAAATCCCATTTTATATAGAAAAAAAATCTCTAATTACTTCATTATATAAAGGCTCTAACCAAAGTGGGAAATTATGAAATAATATGGGTACAGATTTATGTGTAGAGAACAGTTAAAGACTCTTCCAAATCTTATATTAAGGGGCCAAATAAATAAAGCATTAAAGGAGTTGTCTGGCCTCAGGGTACAAGTGTGCTGTCAAGGATGACTGGATACTCCGCCTCCAGCAGGCCGAATTTCTATGACACCCGTGACCCTGGATACACCGCCTCCAACAGGGCGAATTTAAACAATGTAACGTGCAGCCGGATACACCACCTCCTGCAGGCGAATTTCAGCATTTACATGTGTATCTGGATACACCGCCTCCAGCAGGGCGAATTTACAGAGTTCAGGGAAACACCAGGGAAACCGATACAATGGTGGGACCTGCAATAGGGAACGGGGATGTGGAGACCTTCTGCACTCCCCTGAGTCAGTGTCTCTACACTCCTGACGGTCCCTAGGCAGGTTCCACACCTGGCGACGAGCAGGATACCTAAAAACCCTAGCTCGCCCTGCACCTATCCCTTTCTAATGAATTGGACGGTGTAGAAACTAATCCCACCACTGCACTAAAACACACATAAGGAAAGTTACAAACAGGGAAAAACCACTTAGCTTTGTTCTGTTGCTATTGCTCCCAGCAACAGAGTCAAGCACCTGAGTGCAGCTTTCCTCCTGAATAGCTGCTACTTCACCAAAGCTTTGTCAGAGCTGCAAGGAACTCCTCACTGTTGCTCCTTCCACACCAGAACACTGACTGAGCTGCAAGGAACTCTTCTCTAGCTCCTTCCTCCACCAAGGATGGTTGGAAATGACCAATATCACCAACAGTGAGTGAGACCACCTGACTCTCCTTTATAGGCAAGAGCCAGAGCAATCACACCTGCTAGTGATTCCCGTGTAATAATACTAGCCACCACCGGGGTCAAAACTAGAACTAAAGAAACCACTGTGTAATGACCCTAATGGCCACCGGGGGCAAAACTAACTTTAAGCAAACAGCTTAAAGGAAAAAAAAGGTTACATGTGCTTTTATCTGTCACAATCCAGCATGAATCGTGACAGTACCCTCCCTCAATGAGGGGCCTTTGGACCCTCAAGACCGCTCCTCATCAAGGAACCACCTACAGAGGGGACGCCCAGATCCAGAGTTCACCCCAGCCACTACCTGAACTTCAGGTTCATGACAAACGAGCACCGCTGGAATTGGCAATGTATGTTCTGGAGGCACCACACATCTCCAAAGCGCCGACCTGGGGAACGGGTTGTGTATGTGCATGTTTGAGGGTAAATCAAGCTGGCAAGACTCCGCAACACACTTCCACTGGATGTTTTTTGGTGGCCAACCATACATGCTCATTCACACATAGGTCCGGACCTGAATGTTTATTGCCACACATTAGTTTGTCACAATGCGGTGAACTCTTACTGAAACTGACAACAGAGGCATCCCCCTGTGTCACCACACTCACACCCCTACAATCCACCAAGGGGCTCACCACCCTCCAACCCCTTCCACCACGAGGTTGTCACAATGACCCGTCCTGTGTGACGCGACCCGCAGGCCGTTAACTGAAACTACAAGACGCGGCACGTGATACTGTCCTGTGTGACACGGCCAGCCGGCCGGTACTACAACAACAAGACATGGGGAAAGGGGAAACAGTTACAACGGTAGGCCATGCGATAGGGAAAGGGGACATGGAGACCTCCTGCACTCCCCTGAGTCAGTGTTCCTAACGCTCCTAACGTTCCCTATGCCGGTTCCGCACCGGGCGCCGATCAGGAACCTGTCGCCCTAGCGAAACCTGTCGCCCTAGCACACCCTACACCTATCCCTTGCTAGAGAGCTGGGTGGCACAGGCACTGGCCCCACCGCTGTACTAATACACACTAAGGAAAAACACAAACAGGGAAACACCACTTAGCTTTACTCTGTTGCACTTGCTCCTGGCAACAGAGTCCACCACCAGAATGCAGCTCCTCCTGAATAGCTGCCATCAAGCTCTGTCGGAGTGACAAGGAAATCCCCTCTGACTCCTTCCAACCCAGAGTTAAGACAGTGCTGCAAGGAACGCTCTCCAGCTCCTTCCTCCACCAAGGATGGTTTAAATGAACACTATCACCAACACTGATTGCAACACCTGTGACTCTTTTATAGCAGAGCCAGAGCAATCACACCTGCATTATAATCAAGTGCACTAACTAAAGAAACCAGAGTGCAATGACGCCCACCACCACCGGGGGCAAATTTAGAACAAAAGACACCACAGTGCAATAATCCTAATGGCTACCGGGGGCAAAAAACAAACTTAAGCACAGCTTAAGAAAAAAAAGGTTACATGTGCTTTTTATCAGTCCTGATCCAGCATGGATCATGACAGAGGTCTGTGCCTCCCAGGGTTGGCTAAAGGCTAAGGTTGAGACTTGCCCCTACTCTCCTGCAGCACATCTGCTGCTCCCACGGGAGAGGAAGGGGCCAGTTGCAGAGAGATGGCAGAGACAGTAGCCCCTAGGCAGCAGCCCTCACACGACTGCCCCAAGCTGACTACTTCCCTAGACCACCAATCTATTACCGGGTTGTGTTTTTTCAGCAAAGAGAGGCCTAAAACGATAGGCACCGGCATTCCCTCCAAGACGTAGCATGCCAAGGACTCCTCATGATGTCCTATCCGCAAATGGATATTCTCTACGACTTGAGTCAAGCTCCCCTGGCTCAGCGGAACAGAGTTAATGGCCTTGACGCTTATAGGTTGGGCTAGCGTCCTACACCTCAGGCCATGAGTCTGGACAAAGCGAGCATCCACGAGACTAACTCCTGCTCCGCTGTCCACAAGCACCGTTATCACCTCCGGTACCCCGCCAGCCAACACCTCCGCTGACATAGTACCTTGGGAAGGCTAAATGGAGGAAATATACACTCCCTGGTCACCTCCCTCCAAGTGACCAGGGGAATGCGGCTTCTGAGATGGCATAGATAATTTGGCGCGCGTAGGGCAAGCCTTAAGGGCATGACCAGTCTGCCCGCAGTAGAAACATGCCGACACCACTCCCTGAACCGTAGGCAGCCCTGTACACAAACTAGCTCCTCCTACTTGCATGGGTTCGTCAGGAGACTTGGCACGCACTGGGCAGGCTCCCATGAAATGGCCCGGCTTCCCACAAGAAAAGCATACTCCCCACCAAGGCGAGCCGCAGACAACCCCTTTTTTGTACCAATGACACCAGGCTTCCTGGGTTCCTCCGTCCACACTGGTGGGTCCTCCTCCCTAGCGAGGACAACAGGGGGCTCATTTTGTGTATGTCTCTCCCTAAGGCGTCTATCCACCCGGATGGCAAGGGACATGGCGGCCTCCAGCGACCTGGGGGCGGCGTACAGCACCAGAGTATCCTGCAACTTTGGAGACAGACCCTGCACAAATTGACTCCTAAGTGCAGGGTCATTCCACTGAGTGTCAGTGGCCCATCTCCTAAACTCTGAGCAGTACTCCTCAGCAACCCGGGCTCCCTGTTTACACCTACGGAGTCGGAATTCCGCCAGGGAGACACCATCAGGATCCCCATACACTAGTGCCAAAGCTGCAAAAAACTCGTCCACGGACTCTAATGATGGTGAATTGTCCGGCAGGGAGAAGGCCCAGGATTGGGGATCTACTTTAAGAAGGGACATAATGATTCCTACCCATTGCTCTTCACTCCCTGATGAACGAGGGCGCAGCCTGAAGTATAATTTGCAGGCTTGCTGAAAAAACAAGAATTGATCTCTCCCTCTAGAATACCTGTCAGGGAGGGATATCTTGGGTTCTGGCTGAGCCTGTTCCTGAACCAAGCCCCCAAAGCCCATCAACAGCTTCAGTTGCTGCAACAACTCACCGCGCAGCCCCCTAATCTCATCAGTAAATATCTGCAGCATTTGGGCAAAGGTCTGCATTGGGTCCATGGCTCAGCAGAAAAAAAATGTGGGGTTGGTGATAATGTGATGTCACTAATGCCTGGATACTCCGCCTCCAGCAGGGCAAATTTCTATGACACCCGTGAGCCTGGATACACCGCCTCCAGCAGGGCGAATTTAAACAATGTAACATGCAGCTGGATACACCGCCTCCAGAAGGCGAATTTCAATAATTACATGTGTATCTGGATACACCGCCTCCAGCAGGGCGAATTTACAGAGTTCAGGGAAACACCAGGGAAACTGATACAATGGAGGGCCCTGCAATAGGGATTGGGGACGTGGAGACCTCCTGCACTCCCCTGAGTCAGTGTCTCTACACTCCTGATGGTCCCTAGGCAGGTTCCACACCTGGCGATGAGCAGGATGCCAAAAAACCCTAGCTCACCCTGCACCTACCCATTTCTAATGAATTGGACGGTGCAGAAACTAATCCCACCACTGCACTAAAACACACATAAGGAAAATTACAAACAGGGAAAAACCACTTAGCTTTGCTCTGTTGCTATTGCTCCCAGCAACAGAGTCCAGCACCTGAGTGCAGCTTTCCTCCTGAATAGCTGCTACTTCACCAAAGCTTTGTCAGAGCTGCAAGGAACTCTCACTGTTGCTCCTTCCACACCAGAACACTGACTGAGCTGCAAAGAACTCTTCTCTAGCTCCTTCCTCCACCAAGGATGGTTGGAAATGACCAATATCAC
Organism: Dendrobates tinctorius; assembly: GCF_039654945.1. NCBI lineage: Eukaryota > Metazoa > Chordata > Amphibia > Anura > Dendrobatidae > Dendrobates > Dendrobates tinctorius. The sequence continues at coordinate 37,852,190 of NW_027361738.1, forward strand.
CAACAGTGAGTGAGACCGCCTGACTCTCCTTTATAGGAAAGAGCCAGAGCAATCACACCTGCTAGTGATTCCCATGTAATAATACTAGCCACCACCGGGGCAAAACTAGAAATAAAGACACCACTGTGTAATGACCCTAATGGCCACCGGGGGCAAAACTAACTTTAAGCAAACAGACTAAAGGAAAAAAAAGGTTACATGTGCTTTTATCTGTCACAATCCAGCATGGATCATGACAACAAGTCTGCGCTTCCTCTATGTGACTGCCAACGTATGAATCTTCACATAGAGCGTACTGCGCATTGTAAAGTTTCTCTGGTGACCGTGCTGGGAGCAGTGGGCGTGTGACTGCAAGTATGTGATTTTCATACATGTGATCACGTGACGACCAGATGGTCTCGGCCTCACTCAGTGCAAGCGTATTGAGCGATGCCGGTCACGTCCAGTCAGAATGTGGCCAAAAGTATGCAAATCTCATACTTTCTGTCACATCACTGCCTGTTCCTGGCCCTGGCATCAGAGAATCCTCATAGCATGCAGTGGACATGATGTAAGAATTCACAAATCTACAGACACATAGCGTGACTGAAGACTTGTAGCCTAAGGTCACGTTCACTTGTTCAGTATTTGGTCAGTATTTTACATCAGTATTTCTAAGCCAAAAACAGGAGTGGGTGATAAATGCAGAAGTGGTGACGTGTTTCTATTATACTTTTACTCTGATTGTTCCACACCTAGTTTTGGCTGACAAATACTGATGTAAAATACTGACCATGTGATCGTGGCCTAAGGCTGAACAACTCTTTTTAGGACAAAAAAGTAAAGAACTGTCTGTGGTGGAAAACCAAATTAGGGCACAAAAAATGGGATGGCCAATAAAACCATGGGAGAAAAAAAATGCTCCTCAGAAACTCAAATAAACTGCATTATTTTTGTATTCAAGACATCTAAAATCCTATTTATTATGCCAATCTTTTTCATATGCAAGGTTTGCTTGCTTATTGGTTTTAATATTGTTTTTTGGTAGTTGGTTTACTGCATACTTATTTACTAGGTGTCTTCAGGAGCCTTGAACAACCATAGCTCCATTCTCATTCATCTATTCTCTGTATGCAGTCAGAAGACAGACAGATTTCCATAAATGAAGAAAACACAATCAGCTAATTGCAACATATGTTGATCATAGCAATGTAAAAAAAATAAAAACCATAATGGCAAAATTTACAATCATAACAAATTTCCATCTAGAAAAAAAAAGGGGAGAAGCCAGTGCTGCTTGTGGTTAGAATGCAATACATAAAGTGCATATGCACTTATTAATTTCTAACTGTATTTCAAAATGAGACATTTAGCAAAAAATTGATCAATCATTTGAGCTACCCCACCACGCCAAGGCAATCTCATATGGGGCAGTCCTACTCTACGTTTTTTATATTCGCTGTGCCATTACGGCCTCCTAAATGTATTAAAAGCAAGACCATATTAAATGCACACTGTACCTGAATCATTTCTGATTCACTCCCATGGAGCCAGAAAAGGCGAGCGCAGATAAAGGTTGACCAGGTCCAGACATAGACATTTCAGGTCTAGCCTCCACACTTGCCTGACCAGCAAAAACAGATGAAGGGTGATACAGGCCCAGACACAGGTGCACAATTAAATAGAACCCTGGGGCAGGGCAGGGCTGCTGTGTGTGTGCACAGCAGCCTAGATCAATCACAATGAACACAGAAAGAATGGCGAACACAAACCAATATCAAGTAAAAAAAGGGGAGAAGCCAGCGCTGCTTGTGGCCAGAACACAATACATAAAGTGCATATGCACATATAAATTTCCATCTAGTTACAGATGTGTCAAAATCGAAAGTTTTTGGAAATCGTAAGAGTTAAAAATAAAAGTGGAAGATAAAAACATAGAATGGAAACTAAATACAGCATAACATGATCATAACTCCACCGTGCAAATATTTTGCCCGTGGCCGCATTATGATGGTGTGACCTTAGCACCAGATCACTATATATTCTTCTATAACTTATTGACTGATGAGTGTACAAGATAATGATGCAGAATACAAAAGCAAGACTACACGTTTCAGATTTGGCTCTGAAAATCTTAAGCAAGTTGTTCATGCTTTAGTAAAACAAAATATAAAAAAAGCTTAGTAATTTTTTTAAAATAAAAAATATATAAAATATATACCGTAAATCTAACAGGAGGCAAAGCTGTGTATTAAATGTTTAGCAACATTTGCCGCATAGATTCTATAAATAATCACAGCAGCTTAGAATGCTGAGGGACATTAAAGATGAGAAATGCGTTGACTAGTGGAATATTAAATTTGCAAAATGTCTGTTTCCTGTTTTGATCTAGCACTAACATGAAATGGCACTACAGCAAATTCAAAAGTCAATTTGATGGTAATGAGATTTCAGGTCCCCGTGTGATTAACACATCATATCTTCACAGTATATACATACAGTTTCTCCACAGACTTCAATGCATTTAGTTTTTTAATGTCATTTTGGTAAGTAATGAACATAAAACGAGTGAATGCATTAAACTATGCTTTGCGCTTCACAACCCGTTAGAAGAAAATAGGATACAATTACCTCACTATCCAGTGAATTTGAAACTTCTTTTATGAAGGACATACATTCTGAAGATTTGCATTGAAGATAATATAGTGTAATAGGAAGGTTTATGTTTATTAATGTTTCCTTATTCCATGGGGAATACTAGTCTTGTACTGCAGTATATGTGGTTGCAAGAAACACTTCTGTTTTCCATAAACATCTTAAGGCCTCATACCCATTGGCGATTAAAAAACGGTCCCATTTCTGGACTGGAAAAAAGGGTGGAGTGTTAGGCCAGTGTCATGAGATTTATTTGCGTTTTTTTTTTCCATCCGTTTTTCATCCATTTTTTTTTCCCAGCCACTCTTTTTGTACAGTCATTTACAGGACCATTTACAGTGTTCTATACCACAGAATGGTGATGTATCCATTAAAAACGGATGGAAAATGGATGGTCCGTTTTTGGTCCGTTTTTTTAATCGCACCCATTGAGTTCTATTGACCAAAATCACTGCAAATCGCAGCATGCTGCGATTATTTTCTCAGACCGATTTTGGTTGAGAAAAAAATCGCATCGGATTGCAATCGTCCGATTTAATCGCCAGTGAGTATGAGGCCTAAAGGAGGCATTCACATTAAAGGAGGCGTACAGTGTATATCGAGGAATGATGCGGGATACGATGGTTGCTTGGTTCTAATGGTTGGTGGGGGTCCCTACAATCATAAGACCACTCATGACAGCATTGGATTGAAGATGGCGGTATACCAGGAACACGAATGGCAGTAACTCTTAGGGTATGTGCACAGTCTGAGTATTTGCAACAGAAAAATCTGCTGCAAATATTGGAATGTTCACTGGAAAGAATTGCATAAATTAAGTGCATTTTTGCTACACTGCATTTTTTATGTGTTTTTCCCATTTATTTGAATAGGTGAAAAACGCTGCAGAAATGCTGAAAGAATTGACATGCTGCAGAATTGAAACTGTAAAACTGAAAAAATGAAACGGCGTATAAGTTGGTTTACATGCAACGTGTAAGAGCATGCCACCCTGTCCATTAAACAGTCAAAACCTAAGTTAAAAGAAAAATGAACACAAAGAAATTGCCTTTTACTTGCTTACAGCTGGGTATGTGTTAATTTTATTTCCATCATAGATTTGAAACCTCTTCAAATCTGCAAGGAAAAAATAAGCAGCGTGTCAGGAATCTCATTCACTTTGCTGGGACAATATGACATTGCATTTTTTTCCATAAAAAAGGGGAAAGACACAGCAAAAATGCAACATGTAAACAAACACTTAGAAAGGTCTGCAGAACAAGCAAACCTGCATAATACTGATGAATCTGTATTTTTGGCCAAAGCAACATTCTACAGTGCAATAATATTATAAGATCATAGAATCATAGAATCATAGAATCATAGAATCGTAGAGTTGGAAGGGACCTCCTGGGCCATCTGGTCCAACCCCCTGCTCAAAGCAGGATTCGCTAAATCATCCCAGTCAGATGTCTGTCCAGCCTCTGTTTGAAGACTTCCATTGAAGGAGAACTCACCACTTCTCGTGGCAGCCTGTTCCACTCATTGATCACTCTAACTGTCAAAAAGTTTTTTCTAATATCTAATCTGTGTCTCCTCCCATTCAGTTTCATCCCATTGCTTCTAGTCTTTCCTTGTGCAAATGAGAATAAAGTTGATCCTTCTACAATGTGACAGCCCTTTAGATATTTGTAGACAGCTATTAAGTCTCCTCTCAGTCTTCTCTTTTGCAAACTAAACATTCCCAAATCCTGCAACCTTTCCTCATAAGACATGGTTTGCAGACCGGTCACCATTCTGGTCGCTCTTTTCTGAACTTGCTCCAGTTTGTTGATGTGAATAATGTGATGTGATGGGAATAATCCTGTAAGGATGACCTTTTGATGGCAAACTTAGCTCAGATCTTAAAGGGGTGCATGAGATAATTAAAATGTACATCTAAAATGAGCAAACAAAAAGCAAAAAACACAAATATCCCAAACTAAAAAGTAAAAAATAAACTGCAAATAATGTACCACAGTGGCATTAATGGTATATGGCAGAAGACTGATGAGGCCACTGGTTATAATGGTTATGTGGGGTATACAGGATGTGATGGCTGCAGCCAAAGTAATTAGAAGACCACCAGAGGGCACGGCAGTGGGACAACGGGGAGTAGAATTGGAAATATTTCTTATTTGCTCATTTTAGATAAAAAACTGGAGTCTGAACTGAGAAAGTAAGTTAATGTGTATGCACAATGTAAGTGCATATTAACACATGACCATTAACCAGAGAAAACACAAAGCAAAAAACACAAATATCCCAAACTAAAAAGTAAAAAATAAACTGCAAATAATGTATAAAGGTAATAATAATAATAAGGGTATTTAGTAAACATAATTTTGATCAAAATAATGTACAAGTCATCCCGCCACGTCACGGCAACCCTTGTGGGACAGTCCCTACTCTAGTATTTAAAGCGTTTTCACTTGCCAAGTGACGTGAATGTGAACAAGGATCGAGCAACTGAACCACTAGTAAAAGCTTAGGCCAGTTTAGGATATTTGTGTTTTTTGCTTTTTGTTTTCTCTGGTTAATGGTCATGTGTTATTATTAGAGTTGAGCGATACCGTCCGATACTTCAAAGTATCGGATCGGAATGGATCGGCCGATCTTAAAAAAAGGTATCGGTATCGCCGATTCCGATACCGGAAGTCCCATTCAAGTCTATGGGACTTCCGGTATCGGAATAAGAAAAACCCTATTTTTGCCTTGTACAGCCTCTCTGGGGTCTGTACGGGCCTTTCGGGGGGCTGTGCTGGCCTGCCAGGGGGTCTGTGCAGGCTCCGGTGGTCTGTGCCGGCCTGCCGGGGGGCTGTGACGGCCTGCCGGTGGTCTGTGCAGGCTCCGGTGGGCTGTGCCGGCCTGCCGGGAGCTGTGCCGGCCTGCCGGGGGGGCTGTGCAGGCTTCGGGGGTCTGTGCAGGCATCGTCCGATGGGACTACAAGTCCCATCGGGCGATGCCTGCTACCATGACAGTGATTGACACATTAGCCAATGATGGGACAGTAGTAGTCCCATCATCCGGCTAATGTGTTGAATGTAAAAAAAAAAAAAAAAAAATGATGTGCTACATACATGCTACATACATACAACATGCATACTACATATATACTACATGTAACATACATACTACATATATACTACATGCAACATGCATACTACATGCATGTTACATACATGCTACATACTACATACATGCTACATTCATACTACATATATACTACATGCATGCAACATACATACTACATATACTACATGCATGCAACATACATACTACATATATACTACATGCATGCAACATACATACTACATATATACTACATGCATGCAACATACATACAACATATATACTACATGCATGCAACATGCATACTACATATATACTACATGTAACATACATACTACATATATACTACATGCATACTACATACATGCTACATACATACTACATGCATGCTACATACATACTACATGCATGCTACATGCATGCTACATACATACTACATGCATGCTACATACATACTACATGCATGCTACATACATACTACATGCTACATACATACTACATATATACTACATGCATGCTACATACATACTACATGCTACATACATACTACATACATACTACATGCATGCTACATACTGTGATAAAACACTCCGGGATCTCCTTTGCTGGGGTCAAAGGTCACGTGCGTTCAGTATGAAACTCAGGCGCAGAGCTGGATTCGGGTATAACTGACACTGGGTCAGGTTTATTCAAGGTGAAAGCAATGCAAAAGGAAATAAAACATAAAACAAATCCTTGCCTGTCCGGCACTAACTAAACAAAGTACAACCTAACTACCAACTGGCGGGCTTCTCCCGTCCAGCCAAAACCACAGTTGCAGTGGGCACTGCTTCCACTCACGTGTGTGTCTCTCACACAGACAGGCTCTCTGTGTTCCCAGGCTGAGACACTCACACAACCACCTTGCATCCTTTTATATCCACCTCCCATTATCCATTAGTAAGCAGGTGCGATACTGACCAGACTAGGCCACATAGGAAAGGAATCTGGGCGAGATATACCTGCCCTCATCCACTATTCCCACATGATTCTCACATATCCCCCCCCTCTGCTCAGACCACTCCGGTCGAGCAATGACACCCGCCAAACAGTGCAGTCGGGACAGGGCATCTGCGTTTCCCATCTGTACTCCTGGGCGGTGCTCCACCGTAAAAGTGTAGGCCTGCAGGGCAAGGAACCACCGGGTCACCCGGCTATTCCGTTCCTTGTTCAAGTGCATCCACTTGAGAGGGGCATGGTCAGTGATCAGCCTGAACTTTCGGCCCACCAGGTAATATTTGAGGGCCTCTAGAGCCCACTTAATGGCTAGGCACTCTTTTTCCACGACTGCATACCTTTGCTCGTGTTTATTCAGCTTCCTGCTGAGATAGAGGACTGGGTGTTCCACTCCATCCCTCACTTGTGAGAGTACGGCCCCGATACCGGTATCAGAGGCATCCATTTGTACCACAAACTCGCTGCGGAAGTCTGGAGTCACCAGTACGGGCTGAGAGCAAAGTGCCCGTTTTAGGCTATGGAAGGCTTCTTCAGCCGCTAAACTCCATTTAATCATGACGGAGTCTTTCCCTTTTGTAAGATCCGTCAGGGGGGTAGCGATGGCTGCAAAATTGGGTATGAACCGGCGATAATAACCGGCGATCCCCAGGAAGGCTTGCACCTGCTTCTTGTTGACAGGTTGTGGCCAGTCCTGAACCGCCTGAATCTTATCAACCTGGGGTTTAACAACACCCCTCCCAATTACATACCCCAAATACCGGGCTTCTTCTAGCCCGATGTGACATTTCTTGGGGTTCGCGGTTAGACCTGCCTCCCACAGGTCGTCAATCACAGCTTGTACTTTCTGGAGATGAGTCTCCCAGTCCAAGCTGTAAATGACAATGTCATCCAAATAGGCCGAAGCATACCGCCTATGTGACCTCAAGACTCGATCCATCAGTCTCTGGAAGGTTGCCGGTGCCCCGTGCAGTCCAAACGGCATATACACATACTGAAATAAACCTTCCAGCGTAGCAAATGCTGTCTTTTCTCTGGCAGCCTCCACCAGAGGGATCTGCCAATACCCCTTTGTTAGGTCTAGGGTCATAATATACCGGGCTTTTCCTAACCGATCTATTAACTCGACGACCCGGGGCATGGGGTAGGCATCAAATTTTGAGACCGCATTCAGTTTCGTGAAGTCATTGCAGAACCGGATGGTGCCGTCCGGTTTAGGAATTAGCACAATCGGGGTGGACCACGCACTGTGCGATACCTCAATGACTCCTAACTCTAACATTGCCTTCACCTCTCGGGAAACGGCTTCACGGCGCGCTTCCGGGATTCGGTAGGGCTTTACGTGAACTGTGACACCAGGTTCCGTTACGATGTCATGTTTCATTAGCATAGTCTGCCCGGGTTTTTCTGAGAAAAACTTTTGGTTGTGAAGTAGAAATTGCCTGACTTCCGTCTTTTGCCGCTCTGAGAGAGTCTCTGCAACCCGTACCTCCAGTACGGTATGCGAGCAGACAGGACGGGCCAGCTCCGCTGACAAGGCAGACCGATCCTTCCAGGGCTTTATCAGATTTACATGATAAATCTGTTCAGGTTTCCGTTTACATGCCTGGTATACTTTGTAGTTTACTTCACCAACTCTTTCCTTGATCTCAAAGGGGCCCTGCCACTTTGCCAGGAACTTACTGTCCACCGTGGGGACCAGGATCAACACCCTATCTCCGGGTGCAAACGTACGGATCTTGGCGCCCCTATCATAGATTCTTTTTTGGGCTCCTTGAGCCTGTATCATGTGTTCTTTGACGATAGGCATAACAGCCGCAATACGGTCCTGCATTTGTGTGACGTGATCTATCACTGTTTTAAACGGAGTGACCTGACCCTCCCAGGTTTCTTTTGCAACGTCTAACAGTCCACGAGGACGTCGGGCGTACAATAACTCGAAAGGCGAGAATCCCGTGGAAGACTGGGGTACTTCCCTGATGGCAAAAAGCAAATACGGAAGTAAATAGTCCCAGTTCTTCCCATACTTGTCTATCACCTTTCTCAGCATCTGCTTCAGAGTTTTATTGAACCGTTCGACCAACCCGTCTGTTTGAGGGTGATACACGGATGTGCGTAACGGTTCGATTTGTAACAATCGGCAGAGCTCCTTCATTACCCTGGACATAAAGGGGGTCCCCTGGTCGGTGAGGATCTGTTTTGGGATACCGACCCGACTAAACACATGCACCAGTTCCTTGGCAATCGTCTTGGTGGCCGTGTTACGCAAAGGGATGGCCTCCGGGTAACGAGTGGCATAATCCAAGATGACCAGGATATGTTGGTGTCCACGTGCAGACCGTGGAAGGGGCCCAACTAAATCCATCCCAATCCTCTCAAATGGGACTTCAATAATAGGTAGGGGTACCAAAGGGCTACAGAACCGGGGCTTAGGTGCAGAGGCTTGGCAGTCAGGACAAGACTCACAATATACTCGAATATCGTGATGCATGCCTGGCCAAACAAAACAGTGTAATATCCTTTTGGTGGTTTTCTGGACTCCCAGGTGACCTCCCATCACATGTCCGTGGGCCAGGTCCAGCACCTGCCGCCGGTAGGGTTTTGGCACGACTAATAGTTGCACCGTATCTTCCCCCTTTTTCTCTATCTGATAGAGTAAATCATTCTCCAGAACCATGTAAGGATATGCCAGCCTAGAGCCAGGTTCTACGGGTACCCCATTTATCACTTTTACATTTGTCCTAGCCTGAGAAAGGGTAGGATCCTTTATTTGCTCGCTTTGGAAGTCATCTTTCTGAACTTCTAAATCCGGCAAACGGGGAGGTGGACGGCTGTCGGCCTCCTCCTCTTCCCCGGTCTCCTCCGTATCACCCGCCATGACTGAAAACGGGAACGGCAGGTCATTTCCCGCAGACTCTTCTCCAGAGTCTTCCGGGGAGACCTCTTCCAGGGGTTCGGGACTCACACGCGCCCTGGGAGAAGAATCATGTACACTATTACCCGAGGGCATCAACTGATTCTCCCACAATTGCCAGAAGTGGGGAAAATCCCGGCCCAGGATAACATCATGAAATAACGCCGGGACGAGTCCCACTTTATGTTGCACAGACCCATAGGAAGTAGTAATGCATACGACAGCGGTGAGGTACGAACAGATGTCTCCATGCACACACGTTACAGAAAATTTGTCTGATGGTCCAGGCGGGGCTGACACCAGACTGGCCTTCACCAGAGTCACCACACTTCCCGAGTCTAACAATGCCACCACATTTTTGCCATCAACAGTTAAATCACACAAATGTTTTTCCACATCTTTTTACCGGCATTCACACTCACTACCCGTGCCACCATAGACATGCGGTTTTTAGAGTCTGTGGCGTTGCACTGCATGGGTTCAGTAGTGACCGGACAGTTCGCAGCAATATGTCCCATCTCTTGGCAGCGGAAACACCTAACGGGCCCCTTGCTTAGACCATAGTTCGTTACTCTCGGCCTCGCAGTGCGGGCAGTCCCGTTTTCCTCCCCCACTGTCTTAGGGATTTTTCCATCTCCCCTACTCCCTGGAACAGTCTTACCGGTTCCACGTGGAGATGATGAAGAACGAGGTGGGGTAACGTCATCTCTGAGTCCTTCCGCCACGGAGTAACGTTCAACCAGATCCACCAGTTGATCTGCCGTCGTAGGATTTCCATGGCTTACCCACTTCCTCAGGGCTGGCGGTAGAGCTCTCAGGTACTTGTCCATGACGACTCTCTGGATTATCTCTGGCGCTGTCAGCACCTCGGGTTGTAGCCACTTCTTCGTCACGTGGATCAGGTCGAACATCTGTGACCGTGGTGGTTTATCTGGCTGATAAGTCCATTGATGCACTCTCTGTGCACGGACAGCGGTCGTCACTCCCAGCCAGGCCAAGATCTCGGCTTTCAGTTTGTCAAAGTCCTGCGCAGCTTCAGGCTCTAAGTCATAATAAGCCTTTTGGGCCTCACCGGAAAGAAACGGGGCAATCAGGCCGGCCCATCGTGCCTTCGGCCATTTTTCTCGCACCGCCGTCCGTTCAAACGTGGTCAGGTATGCCTCGACGTCATCTTCGGTCGTCATCTTCTGCCAGTACGACTCACGTGAATCACTCTCGACTCGGCTTCCAGGTTAACCTCCTGTAGGCTTGCCAGGCGCTGCGCCACCTGCTGGAGAAGCGAACGATCGGTAGCTGTCATGTCCACCAACTCCTTCAGCTGAGCCATCATCACCTGATTAGCTTCTTGCTGGACGGCGGTGGACTGTACCAGCGCTTTCACCACGTCCTCCATGCTCATGCTTGCAACGTGATGCCCGCGTTCTCCACCACAATGTGATAAAACACTCCGGGCTCTCCTTTGCTGGGGTCAAAGGTCACGTGCGTTCAGTATGAAACTCAGGCGCAGAGCTGGATTCGGGTATAACTGACACTGGGTCAGGTTTATTCAAGGTGAAAGCAATGCAAAAGGAAATAAAACATAAAACAAATCCTTGCCTGTCCGGCACTAACTAAACAAAGTACAACCTAACTACCAACTGGCGGGCTTCTCCCGTCCAGCCAAAACCACAGTTGCAGTGGGCACTGCTTCCACTCACGTGTGTCTCTCACACAGACAGGCTCTCTGTGTTCCCAGGCTGAGACACTCACACAACCACCTTGCATCCTTTTATATCCACCTCCCATTATCCATTAGTAAGCAGGTGCGATACTGACCAGACTAGGCCACATAGGAAAGGAATCTGGGCGAGATATACCTGCCCTCATCCACTATTCCCACATGATTCTCACAATACATACTACATGCATGCTACATACATACTACATGCTACATACATACAACATACATACTACATACATACTACATGCATGCTACATACAATACATTCATACAATATATACATAGACATACAGTACATATAACATAGAGTAACATACTTACCAATACTTGTCACATTGTTCCCCGAAGCCATTGTCTTTTACGGAATAAATATTAACATAACAAACCACAAAAATACTCACCCATTATCTGAAGCAGTCCACGAGTGTGTCCCACGACGATCTTGGGTAGAGAACTGCAGCATCAGCTGATGCTGCCGCTCTCTACGGGCTGCAGGATCCAATGACGGAAGGTAGGTATCCTTCCGCACTGTATTCCTCCGCCACTTAAAAAAAAAAGTCCCTAGTCTCACTTTATGCCATTGCTGTGTGGGAATTTCCCACGCAGCAATGGCATAAAGTGAGACTAGGGACTTTTTTTTTTTAAGTGGCGGAGGAATACAGTGCGGAAGGATACCTACCTTCCGTCATTGGATTCCTGCAGCCCGTAGAGAGCGGCAGCATCAGCTGATGCTGCAGTTCTCTACCCAAGATCGTCGTGGGACACACTCGTGGACTGCTTCGGATCATGGGTGAGTATTTTTGTGGTTTGTTATGTTAATATTTATTCCGTAAAAGACAATGGCTTCGGGGAACAATGTGACAAGTATTGGTAAGTATGTTACTCTATGTTATATGTACTGTATGTCTATGTATGTATTGTATGTAGCATGCATGTAGTATGTATGTAGTATATATGTGGTATGTATGTAGCATGTAGTATGTATGTAGCATGCATGTAGTATATATGTGGTATGTATGTAGCATGTAGCATGTATGTAGCATGCATGTAGTATATATGTAGTATATATGTAGCATGTAGTATGTATGTAGCATGCATGTAGTATATATGTAGTATGTATGTAGCATGTAGTATGTATGTAGCATGCATGTAGTATATATGTGGTATGTATGTAACATGTATGTAGCATGCATGTAGTATATATGTAGTATATATGTAGCATGTAGTATGTATGTAGCATGCATGTAGTATATATGTAGTATGTATGTAGCATGTAGTATGTATGTAGCATGCATGTAGTATATATGTGGTATGTATGTAGCATGTATGTAGCATGCATGTAGTATATATGTGGTATGTATGTAGCATGTAGTATGTATGTAGCATGCATGTAGTATGTATGTAGTATGTATGTGGTATGTATGTGGTATGTATGTAGCATGCATGTAGTATGTATGTAGTATATATGTGGTATGTATGTAGCATGTAGTATGTATGTAGCATGCATGTAGTATGTATGTAGTATATATGTGGTATGAATGTAGCATGTAGTATGTATGTAGCATGCATGTAGTATGTATGTAGTATATGTGGTATGTATGTAGCATGTAGTATGTATGTAGTATGTATGTAGCATGCAATATGTATGTAGCATGCATGTAGTATATATGTAGTATGTATGTAGCATTTAGTATGTATGTAGCATGCATGTAGTATATATGTAGTATGTATGTAGCATGTAGTATGTATGTAGCATGCATGTAGTATATATGTGGTATGTATGTAGCATGTAGTATGTATGTAGCATGCATGTAGTATGTATGTAGTATGTATGTAGTATATATATATATTTTTTTTTAAACATTTAACACATTAGCCGGATGATGGGACTACTACTGTCCCATCATTGGCTAATGTGTCAATCACTGTCATGGTAGCAGGCATCGCCCGATGGGACTTGTAGTCCCATCGGACGATGCTTGCACAGACCCCCGGACATCAGCACAGCCCCCCGGCAGGCCGGTACAGACCCCCACAGGGTGCACAGACCACCGGCAGGCCGGCACAGCCCCCCGGCAGGCCGATACAGACCCCCACAGGGTGCACAGACCACCGGCAGGCCGGCACAGCCCCCCGGCAGGCCGGTACAGACCCCGGGCAGTCCACACAGCCCCCCGGCAGGCAGGCAGAGACCCCCGGAAGGCCCGAAATGACGGCGCATCATGATGCGCACACACCGCGCATCATGATGACGTCATTTCGGCTGTCAATCAACTTTGAACTTCCGATTCCGATGCCGACTTCCGATATTGAAAAAATATCGGAAGTCGGTATCGGAATTCCGATACAGCAAGTATCGGCCGATACCCGATACTTGCGGTATCGGAATGCTCAACACTAGTTATTATGCACTTACATTGTGCATACACATTAATTTGCTTTCTCAGTTCAGACTCCAGTTTTTTATTCATTTTATTGTGCATTCTGTGAATATATGGGTGTGACCGCCCTCTTTCTGAGCTGGGATAGCCATCCATTCTGGCCTAAGCTGTTACTAGTGGTTCAGCCGCTCAACCCTTATTCACATTCACGCCACTTGGCAAGTGAAAAGGTTTTAAATACTAGAGTAGGGACTGTCCCACAAGGGTTGCCGTGACGTGGCGGGATGGCTTGTACATTATTTTGATCAAAATTATGTTTACTAAATACCCTTATTATTATTATTACCTTTATGCATTATCTGCAGTTTATTTTTTACTTTTTAGTTTAGGATCTTTGTGTTTTTTGCTTTTTGTCTTCTCTGGTTAATGGTCATGTGTTAATATGCACTTACATTGTGCATACACATTAACTTACTTTCTCAGTTCAGACTCCAGTTTTTTATCTAAAATGAGCAAATAAGAAATATTTCCCATTCTACTCCCCGTTGTCCCACTGCCGTGCCCTCTGGTGGTCTTCTAATTACTTTGGCTGCAGCCATCACATCCTGTATACCCCACATAACCATTATAACCAATCAGTGGCCTCATCAGTCTTCTGGCATATACCATTAATGCCACTGTGGTCAGGAAGGGTATACGGGATGTCACCACTGCAGCCAAGAAAAGCAGAAGACCAAAGACGAGTATTTGGGACATGAGTTGGATTGACGGGAAAGTAAAAGCATGGAAGTATATATTATTTTATTATTCTATATGTTTTGCGGCCCGTGTTTTGCTATTTAAAGATCTTTGACCACCCAAGGGATGAAGATGAAATGACAAAACTCATAATGTGATCTGTGCAAAGTCATGCAAACAAGTAATTGTCCTAGAAGATATGGTCTATAAATTTGACAGCGGAACAGATACTATGACATGGATCTCTGGTGAATAACTCTCTGACCTTTTCTTACTACCTGTGATGCTATGAAAAGCCTACATTAAAATCTACTGCCTCATTTTCGATGCTTTCTATCATAAAAGGATGGATTTCATTTTCCGTTTGGTGTATTTCTAAATGCATGAATTCTGTATAGAAGCTAATAGCTGCTGTGTATACAGCAGATGGGACAACAAATCTATTCTATGAAAAATGGTTTCATGAACTTATCCAGGATGTGCAGTCAATATTTAGCAGGGATGTCTTTTGCCTGGCGTGGAATGAATATACATCATTGACTTTTAAACAGCTCAGTGTACACTACGCTACTGGAAGATCTAACAGTAATCACCCCTAAGAAAAATGTTAAAGTGAGAAAATTCCAGGACTCAGGAGACTTAAAAGGGTTGTCTGATCAAAACCAATAAGTCTGCAGTGACTCTGTGTGACTGCAGAATTATGAATCCCCTTAGCGCATGCACTGTGTGCTGCAGGGATTCGCCGTTTTCAGACCCGGGACTGGAAGGTATGTGTGAGTTATACATACTCCTGGCCAGTGGATGTCGCCTTGCTTCCATACACTTGTATCGAGCGAGGCCACGCCCGTTGAGTGACCTTACCATACAGTGGGAAAGTCTGACTAGAGGAGGCAGCATCATTTCATACAAGTGTATGGAAGCCAGGCGACGTTCACTGGCTGGGGGTGTGTATAACTCATAAATACCCTCTGGTTCCGGGTCGCAAACTGGCGAAACTCAACA
The DNA here is from genome assembly GCF_039654945.1 of Dendrobates tinctorius. Lineage (NCBI taxonomy): Eukaryota > Metazoa > Chordata > Amphibia > Anura > Dendrobatidae > Dendrobates > Dendrobates tinctorius. Next base: position 37,867,662 of record NW_027361738.1, read on the forward strand.
GTGCACAGTGCATGCGCTGGGGGTGTTCATAAGTCTGCAGTCACATAGAGTGACTGCAGACTTAGAGATTTGGCCGGACAACCCCTTTAATGAGCTATTCTTATAATTACAAGTGGTTAAAATTGTAAAGTTAATGTACAATCATGCAAATTTGTAATTGATTTGTTGTAAAAAAAATCCTCTCCGGAGAGATTTTATATAAACTTGTTTACTTCTCGATGACTAGATTCAGGGTCGGATTGGGGTGTCTAGGGCCCACAGGGGAAATTGACTCAAGGGGCCCGCCATACAGCTACATGCAGGTATCTGTGAGCAGTTATCCCCGTTATAGTGGAGCATTGACTGTAAAACACAGGCGGCTCCTGCACATCTACTGTGTGAAAACCATAAATGGGATGTACAATTATAGTAATTTAAAAGGGTTCTTTAGTTAAAACAAGTTATCACCAATCCATGGGCTCAACAGGATAGATGATAACTTATTGATCGTTTAGGACCGACCATTGGAACCCACACCGATCAGAAGAATGGGGAAGATTTATCCCTGACAGGACACTTATCTCCGTTTTAAAATGGAGCGGCAGGTGGGATATCTGACCGCAGCTCCATTGATTCTCTTTGGGGCTTCCAGAAAAAAAACAAGAGAAGCGCTCTCAGCCACTGAGGGAATAAATGGATCTGTTGTCAAGTCACATATGTCACTGTAGTCAAATGGAGATAAAAGCTCCACATTCTGCCGATTGGGTCCCAACAGTCAGATCCCCACCAATCAATACATTATTATCACTTATTCTGTGGAGTTTATTCTCATTCAGTTTATTTATTTATTCTCAACAAAAAACCCCTATAAGTGCATCTTTGCTGCTGTGTCCCAAATATTTAATCGCTAATGGAAATAATTTTCTCCCAATTAATAATAAAGAGAGTAAATGACCTCCATACACAATACAATCCACTATATCAAGACCAAATAACTCCACATAAAGGAACAAATACAATCACACAATGTCTAGACTGCATAATACCACAACATAATGACCCAATAATACCACATACAAGAAACAGATACTGCCACACCATGACAGGTTACATTACCAGCATATAGTAACCAAATAATACCACATACAGGGGAGAATACCACCACACCATAACTGGACTACATATTCTACCATATAGTGACCAAATTGTTAGGCGTCAGATTCCTGCAGCTGCACAGCAGGAATCCAGAGCCATGCATCCAGCGGTCTCCCACTCCTCTCCGACCACTCAGGGACCTGCACAGCAATCTCAGCAATCCAGGCACCCTGCTCAGATCAGCTCTCTGGGTCTGGATGTTGCTGCCACCTCTGGACCAGCAATGGTAGCGCAGCCTGCTTTGCAGGAAACCACTCCAGAGGCTAAGTCCTCTCGCCGTGCTACTGGGCATGCCCACGAGACGATCTCCCAGTGGAAATCGGGGGTCACATGCTCAGGTCCTTGTCCTGATCTGATTGGCCCATCTCAGAGGTCTGGAAGGTCCCGGAAGCGCATGGCTATAAAAGGCCCTCGCTAGTATAGGCTATACTTGCTAGATGTGTGAATGGTGACGGATGTATGATTCTGGTGACTGACTCATTTGAAACCCCTTCCCTCTGATATTACGCATGTGGATAGGGAATTAGAGTTATAGTCAGTGCCAGTCAGTGGCAAGCCATACGCCACAGTGCATACCGCACCGCTACACTAGCATCCGAGTGTGATGCCTCATGGCACTGTCGTACAGCGGCAGTAGTTACCGCCACGCTGCAGTTAGCAGGACTTACTGGCATCCGCGGTAGCGATGCCGCATGCACGGTAGGTCAGGACGGACACCGACCTCGGCCTTGGGCCGTGTCCTTTGACCGTATACCGTGTGTGCACGCCAGCTGAGACCAGTGAAGCTAACAGGCTCGGCGTTTATGCTTTATTTGTACTAAAGCGCCTCTGTGAGTTTAACAGAGTCTGCTCTGCACACCTCGGGTGACGTTTAACCCGAGCGCAGTATACCGCCATATAGCGAGTCTGGTGCACCCCGGGCGGCGAACGCACTTCCTATAATTTATATTTAGTGCGTTCCGCCGTCCCTAACACAAATAATACCACAAACTGTGCAAAGAAATACCATCACACCTTGACCGGACCACATATTACCACCACATAGTGACCGAATAATACTGCATACAAGGAACAGAAACCATCACACCATGACCAGATCACATTATCAGCAAATAATAACCAAATAATACCACATACCATTGAGAAATACCACCACACCATAACTGGACTACATATTCTAAAATATAGTGAACAAATAATACCACAAACTGTGCAAAGAAATACCATCACACCATGACCGGACCACATATTACCACCACATGGTGACCAAATAATACTACATACAAGAAACAGAGACCGCCACACTATGACCGGATCACATTACCAGCATATAGCAACCAAATAATAGCACATACAAGGTAGAAATACTGTCACACCATAGCTGGACTACATATTCTACCATATAATGACCAAATAATACCACATACTGTACAAAGAATAAATACCATTACACTATGCCCAGACTACATATTACTACCAAATAGTGACCGAATAATGCTACATAGGCCTCATATAATGCTCCATACAGAATAATGGACCCCATATATTGCTCTGTACAGATTAATGGGACCCATATAATGATCCATATGGAATAATGGGCCCCATGTAATGATCCATACAAGATAATTGGCCCCATATTATGCTTCATACAGAATAAAGGACCCATATAATGCTCCATACAGAATAATGGGCCCCATATATTGCTCCATACAGAATAATGGGTCCTATATATTGTTCCATACAGAATGGGTCCCATATGTTTCTCCATACATAATGTGCCCCTTATATTGCTCCATATTGAATAATGAGCCCCAGATATCTAATATATAAAGCTCAAAGTGTGTATGTATGTATGTGTGTGTGTGTGTGTGTGTGTGTGTGTGTGTGTATGTCCGGGATAGGCATCCACACCATCGCAGCTACAGCCACAAAATTTGGCACAGTCACACGTCTGGACCCCGAGAGCGTCCTAAGCTATGCTGTGAGATGAAATTTTAACCCCGTGCATTCCAATTCACCAAACAATTTTGCCCCTATCTACATAATGGGGAAACAGTGTGTGCGTATCAAGCCCCGCCCCTCATTATGATGTCACAATGGTTGCCATGGCGACGCTGATGTCATCAAGCCCCGCCACTCATTATGATGTCATAATGGTTGACTATGGGATGGAGGATGTGTGATGGGTATATGGGCACTGGACTGTGGGATGGAGGAAATGGTAGACGTGTATATGGGCATGGGCCTATGGGATGGTGGATATGTATGACGGGTATATGGGCACGGGACTATGGGATGGAGGATGTGTGATGCGTATATGGGCACTGGACTATGGGATGGAGGATATGTATGACGGGTATATGGGCACGGGACTATGGGATGGCGGATATGTATGATGGGTATATGGGCTCGGGACTATGGGATGGAGGATGTGTGATGGGTATATGGGCTCTTGACTATGGGATGGAGGATATGTATGATGGGTATATGGGCACGGGCCTATGGGATCGTGGATATGTATGATGGTTATATAGGCACGGGACTATGGAATGGAGGATAATTATAATTTGCTATAACTAACCACAGTTAGTTACTATGCCCGGGCAGCACCGGACTCTTCAGCTAGTTGCTTATATTGCATAACACAGAATTATGGGCCCTATATAATGCTCCATACAGAATGGGCCTCATATAAAGCTCCATACAGAATAATGGGCCCCATATATTGCTTCATACAGAATAATGGGTCCTATATATTGTTCCATACAGAATGGGTCCCATATGTTTCTCCATACATAATGTGCCCCATATATTGCTCCATACTGAATAATGGACCCCATAGAATGCTTCATACAGAATAATGGGCCCCAGATATTGCTTATATTGCATAACACAGAATTATGGGCCCTATATAATGCTCCATACAGAATGGGCCTCATATAAAGCTCCATACAGAATAATGAGCCCCATATATTGCTCCATACAGAATAATGGCCCGATCTAATTCTCCATACAGAATAATGGGACCCATATAATGCTCCATACAGCAAAATGGGCTTCATATAATGCTCCATACAGCAAAATGGGCCTCATATAATGCTCCATACGGAATGGGCCCCATATAATTCTCCACACATAAAAAAATTAATCAAACACTTACCTCTTCTCGTTCCTATGCTGCACCGGCCTCCTCAGTGTCTGCCTCTCTGCACTGCTCAGCACAGCTGTAGTGACATCATCACACCCTCTTTCCTGAAATGTCAGCATCAGAAGATGTCTGAGAGACCAGAGCTATAGAGGATCAAGGTGAGGCAAGTATTGTAAACAGTTTAAAGCACAATGGGTGGGATCCCATAATGTGCTGGGGTCCCCAAAGGCGAGTGAGTACCTCCGCTTGCTCAGGGTCCTGGCACTTGACCGGGTGATGACAGCGGCCCTGAATACAGTGATCACAAGTGACATTATACACTGGAGCTCTGTATATAGCGTATAGTGTACAGGCAATGCAGTGATCACCAATGACACTATATACAGGAGCTCTTTGTATAGTATACAGTGTATAGTGTGCATGTACATGTAATACACTAACTCAGCAGTGACATTTCTAGATGAAGCCCTTCATCTTTGCTTTTCTACTTCATCTGGCACAGACCAACATCACATCTTCCAGCCAGGACTCGTCTCTGCAGACAATAACACACAGTTACCAATATCTGATTGCTTCTTGGGCACATTCCCCAACTTATGCATTATGCCAGATGAAGAAAAAAGTAACATAGTGCCACCCTGCACAGTAACCCGCATATTTCCCTTGTCCTGGCCCCCAGATGTGCATGCTAGCCCCCCATATATTCATTCTTGTTCCATGTGTCCCTTGTCCTGACCTCCACATGTGAATCCTGCCCCCAATATATCCATCCTGTACCCCATATGTACATCCTTGCACCCCCGTATCTTCATCTTGGCCCCATATGTCCCTTGTCCTGGCCACCACATGTGCACCCTGGCCCACCCATATATCCATCCTGTCCCCCATATGTGAATCCTGCCCCAACCCTCATATGTCCATCCTGGCTCCAATACCATGCAGCATCCACAGAAGGAACAACAAAGAAAAAAAAAGGTTCCTCTTACTTTTCTGTGCTCCTGGCAACTCGTGGCATCCAATTTTTATAGATGCGGCAAGGTTGTATTAAAATTGACGCCGACCTAGCAGAGACTGGCAGCTGATGTGAGTGCACTCTTCGCAGGAAGTGCATGACAGTGACGTTATATGCCAGCGATGTCAGTCACACAAACATCAACTTCATCTCGACGTGCGACGCAGTGGTTCAGGTAATGAACGCTGTGCGTGTGCACCCCTGAGGCATACGCTGCCTCTGCTTTTAAAGGGCCCATGCCCCTAAAAAAGCAGACTTTTTTTTATTCTTCCCTCTCTCTCTGTCGTTCACAGCAAGGGCCCACTGGGGATTTCCCTGATACCCTGCCAGGCCAGTCCGACCCTGCCTAGGTTAGCAGCCACAGCTAAAGTCTGCCAATGGTGGTTGGTATAGTAATCAAGGAGCTCAGTGCCTACAAGCTCTATTGGATTTGGGCACCTTAAATGCTGCAGATGCAAGACTACTGCTGCTTGGTGCTTTGGACAGCGCACAGTTCAGGCCAAGAGCACAACGATGCCAGTGGTCAGAATTGTCATTTTTGCCAGAGCTATATATGTGTATATATATATATATATATATATATATATATACAAAAAATAAAATATATATAGATTTTTTCTTATTTTATTTTTTTAAAGTTATCCACACTCAAGCTGATGGCCTAAATGAGTGTACAGAAAATACAGGTTAGCATCTTGGGGATTTTTTTTCGGCGGTAGTGAATAATGGCCACTGGGAAGCATCAGTGTACAAGGTGATGCGGTTTGATGTCTTGTCCTTATCTTGTCTAATGCCAGGTGAAGAATGAACTCCCGTCTGCTAATTTGACTCCCAGTTGCTGTTCTATAGAGTATTCTTGTGCTATAACAGCTAAATCAAGTACATTACAAAACACCTGAACAGGTCATCGACAGCTTCCAGATTTTGTGGTGTACTTTCGAGCCATCTCGTCTACTTTGTCAGTTCCAATCTTTGCTTTATTGTAAAATGTTACCGTTTCCATTTTTTTCTTGTAGTTTCCAACTTCTTCATCTAGTTGAAGCCTATTGAGCAAAATGATATTCTTATTTGACTTACCTTGGTAAACTACAAGAGTGATTTCACCATTCTTCATCAAAGTAGTTTAACATGTATTTGTTCTTTTTTTTTGCCAAAGATGGAATTTCTTTCCTTGCATGATTCATCATTCTCAAAACGCTTGTTCTTTTTGCTTTTCAGAGTATTGACAAGTTTCAATGAGGTGAAAAACTTATCTGTAGTAACATTTCGTACGTTGTTCAAAAATCGATCCGTTAGTTTGAGAACAATATGTTCTGTAAGGCTACTTTCACACATCAGGTTTTCGGCGTCAGGCGCGATCCGGCGTCGTGCCGGAATGCCGGATCTGGCAAATGTTTTGTAAAACCTGATGTGCCGGATCCGGTTTTGTGCCGGATCTGTCTTGTTCTTGACAGACAAAACCGGATCCGTCTCATCCGGTTCATCCGTTTTTCTATCCGTTTTTCGACGGATTACGCCGGATCCGGTTTTTAAAATTGACCCTTGTGGCCTTCCGAACGGGATTGGCTACTGGAAAACTATATATAGCATGTTCCTACAGCCCTTCTTTGACAGGTTGTAGAGGAGAAAGTGCAGGTTGGAGAGAAGAGCAAGTTACTGGCGAAGATGGATGTTGTCATTGGAAATATTACCACTAGAAGTTCTGTGACGGTTTCAGTAATGAGGGACAATTTTGCACTATACTTTATGTCACCTCAAGGCAGAGTACACTGGCAGGATGACAGAGTGTGAAAGATTTGTGCCCTAACCAAACTTGTGTACCTTCTGGACCAACAGTATATACCTTTGCCAACCAAAGTTGGCTATCTTGTCATGGTCTTACTATTTTTAGCTTTAGGCCACAGGTGTGTACCTGGTTGTGTTTTATGCAAAGTATTTCACCTTTTAACAAAAGTTGTGTACATTGTTAGGAAATCACCAACAATAAACACAACTTTTCAGGTGAAATACTTTGCTTCAAACACAACCAGGAACACAACTGTGGCAAAAAGCTAAAATTTACCCACAGTTATATACCTGGTTTTGAATACCTTTTTACCTTTTAAATACTCTGTATTTAACCTTTTTTTTAAACATATTTCGCCGCAGAAAGAAATGACAGACAACCAGTGTAAATAATTTAACTTTTATTTAAAATATTTTTTTTTGTGTAAACTGTTTTTAAAGTTAAAAAAACTTTTTTAATAAAGGTTTGAAACCAACCAAATGGGCATTTTTATTACAAAAAAAACATAACTCGGTGTAGTGTGGGGTGGAAATACTGCTGGAGGGGCTGCGGGACACTTCGACAATGGGAGTGTGGAGAGAGGACTGGGATCGTGGTGGGGAAGGAACAGTTAGAGGTGATGGTGTGGAAAAATCTACAGAATGGGTGGACATGTGGGAGGCAGAAGAGGTGGTGGGCGGTGGAGTGGAGGGTTGGGCAGGGACTGTAGGAGCAGATGATGTTGATGGAAAGTTGTATGGGGAAGGAGTTTGGTACGGGGAAGGAGTTTGGTACGGGGCAGGTTGCTGGAAGTGGGGAGATGTCTGGTACTGGGGAGGTTGCTGGTACTGGGAAGGTTGCTGGTACTGGTGAGGTTGCTGGTATGTAATAGGAGGGGGAGGATGGAAAGTGGCTGGAGGGGGTGCAGATGTAATAGGAGGGGGAGGATGGAAAGTGTCTGGAGGGGGTGCAGATGTAATAGGAGGGGGAGGATGGAAAGTGGCTGGAGGGGGTGCAGATGTAATAGGAGGGGGAGGATGGAAAGTGGCTGGAGGGGGTGCAGGTGGAGGAACTACAGTGGTGGGAGGTGGAGGTTGGGAGGTAACCTGCTGTAGAGCACCGTGGCACGAATGCATTACATGCATCTGCTGGGTAGGAGATAGTGTTGCCATGCGCTCCACAACAGACCTGAAAAAGGTGTGGTTTGGCGAAGATCTTGCTTCTGAATGCATGGCTTGCAGAAGTGTCTTCACCTCCAGAATGCTGGAGTTGATCTGCTGAAAGCCTGCGGAGATTTGCTCTGACAAGACTTTTAGACAGTTCTGGAAAGATGCATTCAGATGCAAGAACTCTTGCGCATAACTCTTTTCCTGACCCCTCTGCCGCTGCCGCCCAGTACCCGCAGGTGTACTAGAGGTGGCAGGGGCAGAAGGGTGAGGTAAAGGGAAAGCGATCTCCTCACCAGCAGCTTCATGTAATGTAGGCGGCCACGATGCTCCTGTGCTGGTGGATGGGACAGATGGGTCGAATGTGTGGGAAGGCTGGGAAGGTGCAGATGTACCAGGGCGGTCGAAGTGTCCCTCGGTGCCGGTCTCCTCAGGGATCGCCTCAGAAGGGTCCAATCGTGCAGGCTCCCGAGTGCTGGTCACCGTGCTGTGGAATAAAGAGAAAAAAAAACAATTAAAATACTGACATGGTATGGCCCTGGCTGAAAAAAAAAAGTTACATCTAACATTTTTTTTCACATGTGGTGTGTAATATTTACCTTCTAGTGACCATTGTTTCCCGGAGGAACGACAGGGCTTGTGCGTACTTGTACTTGCTCCTGCGTCCTCCAGATCCACTCGGGGCCCGCATCTCTTTATTGAACTCCTTCTTGAAACGATCCCTCACAGACCGCCACCGATTCACAATTCTGTTCCCTGAAACGAGAAAGGAGTGGTTAGTATACAACATCAGTGTTTCACAAACTCCAGTCCTCATGGTCCCCAGGGGTCATGTTTTCAGGATTTCCATAGTAAATAGAAATCCTGAACACATGATCCGTGGGGACCACGAGGACTGGAGTTCGGGAAACACTGGTTTACATCAAGCAACCGGTACTGTATATACTTACGCTCTTTAATCTGGGCCCGAACATCGAGGTCCTCCCAGCGGCCCACAAGGAGCGAACAGATTTCCTCCCAGAGTCGTCGGGTAACGATCAGGTCAGCGTGGCGGCGGTCAGCCATATTCCAGAGCGGCTCCTTTTCTCTGACGAGATCGATGAGGTGGTCCACATCGAGTCCTCCATCCTCACCGTCAGAGTCGGGAGCACGCTATGAAGGCTGTTAAAGAAAAAGACAAAAATAACATAATTAGCCTCCACAAAAGAAATGAAATAAAAAGTGCAAAAAAACAAAGCAAAAATATTTATACTTACACGCTGGTGACCGCCGCGTTGCTGTCGCCGACGACCCTGGGAGGCACTGCGAGGACCTCTTGGCCAAGCACCAGGTTGGGAAGACTAGAGAAGAAAACAAAAAATGTTATGTCTTTGGATGTAGGCATTTGTTTGCTGTGTGTGGTCTGCAGAACATTGTTTTCTATGTGTTGTGTGTAGTGTGATGTTGTGTTTCTGCGTTTGATGCAAAAAACTTACCAATTGTGAGCCCACTCCAAGTGTCTGTCCACCCCTTCCTTCTTCTTCTGGGAGCTCCTCTTCATCTTGTGAATCCTGTTTTGAAATAAAAGGCAATGAATAGACATATATTACAGAGATGATGGATTTTGGAAATAAAAACTTACCGTCAAACGCTGATGATGCGAGGGAGGGCTCCCAGAAGAAGATGTGCTGTCCTGTTGATGGCCAGACTCCATGGCTGTGGGTATTGCTGCTGCTGTTGCTGCTGCCAGTGATGCCATTTCTGCTGCTGCTGCTGCTGCATCTCTTGGGCGGCTGTTGAATAAAGAGAAACAAAGGGCCAATGAATATCTTGATATTCCATGGCCCTAGTTTGGAGGAATGGGGGATTTGATAATTACCGTCTCTCATCTGCTGCTGGCCTCCCCTCCTCAGCATGTTCCATTTGCTGCTCCATTTGGGGTGGTGGTGGTGCTGATGGTGCTGCAGTGGTCTCCTGCCTTCTCCTGCTGCGCTTGGTTGCTTTCTTGGGTGGCATGTTGGGTGTGGCTGTGGGTCCCACTGTCTTGCTTTTATATATGTCTTGTGGGCAGAGCTACTGAGCATGCTCAGACCAAAAAAAACGGATCCGGCCACCGGATCCGGCTTTCGCCGGATCAGGCGCATTGCGGCGCTCATAGGCTTTCATTCTGTGAAAAAGCCGGACGCGCCGGATCCGGCGTGTCCGGGTTTTTCGCCGGAGACAAAAAACGTTACAGTAGCCGTTTTTTCCAGATGCCGGATCGCGACACATTGCCGGATCCGGCGAAAACCGGATGAACCGCATGGCCATCCGGCGCGATCCGGCGCAAATGCAAGTCAATGGGGGGGAAACCGGATCCGGCATTGCATTTCGCCGGATCCGGTTTATGTCAAAAGCGCCGGATCGCGCCTGACGGCGAAAACCTGATGTGTGAAAGAGGCCTAAGAGACTGATCAACCAGTCGTTATTCATCTTTTCCCAAATATGGAAACCCATTTCAGAGGTATTTGGATTCTATGTCAGCTACTAGCCAGAATTTTATTCCAAATTTGTCCAGCTTATTGGCTATATATTGGGTGATAGGACATCTTGATTTAGTTGGAAAAAGCTGTTCATCACATGTCAGGTTTTGTCGAAGTTTGTAACACAGGTTGCAATTTCCAATGAAGCAATTATACACTTCAGAAAATAAAGCAAATTTGTCATTCTTCAATTCTTCTTGGCATATTGTCCTGAAAGAAGCGAGGACCCCAAGTACTTGACCACAAGGTTTTTGCAGAAAGACCATTTCCATTATATGCGCCCCGCACATATAATATTGCAATAAATGCACCAAACTTAATTAGAGAAACTGTCCATTTATCATCTTCAAGCTTCTGATGAGTCTCCGTTTCCGTAAATTTTTTTATGTGTTGAAGTACATGATCATCAATTAACAACCTCGACACACTTGATACATTCCTATTGATGGTCTTCTATTTGGTATAAGGGTTGGGTCCAGATGTTTCTCAAAGTATGTTTTGTTGGGACAGTCGGCCACAAGAAGCAGAAGCTTTTTGTACAACTTCCCACACAGTTTTATTGTGACAAGTCTCGTTATGACCTACAGCAGCAGGTGGAATGTCCACTGTACCATTCTTTCTCCCTCCATAGCCAACATCTTGTGGTTGAGTCCCTCTTCTTCTACCTCTCCATAATTGTGGTGTTGCCATTCATCTTGTTGATGTTGTAGAACGTCCATCATCCATAATATTCAATATTGTCAATTGTATCACTGGTACTGCTTGACTCTGATTCTTCAGAAATGTCATGAGGAAAATATTCTTCATCAGTGAGTCTATTTGTTCCTGATTTTCTTCTTCTGACTAATTTTCAGTTAAATTCAGAAGACATTTCAAAATTTTGCAATTTGTTAGACTTTCTGTTTACTCATGCTTCAAATGTATGTTGCAAAAAGTGACCTGTAAGATCTAAGAAGTAATAAAATTGAATTGTACAAACATGCGGAGTTGTAACCTCAACTGTAATGTTTGCTACTGATATGCAGGCAAAAATTGCTAGTAGATACATGGATCAAACATATTCAGATAAGTTTAGACAAAGCAAAATGCAGAATCATCCCTGATATGCAATGACACGATTATATTCTACAATTAGGGAAAAGTACTGTGATTTTCTGTACTCTGTAATATTAGGTGTATTGTCTTCTACTACTATTTTGAATGGGATCAATTTGACCCCTTCAGTACTCATAGGTATGAACTGTAAAATCTGGGCCTTTGAAAAAATTACAATTCATTTTTTGCATCCTAAAATATACACTACCATGAATAAATAAAAGTCACAAAAAACTCAGAACTCAATTGTTAAAATTTTAGAAATCATAAGACAAATAAGTAGCAAAAGGGTGAAAATGACCCCTCCGGGTCTCTCATATTTGAAGGGGCCTTCTCCCAACAGCAATTTAAAGATCTTTCCACAGGTGTTCAGTGGCATTTAGCTCCAGACTCATTGCTGGCCACTTCAGAATTCTCCAGCGCTTTGTTTCCATCCATTTCTAAGTACTTCTTGAAGTGTTACTTGAGGTCATTGTGCTACTGAAAGACTTATGATCACCTAGGATGCAAATCCAATTTTCTGACACTGGGCACTACCTGCGACCCAAAATCCTTTAGTAATCTTCATGTATTTCTTGCATACAGTCAGGGCATCCAATGCCAGTGGCAGCAAAAAAAAAAATATTTTTGAACTTCTACCAGACAGTAGGTACTGTGTTCTTTTCTTTGTAGGCCTCATTCTGTTTTCGATAAAAAGTACAATAATGTACTTTCTCAAAAAGCTCTATCTTGGTATCATCTGTCCTCAAGATGCTTTCCCAGAAGGAAATTGGCTTACTCACATATACTTTGAGTCTAACATACAGTCTAACTTTTTTATGTCTTTGTGTCCACAGTGGGGTCTTCCTGGGTCTTGTACCATAGCGTTTCATTTCATTCAAATGATGACAGATAGTTCACGCTCATACTGATGCACCCTGAGCCTGCAGGACAGCTTGAATTTTTTTGGAACATGATTGGGGCTGCTTACCTACCATCCAGACCAGGGGCGGACACTGACAGCTTGGGGCCCCTGTGCAAGAAATGTATCTGGGCCCCCCTCCTTTTATGGTGACAAAGCTACATATATATATTATATATAGCCACACACATTTATATATCACATAGTCTCCTTTATTATGTATATTGCCATCCCTTATTATACAGTGCTCTCTCTTGTTATGTACAGCACCGTCCCTTACATATTGGATTATATAGAGCCCTGTTTTTATTACATACCGTCCAGTCTTGTTAGCTGTATAATGCAATGATGGCTGATGGAGCATGGGAAAGTTTCTTTTCTAATGGAGGAGCTGATGGACTTGTAGTCTGTAGATAGAGCCGACAGCACACAGATATATTCAGCAGGATGCATGCTCCAAAAGTCCCAGGATCCAGTAGGACAAAAAACTCAAGCGAACCAGAAGAAGCAACAGCATCTAAACCGGGTGAAAAAAACTCCAAAGATTCTTTATTCTGCCATCAGTACATCAGTACAACGTTTCGACCATAACATGGTCTTTTCAAAACGTTGCACTGATGTACTGATGGCAGAATAAAGAATCTTTGGAGTTTTTTTCACCCGGATTAGATGCTGTTGCTTCTTCTGGTTCGTTTGGACTTGTCTGGTCACGAGCTGCTCCATCAGCAGTCATATTTTATTTAACAAGAGAGGGGACTATGTAGTAAAAGAGGGCTCTGTGAAAAACAAAAATAACAAGAATACACTATGTAAGAGACAGCATTGTACATAACAGCAGAGGAAGCTATATAATAAGGGACGGCATCATATATAACTGGAGAGGATGGTACGTAATAAGGAGCGGTGTTATACATAGCAAAAGAGGAAACTATGTACCTAAAGATGGTGTTATACATAATAAGTGAGTACACTGTATACCAAGGGACTGTGTTAGACATAATAAGTGAGTACACTATATACTAAGGGACTGTGCTATACATAAAAAGTGACTACACTATATATTGATGATATTATTCAACAATTTTGGTTCTCAAGTCCTCAGACAATTCTCTTCTCCTCTTTCTGTTCTCCATGCTTAGTTTGGCCCACACAGACACACAATGCAAAGACTGAGTCAACTTCTCCCCTTTTTATTTGGCTTCAGGTGTGATTTTCATATTGCCTGCACCTGTTATTTGTCACAAGTGGGTTTAAACAAGCATCACATGCTTGAAACAAAGTTATTTACCCACAATTTTTTCAGGCTCATTTTTGTGGTTTTGCGTGAAATTATGTCCAGTTTGCCTTTTTTCTCTTTTTTGTGTTTTTCCAATACACATAAAGGAAATAAACATGTGTATAACAAATCATATGTAATTGCAATAATTTTCTGGGAGAAATACGGTACTTAGTTTTCTGGAACTATTTCAAGGGTGTCAACACTTTCGGCCATGTCTGTATTTGAGGAAAACAGAAAAAAAACTATTAATAATTACCGTATATACTCGAATATAAGACGAGATTTTCAGCCCAAAAAATTGGGCTGAAAGTCCCCCTCTCGTCTTATATTCGAGTCATATACAAAGGGGGTCGGAGGGGGCGGACGTGTCAGGTCATACTTAGCCGTCCTGACGCTGTGTCTTGAGCCCCCAGCTTCTCCCCATGCTCTCTCTTCCTGCCTTCAGCGGTCACGTGGTGCCGCTCATTAAAACTCATGAATATGCGCATATTCATGAGTTTTAATGAGCGGTACCACATGACCGCTGAAGGCAGGAAGAGAGAGCGCGGAGAAGCTGGGGGCTCAAGACACAGCGTCAGGATGGGTAAGTATAGCGATACTCACCTGTCCTGCATCCATGGCTGCTTGCTGCTGTCTGTCATCGGTCAGTGACTTCAGACAGCAGAGGGCTCGGTGAAGTGGTTAGTGCGTGCCGCGCCCCCTGCAGTCTGAACGTCACTGACTGATGACGTGGCAGATAGCGGTGAGCAGCCATGGACGCAGGACAGGTGAGAATCTGACACCCAGCGACGGAGAGGTGAGTATGTCATTTTTTTATTTTTACATGCAGCAGCAGCATGGGGGCAGCATATGAGGGAACAATCTATGGAGCTTCTTATGGGGCAGCATATGAGGGAACAATCTATGGAGCTTCTTATGGGGGCAGCATATGGGGGAATAATCTATGGAGCTTCTTCTGAGGACACCATATGGGGGAATAATCTATGGAGCATTTCCCACCCTAGACTTATACTCGTGTCAATAAGTTCTCCCAGGTTTTTGAGGCAAATTTAGGGGGGTCGACTTATACTCGGATCGACTTATACTCGAGTATATACGGTATATAATATTTTAGCCTACCATTGCCACTTTCTAATTAACTATTGTATAATAGCAGACAAGTGATGCCATGAAAATTTTCACAATTAGTTTCAAGTACCTTCATCGTCATACTTTTTGCATACATTTTTTAAATGTTTTCTGTCCTTGAAACTACATTTGTGTGTCTGGATGTGAAGCAGTTCTATCGATTGATTTCTCGGTATGTACTGCTCTTCTGGAGAGCACAGTCCCTGCAGTTTACCGTATTTTTCGTTTTAAAAGACTATCCGGATTATAAGACGCATCGCAAATTTTGAGGAGAAAAATAGGAAAAACTTTTTTTTTAATAAAATGGTGGTGCTTCTTATAATCCAGGCGTCTTATTGCTTACCACTCTGTCCCCCGGTGCTGCCACCAGCTCTGTCCCCCGGTGCTGTCGCCCACTCTGTCCCCGGGGTGCTGTCGCACACTCTGTCCCCGGGGTGCTGTCGCCCACTCTGTCCCCGGGGTGCTGTCACCCACTCTGTTCCCGGGGAGCTGTCGCCCACTCTGTTCCTGGGGTGCTGTCGCCCACTCTGCACCTGGCGCTCCTGGGTGCTGCTGCCGCCGCGCTGGGTCCCCGGGTGCTGCTGCGGCCGTGCTGTGTCTCCCAGTGCTTGCCCCTGCCGGGCTCTGTCCCGTGCTGCGTGGGGGGCTCTGCCGTTCCATCCATGCCTGTGCGGTGGATTGCTTCTGGGAAAATGACTGCCGCGCAAGCGCAGATGGAGATCTCGGCACTGAAATCTCGGGAGCGCTGAAATCTCATCTCCCAAAATTTCAATGCCGAGATCTCCATCTGCGCTTGCGCGGTGGCCATTTTCCCGGAAGCAATCCACCGCACAAGCATGGATGGAATGGCAGAGCCCCCCACGCAGCACAGGACAGAGCCCAGCAGCGGCAAGCACTGGGGGGACAGCGCGGCGGCGGCAGCACCCGGGGGACCCAGTGCGGTGGCAGCACCCGGGGGACCCAGCGCGGCGGCGGCAAGTAACAGACACCTGCAGCGGCAGCACAAAAAAAGGTATATTCGCATTGTAAGACGCACCCCTATTTTCCCCCCAAAATTTTGGGGAAAAAAGTGCATCTTACAAAGCTAAAAATATGGTAATTGAAATCTGTAGGCATTTATTTGTTGTTGAAGCAACATATTTTTTTTTGTATTCTGCAAATGTTTAATAAGTTCTCAAAAAAGTTCCTCTACGGAATGTCTTATAAGAGTCATTCATATCCTCCAGGTATTTTCATGACTTTATCATTGGCCACAGGGCTCAGGTTTCAGCGGGTTTATTATTTTGTTAGCATGTTACATAGTTAATATATTGTCTGGTATCAAATGATGCAACTGATTTCATATGGGCCAGTGTTCTGGTAATACTATACTGAGGAGCAGTCTTAATACTGAGGAACCTGGCAAAAATATCAGGTTTTCCTAGAAGAAGGAAATCTACAATACACACCTCTATTCAGTCCACTGGAATCTGTGCTAATGTCTGTTAACAACCGCAAACTGACTAGTTAGTCGTTCTGCATATTTTTAGCAAGTACCGATGTTTACCGAATTTTAGCAGTGTGTAAAATACACAATGTGAGGATTCCACTGCTTCTCAGTTTGAGCAGTGACTGCTGATATTCAACTTGCATACTTGGAGTCATATGCTGACTAGATTCTCATCCACATGTCTCAATGTTCAACTGAGAGAAACAGATGAGAAACTAGTCAGCATGTGACCCCCAACTATGCAAATCGTACACTTGAGGTCACATGATGACTAGAGATGAGCAGATCTGACAAAATTCAAATTTGTGGATTTTTCTAGGAAATTTGATTTACAGCATATATATTCTCCATAGAATAAATGTTTCTTATTAAGCTCAGGGATCTTTACACATTCCAGAGCATAATAAATGTAAAATGTAAAAAGATTAAAAAAAATAATTATTCTCACCTCATTCCTAACCTCCCATTATTGCTCCCTGACCTCTATCTGGTCATTCAAGCCTCCGCTACATCTCTTGCCCGGTATTCACTCTAGGCTGGAAATTCAGGATGTGAGTAGGTCCTGATACTGTCACGCTAATTGTGGGAAAGACTAAGTGCAACACGAAGGAATGAGGGGAAGGGAGCCCAACACTGGGGAAGGGGGGAGTGGGGACCCCTAGGCACATCTAATGTCACCCTGTCTGTCTTAAACATCCCTAGATTTCAGAAAGGCAGATTTTAAGGGATTCAGAAAGAGAATTGGAGGGATCCAATGGCTGGATATCCTTAAAGACAAAAATGTCCAGGAAGGATGGGAAATCTTGAAAAATGAAATTCTCAAAGCACAATTGTTAACAATTCCGAAAAGAGGGAAGAATAGGAAGCATTTAAGGAAGCCAGGATGGATGAACACAGAACTTAAGCACATGCTAAAAAAGAAGAAAAAAATGTTTATAAAATGGAAAGAGGGAGGCATATCTAAAGAAGAATATAATGCTGTCTGCAGAACCTGCAGGGCACAAATTAGATTACTAAAGCTGACAATGAATTGAGGCTTGCAAGAGATGTCAAAAGCAATAATAAAGGATTTTGGGGATATGTCAAAAGTAAAAGAAA
The DNA here is from genome assembly GCF_039654945.1 of Dendrobates tinctorius. Classification (NCBI taxonomy): domain Eukaryota; kingdom Metazoa; phylum Chordata; class Amphibia; order Anura; family Dendrobatidae; genus Dendrobates; species Dendrobates tinctorius. Next base: position 37,885,378 of record NW_027361738.1, read on the forward strand.
AGTCAAAGATGCAATAGGATTTTTACAGGATGAAAATGATGAAATAGTAAGACAGGATGTTGAGAAGGCCGAACTTTTAAATTCCTATTTTGCATCTGTTTTCTCTCAGAAAGGAAATGTAACATCAACTGTTCTTCACTGTCCTATTAAGGGAATAGAAGAATCCAGGATATCTATAAACAGAAAGATAGCGAGGAAACTCTTAGCTAACCTAAATGAATTCAAGTCTCCAGGTCCAGATGAATTACACCCCAGAGTACTGAAGGAGCTAGCAGAAGAAATTTTTGAACCCCTCTCCATAATCTTTGAAAATTCTTGGAGAACAGGAAAAGTCCCAGAAGACTGTTGTTCCTATCTTCAAAAAGGGGAAGAAGGTGGACCCGGGCAACTATAGGCCGGTGAGTCTGACTTCTATACCAGGAAAGATCTTTGAACAAATAATTAAACAACATGTATGTCATTACCTGGATAAGAACGAAGTGATTAAACAGAGTCAGCATGGGTTTGTAACTAATAAGTCATGTCAGACTAACTTAATTTCCTTCTATGACGGAATCACTGATTGGGTGGATCAAGGAAATGCTGTAGATATAGTATATCTTGACTTCAGCAAAGCATTTGACAAAGTATCTCATACAATCCTTATTGAAAAAATGACTAAGTATGGAATGGACAAGGCAACTGTTAGGTGGATTCATAACTGGCTTTGTGATCGGACCCAAAGAGTGGTCGTAATTGGCTGCACATCCAGTTGGAAGAATGTCTCAAGTGGGGTACCACAGGGCTCTGTCCTGGGCCCTGTATTGTTCAACATCTTTATCAATGATTTAGATGAAGGAATTGAGGGTAAACTGATTAAATTTGCTGATGACACAAAGCTAGGAGGGATAGCTAATACTAGAGAAGAGAGAGAGAGGATTCAAAAAGATATAAATAAACTGGAGAAGTGGGCAGCAACTAACAGAATGGTTTTTAACAGGGAAAAATGCAAAGTACTACATCTGGGCAATAAAAATTAAAAAAGCATATACAGAATGGGAGGAATAGGGCTAAGCAACAGCACATGTGAAAAAGACTTGGGTATACTAATAGATCACAGACTGAATATGAGTCAACAGTGTGATGCAGCAGCAAAAAGGCAAATGCAATTCTAGGATGTATTAACAGAAGCATACAGTCTAGATCATGTGAAGTCATTATTTCCCTCTACTCCTCTTTTGTCAGACCTCATCTGGAATATTGTGTCCAGTTTTGGGCACCACATTTTAAAAAAGACATCAACAAACTGGAGTAAGTTCAGAAAAGAGCGACCAGAATGGTGACCGGTCTGCAAACCCTGTCTTATGAGGAATGGTTGCAGGATTTGGGAATGTTTAGCTTGCAAAAGAGAAGACTGAGAGGAGACTTAATAGCTGTCTACAAATATCTAAAGGGCTGTCACATTGTAGAAGGATCAACTTTATTCTCATTTGCACAAGGAAAGACTAGAAGCAATGGGATGAAACTGAATGGGAGGAGACACAGATTAGATATTAGAAAAAACTTTTTGACAGTTAGAGTGATCAATGAGTGGAACAAGCTGCCATGAGAAGTGGTGAGTTCTCCTTCAATGGAAGTCTTCAAACAGAGGCTGGACTGACATCTGATTGGGATGATTTAGCGAATCCTGCTTTGAGCAGGGGGTTGGACCAGATGGCCCAGGAGGTCCCTTCCAACTCTACGATTCTATGATTCTATGATTCTATGTTTCTATATAGGGTCTGCACCAATCGCCAAGCAGGAACCTAATTCCTGCCTGACCCTAGTGATAAGCCCTGCTTAGGGACGGATGGGATGTGCACTAGCTAATCCCCATACAACTGTAAAGACAGATTGGGATAGACAAACATGGGGACACTTATCTTGAGAAGACTTAGAGATCTCAGAGATGTAACACAGACGTCCTCCAGCAACACCAAAGAGGAAGATAGCTGACAGCTGTAGCTCCAAGCCTCAACAATGGAAATATCACCGGCAACTCCCAGCAGCAGGCTGGGAGTTTATAAATACCAAGGTCCAGGTGTGTCAATTAGAGCCGGAGAAAGGTTACCACTGGGTCAAAGAGTCAGAAGGGTTAAGAAGGTGTTGTAGTGATGGCACCCATATCTCCTCGGGGGTCCCGTCTGGGTCCCCTCTCTCGGTCCGCTCCCCACTGCCTGACCTCGGTCCCTGGCTTTCCTCCTGCTGCTGCTTCCTGGCGGGCAGCCATCTGGTTTCCGGGTATAACTCTGAGGGTGCGCATTCCAGGTCTCTTAAAGAGACAGCGCGCATTTTTCAAAAATGCTCCGAACCAATGATAGAACAGTGAGTACTATTTCTGGCTACTTTGCCATAGAGTAGGTGTCGGAGCAACAAGTGTTTCCTGTTGCTAGCTTCCGGTTCCTTGTACTGTTGTGCCTACTTTTCTGTCTGAGTACCACCAGTGTCCGGCCAGTATCCTGCTAACACTGTTTGTCTTCTCAGACTGTCTGCCACTCGCCATCCCATTAACCAGAATGACAACACTCCGGCTCAACACCCTGGATGACATCTGAACTGCCTGTACCAGTTCCGTCCTGCTCAGCCGCTTGCCGTAGGTCAAGCCCACTTCTACCTGCTATCTCTGCCAGCCCACCTGTTCTACTGGACCAGCTGCCACATGTCCGGGGTCTAACTGGAGGTAGCACCTGCGTCCCTCGGACATTCCAATCTGACCCTGCTCGGGGGCTCTCGCATAGTCATGCCCCCTTCGAAATACCCCGGACCGTTGTCATGTGGTTCCACTAAAATAGCAATAAACAAATGTACACTGCAATATCTGTGCTTCTGCTTCCATTTGTTACAGGTGTCTCCAAAGTCAAACGCAGAGACCTTCTGTAGCTTGATGCAGTGCCACTGTCTGCAGCTTCTGACATACCCGTGATAGATACATGCGTGGAAGCCCCCACCCAGAGAGACTGAAAATGCTGCCTGACAGAGGCAAGGAGGAATAGAAAGCAGGCACAGAGTAGGAGGGTTGGCCGGAAAATTGAGTGGTGAGATGAGTATTGTTTTTCTCTTTTAAACCTTTTTCAGGCCTTCTGTTGTTCAGCAATATGGCACTTGAACCTGACCACCATTTTGCTGACTTTGACCAGAACGGATATTTTTGGAAATTTGAGTGAAATTCAATTTCACTAGAACAAAACCCAGCCATCTCTAATGATGGCTGTTCAAAGTAGCAAGTAGAGCTAAATCTTAGCTGTGGTTCTAACATAATGATAGAATTTAGGAAACAGCAGTACTTGACAAATATTTCTCCAGAAATCGAGAACCTCTTTAAAGGGAACCTGTCATTAGATTTATGCTGCCTAAAGCATTAGCTGCCAAGTTTGTTTAACTCTGAAATAGTGCGCTATTTCAGAGAAAACATACTTTAAAGAGCCAGCTGGGGGTTATAGTGAGAAAGTTGGCTAGTCTGATGACATCCATGGTGGGCTTTTCTCCTTCCCACATCAGTTGATTGACAGTTTTCTCCCTATGTAGAAACATGTCAGTGACCTGTCAATCATGGATGGCAAAGTATTATTGAGGAGTTCAACTCTAAATAGTTGGTGGTTCGTGTCACTTGACAATCCTGTGTGGTAAGGGAAGGGTCAGCGATTCATCATTTGTGTTTTCTACCAATTGTATTCACCATGAATGAGGATAGTAGAATTAAAGTTGGAAAATTCACAGGGTCTTTATAATGAAATTGTGGTCCTAGATTTTTGAATAGTTGGTCTGAGTGTGGATTTTGGAAACAACCGAGTGGGCTGCACAAAAATATTTCCATAGTTCCCCCTACAGGTGAATGGGAATTAGCTATATATACTATGCTGGTTCTCTAACTGTTCATTTCCATGGGATTTACAGAAATAACAAAGCAAAGCTCTTTTAGCTTTTTTTTAATAGCCCAATCCACATGTGGCTTGCACAAGACTTGGATATGGCTGAAAGCCCAAAGGACCTGGGTTATATGAGTTTCGACTGCTTTTTTACTAGTAATATAAAATAATACATTCCAATCATTTTCAAAATAATATCAGACATATTTAACCATGACTAGAGTTGAGCGATACCAGCCGATACTTGAAAATATCGGATCGGAATGGATCGGCCGATCTTAAAAAAAAGTATCGGTATCGCCGATTCCGATACCGGGAACCAATGCAAGTCAATGGGGCCAAAATATCGGAATTAAAAAAAAACCTTTCTTTCCTTGTAGGTTAATTCTACATGAAGAAAAACAACTAAGAATAATGTAGAATGTATTGTGGGAGGTGGAGGAGACATTAAAGCCATAGAGGTTTAGCCCAATCAAATGGAATAGCAGGAATTAAACTTTTTTTTTTAAAGATGTTAGGAGTTACAAAGATATTGACTATGTTAGCCTCATTTATATTTTGCCAGACATGTATGTCTTCTTCTTCTACTTCCTTTTTTTACATTCTTCTTCTTCTTCTTCTACTTCCTTTTTTTACATTCTTCTTCTTCTTCTTCTACTTCCTTTTTTTACATTCTTCTTCTTATTCCTTTTTTTACATTCTTCTTCTTCTTCTTCTACTTCCTTTTTTTACATTCTTCTTCTTCTTCTTCTTCTTCTTCTTCTTCTTCTTCTTCTTCCTTTTCTTACATTCTTCATATTCTTCTTATTCAACAATTATTATTCTACATATTCAGCTTCTTCATCTTCTTCCTATTCTTCTTCATCATATTCTTGTTTGTGTCAGGCATTCCTGTAGTTGTTATCTAGAAAAGTTAGAAGTTTACACCTTCCGTTCTGCCTGTCACAAAAGATTTACAACAGGATTTGTCCGCGTTCAGTTTGGCCTGCAGAAGCAGGCCTTTTCCAGGGGCACCACGAGGAGGAACGGACTCACCCCCATACACTGCTTAGTCTTCTTCTGCTTATAAATAAGATAATATCATTTGCTCAGAGTATTAGTCTTATGCTTAATGTTCTTCTGCTTTGTTTTTTTTATGCTTCTTTGTCTTCTCTCTCTTGTTGTTCTGCATCTTGGTGGTTGTCTTCCTGTTCTTTGTCCTCTTGAACCAGCTGACGGTACTGGCACCCGGAGGGGCAGCAGAAGGAACAAGAGCCAATGGCACTACCGAGGACCAGCTGACGGTGCTGGAACCCGGTTACTAAGCAGGAGGTACCTGTGCTACAAAGCACTACCAAGGACCAGCAGACGTTGCCGGAACTCGGATACCGAGATGGAGGCACCTAGGCCAAACGCTCTGACGAGAACCAGCTGACGGTGCTGGAACCCGGAGGGGTAGCATAAGCTGCAAGAGCAAATGGAAATAGCGAGGACCAGCTGACAGTGCTGGCACCCGGAGGGGCAGCAGAAGGAATAAGAGCCAATGGCACAACCGAGGACCAGCTGACGGTGCTGGAACCCGGTTACTAAGCAGGAGGTACCTGTGCTACAAAGCACTACCAAGGACCAGCAGACGTTGCCGGAACTCGGATACCGAGATGGAGGCACCTAGGCCAAAGGCTCTGACGAGAACCAGCTGACGGTGCTGGAACCCGGAGGGGTAGCATAAGCTGCAAGAGCAAATGGAAATAGCGAGGACCAGCTGACAGTGCTGGCACCCGGAGGGGCAGCAGAAGGAATAAGAGCCAATGGCACAACCGAGGACCAGCTGACGGTGCTGGAACCCGGTTACTAAGCAGGAGGTACCTGTGCTACAAAGCACTACCAAGGACCAGCAGACGTTGCTGGAACTCGGATACCGAGATGGAGGCACCTAGGCCAAAGGCTCTGATGAGAACCAGCTGACGGTGCTGGAACCCGGAGGGGTATCAGAAGTTACCCCTGAAAAGCAAAGTTGGCATGCCGCAAGCTGGCCGCAGTTACCGAATCACACAGTCCTACAGGGGGTGCTTGTCCTACTGGCACTATGGAACAAACCTTTCTTACCAGAACCCGCAGTCCACATAGGAAGCACCTAAACTGCTGGCACCCTAGCCTCGGCTAACCCAACCGCAACACGACATGGCAACTTGGGGTGGCAAACTGACATTGACACTTCCCGGAAACAGCAGGCAGGGCTGGAACCAAGCTGGGCAGGAGGGAGTACCCGTGCCAAAGTCAGTTATGAGCAGCAACTGGCGATGTTGGAGCCCAGGACAAGCACTTAGCAGGCTGAGGCCTGATGTGCTGTCAATTGGGAGGCAGCAGGACAGATTGCCATCAAAACAGCAGGGGAACAGCTGACGTTACTGAACCCCACAAACACAGGAGCTAGTGTTTTACTCTGTGAAGACGGCACTTCCGAGCAACAACTGGCTGTGTTGAAGCCCAGGGACAAGCACGGAGCAGGCTTAGGCTGCATTGAAGAAATTTTAAGATCGGTTGTAGACTACTAATTTGAACCAAGCTCCACTTAGGCCTGTGGATTCACTGATTTTCGTATTTCCCCTGTCCTCCAACCCCGCCAGTTACAGCTCCGAAGTGGCGTCTGCACAATCCACACTTGTTCCTGTGTTACAGGTGTTCAGTCCGGTCAGTTAATCCCCTGATGTGTGTCCGGCAATGTCGCCTGCTCTGTCCACATTCCGATAATGGGAATGTGGACAGAGCAGGCGACATTGCCGGACACACATCAGGGGATTAACTGATCGGACTGAACACCTGTAACACAGGAACAAGTGTGGATTGTGCAGACGCCACTTCGGAGCTGTAACTGGCAGGGTTGGAGGACAGGGGAAATACGAGAGACAGTGGAGCCACAGGCCTAATTGGAGCACGGTTAAAAATCAGTAGTGGTACGACTGTGTAGGCAGCAGGAGACTTTGCCATCCACACAGCAGGGGATCAGCTGACATTACTGAACCCCACTGAGACACGGGAGCAAGTATCTCTTTCCGTGTGGACGGCACTTCCGAACTACAACTGGCTGTGTTGAAGCCCAGGAAATAGGAGGGTGTAGGCAGAGGCCTACTGTATTTTGAATGAGTTTACAGCAGGAGAGACTGCCATCCACAAAGCAGGGGATCAGCTGACGTTACTGAACCCCACTGAGACACGGGAGCAAGTATCTCTTTCCGTGTGGACGGCACTTCCGAACTACAACTGGCTGTGTTGAAGCCCAGGAAATAGGAGGGTGTAGGCAGAGGCCTACTGTATTTTGAATGAGTTTACAGCAGGAGAGACTGCCATCCACACAGCAGGGGATCAGCTGACGTTACTGAACCCCACTGAGACACGGGAGCAAGTATCTCTTTCCGTGTGGACGGCACTTCCGAACTACAACTGGCTGTGTTGAAGCCCAGGAAATAGGAGGGTGTAGGCAGAGGCCTACTGAATTTTGAATGAGGTGACAGCAGGAGAGACTGCCATCCACACAGCAGGGGATCAGCTGACGTTACTGAACCCCACTGAGACACGGGAGCAAGTATCTCTTTCCGTGTGGACGGCACTTCCGAACTACAACTGGCTGTGTTGAAGCCCAGGAAATAGGAGGGTGTAGGCAGAGGCCTACTGTATTTTGAATGAGTTTACAGCAGGAGAGACTGCCATCCACACAGCAGGGGATCAGCTGACGTTACTGAACCCCACTGAGACACGGGAGCAAGTATCTCTTTCCGTGTGGACGGCACTTCCGAACTACAACTGGCTGTGTTGAAGCCCAGGAAATAGGAGGGTGTAGGCAGAGGCCTACTGAATTTTGAATGAGGTGACAGCAGGAGAGACTGCCATCCACACAGCAGGGGATCAGCTGACGTTACTGAACCCCACTGAGACACGGGAGCAAGTATCTCTTTCCGTGTGGACGGCACTTCCGAACTACAACTGGCTGTGTTGAAGCCCAGGAAATAGGAGGGTGTAGGCAGAGGCCTACTGAATTTTGAATGAGGTGACAGCAGGAGAGACTGCCATCCACACAGCAGGGGATCAGCTGACGTTACTGAACCCCACTGAGACACGGGAGCAAGTATCTCTTTCCGTGTGGACGGCACTTCCGAACTACAACTGGCTGTGTTGAAGCCCAGGAAATAGGAGGGTGTAGGCAGAGGCCTACTGTATTTTGAATGAGTTTACAGCAGGAGAGACTGCCATCCACACAGCAGGGGATCAGCTGACGTTACTGAACCCCACTGAGACACGGGAGCAAGTGTCTCTTTCCGTGTGGACGGCACTTCCGAACTACAACTGGCTGTGTTGAAGCCCAGGAAATAGGAGGGTGTAGGCAGAGGCCTACTGTATTTTGAATGAGTTTACAGCAGGAGAGACTGCCATCCACACAGCAGGGGATCAGCTGACGTTACTGAACCCCACTGAGACACGGGAGCAAGTATCTCTTTCCGTGTGGACGGCACTTCCGAACTACAACTGGCTGTGTTGAAGCCCAGGAAATAGGAGGGTGTAGGCAGAGGCCTACTGTCTTTGTAATGCGGAGACAGCAGGAGAGACTGCCATCTCCACAGCAGGGGAACAGCTGGCAGTGCTGAACCCCACTAACACTTGAACGAATGTGTTTGGCTCTGTGGAGACGACACTTCTGAACACCAACTGACGCTGTTGGAGCCCAGGATTAGGCGAGGAGCAGGCTGGGGCCTACTGGATTTTGGCAGGTGAAGGCAGCAGGAGACTTGCCATCTCCACAGCAGGGGAACAGCTGGCAGTGCTGAACCCCACTAACACTTGAACGAATGTGTTTGGTTCTGTGGAGACGACACTTCTGAACACCAACTGACGCTGTTGGAGCCCAGGATTAGGCGAGGAGCAGGCTGGGGCCTACTGGATTTTGGCAGGTGAATGCAGCAGGAGACTTGCCATCTCCACAGCAGGGGAACAGCTGGCAGTGCTGAACCCCACTAACACTTGAACGAACGTGTTTGGCTCTGTGGAGACGACACTTCTGAACACCAACTGACGCTGTTGGAGCCCAGGATTAGGCGAGGAGCAGGCTGGGGCCTACTGGATTTTGGCAGGTGAAGGCAGCAGGAGACTTGCCATCTCCACAGCAGGGGAACAGCTGGCAGTGCTGAACCCCACTAACACTTGAACGAATGTGTTTGGCTCTGTGGAGACGACACTTCTGAACACCAACTGACGCTGTTGGAGCCCAGGATTAGGCGAGGAGCAGGCTGGGGCCTACTGGATTTTGGCAGGTGAAGGCAGCAGGAGACTTGCCATCTCCACAGCAGGGGAACAGCTGGCAGTGCTGAACCCCACTAACACTTGAACGAATGTGTTTGGTTCTGTGGAGACGACACTTCTGAACACCAACTGACGCTGTTGGAGCCCAGGATTAGGCGAGGAGCAGGCTGGGGCCTACTGGATTTTGGCAGGTGAAGGCAGCAGGAGACTTGCCATCTCCACAGCAGGGGAACAGCTGGCAGTGCTGAACCCCACTAACACTTGAACGAATGTGTTTGGTTCTGTGGAGACGACACTTCTGAACACCAACTGACGCTGTTGGAGCCCAGGATTAGGCGAGGAGCAGGCTGGGGCCTACTGGATTTTGGCAGGTGAAGGCAGCAGGAGACTTGCCATCTCCACAGCAGGGGAACAGCTGGCAGTGCTGAACCCCACTAACACTTGAACGAATGTGTTTGGCTCTGTGGAGACGACACTTCTGAACACCAACTGACGCTGTTGGAGCCCAGGATTAGGCGAGGAGCAGGCTGGGGCCTACTGGATTTTGGCAGGTGAAGGCAGCAGGAGACTTGCCATCTCCACAGCAGGGGAACAGCTGGCAGTGCTGAACCCCACTAACACTTGAACGAATGTGTTTGGCTCTGTGGAGACGACACTTCTGAACACCAACTGACGCTGTTGGAGCCCAGGATTAGGCGAGGAGCAGGCTGGGGCCTACTGGATTTGGGCAGGTGAAGGCAGCAGGAGACTTGCCATCTCCACAGCAGGGGAACAGCTGGCAGTGCTGAACCCCACTAACACTTGAACGAATGTGTTTGGCTCTGTGGAGACGACACTTCTGAACACCAACTGACGCTGTTGGTGCCCAGGATTACGCATGCCGCATGCAGAGGCCAATGGGCAGCGGTTTTTATGGAGGTTGTGGACTACTACTGATTCTAACCATGCTCCACTTAGGCCTCTGGCTCCACTGTCTCTACTATTTACCCTGGCCTCCAACCCCGCCAGCTACATCTCTGAAGTGGCGTCAGCACAATCTACACTTGTTCCTGTGTTACTGGTGCTCAGTCCCATCAGTTGATCCCCTGATGTTTGTCCGGCAAGTTCGCCAGCTCTGTCCTCATTCCCACTACTGGTTATGGGAATGTGGACAGAGCAGGAGACCTTGCCGGACACACATCAGGGGATAAACTGATGGGACTGAGCCACAGGAACACAGGAACAAGTGTAGATTGTGCTGACGCCACTTCAGAGATGTAGATGGCGGGGTTGGAGGTCAGGGGAAATAGTAGAGACAGTGGAGCCAGAGACCTAAGTTGGGCACGGTTAAAAATCAGTAGTGGTTTGAATGTTGATGGAGCTGGTGACTCTGCCGTCCACACAGCAGGGGATCAGCTGGCATTACTGAACCCCAGTAACACAGGAGCTAGTGTGTTTCTCTGTGCAGACGACACATCTGAGCGACAACTGGCTGTGTTGAAGCACAGGGATTATAGTTCAGGTGGTAGAAAAATGAACACACCAGCAGACCTGGATACAGTTGCCAACCACTAATTTAGTCTGTAAGAGGAATGGCAAAGTCTTTGGAGATCCAGGCCTTGTTCATTTTCAGAAAAGTCAGCCGGTCAACATTATCGGAAGATAGTCGCGTGCGACGGTCTGTTAGTACACCACCTGCGGCACTAAAGACACGTTCCGATAATACACTGGCAGCAGGGCAAGCCAGCACCTCCAATGCATACTGGCTAAGCTCTGGCCATGTATCCAGCTTAGAGACCCAAAACTTGAAGGGGGAAGAGCCATCTGGGAGTACAGCGACAGGGCAAGACATGTAGTCTGACACCATCTGACGGAAGCGTTGCCTCCTGCTGACTCGAGGCGTCGCTGATGGTGTAGACAATTGTGGTGGACACACAAAACTTTGCCACATTTGGGCCATAGTGGTCTTGCCTTGTGCTGCGGCACTGCCTCTGCTCCCTCTTTGTGCAGAGTTTCCTCCACTGCCTCGACGCACAGAGCTGCTTTGTAAAGCACTTGCAACAATGCTGTCGGGTGGAATGGAAAACATTATGGACTGCACCAGTGACTCTTCGTACTCCCGCATTTTACGCTCCCGGTTCAACGTTGGTATGAGCCTTTGTACGCTGTCCCGGTAGCGAGGATCTAGGAGGGTGTACACCCAATAATCAGCCGAGACGAGAATGTGGGCGATGCGGCGGTCGTTTCTCAGGCACTGCAGCATGAAATCAACCATGTGCTGCAGACTCCCAACTGCCAAAGAACCGCTGTCCCCTGTTTGAGGCGTGACCTCGACCTGCTCTGCATCACCCCACCCTCGCTGTACATACTGAGTAGAGGTTTGTGTACCTCCCTCCTCTGGAGAGATGTCTTCCTCCTCCATCGACTCCTCCTCATCCTCCTCACAAAGTGTCCCCTGCCTAGGCCTTTGTGAGGAAACACGTAGCGCAGACTGTCCAGAAGCAGATGGCATTTGGGACTCCTCATCCTCCACCTCTTCTGAAACCTCATCCCTTAGTGCTTGCAGTGTTTGTTGAAGCAGGCAGATAAGGGGGACAGTCATGCTGACTAGTGCATCATCTGCACTCGCCATCCGCGTGGATTCATCGAAGGCACGCAAAACGAGGCAGATGTCCTTCATAGAGGCCCACTCAATGGTGCTGAAGTGTGAACGGCGCACAGTGCGACTTGTTTGCGCCTGATGCAGCTGGTACTCCATGACTGCTGCCTGCTGCTCACACAACCGCTCCAACATATGTAACGTTGAATTCCACCGGGTGGGTAGGTCACATATGATGCGATGTTCTGGAAGGCCAAATCGTCGCTGCAGAGCAGCGAGGCGCGATCTTGCCGTGCTGGAACGTCGCAAGTGAGCGCACTCTATGCGGACCTTGTGCAACAGTGCATCAAGATCCGGATAGTCCCTCAGAAAGCTCTGCACGACCAAGTTAAGAACATGTGCCAGACATGGGATGTGTGTGAGGTTGCCTAGGCCAAGAGCTGCCACCAGATTTCGGCCATTGTCACACACTACCAAGCCCGGCTGGAGATTCGCTGGCCCAAACCACACATCGCTCTCCAGCTTGATAGCATTCCAGAGCTCCTGCGCTGTGTGGCTTCGATTCCCCAAAGAAATTAATTTGAGTACAGCCTGTTGACATTTGGCCACGGCTGTGCTCATATCGGTCGTAACAGGCTCCTGCTCTGCTGTTTCTGAGGAACTTGAGTAGGAGGAGGAGTCTATGTGTACAGACTGGAGTCCTGCAATCCGTGGCGTTGGAAGAACACGTACAGCGCCACTCTCCAGATCCGTACCCGGCTCCACAACATTGACCCAGTGGGCAGTGAGGGAAAGGTATCGTCCCTGTCCATGGTTACTGGTCCACGCATCGGTGGTCAGGTGGACCTTGCTACTAACGGCGTTTAGTAGCGCATGTTTTATTTTGCCCTCAACATGTTTCTGCAGGGCAGGGACGGCTCGCCTGCTGAAATAAAAGCGGCTGGGCACGTTGTATTGGGGGACTGCCAATGCCATTAAGTCCCGGAAGGTGTCAGTGTCCACCAGCCTGAATGACAGCATTTCAACTGCCAGAAGTTTGGCAATGCCAGCATTCAGAGACTGTGCTCGGGGATGGTTTGCCGAGTAAGGGCGCCTTTTATCCCATGCCTGTGCTACCGATGGCTGTGATGGATGGGAACGTGCTGTTATGGGTGGAATCTGACAGGGTCTCCGGACAACAGTGGCAGAGGTTCTTCCTTGGCGATCCTGTGAGGAAGCCGAACCAGCAGTGTGTGAGCTGGAGGAAGAGGGCCCAACACGAACTGAAGAGGTGGTAGGTGGTGCTGTACGTTGGCCTACGTCTTGAGGGTGTCTATGCAACTCCAACTCGTGCTTGGTGCGCACATGTTTCCACATATTTGTGGTATTGAGGTTGCTGACATTTCTCCCTCTTTTGACTCTCTGATGACACAGCTTGCATTTGACAAAGCAAATGTCATCTGCAACTGTGTCAAAAAAGGACCACGCACTGCAACTCTTGTGAGCGCCCGGTTTGCCTTTGGAAGGGGGAATGCTCCTAACGGGTGCCGAAGTGGAGGGTACAGGCAACCAAGTCTTCCCCCTCCCTCTGCCTCCTGTTTTGGCCGGTAGGGGAATCTCTTCCTCCGAGCTGCTCCCACCACCTTCCTGTTGCTCACGCCATGATGGGTCAAGGACCTCATCATCTTCCCTCCCCTCTTCAAACAGCTGCTTCTCCGGGGTTGTCTCGCCAGCACCGTACGCACCAGAAAGTGGCAACTGAGTCTCGTCATCATCTGATGCGTACTGAGGTGTGCTGACCATAGGCACTGGCCCACTCGCCTCTTCAGATTCAGAGGGACAAAGAAGTTGCGCATCACTGCATACTCCCTCTTCTTCACATTCAGGAATGCTGCTTGGCTGGCCCCCTCTTTCCAAGCCAACAGATTCCGAGAACAGAAGTAGAGATTGTGATGGCTCCTGTCCATGTCTCTCTGACTGCCTGGGCACTTTGGCAGGTGGTGAAGAGACAGATGGTTGCTCTTCGGTGCTCTGACCCTGAGAGGATGCGGAAGTAATTGAAGTCGATGCGTTAGCTGCCATCCATCCGACAACGGCTTCAATTTGTTCCTCCCGCAGCAGTGGGGTACGTTGAGGTCCTACAAAGCTGCGCATAAAGGACTGTTGCCTGCTAAAACTGGGGGATGCTGATCCACTGGTGCCCGCAGCAGGCCCAGAATCCCCACGTCCTCTACCTGTAGAATCCCCACGTCCTCTCCCTGCAGAATCCCCACGTCCTCTCCCTGCTGAAACTCCATGCCCACGCCCACGCCCCCGCGCCTTACTCCCTGCCTTCTTCATCTTGCAAGACTGCTTAAGATAGGCAAAAAAGGACAAAGGGGGGCCTTAGTGTGCTTATTCCTGAACAGCTGGTTACAGGTACAAGAAACACTAATTTTATGAAGTGTGTGTGTGTGGACTAGACTTTAATAGGAGCTGATGTGGCCTACACAAGTTCAAAATGTAGTGTTTGGTGAACTTTTTATGTGGTTTCTTTGTTTGAAACAAACTCAAAGTATGAGAACAAAGAATTGAAACTGATAGTATCACCAACTTTTTGGAGCTATTACAATGCAGGCAGGTAACCTACAATGCAAAAGATGAGGCTCCAAAAAAATTGGGTAATACTAATCTGGCTGCGCCGGCAGGGCACAAGCCAGAAAAAAAGGCTCCTCTATCTACTCCTATATAGTGTTTGCAACCAACCAATGTTGATGGATACGGATGGATGCACACTAATAGGAGAAGAAAAAATGAGCTGCACTCAGAGACAAATATGTGTGAGGCAGTGACGCACGTTGAGCGTCCTACAACCAGACGTAGCTGCAGGACACTCTACTCAGCGTGAGCTGCACTCACACACAGTCAGAGACCTCTCAGACAGCCGTCAACAGTGCAGCTAAGTGGGCACTGGCACTGACAGGCTGCAGAAAGGCTCCGCTGTGTACTCCTATATAGTGTTTGCAACCACCGTAGATGGAGACGGATGGATGCACACTAATAGAAGAAAAAATGAGCTGCACTCAAATAAAAATATGTGTGAGGCAGTGACGCACGCTGAGCGTCCTACAGCCAGACGTAGCTGCAGGACACACTACTCAGCATGAGCTGCACTCACACACAGTCAGAGACCTCTCAGACAGCCGTGAACAGTGCAGCAAAGTGGACACTAGCACTGAAAGGCTGCAGAAAGGCTCCGCTGTCTACTACTAGTGTTTGCAACCAACGTATATGGATACGGATGGAAGCACACTAGATTGAAATTATTTAAAAAATGCAGCTCAAAAAATAAAAGATGTATGAGGCAGCAGTGATCACACTGGGTGGCCTACAGCCTGACGTGGCTGCAGGACCCACTCCACAGCGTGAGCTGCACTCACACAGCCCTTGCAGACAGCTGTGAAAACAGCGCTGCTAGGGAAAAGCAAGCTACAGTGGTGGTTTATGTAGCCTGGATAAAGCACAATATTGTTTTTAGAATCGCTATTTCTAACTGTCCCTCACAGTCTTCTACAGCAGCCTGTCCCTAACTGAATTCACAGCAGAGTGACCAGAAATGGCGGCTGCGGTGGCTTTTATAGTGCATCATGACATCATTTCGGCAGCCAATCACAGCCATGCCAATAGTTAACATGCCTACATGCCTAACAGGATGTGCCCACACTTCGGAGGATTCCCATTGGCTTAATCAAAGCAAGCAGGCTCATAGCATGATGGGAACTTCCTATTCCGATTCCGATCCCGGAATCCGATATGAAAAAAGTATCGGAATTAAGTATCGGAATTCCGATACCGCTGATATCGGCCGATACCCGATACTTGCGGTATCGGAATGCTCAACACTAACCATGACTATTATTATGTACCTTGAGAACAATTTCTCCAAGAGCAAATTGCCTCCATTACCTTGCTGAGAAATTGTAGCAATACTTCATTTCAGCAAATGGGCACAATTGTTAGATCAAGTAAATATGTCTCTCTATACACAGATTATCTTCCTAGCTTAGACATTCCATGATCTAGCCTCTAATAAATGAGTCTACCCTCATGTCGATCATATAAATAACAATCATCTACATTCTACGCCCTTGAGTCATAGTTTAAAGAATTTTGTATGGTATGATCCGTGTATTTCTTTCTGCCATCATTATTTTCTGCCTAGAAAAATATTCAGAATTGAGAGTCCTCAGTGGTTGATACCTTTTAATGGCTAACTGAAAAGATGGTAACACATTGCAAGCTATCGAGACTACTCAGGTCTCTTCATCAGGCATTGACTAATACAACATCTAAAGAATCACATATATATGCACAACACAGCACAGAAAAAATGCAATAGCTAAGACAAGTGACGTGAAGCAGAATTATCATTATCGGATAGGGAGAAACATTAATATTGGACTAGTTCATAGATAAGGAGTCTGGATGTTTTATTGTCCTCTGATTGGGGTCTCCTAATGTGTTGTGATGCCCCCACAAGGTCTTAGGAGAAAATTCCTTAATTGATGTAAAAAGACATAAATCCATGCGACACATTCATTCCAGCACTGAGAGTGTCAAAGGTCGTCATCAATTTATACTCACAGACTCTTCTCTCTCTCTGAGACTTGAAGTTACTTTTCAATACCAGTAATTTCATATCCATGGTGTTGTTGTGTGACGATGAGCATTCATCCTTGTTCTAAGCTTTTGCCCTGTCTCCCCCACATACATATTAGTCAATGCCTGATGAAGAGACCTGAGTAGTCTCGAAAGCTTGCAATGTGTTACCATCTTTTCAGTTAGCCATTAAAAGGTATCAACCACTGAGGACTCTCAATTCTGAATATTTTTCTATCTACTGGTTAACACGGTACAAAGATATACATCTTTCCTATTTTCTGCCTAGAGATGCATATATAGTAGAAGGTTTAGAAAAATCACCATTTTTACTGCAATGACTTAGAAAAGATGAAAGCTTAAAAAAAAAAGTATTAAGCATGAACAAGATTTTCAATGTCTGTTCTTAAAGTATTTTAGCTTATTGGTCTTGATTTTTTTTTACAAAGTGTATAATGCCACCTACCACAATTAATTATGTAGTCAAAACCTCCCCAAAAACAAAGAACAAAATGAGCAAAACAAGTAAATAGTAATGGTACATGGTAGTATTCAAATACGTAAAAAAGAGCGCAAATGTGTAACTGCCTGAACTTATCTCCCATGGATAACATCCATCGTCCGTCTGTCACTCACAGACTCCAATGTTAAAAAAGAATAAAAGCTTAATCCCTTAACAACAATGGAAGTACCGATTTGTCCATTCTTGGGGAGGATGTATTGAGCGAGCTCAGTGGCTGCAGGATGTAAGTGATGATAACCCAGTGACGTGTCCATTTGGGTGCCTATCACCATCCTTTTATCTCCGACCGTGTGCTGACGATTTGTCATAGGTTTTCTTAAAGGGGTTGTCCAGTCCAAATCGATAAGTTTGCATTTACACGGTGTGACTGCAGACTTATGTATCCCCCCAGTGCAAGCATTGTTCACTGCAAGGATTTGCTGGTTTCTGAGCCAGGATTGGAGGGTATGTATGAGTTATACACACTCCCAGCCAGAGCCCCACTGGTAGGTGCAGACTCACTCCATACACTTATATTAAGCAAGGTTGCACCCCGACTAATGAAGAGGTCATGCATTGGGTGTGGCTGACTAACAGACCAGGCCTCACTCCAAACAATACATATATGATAATGCCCAGTATCAGAGAACGAGACAAGGCGGTGACCATGGTCCAAAAACGCCTTGTACATGGATTACCACTCCATATGCTGATCTTAAAAAGGAGAAAACGGAGTAACGGATACAAAATATATGCAAAAGTATAAATTTTATTAGTACTCACATCAAGTGCTGACAAGTATACAAGTTGACTAAAATAGGGGGGATAAGCCCCAATGATACAACAATCAGGACAGACAAGGACAGGGTAAATAAAATGATACCAGTGCTCGAAATCTACATGGCACAACGTTCAGTCAGCCCATGGGCATTGCACATAACAGACATGTGTCTAATGGTAAAAGATAGTCAAATATGGCATACTCAATTAAATGTGTATTGTACATAGTTGCACATGTCTAGAGCGCCAAAAAAAAAAAACAAAAAAAAAAACATCCAGAGGGGTCAATGTGCAAGTCCAATGGACACTGAACATAAATGAATCAATGACATGTGGAAGGATTCTTACATAGTAAATAACATATGTATCAGCATATCAAAACTGCTCAATTGTGCCAGAGAGAACCCGGGAGACGACCCGCCCAGCGGTCCAAATGACCGAAGTGTGGAAACAAGTAAAGGCAGGCTGCTTACCGGGGAGCAGAGGAGGTGAAGGCCCATGCAACGACACCCGACGTACGTTTCGCGCCCGCCACAGGCGCTTTATCAACTCCAAACAAGTCTATGCACATCAGTGACTCTAGACTTATCTATTTGGACCGAAAAACCTTTTTAAGGAACCAATGCCACATCATCTCCGGTACTCCTTTGAAGCCGAACTAGAATCAGATCGCAGGTTCAATTCCCTTTTGCGGTACTAAAAAATACAGTGAAAAAATTTACAATAAGCAAGCCCTCATAAACATAAAAATCTTAAGGGTCTTTGAAGAAGAAAAAAAGGATGATCAAAAAGAATTGCTCTGATCTCAAATGGGTCAACATACTCTTTTTTTTTAATTGAGTGGCTGTGATGGATGTGTCTGATGGACGGCATCTGTTGACCGTTAGCGATGGGCGAACCTGCTTGGATAACGTCAAATCTGAGCATACTCTGGTGTTATCCCAGCATCTGGACGTGATCGTATATTATGTTTGCATCCCCGTGGCTGTATGATTTGCGGCTGTTAGACAGCCTGAACACATGAGGGGATTTCCTGTTTGTTAGGCACTCCGCACATGTACCCAGGCTGTCTAACAACCGCAAATCATGCAGCCACGGGGACGCAAACGTAATATACGAGCACTTCCAGATGCTGGGATAACACCCGAGTATGCTCAGATTTGACGTTATCAAACCACGTTCGCCTATCACTATTGGCCATCTGTCAGAAAATATTTTACTAGATTGCAGTGATACATAGATGCCATCCATCAGTAATCCACCTGCCATCTGTCTCCCGTAAATGTTTTAAACATACTGGGTAAGGTATAATTTTATTGAATTGACGTCATGAAAATAAAATTATTTAATTACAATTCAATAAATGTGAAGAGATTATAGGACATACCGTATCTACATGCCCACCTCCCAAAGTAAAAGCAAAACCCATATCAGTACATTATGGAGGGAAGTTATAAAATCTGTAACACATCTTACTGATGTCAAAAATGTTCAAAACTTAACTGAAGGAGTGAGTGGGTCAAAGCAAAAAGGAGACATGCTCAACCACATATAGATGACATAGATTAAATTTTCTAATGCGCAGATACCTCAAAGCTGCATCTAATTTATACATGATTCTTAATAAATTTGGCCACCTTGCTGTAGAAAGTTTTTAGTTCAGGAAAAGCATATGGACAACCAGGCTGGATAAATCCCTCCATGACTGGTCCTGAGGTTCTCTTTGCCTCTGTGTGCTACAAAGTACAAAAGTCTGACTTGCCGCTGCTGTAATCGACAGAATATATTCTGATGCTGGATTCCCGTTTTTGCATCAAATATCTCCATTGCTTTCCAAATATAAACCTAAATTTTAATGTTTAAAATTCCCTAAATAAAGACAGTCTTTACCTTTCACATCACTTTTTAGTGATAGAATGAATTACTAAACAGTTAAAATGCATTTGGAATTCATCAGTTCTAGCCAACTTCAATTTCACCACATCAGCTATCAGTTTATCAGTTGGGCTTTGCAGTGAAGTACGCCAAGGCATAACCGCTGAGACACGTTTGGGAAATTTATTCCATGAACTGTACCCTGATAGCTAATAGAAATGGATGAAATAAATCTAGATGTGATTTACTCTTATTAATGTTCATAGGCATAATAGTCTTTAGCTATTACCCTTGAGTAGAGTTAATTTTGAAATAGTCTTTTGCACATATGCTCCAGTCAGTACGTATGTTACCCAGAAATGACATCAGGGATTTACACTGAGAGAACAACTAGTGAGAAGTTATATTGAAGGTATATAATAAAGTTATAGTTCTGGCGGTATTTAATTATAAGGATTTAGTGGATGGGAATACTGTTATGAGCGCACAGAAATGAACTGTTCTGTTATAAATTACTTCTATAAGATTTTCAATAGTTGAGAATCAATAATCAACCAGAATATTTGATAATTGCATAAAGTGTTCATATAAGTATATACTGGAGTAAGGCCTCTTTCACACTTCAGTTTTTTGTGTCAGTTACAATCCGCCAAAAAGGCTGAGAAGCGGATCCGTTATTAACTGATGTGAACGGATGCCACAGGATCCGCTTTTTGACGGATCCGCAAAATGAGGAAATTTAAAGGAACCGCTGGCCGGGAAGGGGAGAGAGAGAGAGTGAGAGAGAGAGAGAGAGAGAGAGAGAGAGTGAGACGTTGATTGTAGCGATGAGTTACTTGCTGAGCTGCTTGCTGTAGTTTTGATAGTTTTGATAAAATCACTGTTTTATCAGTAGTAGATAATCACTAGATGACTAGTAAATCTGCTGCCATGTAGTCCTCTATATTTAAGAGCTTCATACAACTCCTCCCAACCACTGATTGGTAGCTTTCTGCCTATGCATTGCAAAAGAAAGTTGCCAATCAGTGGTGTGTTTGGAGTTATATAGAGCTCAGCTTTCATAGAAATGGTAGACATACAGCTGATGAAACAGGTTTTTTTTAAGAAGCACTCTTATCAACGCTTTTATCCTTTTAATATATTGCAATCCTCATATTATATAGCACTGTGTACTTACAATTGCTAATTTTGCTTCTACCCAGTTAATTATATTCTCTACTCTATATAGAATCAAGAAGTCTCTTTTCCTTTGTGTAAGGGAGGGCCAGGTCCATAGTCGTAACCTGTACTCTGGTGACAGCTGCGCCCAGCACTTCCCCTACATGAAATATCACTATGCTCCTCGGCATACCTGCATCTCCAGATTCATCTTTACCCGGGCACTTCCCAGGCCATAACAGTCCCTCTTCTAGGCAACTCCCATCAATGGAGACACAGTCTGAGACAACTTTAACACTTTCTTTACTTAGGATTTAGCATGTTACATCCACAGTTGGTACATCATAACATTTGCCTGCTTCCTGATCTTTCCCTTGCTTGCTGTCGCTTCTGAGTAGTACACGCCCAGACAAGTTCCTTCTAGGTCTGACCTCACCATAATAACATTTCCTTCAGCCTGTTTCGCCCCAGACATGAATTCATCAATCACTGTGTTTGGTGACCCCCGGTGAAGCATCCGACCTGTCTGTACCAATCCGTCGAAGTGCCAACTCCATTCATTTCCTGTGTCCAGCCAGCTTCTGCCGTAAAAGCATTGGCCCAGGTGGTAAGACGCTACATCTTCCTTTTCCTGTTCTGATGAACTGCTGAGACCTGCAGTGGCCATGGGTAATGTGGGCAATAATGACTTAACATTACGTGACTGCCAAGCTGTCAGGGCTTATAGCCCA
Source organism: Dendrobates tinctorius (assembly GCF_039654945.1). Classification (NCBI taxonomy): domain Eukaryota; kingdom Metazoa; phylum Chordata; class Amphibia; order Anura; family Dendrobatidae; genus Dendrobates; species Dendrobates tinctorius. The sequence continues at coordinate 37,906,774 of NW_027361738.1, forward strand.
TGTGGACTCTTGGGCGCCCTGGCCGCGTCTGGATAAACCACTCTTCAAGCTTCTCTCTTACTACTCGGCAGTCCCACTAGTATGCCCCACCTTGTAACCCGCAATATTATTACAACTAGCCAATCTATGGGGGAACTATATACTAAGAGTGCCCTCCTCTAATGTCCCAAGAAAGGATGCACTAACTTTCCCTAACTGTGTATATACAAAAGGCACTTAGTATATGCAATACCTCAATACAGGAATACAAAGCAATATATACAGTTTCCTATATAATAGTAACACATTCCAGTGGCAATACCATCAGCAATGAGCAGTAATACATAGCTAAACATGTAGCAGTACCGCAGGCAATTATCATAAAGCACATCTGTAAACATTAGGAACCAGAAGGCAATCAGAGGGATGGGAAGCATGAAAGACATTATATCTTACCCCCTTACACTCCTCCTTTCCTTGAACTTGGTCATCCTCGACTAAGGTGTACTATAAAACTTTAATACTGTGCAGCCAATACTCCATGCAGGGAGAAACATGAGGTAATATTTCTATCAAAAGATTTTGGCTCAATGCGAGCCGAGTCCATAAAATAACGCACCACAGGCCGTGCAAAAAAAAAGCACTTTTACAGCATGACCCATTAGCGGGTAGTCCTTGGGAATGGGATCCCCCTTCCCTTGAAGAGAACACGGTCCCTCTCCGTTGAGACCAAGCCCCTTCTCCATCATGATACAGTCCAAAGTTGAGAGGCAGTGCCTGCCTTCCAGCCGAAAGGATAAGCAGTTTAATGGAGGGAAAACACAATTCAACTGTGGCCCTTACTGGCCACACTGCACCTGACTTTTTGGTGCCTCAGGACTCCTTTGTCCACAGTGTCACTGACCAGTCCCGATACATTTTCCTATGCTGCAACAAGCACAACTCCTTTTTTTTCTTTTTGCAGACATATTTACAGCTCAACGGCACATGACCCATGCCACTCCACATCGGGCTCCATGCCCGTGCTCCAGTAAACGACCCTGAAGCCGCAGGTGTCGTGTCCTCCTTTCACCACAATGACAGGAGAGGGGCAAAATCTGGCCGTTCATGGACGGAGGGACAGGGGGCCCACTGCGCCTCCTGAATCTGGTGGGCTGTGGGCTGACCGTGAGGCATAGGACTGCTATGCAGAGGCTGACTACCCAGAATGGGAGACCGGATGACAGGCCAGACATCTGGGGTATGGGGTAGAGGCACAGAAAACCCCTCAGGGTTGAGGGGCCATACACCAGCTTCCAAAGCGAGGGATCCAGGGAGGAACTTCCCTCTGGGGTCGAGAGCTGAAGTTCACTCACCCTTTCCTGGTCCAGAATGCTGGCCTGGCCCCTCCCGGAACCGCAGGATCCTTCCGCGAGTGCGCCTGCGTACTCGGCTGCAGGCAATTATAATAAAACACATCTGTAAACAGGAACCAGAAGACAATCGGAGGGAAGGGAAGCATGAAAGACATTATATCTTACCCCCTTACACTTGCATGAGTCATCACCCTCTTCAACTCCTGACCCAGCTGCTCTGCTCTTCCATCCTGTCAGGGTCTTTGCAGTGATGAATCATGCAGAGACAAGAGCTTAGCTATTCTTTTTTAAATCATGTGATATCATAGACCTAATGGAAAAGAGAAGAATTAGCTGGGTGGAAAGGCAAAATGAGCAATTGTAAGTACACAGTTCTAGATAATATGATGACAGCAATATCATTTTGATGGAAGAGCTTCTTTAAGATCTCAACATGCAGCCCAGTAAGTTATACATCTCTACAATCAGGATTTCTGATATTTATTTAGATTGTGAGCCCCATCGGGGACAGTGATGATAATGTGTGCAAAACTGTAAAGCGCTGCAGAATATGTTAGCGCTATATAAAAATAAAGATTATTATTATTATTATTTATCTTGCTGCTATCAGATGGGATAGCAAAAACAAGGTGAGAGATAAGTGTTGTCAGTAGTTAATACATACTTTACCTGCCCCATATAATTGTTTTTTTTTACAAATGTATACGAGTGTAACTAGGGGTCTGTATCACTAAGGGCCCACAATTGTCAAATTTTAGAAGTTTTCTAATATTGATCGATATTAACTAGCAGTTTGCACAGCTTATAAGTTTGGAACAGCTATTGTTCTCTGCTCTATTTTTGCGTGAATTATATCTACTATACATTTTGTAATAACGGAGAAAAACAAGAGGATGCTTGAGTCCAAGTCTATCTATAGCAATACGAAATTTTATTAGTAAAAAACAGGCATACATAGAGAAACAAGAGAGTCATGGCAATTCAATAGGTAATAGATTTTTGCCCAGAGCCCAATGAAAATGACAAATCAGCAGCCAATACAGGAAAATAAAAGTAAAGAGCACTCAGGCACTAGAGCAAAGAGAATAAACAAGTGCAGACTGTAAATAGTAATGGCACTGGAAAGTTTAAGCTAAAAATGGTTAATCCCATTATAAATTGCACTTAGCCCGATAGTGTGACTCCATGGCACTGCAGTCGTGAGTAACAACCTCCATTAATGTTAAGTCCAGTATACTATGCAGTTATCTATCAATGCAGTTTGTAATGGACGGGGCAATAAGCCTAACCGCAGGGCCATTGCTCACACAGTGACTGGTGTAGTGTAAACATAGCAGCAGGCCTTCAGCACTACATTTATTGTCTTATTGCACATGAGCCCATAGAAGAGAGGGGAGAGAGAGGAGTACCATCATATTAACATACCCATCATATCCTAGTGCGAGAGATGCGCTGATCCGTGTACCCCAACGCGCGTTTCACGGTGAAAATACCGCTTCCTCCTAATTGAAAAATTATGTTGAAAATTACTTTGTGTCATAACGTTAAGTAGTGTTAAAGTTTGAGGCAGTGACAGTGTCTGTGACCAGCTCCCACAGCATTGTAGTGTCCTGAGACAGCAAGAAAGACTATGGGGTGAATGGGTGTCATCATTGTTATGTAAGCACTAAACTCTATACCACATGTTTCAGTATTCAGCTTTTCAGCAGAATCATTCAGCAACATCTTATGGGAGAATGACTTGTTTTACTTGGGAATCAGGACATACAGCAGCCATTTTCTTTTTCTCCACAACATGGAGAAACTGACATCCAATCATCTGCTGTCTGCTTAGCATAATCCCAGCAACATGAGCCTGCAGCTGCTGTATACTCCAACAAAATTAATAGAAGTTAAAGCACCACCATGTTTTATGTTCATTTTTCTCAAGTTTACTTGGAATGAATTCATCACTTTGTATTGCGTCTGTAGCCCTCTACAGAGATTGATAATTATTTTCCAGACTCATATAATGGTGGTAACACATATATTCTGGTCGCCTTGTTCATGACGGTCAAACAGAAAAATGAACTGGCCACAATCTAAGCAAGCAAGTATAGAGGTGTACACGTTCAGTAATTTCCAGTACTGTAGTTCATGTTCTTGTTACTGATTGATGGATAGAAAAAGTTAACTTTTAACCTAGTTTATCAAAATTGTCCTCATTACCCATAGCAACTAATCACAATATAGTGTTTTGAGAGCAATTTAAGACATGAAGTCCGAGCTCTGACAGGTTGCCGTAAGCAGTATGGCCAGTATTTTGTCAGTTCCATTGATTTAGTGAAAAGCTCATTCTCCTTTCAAGTATAAAAAAAATACATCACAATAACCAGGGAAAAGGGGAAAATCTTTTGAGGTTTGTGCTGTACGTTAGACTCTGTTAAGATGTCTTTGTGGGTCGCCCTCGCACACCCAGGGCAGTGGGGTACTCTGTACCAGGCCGGTGTTAAGGCGGGAATGTGTCACAGCAGCGGTGACCTGGTCCATGGCCCTGGGCGCCCAATATCAATGGCGGTGATGTTTATGGTGTTAAAGTTTATATGAATAGTTCGTGACGCCACCCGTGGTGTTTGGCAAGTAAGATTGTAAGCCAACGCTGCATACAGCTCTGCTGGGACTGATGGTGTGGTGCAGCAGAGATGGTATAGCTCCCCATAGGTGGAGCTGTAGTCCCAGGGCAGTGTAGGTGCAATGGATGAGGAGAGGCGCAGAATGGCACAGATGCCGGTACCCAGATGTAGCGGTGCTGGAATAACTGGAGGACACCAGAGTATGCGGTTCCAAAGCTTTACTCACTGTTTGCAGTTCACACAACTGCCTGCCTCCGTGCCGTGTTCTCCAGGTCAGGGCTCCAGCCAACCTCCAGGCAGGATAGGATTCTCCCTTCCACACTCCGCCAACATGTACCTTACTGAACGACTCCTCCAATGTGCCTTTAGGTGCGAAGCACTCCAGTACTTAGTTACCCTGGAATGCCTCTCTCTAGGTGTTCCTAGTCTTTACTTGTATGACAGACAGCTGTAGCCTGCTTCGGGGACTCCTCACTGCGTCCCGGCTCTCTATTCAGTTGCTGTTGTGTCCCAAGTCTATGATGGGAGCAAGGCGTTAGCGGCTCACTACTCCTCCGGTGTCTGTTGCCGAACATAAAGATCCAATCAACCTCGGGGAACGGGCCCCGGCCTTTGCGCTCTCTGGACTGGAAGGGTTCTCTATCTTTCTTCAACCAGCTTCCCACCGTCCTTCTATTCTCCTTCGTTCCGATCCATTCTCTCTCTCTTATGGAAGGTTAGGTTATCAATCTTATCAGTCTCTTTCTCTGGTCTTTCTCGTGCCAGCAGCCCAGATCACTGGGACCTGCTGCAGCACGTCCCTCAGACACCCATCTTCTCTCTTTTCTCTCCTCTAACCAACTAACTACCCTCTTTCACCTTTCCCTCTCTTTTATATCTAACTCCACCCGCCTCCCCAGCACATCTTGTGTTACGAAGCAGGGTTCCACGAGGGGTGCTCTGCTAACCCCCAGCCTGAAGCTGTTAGGTGACCCCACTGAACTATCCTGTGTCTGGGGTGCAGGTGTTGGAATGCGGAAAGAAGTTCCCAGCCTACCTGGATGGTGGGGCACTACACCTTAGGAGAAGGTGCAGTACCTCCGTGGCGACTGAAGCCTCAGGGGCGCCACATTTGTTGCTACTGTTAAATCTAAGCATGATGTCATTTCCATGTTTGGATTTATTGTGTGTGATAATTTTTACCATACGGAATAAAAGTTTTTCAAATATTTTAATCAAGGATCTGATGGAAAATTTTCTGTTTCAAATGTTGCACATTACACTGAGGCAAATAAGACTTAGTAAAAGAGTCTCAGAGGGATGTTTTAGTTTGTGGTCACCCAGTCAGGTGGTTTCTAGGCGAGCTGAGGTACGGTACAACAGACTGCAGACTACTAATAAGTTCTCTTTAATTTCATAATATAAATATTAATAATAAGATAAGTACTGACTTTTATTTCTTAAATTAGGTAAAGGGAACTTGTGTGAATAATCTTACATCATACCAGTTTTTCAAAGCTTCTTTTCTCGGCACCATCACAGTAATTTAGTGTAAAATAGGCATGGAATTAATAGCAGAGCCAAAGGGGTCGTGCAGAAGACAGTATTTTTGGTTGGAGTGTGATCCGACAAAACATCAGTCCAATGTTATTCTGCCGGGCCGTGCACCTGTCAGGGGAGAAAAAATTGTAGCACAATTTACACCCAATTTTCGGATCGCACTCAGCCTTGCAAGTCAACGAGTCCATGGAAAATATGACTGCACTCGCAGTGGAATAACTAGAGTCCAATGGACTCCAGTACAAAATTTGGGCCCGGGGCCCTCTCTTGCTCTCATGTTGGTTAGATGTATGGGCCCTAGTAGCGTTCGTTCTAAACCCTAAAAGGACATATGTGTTGCCACCCCCCCTGTTATGTATTAATGTCCCCATCCTGTACTAATATCCCCCATTCTTGGCCCTATCCTGGAATACATGTCTCCCATCATGGTATATATGATCTCATCCTGATCCCATCATGGTATGCATGTCCCCCAGCCTAGTTTATATGCCCTCATTCTGGTATATATGTTCCCCATCATGATACATATGTCTCCTATCCTGGTATAAATTTCCTCCATTCTGGTATATATGTTTCTTATCCTGGAATATTTGTGCCCCATCCTGGTATAAATATCCATCATCCTGGTATATATTTGTCTCATCCTGGGCCCATCCTAGTAAATATGTGCCCTATCCTGGTATTTATGCCACCTTCCTGGTATATATGTCTCCCTTCTTGGTATACAGTATGTGTACCCCATCCTGGTATATGTGTCTCCTGTCCTGGGCCCATCCTGGAAAATATGAGCCCTATCCTGGACTATTCTTGGTATATATGTCTCCCATCCTGGTATACATGTCCTCCCATCTTGGTTTATATGTCTCCCATCCTGGTATATATGTCTCCAATCATGGGCCCATCCTGGTATATACAGTATGTCCCCCATCTTGGGCTCATCCTGGTATATATGTCTTCCATCCTGGTACATATGTTCCCCATTCTGACAGTGTCCTTTAACACATGCATTGTCCTCTTCTGTAGATGTTAGCTGACTTCAGTGTGCAAGTGACAGGCAGCGCATGACATGACAAACCGCAGCTGTCAGCCTCTGATTGGCCGTCAACATCTCTTGCAGAGCAGGGACCTGGCAAGTGTCTGCATCTCAATGCATTGATGAATGTGTGTTCTCGGACATCCTGCACAGGTTCGGTTACATTTGCACCCTCTGCGACCGTGATCGTAAATCTGACTGCAGTCTTATTTTCACAGACTGACAGAATAAAGAAGATGGAGAAACTTTTGTTTTTCTTCTCCTCATTAAACAAAAATGAGATCACACTATGCTCCTACTCTGATCAGACTGTGATTAGCATAATCTAACCAATTTTCTCAGATGAGAGAAAATACGATTTTGTGATTCTGCCCAAACTTTGAGTTCTGAATCATAGCACAGTTTCCCTTTAAAAGCCTTTTTCTGTGGTTCTAATTGCCCGACTGCCTTTTATAAGCATTTTAATGCGTTTAATATACAAATGAAAATTGCATCTTTTATGCTCCACTAAAAGTCTGCATTTGAGGGCAGACTATCTGCTCTTGTAACCAGACATCTACCTATCATTTGTGCTGAAAAATATGAAAAAGGATGCAATTATTGTAACATATAAATGCAAATCTCATTCTGGTAATCATTAAAGACCGGCTAAAATTGGCACATATAGGGCCAATTTATCTGCTCATGTAAAAAGACCCTTAGGAATTTTACAAATTATTTAAAGGTGGAAAATGGACTGAATATGCAGTATATGGTAATCATAATGCAAGATGATCAGTAACTTACAAAACTATACATTTCCCCCCTTAACAAAAGATTATAATGCGAAGGCTGTAATACTAGCCGTATCGTATTTAAAACAAAATCGAGCTGCCGGCTGTCCGCAGCTAATTTGTTCTGTTGCCGCTTGATTGACTAGGCTGCTTTCCCAAAAATATATCCACTTCAGCTCAGTCATCTCTCTCTCTTGGCTTTCAGTGCCCTACTATGGCATCTCCTCTATGCAGTCTGTGTCAGGATATGTCTGGAATCATATACTGAATCTGATCCTTTCACTTGCCAATACAATTTCCAAAAATTATGTTCTAGTGGAGATATCCTTGCCAGATTATAATAGTTAATCAGATCAACATTATATAACTGCTGGTTTCATTTCTTGAACTTTTCCAATGAATTTAACAATCAGTGAAGTGAATAATAATAAGGGAACAAATGCAAGGTAATTTGGCCTCCCTGTGATATCCGTAAATATCATAACATTGTAGATTTTTTATTTGACAGGAAAGACAATATTCATATTGCTCATTGAAACATTTCAGTGTCTCCATCAGCATCTTTTGGCTTTTTCATGGCAGTTTCGGGCAGAAGATAAGGAGGAGCCGTGACGATAGGCAGAGTCTCCGGCGTGTCACTTCACTCACCCATGCTGCGGACAGTTCTTCCCTTCCCCATGCTCTGCATGCTTCCAGCCAATCCTCTAGCCATGTCCTTAGGGCAGTAGTGTGTGAACTCACCCCCTCTTAAAGGGTCAGTGCGTGCACTTGCTATTTCATTCCCAGCCAATGGCTGTGGGACATTATGTGTATATTGCTTCCTCCCCACTGGGGAGGTGCCTGAGCAACCTTCCTGTTTGCAGTCTATGTTGTGTAAAGTTGCATACCTGTCCCTGCTGCACTCTAGAGCAATTCCTGCCTGCTGCACTCTGATGCAGACCCTGTCTGCTGCACTCTGATATGAACTTGGTCTGCTGCACTCTGATACGAACTCTGTTTGCTGCACTCTGATTCAAACTCTACCTACAGCACTCTGAAACAAGCCCTGCCTACTGCTCCATCCAGTCTGTCCTTCTGGGTCCATCTGCTGCGTGACCGTTGGTCTGTCCTGGAGTGGCACCTGGTGTACATCAGGAGTCAAGTCTAACCTCACCACAAGAGGCTCTAGTGAACAGTCCAGTGTTCACTTAGTTACGCCCCCCCAGGCTCTCCGCAGCCCGTGGCACAGTGTTTCCACAAACCATGGCTGTGACAATGGGATTGAGCATGGCTTCACCTGCAGATCAACTTTATTAAAAGTAGCTGCAATCTTTATGCTGAAAATATTACACCAGTCACTGATTGGAATAACATTTCTGGCAAATTGCACAGAGGCTCACACCACTATCAAGATGCATGAAATTAATTAATAGGAATCCGTCAGCAGGATTTTGCTATACTATCCGAGGGCAGGATAAGATAGAGGCTGAGACACTGATTTCAGGGATGTGTCACTTATTAGGCTGTGTGCTGTTGTTTCTATACAATGAGTGATTTATCAACAGGAGATCATCACTGTCCGGACTGGGTCTCACATGCTGGCTAGTCCGACCACGCCCCCTCTTGTTATAAGCAGCTAGCTTTCAATAGACTATGCACATACAGAGTCTGGTATGGGCAGGGATAGCTTTCTGAGCTCTACTACATGCTACATATAAAAACTCTGATTGTAGCATAACTGCTGCACCCAGTAGGCTAAGTGATACATTGGTAGAATCAGGGTCTCTTTCCCTATATTATTCTGTTATCAGATGAGGTAGCAAAAACTTGAGACAGATTCCCTCTTTATAAGTTCAGCCCATCTTAATCCTAATCGCCCCTCATTAAGACTGGCCAGTCTTAATGAATCTGGGCCATAAGGAGCATTTACATAAGCTGATTTCAATCCATTAAGCGAGTTTAGATCAACTATATTCAAGTTGTTTGGTGCCTGTTTACTGGCCACTTTACATGGACTGATGGGGACAAAATGATTGCTAATAGGTCCTTCTATCCGCATACAATATGATGTTGTCGGAAGAACATGTCCACTTTTCCTCTTTTCACCATGCGCTGTACTGCCAAGCATGATTATATTTGTTCTGACATAAACGATCTACTGTAAGCTTGCAATAAATGAGAGTTTTGATAATTCATTGGAATATTATGATTAGTGTTGAGCATTCCGATACCGCAAGTATCGGGTATCGGCCGATACTTGCTGTATCGGAATTCCGACACCGACTTCCGATATTTTTTCAATATCGGAATTCGGCATCGGAATCGGAAGTTCAGTTGATTGACGGCCTGACGTCATCATGATGCGCGGTGTGTGCGCATCATGATGCGCCGTCATTTCGGGCCTTCCGGGGGTCTCTGCCGGCCTGCCGGAGGGCTGTGCCGGCCTGCCGGGGGGCTGTGTGGACTGCCCGGGGTCTGTACCGGCCTGCCGGGGGGCTGTGCCGGCCTGCCGGTGGTCTGTGCACCCTGTGGGGGTCTGTACCGGCCTGCCGGGGGGCTGTGCCGGCCTGCCGGGGGGCTGTGCTGATGTCCGGGGGTCTGTGCAAGCATCGTCCGATGGGACTACAAGTCCCATCGGGCGATGCCTGCTACCATGACAGTGATTGACACATTAGCCAATGATGGGACAGTAGTAGTCCCATCATCCGGCTAATGTGTTAAATGTTAAAAAAAAAAAAAAAATACTACATACATACTACATGCATGCTACATACATACTACATGCTACATACATACTACATATATACTACATACATACTACATACATGCTACATACATACTACATGCATGCTACATACATACTACATGCTACATACATACTACATGCATGCTACATACATACTACATATATACTACATACATACTACATACATGCTACATACATACTGCATGCTACATACATACTACATACATACTACATACATACTACATGCATGCTACATACATACTACATATATACTACATGCATGCTACATACATACTACATGCTACATACATACTACATATATACTACATACATACTACATACATACTGCATGCTACATACATACTACATACATACTACATGCATGCTACATACATACTACATGCATGCTACATACATACTACATGCATGCTACATGCATGCTACATACATACTACATGCTACATACATACCACATACATACTACATACATACTACATACTACATATATACTACATGCATGCTACATACATACTACATGCTACATACATACCACATACATACTACATACATACTACATACATACTACATGCTACATACATACTACATATATACTACATGCATGCTACATACATACTACATGCTACATACATACCACATACATACTACATACATACTACATACATACTACATGCTACATACATACTACATATATACTACATGCATGCTACATACATACTACATGCTACATACATACCACATACATACTACATACATGCTACATATATACTACATGCATGCTACATACATACTACATATGTACTACATGCATGCTACATACATACTACATGCTACATGCATGCTACATACATACTACATACATACTACATGCTACATACATACCACATATATACTACATACATACAATACATTCATACAATACATACATAGACATACAGTACATATAACATAGAGTAACATACTTACCAATACTTGTCACATTGTTCCCCGAAGCCATTGTCTTTTCCGGAATAAATATTTATATAACAAACCACAAAAATACTCACCCACGATCCGAAGCAGTCCACGAGTGTGTCCCACGACGATCTTGGGTAGAGAACTGCAGCATCAGATGATGCTGCCGTTCTCTACGGGCTGCAGGAATCCAATGACGGAAGGTAGGTATCCTTCCGCACTGTATTCCTCCGCCACTTAAAAAAAAAAAAGTCCCTAGTCTCACTTTATGCCATTGCTGCGTGGGAATTTCCCACACAGCAATGGCATAAAGTGAGACTAGGGACTTTTTTTTTTTTTAAGTGGCGGAGGAATACAGTGCGGAAGGATACCTACCTTCCGTCATTGGATTCCTGCAGCCTGTAGAGAATGGCAGCAACAGCTGATGCTGCAGTTCTCTACCCAAGATCGTCGTGGGACACACTCGTGGACTGCTTCGGATCGTGGGTGAGTATTTTTGTGGTTTGTTATGTTAATATTTATTCCGGAAAAGACAATGGCTTCGGGGAACAATGTGACAAGTATTGGTAAGTATGTTACTCTATGTTATATGTACTGTATGTCTATGTATGTATTGTATGAATGTATTGTATGTATGTAGTATATATGTGGTATGTATGTAGCATGTAGTATGTATGTAGTATGTATGTAGCATGCATGTAGCATGCAGTATGTATGTAGCATGCATGTAGTATATATGTAGTATGTATGTGGTATGTATGTAGCATGTAGTATATATGTAGTATGTATGTGGTATGTATGTAGCATGTAGTATGTATGTAGCATGCATGTAGTATGTATGTAGCATGCATGTAGTATATATGTAGTATGTATGTAGCATGTAGTATGTAGCATGCATGTAGTATATATGTAGTATGTATGTAGCATGTAGTATGTATGTAGCATGCATGTAGTATATACACTCACTGGCCACTTTATTAGGTACACCATGCTAGTAACGGGTTGGACCCCCTTTTGCCTTCAGAACTGCCTCAATTCTTCGTGGCAGAGATTCAACAAGGTGCTGGAAGCATTCCTCAGAGATTTTGGACCATATTGACATGATGGCATCACACAGTTGGCGCAGATTTGTCGGCTGCACATCCCTGATGCGAATCTCCCGTTCCACCACATCCCAAAGATGCTCTATTGGATTGAGATCTGGTGACTGAAGAGGCCATTTGAGTACAGTGAACTCATTGTCATGTTCAAGAAACCAATCTGAGATGATTCGAGCTTTATGACATGGCGCATTATCCTGCTGAAAGTAGCCATCAGATGTTGGGTACATTGTGGTCATAAAGGGATGGACATGGTCAGCAACAATACTCAGGTAGGCTGTGGCGTTGCAACGATGCTCAATTGGTACCAAGGGGCCCAAAGAGTGCCAAGAAAAAATTCCCCACACCATGACACCACCACCACCAGCCTGAACCGTTGATACAAGGCAGGATGGATCCATGCTTTCATGTTGTTTACGCCAAATTCTGACCCTACCATCCGAATGTCGCAGCAGAAATCGAGACTCATCAGACCAGGCAACGTTTTTCCAATCTTCTACTGTCCAATTTCGATGAGCTTGTGCAAATTGTAGCCTCAGTTTCCTGTTCTTAGCTGAGAGGAGTGGTACCCGGTGTGGTCTTCTGCTGCTGTAGCCCATCTGCCTCAAAGTTCGACGCACTGTGCGTTCAGAGATGCTCTTCTGCCTACCTTGGTTGTAACAGGTGGCAATTTGAGTCACTGTTGCCTTTCTATCAGCTCGAACCAGTCTGCCCATTCTCCTCTGACCTCTGGCATCAACAAGGCATTTCCGGCCACAGAACTGCCGCTCACTGGATTTTTTTCTTTTTCGGACCATTCTCTGTAAACCCTAGAGATGGTTGTGCGTGAAAATCCCAGTAGATCAGCAGTTTCTGAAATACTCAGACCAGCCCTTCTGGCACCAACAATCATGCCACGTTCAAAGGCACTCAAATCACCTTTCTTCCCCATACTGATGCTCGGTTTGAACTGCAGGAGATTGTCTTGACCATGTCTACATGCCTAAATGCACTGAGTTGCCGCCATGTGATTGGCTGATTAGAAATTAAGTCTTAACACACAGTTGGACAGGTGTACCTAATAAAGTGGCCAGTGAGTGTATGTAGTATGTATGTAGCATGTAGTATGTATGTAGCATGCATGTAGTATGTATGTAGCATGCATGTAGTATGTATATGGTATGTATGTAGCATGTAGTATGTATGTAGCATGCATGTAGTATATATGTGTTATGTATGTGGTATGTATGTAGCATGCATGTAGCATGCATGTAGTATGTATGTAGTATGTATGTAGTATATATGTAGTATGTATGTAGCATGTAGTATGTATGTAGCATGCATGTAGTATATATGTAGTATGTATGTAGCATGTAGTATGTAGCATGCATGTAGTATATATGTAGTATGTAGCATGTAGTATGTATGTAGCATGCATGTAGTATATATGTGTTATGTATGTAGCATGTAGCATGCATGTAGCATGCATGTAGTATGTATGTAGTATATATGTGGTATGTATGTAGCATGCAGTATGTATGTAGCATGCATGTAGTATATATGTAGTATGTATGTTGCATGTAGTATTTATGTAGTATGAATGTAGCATGTATGTAGTATGTAGTATGAATGTAGCATGTATGTAGTATGCATGTTGTATGTATGTAGCATGTAATTTTTTTTTTTTTTTTACATTTAACACATTAGCCGGATGATGGGACTACTACTGTCCCATCATTGGCTAATGTGTCAATCACTGTCATGGTAGCAGGCATCGCCCGATGGGACTTGTAGTCCCATCGGACGATGCCTGCACAGACCCCCGGAGCCTGCACAGACCACCGGCAGGCCGGCACAGCCCCCCGGCAGGCCGGCACAGCCCCCCGGAGCCTGCACAGACCACCGGCAGGCCGGCACAGACCACCGGAGCCTGCACAGACCCCCTGGCAGGCCGGCACAGCCCCCCGAAAGGCCCGTACAGACCCCAGAGAGGCTGTACAAGGGCAGGAAAGGGTTTTTCTTATTCCGATACCGGAAGTCCCATAGACTTGAATGGGACTTCCGGTATCGGAATCGGCGATACCGATACTTTTTTTAAAGATCGGCCGATACCATCCGATACGATACTTTGAAGTATCGGACGGTATCGCTCAACTCTAATTATGATCATACTCAAAGAGCGGTGATAAATGGTTGCACATCCAATTGGAACGGTATTTCAAGTGGAGTATCACAAGTAGAGTTGAGCAAATATCTTCGGTTCCCTGCTTATTCTGCAAGCCATAATGCTTGCTGAATAATCAACAGCGCGACTGTGCTGTGACAGTGACACAGCCTCGACATATGCAACTGCGGCGGCGATCAGCTATTCAACCGGTGTGATCCAGGAAGCCAGGTTCCACTGTAGCTTACTTGGCAAGCGTTATAGCTTGCCGAATAAGCGGGGAATCAAAGGTATTCGCTCAACTCTGATCACAACGCTTTGTCCTGGCCTCAGTGTAATTCAACATTTTCATAAATGATCCAGTTAAGGAAATTGAAATAAAATTTGCAGAAAATGCAAGATAGGAGGAATATCTAACATTAGAGAAGAGAGAGAAAGGATTCAGAAGGATCTAGATAAGCTTGAACAATGGGAAGCAACTAATAGAATGGTATTTAACATGGAAAAATGCAAGATTCTACATATGGGCAAGGAAAATGAAAATTACATCTACAGAATGGGAGGAATAGCAACAGCAAGTGTATAAAAGACTTGGGTATAATAAAAGATCACAGACTGCACATAAGTCAACAGTGTGATGCTGCAGCAAAAAAGGCAAACAGTTCTAGAATGCATTAAGAGAAGCATAGAATCTAGATCACTTGAAGTAATTATCCCCCTCTACCCCTCCTTGGTCAGGTCTCATCTGGAATACTGTGTCCAGTTCTGTGTACCACATTTTAAAAAAGACATTGAAAAACTTGAGCAAGTTCAGAGAAGGGCTACCAGGATGGTAAGCGGACTGCAAAACATGTCTTACAAGGAACAGTTAAAGGACCTGGGAATGTTAAAATTGCAAAAAAGATGGCCAAGAGGAGAATTAATAGCTGTCTACAAATATTTGAAAGGATGTCACAGTGTAGAGGGATCATCCTTATTCTCATTTGCACATGGAAACACGAGAAGCAATGGAATGAAACTGGAAGGGATACATTTAGGGTGTTCAATGAGTGGAACAGGCTGCCCCAAGAGGTGGTGAGTTCTACTTCAATGGAAGTCTTCAAACAGAGGCTGGACAGACTGAGATGATTTAGTGAATCCTGCACTGAGCAGGGGGTTGGACACGAAAAAAATTAAGAGACCACTGCAAAATTTTCATTTTGTCTTATATTTCTCTAATATAGTTATATTTTTGAGTAAAATGTAAATTGCTCTTTTATTCTATAAACTACTTACAGCATGTCTTCGAATTTCCAACCACTAAATTTTGTATTTATTTTCAGAAAATGAGAAATGATCAAAACAACAAAAATGCAGTGCTTGCAGACCTCAAATAATGCTAAGAAAACAAGTTCATAATCATTTAGAAACAACAATACTAATGTTTTAAGTCAGGAAGAATTCAGAAATCAATATTTTGTGGAAAATCCATGATTGTTAATCACAGCTTTCATGCGTCTTGGCTGCTTTCCACCAGTCGTTCACACTGCTTTTGGGTGACCATATGCCACTCCTGATACAAAAATTTAAGTTGTTCTTCTTTGTTTGATGGCTTGTGACTATCCATCTTCCCCTTGATTACATTCCAGAGTTTTTCAGTGAGGTTCAGGTCTGGAGATTGGACTGGCCATGACAGGGATTTGATGTGGTTTTCCTTCATCCACACATTGACTGACCTAGCTGTGTGGCATGGTGAATTGTCCTGCTGGAAAAAACAGTCCTCAGAGGTGGGAAACATTGCCTGAGCAGAAGGAATTAACTGTTTTTCCAGGATAACCTTGCATGCAGCTTGAGTCATACGTCCTTCTTAAAGATTAATCTGCCCAATTCCAATCTTGCTGAAACATCCCCAGATCATCTCTGATCCGCCACCAAATTTCACAGCGGGTGCAAGACACTGTGGCTTGTACGCCTCTCTAGGTCTCCATCTAACTATTAGATGACCAGGTGTTCGGCAAAGCTGTACATTAGACTCATCAGAGAAGATTACCTTACTCCTGTCCTTTATGGTCCAATCCTTATGGTCTTTGGCAAACTTCAGCCTGGCTCTCCTTTGCTTCTCATTGATGAAAGGCTTTTTTCTTTCTTTACATGACTTGAGCCCTACCTCTAGGAGCCTGTTATGAACTGTTCTTGCCGTGCACTTCACCCCAGCTGCCATTTGTCATTCCTTTTGTAGGTCCATCAATATCATCATGCGGTTGATGAGTGACATTCGAATAAGATGACTGTCATCCCGGTAGGTGGAGAGTTGTTTTCGCCATCTGCCTGTCTGTAGCTTTCTTGTCCCCAATGTCTGTTGCTTGACCTTGTTGTAATGGACTACCATCTTAGAAATTTTTAGGATGAAGGTAACATTTCTCTCTTCCTTTTTAAAATGTGTTCAAGTTTTTTGTTCATCCATCCTGATTTCCTTATATTCTTCCTGTTCTTCCCTCTTTTAGGGATTGTTAACAATTGTACTTTGAGAATCTAATTTTTCAAAATTCCCTATCCTTCCTGAACATTTCTGTCCTTAAGGACATTCAGGCATTGGATACCTACTATCGTCTTTCTGAGTCCCTTAAAATCTGCTTTTCTGACATATAACCTTGAAGTCTGAGTTTTCACAGGTCTTCCTCCTCTAGTTATCCAAAATTCTATGATAGCATGGTCGCTACCTTCCAGGGTCCCAACCACTCTTACCTCCTCAACAATTTCCTCCCTGTTTATAAAGAGTAGATGCAAGATAGCAGACCCCTTTTTTCCACCTCTATCTTTCGTAAGGTAAAGTTGTCAGCAAGAGAGCATGAGAATTTGCTGGACCTGTTACTTTTGCCTGAGAGAGATTCCCACAAATGTCTGGATAGTCGAATCTCCCATGATCAATACGTAATATAATTTTGAGAACTTGGCCATCTGATACATTAAAAGTTCATCCATATCTTCAGCTTGCACAGGCGGCCTGTAGTAAACGCTTACAATGGTGTCCTTTCCGTTGTTCTATCCTTGTATTCTTACCCAAACAGTTTCCACAGAACTCCCAGTCTCTGAAGCATCAATCTCTGTGCAGATATACGCTGTTCTAACATATAATAAAACACCTCCTGCTCGTTTATTAAGTGTTTCTTGCAAATAAGTTGTATCCTTCTAGTCTTGTATTCCAACCATGTGTATCATCCCACCAAGTTTCAGTGATGCCAATAACATCATATTTCTTTTCCTGCGTTAGTAGTTTCAATTCTCCTTGTTTGTTGCCCATGGTTTGTGCATTTGTATAGAAACATCTTAGTTTGTGATCAGTTTCTCTTTCTCCAATATTTTTACTATTCTTTTTTTGTCTTTCTCACTATGCTCTTCACCAAAGCTCAGGCAAGATGATCATTCCCATAATCCTGTGCACAAAAAAGCATATAAAAATCTGGTACACTAAAATTAAAAACATTACAAAAAGGTACAAATAAATATCTGGTGTTAATGTTTAAAATATCAGTGATACATTCCCTTTAAGAAGTCGGTAGCACAAACTACTCTGGTGTTGTAAACTGGGGATATTTGTATGGCATTTTGGAAAATAAAATTCAGGAATACTTATTGGATATACATGCTTGTGATCTATTGCTTAGCTTGTCTGAACATTATTACTTGACCACTAAGCTCTTTGGCTCAGAAGTTGAAGCTTAACAAATATGGATTTCCAACAACTGAGCATGCAGAATGAAAAAGGCTCTGAAGAGCAGGTTGTAAGTTGTGCCTGAAACTTCACAAGCTTTTCAGTATGATTATGTATGGAGCTATACAAGCAAGAAACAAATAAGCCTGACAGACACGTGGGAGTTCCTGAGTACGAGGCACAGAAGTTACTGCACATGAACTCACAAACAGATAATGATGATGCAGATTCTAATTACCATTTGCTAATTAAAAAGTTGCATAAACTTTGATGCACAAATTCAAGTTTTTCTAGTTCTCTACCACAGAATAGTGTCTCCAACATCTTTCTGTAAAATCCAGAATCATTTTCAATGTCTCACACAACATATTGTGTTTTTACAGCAGACAGTTAATATGTATAAGGGCAACATCTGCAAGGAGTTTGTATGTTCTCCCCGTGTTTGCGTGGGTTTCCTCCGGGTACTCCGGTTTCCTCCCACATTCCAAAGACATACTGATAGGGAATTTAAATTTTGAGCTCCATTGGGGACAGCGATGATAATGTGTGCAAACTTTAAAGACCTGAGGAATATGTTAGCGATATATATATATATAAAACCTAGATGGTGGCCCGATTCTAACGCATCGGGTATTCTAGAATATGGCCAGCGGGGGTTATACTCACCTTCCGACGGCCCCCGATCTCCTCTCCACGCTTCCGGCATCTCCCGGTCCCAGTAATGCTTAGCGTGAAGGACTGGAGATGACGTCACTCTCGCGAGAGCGCGACATCATCAGCGGTCTTTCGCGTAAAGCATTACTGGGATCAGAAGATGCCGAGCACGTGGTGAGAGGAGGGAAAGAGTCCGGGGGCCGTCGGAAGGTGAGTATATCACTATTTTTTATTTTAATTCTATTTTTTACAGGTTTATGGTACCCAGGGCCTGAAAGAGAGTCTCCTCTTCTCCGGACCCTCTGTACCATCCGCACATTGAGCGCTGCGCCGGTCATCTCCCGGCTGCATCGCCTCTCACCTCCGCCGCAGATCTCCCAATGGTAGCGGTGTCATTCGAATTTCACGCCAATTTATGGCTGGACTTCACCTGTCTCTGATTGGTCATGGCTGGCCAGGCGCGACCAATCAGCGATGTGGGATTTCCGTTACAGGCAGAATTAGACGATTATATAGCAGATGAGTGTATGTGTGTGTATCAAGCCACGTCCACTCCACAAAGCCCCACCCACTCTGCATAGCCCTGCCCACTCCATAATGCCCCATCCACTATATATAACCATGCCCACTCCATAGCTCCACCCCTTTGGTTAATCTCGCTCCTTTATTGTGATGTTACAGAAGAATGTTAGCTTAATGCTCCACCCCCTCCAATTAGCCCCTCCCCTTTGATGGATATACAGGCTTTTGACTATGGGATGGAGGATGTATAATGGGTATATGGGTTCATGACTATGGGATGGAGGATATGTATGATAGGTATATGGGCATGGGACTATGGATGGAGGATATGTATGATGGGTATATGGGCACTGGAATATGGGATGGAGGATAATCATTATAATTTGTTATATCTAACCACAGTTAGTTGCTATGCCTGGGCAACACCGAGCTCTTCAGCTAGTATAAAAATAAAGATTATTAAAGATTATTAAACAGGCAAAGCTAGTACAGATTAAACAAAAATATACAGTGTTTAATATTGGTACCATGATTAAGGCTGTTTGCTGGAATGCGTCGGTTTGCCAATCCAGGTGTCGGGTGATGTCCAGTTTTTATGTCCTTGTATAGTTCCAATAAAGTTTTTTCATTGTTATATCGGCTTCAATGGTTTCATTGCTGGAGGATCCCCTTCCTTTTTTTTCCCTTACACAATCTGTAAAGGTAGTTGCTGCAGCCGGTGTGCAGGAAATAGCACAGATGGATTCTGCTAGTATGGAATTGTATGATTGTGAGATTGTGTTGATGATGAAATGTAAACTACTGCCATTGATAACCATCTACTTTATATGGAAACTCTGTCAAATTCAAATGAATAACATCCAGTCTGATGCCACTTATATATTGTGTCTTTTCAACTTCTTCTTCAGTAAAAGACTTTGTGTTGTTAGCTATATAGGCATATCCAGCTTCCTTTCTCATCCCCTCCATCACACTACATCACAGGCCGTTGCCACTTGCCTCGAAGGAAGTAGTACCAATAGTATGAGGGAAGATATAGTCACAACATAACATGTTTCACTGGTGTTCAAGGTTTCCAAATCACACTTGGCCAAACGAAACCTTACAGGGGTGCGACACCCAACAACACCCTGTTAACAGTGGTAGATGGAAGTTCTTGGATGCTGCTAGAGCATAACAGCTTCATCAAAACTATATTGGCCGCTGCTGGGTACTGTAGAATCACCCCTATATAGGTGGCGGATCTGCAGTACCCAGCCCTGGGAATAATAGAAATGACAGATCTGCTGTGTTCTGGCAGCATCAAAAAACTTTGAGCCAGTGCTGGGAACAGCCAATTGTCGCACCCCCATCTATCAGATATTGATGGCCTATCGTAAGGATGGTAAAAGAAAAGTAATGTAATGCCAACCCCTTTAAGTACTACTGCTCCTAGGCAGTTGGACATAAGATGACACAAACCTATCAAGCTTGGGTCCTAAACCTTTGTCAACCATAATGAGTATGGGCGAATATTTTTAGATACTCCAACATCGTGGTAGGGTTGGAAGAGTGGTACTTCTCCTTTCTGGTTTTGGGAAGCACTCTATTATATATGAACAGTGGCACATAACCTCTTTAAACAGCAATCTTGAATTATTCTAAAACATACTACCAACTATGTATGGAAGAATTTGACTGCACTGACATGCATATTATTATTAAAGTTATAAAACATAGTGTTGTTCAGTTATATACCAGACATGACTTATGAGTTCTTCACAAAACCACCAATATAAATATGTATGAAAGTATAGCAAAGGCTGTTTCATGTTTGTACTTGAATGTAAAGTAGGAAAGTACACAGCAAGATTATGGAAAATGTATGCAGATAATTCCTAAGAGGAACCTTTCAACCATACTTGATATACAGTGAGTACAAAAAGTATTCAGACCCCTTTAAGTTTTTCTCTCTTTGTTTCATTGCAGCCATTTGGTAAATTCAAAATAGTTCATTTTTTGTCATTAATGTACACTTTGCACCCCATCTTGACTGACAGAAAAACAGAAATGTAGACATTTTTCCAAAATTTATTAAAAAAGAAAAACTGAAATATCACAGTCACAAGTATTCAGACCCTCTGCTCAGTATTGAGCAGAAGCACCCTTTTGAGCTAGCACTGCCACGAGTCTTCTTGGGAATTATTCAACAAGTTTTTGACACCTGTATTTGGGTATATGTAAGAGAATGGTCAGCCATAATACACTGAGCTGCCATGAGCAACGAGGCAGCCATCTTATGAAAGTTAGGAAAGAATATATTCAACTTTTACAATAGAAATATTACGATGTACTCTGTAAAAGCAGATGGAGGATGTAAAATGAGATCATGCCCATTAACCAATTTAGTAAATGTGCCTACAGGTAAATTGGATCAGCCTTAGGGCAATGAGAAACTAAAACCAATGAATATATGGTGAATATGTGTATTCATGATAGTGTTAGTAGAAAACAGACTTCTCCAATTGTCAAATTTATGAATTTATGGGTTTAGGCTAAAAGCAGTAATAAGATTAATGACAGTAGTTAGAGATAATATTGGATTTATGTGTTTCTTAATGTGGTCTGGTAAAAAGTTAATTACTGATGTAATGTTGTGCCACTTTTTCCTTTGTCCAAAAAGATATGATGTAACCTTTGCTATAATATGTATACAGCTTGTTTGCATAATGTATCAAAAAAGCCCCTGTTACTGTTGCTCGGGGCCATTCCATCGCCATCATGCCGCTGTGCCTCACCATGGCCAGGGCACAGAGGCTTATCATCGCCAGACTTCCTAGCGAATCTCTGCCCGTCTGAGTTCCTGTTTTTGCCCACATATTTCAACTTCTCTGACTATCTGTTCTGTTTTGCCGTGTATCTCTGAATAAACTTCGACCTCAGCTTGATAATAGATCGTCTCAGACCTTCTTCCCGGCTCTTCCACCTCTCCTAATCAGGACTCTTTTTTCTTACAAGTGGCGATTGCCAGCCAGGAGGAGCAGCTCCGGAGAGCAGCCTCCAGAAGAACCACCAGAAGAAAGCTGTAGAGGAGGGCTTGGAGGTTGGAAGAGTGAAGAAAAAACAAAAAAACGCGTATGGCCATACGTTAAACCTGTCAAAGGGAGCCAGCCTGAAGGAGATCACTCTGAAACCGCCTGCCTGATTTTTTTATAAGAAAACCACGGACAAAGAAAAGACTATAAAAAGATGAGTAACTAAGAAGGAGCTATCTACAAGGACGTGAGAATTTTTTTGTGCCCGGTAGCAAGAAGCTTTAAAAGGGTGTGGGGAGATGCCTGGCAAGCTAACGAGTGAGGCTGGAATCACGGCTGCACCTCTTTTGATATCTGGTTGACCCAAACAGCCGGCAGGAGGTCTTCCATTCGAGAGAGGTGTGAGTATCTAACTTTGCTTACATTGCATTTGTTGATACTAGAACAGAGTAAAATTCGTCCTTGTAGACCACTGTAAATATGGAGTGGTTACGGAAGCAGGCAGAGAAATATGCTGGCACACCCCAGCTGGAGGGGGTTAAGGTGGAAACCACGTGGTTAAATTGTATGCGTTGGTTTACCACAGAGAACAGGGAACTAAATAGAAAAAATTCGCTAGGGTAAGCTTATAGCCAAGTAGCGGCTTTGTGTAAGACAGTCATAACTTTTGATCAGGCTCTTGATAGGCAGCTTACACAACAATGTGTTAACATGATTACCTGGGGAGGGGCAGCGTATAGAGAGAGATTAGAAAAGCTGAGTGAGATGCTGGAGCTAGCACGGAAGCACAGAGATGAGGGGTGCGAGCAGCAGCAGCAGCTGGGAGCAGTTATGTCAGAGATGGACACTGCAGCTTCGAGACACAGTGCTGATGTAAATACAGTTGTAGACTGGAGAAGAGTTAGGAGAGTGTGTGAAGTAGTACATAACAAGATATAGTGTCCCAACAGCTCCAGCTTATGCAGACACAGTTGAGGAAAGATATATTGTCCCGACAGCTCCAGCAGATGCAGACCCTAGGTTAGGTGTGATGCTGCTTCAATCCAGAGAAAAATATCCCTGGCCAAATGTTCCTGGTCCATCTTAAATTAATTAAAAAAATGTTGCTTAATTGGGAGGAAAGTAAGGGAGTGTTTTGTTAGGACGATGCAATCCGAGGTGAAGGGTGATGAGCCTAATGTTTTTGTGTACCATTCACCTCGGGGTGTATCTGCTGATTCAGGGAGGCCAGGAGTTCCGGGGGGTATGCGCAGCTGCCGAGAATGGGCAGGTCCCGTTCGGCAGAGCCCCCACGGGATCCCATGAGAGGTCCCCCCTTGTGTTATTTTTGTGGACATCTGGGACATGTTAGACGTTTTTGTCCCAACCTTGTGCCAGGGATTGTACTCCGAGAACCCCGGGCACCATTTAACCCCCAACAGCCCCGGGAGTTCTCTAGACCACCTTTCAGAGTTAGACCTCCGTATTCAGCAGTGAATGACCCTAGGCAGTATCAGCAGTACAACAGTCTTCAAATGGTTAACACAGTCTCACAGGAGCCTTCTGCTCCTGCTCCCTCCCCAGTGGCTTTCACTCATCCGCGCCCGGAGGTCCATGCTATTCAGGGAGGGGTCACTCCTCCTCGACCCTATGCTCCCCTGATCAAGGAGCTACGGGAACATGAGGACCAGACCCTGACTAAGGATCTCTTTGGGGTGGAGGTGGCGGCTGTTGGACGGAAGCCGTGTCCAGATGGGGATGATGGATTTTTCAGGCTTCCCACGGCAGGTAACACTGATTGATGGAGTGCTCCCCCTATTCCCCTTACCCTCCTTGCCCCCCTTTCCCTGGGCAGGGACGGTAGACCTTATGTCAAGGCGAGAATGGAGGGGCTGCCTTGGGAAGACATCCTCATCGATACAGGAGCATCAGTTTCAGTAACAAGACACAAATTGCAGTCACCCCCTGGACTGCCTGAGACTACCATTTTGGTAGGATTTTGGTAGAATTTGGGGGCTCCTGTATTCAAGCAGTAAAAAGTCGTCCAGTGAACCTGAGATTTCAGGACACAGGGGGATCGAAGCAAAGGGGTCTTCGATGCGCTTTTTGGGTAAACCCACAGTTACGGTCCACTATTTTGGGAACTGATGTTTTGGGAGCAATGGGAATTGTTGTTGATTTATGTAACAAAGTCTTGTGGTGGAACAAAGAAGCCACTATCTGTTCTGTAATTGTACCTGTGGAGGAGTATGAGGGGAGTCACAAATTACCCATTGCTAGCTTCGGATTAGGTGCTAATGAAAATGTTGAAAATGCTGACAATGATGCTTTGAAAAATGTATTGAAGCAAAGGTTCCCTGAATTGTGGATCTCAAAGAAAACTGATTGTGGGTTAATGCAAACTCAGGTTAAAATTGATGGTGAAAAGCTGCCACCTTTCCAGCGTCAGTACCGTATTCCTGAGGACGCAATCCCTTACATAAAAGTTGCAGTCAGTGAGTTGGAAAAGCAAGGTGTTGTTGTGAAAGGTAATTCTCCATGTAACAGTCCTATTCTACCTGTAAAAAAGGAAGATGGCAGTTTTCGAATGGTGGTAGACCTGAGACTTGTAAATAAGTACACTCCCTCAGCTGCTCACCTTGTTGCATCTGTCCCTGAAGTTATGTCACAGCTGAGGAGTGATAGTAAAGTGTTTTCTTGTTTGGACATTGCAAATGGCTTTTTCTCAGTACCCCTAACACCTGAATCTGCCCTCCACTTCACATTCACTTTTGAGAATGTGCAACACTTGTTCATGCGGTTGCCCATGGGATTTCACAGTTCTCCTGTGTATTTTCATCAGGCATTGGCTCAAGTGTTAGAACCCCTTGGCTACGGAGACAAAGTCTTACAGTATGTGGATGATCTATTGATTCAAACTGTCGATGAATGTGAACACAAAGAGACCCTTGAAAATGTTTGTCAGACTCTACAAGATGCAGGACTCAAAATGAGTTTAGACAAAGTACAACTGTTGAAATCAGAGGTGAAATTTCTGGGTGTGTCTGTCTCAGCAGAAGCAAAGAAACCCATGCATGATAGGGTTAAAGCTATTCAGGCTGTTCCCCTACCAACTAATATCACTGAGCTCAGAAAATTTTTGGGTCTTATCAATTTTTCCAGAGAATATATTGAAGATTTCGCTTATCTGGCTAAACCACTGTATGATTTATTGAAAAATGTTGATAATGACTTTGACTATGCCCCTATTGATGTAAAGGGAGCCGCCTTACAGGCTTTTGAGGGATTGAAACGCGCCCTTACGGCAGCTACTGCATTGGTTAACCCTGACCCTTCCCAGCCTTTTTACATTCAGACCCATACCGGTGATGTCTCTATTTCTTCTGTGCTTCTACAAAAATGGCCCAAAGAAAGCCCAGAAGTGTCTAGTCAGTTGTATGCCCTAGGTTACTACTCTAGGCTGCTCACCCCCGTGGAGAAAGGATTCACTTTGTGCATGAATCACCTACTGGGCATGCACTGGACTATGAATCAAGTTAGGCATATAGTGGGGTGTGCTCCTTTAATTTTACAAAAACGCATGTCACTTTAAAAACTTTGCTGAAAGGTAAAGCTTCAGGTATTAATTCACAGAGAATGGCCCAATGGATCATTAATTTTGAGACTAGAGACTTACAAGTTGAAGTGGGTGAGAAATATTATTTAGCTCAGATGATGCAATATGCAGGAAAAAGTCACGATTGTCAAATTGAACAGGCTAATGTCACTCCCTCCCCCTTGTGAACAGATTTCCAAGAAGGAATTTCTTGTGCCTATATCAACGGAGCTCGATATTGGCATGAGGGGCATTACGTCACCGGCTTCTCTGTGTGGCTTCTAGCTAAGCCACTGCTGCTGCAGTATAAACTCCCTGGTCATTTCTCCGCTCAAAGAGCTGAATTTGAAGCAGCTCTACAGGTCATTCTTGTGTGTACAGAGCCAATGAATATTTTCAGTGTTGTTTCATCACTCACCCTGTATCTCAATGTATGGGCCCTGAGGGGGATAGTTGATTCACAGAACAAGCCCTTGCAACCTGAAGACATTCTAAAACAAATTGAGCCGCGGGGCAAAGAATTCCCGAATTTATGGTCTTTCTGTAAAATTAAAGGGCACCAGAGGTTGATTCCTGACCCCCAAATCCTTGGCAATGCATATGTAGACCACGCAGCCAAGGAAGCTACACTCACGGGCGATGACAAATATCCCCAAGAAGTCATCGCTGCAGTCACTAAAAAAATCCCGGACGAGCCCCCCCTTGTTTTTTCTCCTTCAAGATCTCGTAAAGGCACAAGAGAAGGATGGAGACTCATCTCTGTTCAATTCCCTTGAGTAATGAAAGAAGAAGCGATCCAGCTGAGTGCTCTGGTGATTTACTGAATGCTGTTCAAACAACAGAACGTTGTTTACGCGTTTCTGGCTAGACGCCCTTAATCATAACAACTAGTGAATGTTGCCAGTTCCACTATATACCCCCTCTTTGATAGGGGAAATTAAGTGCAAGTGGAAACATATGTGTCAGCAAATAATGCTGTGTTATACAAAAGTGATTAAGTGAAAAAACAAAACCATGAGAAAGAAAAATTATAAAAATGTCTTACTGAAACCACATATAATGCTCTTTCAGATCGTATATAACAAAAAAACTCAATTGAGTTTTATTCTGAGTGAATTTGTATATATATATGTGTATAATGACCAATGCAATTTGTAAGTCATTAGATGTATGATTTTTATGGTTCATATTATTAATCATTGTTAGTCATTGATAAACAATGATATAAATAAATGTAGAGCAATTATAAGGGTTTTCACAAAAAATAATATCGACATGATATATGATACATGATGGTGGAAAGTATACACTTATAGACAATCATTATATATGAATAAAATCCTAAGAACTGGAAACAAAAAGCGAAGACAAAAATGGATGAGTTATTTTCAGGATCAGTATGAACAAAGTTCCATAATGGTCAATTCCGATATTGAAGACATGTTCCTTTCTCAAAAAATTTTTTTCCAAATCGATCACTGTGGGAATGACCAAACCAACGCAAGAAAGTGTGAACAATGTCCTGCAACAAATCATTCCCGACATCGAGGACAAAAATCTCCATAAAAATCTTCCAAGCCAAATATGGTCACAATTTCAAATAATCATGGATAGACATAAATAAATCCTATAACACTCAATTTAAGGATTATTTCCATGATTATAAAAAACCAATGATATTTTCAGATGTATATCTGTAAAATGCAAGAATTATTGGTTATCGAATAACCAATAATTCTTGCATTTTACAGATATACATCTGAAAATATCATTAGATTTATTTATGTCTATCCATGATTATTTGAAATTGTGACCATATTTGGCTTGGAAGATTTTTATGGAGATTTTTGTCCTCGATGTCGGGAATGATTTGTTGCAGGACATTGTTCACACTTACTTGCGTTGGTTTGGTCATTCCCACAGTGATCGATTTGGAAAAAAAATTTTTTGAGAAAGGAACATATCTTCAATATCGGAATTGACCATTATGGAACTTTGTTCATACTGATCCTGAAAATAACTCATCCATTTTTGTCTTCGCTTTTTGTTTCCAGTTCTTAGGATTTTATTCATATATAATGATTGTCTATAAGTGTATACTTTCCACCATCATGTATCATATATCATGTCGATATTATTTTTGTGAAAACCCTTATAATTGCTCTACATTTATTTATATCATTGTTTATCAATGACTAACAATGATTAATAATATGAACCATAAAAATCATACATCTAATGACTTGCAAATTGCATTGGTCATTATACACATATATATATATACAAATTCACTCAGAATAAAACTCAATTGAGTTTTTTTGTTATATACGATCTGAAAGAGCATTATATGTGGTTTCAGTAAGACATTTTTATAATTTTTCTTTCTCATGGTTTTGTTTTTTCACTTATTCACTTTTGTATAACACAGCATTATTTGCTGACACATATGTTTCCACTTGCACTTAATTTCCCCTATCAAAGAGGGGGTATATAGTGGAACTGGCAACATTCACTAGTTGTTATGATTAAGGGCGTCTAGCCAGAAACGCGTAAACAACGTTCTGTTGTTTGAACAGCATTCAATAAATCACCAGAGCACTCAGCTGGATCGCTTCTTCTTTCATTATTGCTGTGCGGCCAGGGCAGGGCCGGGTCCGAGTCTGAGGTGCGGTGAGGTCAGACGTGGGTGAGCTGGACTTCTATACAAATTCCTTTGAGTCCCTGCCCATTGAAGGGGACAGGCTAGTGCCTTACATCCCAACAACAATGATTAAGTCTTTGCTCAAATTTCAAGCTACAAAGTTGTTAAAATTGTTCATATCAATCAGTGTAGACTTCTTAATTATCTTACTGAGATTTCTGGTAAGGACTGATACTCCACTTTTTTTTTTCTATTTTCTCCAGGTCAGCCGAAGATTTTCATATTCAACTCCTAGGACCATGGATTTATTGGATGATCGGGAGAAGATGCTTCACACTACAAAGTAGGACTCTGATAGTGTGAGAAGGGGAGAAGATCAGGAAAATCCAGAAGCCAAAGAATGAGAAGAAAAAGACAAAAAGACTTAACTATTGTGCAACTTATTTTTTTTGGGACTATTTGAATTATTTTTTTATTATGTGTTTGTGCTATTTTTAGGGACTTTTGCCCTTACACACACACGTGCATAAAGTGCTGAATTACCTCAATATTCTTATTTTCAATAATTCACCCATGAATATTACAGTACTGTATGTTGTACTCTGGACAGAGTACAAGAGGGGGATTTGTAAGAGAATGGTCAGCCATAATACACTGAGCTGCCATGAGCAACGAGGCAGCCATCTTATGAAAGTTAGGAAAGAATATATTCAACTTTTACAATAGAAATAATACGATGTACTCTGTAAAAGCAGATGGAGGATGTAAAATGAGATCATGCCCATTAACCAATTTAGTAGATGTGCCTACAGGTAAATTGGATCAGCCTTAGGGCAATGAGAAACTAAAACCAATGAATATATGGTGAATATGTGTATTCATGATAGTGTTAGTAGAAAACAGACTTCTCCAATTGTCAAATTTATGAATTTATGGGTTTAGGCTAAAAGCAGTAATAAGATTAATGACAGTAGTTAGAGATAATACTGGATTTATGTGTTTCTTAATGTGGTCTGGTAAAAAGTTAATTACTGATGTAATGTTGTGCCACTTTTTCCTTTGTCCAAAAAGATATGATGTAACCATATACGCCCTTTGCTATAATATGTATACAGCTTGTTTGCATAATGTATAAAAAGCCCCTGTTACTGTTGCTCGGGGCCATTCCATCGCCATCATGCCGCTGTGCCTCACCATGGCCAGGGCACAGAGCCTTATCATCGCCAGACTTCCTAGCGAATCTCTGCCTGTCTGAATTCCTGTTTTTGCCCGCATATTTCAACTTCTCTGACTATCTGTTCTGTTTTGCCTTGTATCTCTGAATAAACTTCGACCTCAGCTTGATAATAGATCGTCTCAGACCTTCTTCCCGTCTCGTCCACCTCTCCTAATCAGGACTCTTTTTTCTTACAGTATACTCTGCCATTCTTCCTTGCAGATCCTTTCCAGTTCCGTCAGGTTGGTGTCATGATCCAGGACGGGATTTCGCTTTGACCCGTCCTGGTTAGACTATGGGTAAATTGTGCTGCCTCTCTCTGGCAGCAGGAGGCTATTTAGTGCTCACTGGACCTGGGTCCGGTGTCAGTTATACTCCTGCCCTCGGCTGAGTTAAGTGACCTCTTGTATACGTGTGCCTTGTGCCTGATATCTTGCTTGCTTGTTCGGTTGTGATCTGGTTCTGTCCCTGTTACGAGTTCTGCCTGACCCTCTTGTACTGCTCTACCTCTCGTGTATGACTCTCTGCTTGTGACCCGACTTCTCTCTGCTCGTCCCCTTGGTACCATGTCGCCCTCTTGTGTATGACCTTTGGCTCTGTCTGACTACCCGTCTGTTTGTCCCTCCTGTACCTCATTTGCCCGTACTGCTGTGACCTCTGTTTTGCCTGACTCTGAGTTGTTGTATGGTGTCCTGTCCTATCTGAATACAGGACGCTAAGCCCCGCCCCCTTGCAGTCACATGACCATAGGTCCCGTGCACATTATTCAGTTTCAGTGTCCGCAGGTCCTTTGCCTCTTTACCTTCCAGCGCTGACTGGACCCTGACACTTTTAGCCTGAAGCACGCATGGTCACCTCTGCTGCCCACTCCACAGGTATCTTTTAGCACTGCTTCTGTTCTCAGGACACACGCACTGGCTCTATGAGCAAGTGCAGTGCAGTGTCTCTGACATTATAACTGACCCATACCATTTTTTTTTCTCTGCTCCCATTCACCTGTGTGTGTGATGGATCCTATGCACGCTCTTTCTGAACACGTTAAGCATCTGACGCAGATGTCTCAGAAACTCTTTGGAGAACAAAGAGTCCTGGCTCAGTCTCAGCAGCTGATCACTGACACTGTGCAGGGGGTTCTTTCATTGGGGGCTCGGGATGTTACATTAATTTCCCCTGAGTCTCCAGTGAAGTTACCAGATACCTTTTCTGGAGATAAAAATGACTTCAGAGTTTTCAAGGAGGGCTGTAATCTTTTTTTTTCCTTAAGACCACACTCTTCTGGGGATGAAAGTCAGAGAGTGGGGGTCATTATGTCTCTGTTAAGGGGAGCCCCCCAAGCTTGGGCTTTCTCCCTTCCTACCACGGCCCCTGAGCGTATGACTGTGGATGCATTTTTTGAGGCCCTGGGGCATATTTATGATGAGCCTGATCGGGTGCGTATGGCTGAGGACAGGCTGATGAATGTTTGCCAGGGGAAACACTCAGCCGAGTGGTTTTGCTCAGAGTTCAGACGCTGGGCTGCTGAGGTCTGCTGGAACGACGCTGCTCTCCGGGGGTTGTTCCGTAGAGGCCTGTCTGAGCATCTGAAAGACGCCTTGGCTCTCCACCCCCCACCTGATGCCCTGGAGGAAGCTATGACACAGGCCGTCCGAATGGATCGCAGGTTACGGGCAAGGGGAGTGATACAAACCGAGACATCATTATTCTCCCAAGGAAGGGGAGCCAGTTCTTCACTGAAAATCACGGCGATGGGAACCATCAACCTTAAGGAGGAAGAAAGGAGACAACGGCACGTGAGAAAATGCTGTGTTCACAGTGGCGAGTCTGGACATGGGAAAAAGGATTGCCCCTCCCGGCCACTAACCAACAAGCGACTGAGCCCGGGTGATTATCGTGGAGGTCACCCAGGCTCTCAGGTACCCTTTTCTGCATTTTCTAAAATGTCATTTCAAGTGGAACTTTGTTGTGGGGGTGTCTCCACATCCACAACTGCCTTCGTGGATTGCGGTTCATCATTGAATTTTATTGACTCTGACTTGGTGGCCAGGTGTAAGTTAGGGACAGTTAGGTTGGAGACTCCGATTGACCTTGTTGCTATTGACAAAACACCACTGGTTAAGAATGACATTGTGTTTTGTACTGAAGAGTTTCTCCTTAAAGTGAGTTCCTTACACCAGGAACGTATTTCATGTTTTGTAATGAACAACCTGCCTGCGGGACTGGTGTTGGGGTTCCCCTGGTTACAGCTGCATAATCCTGTGATTAATTGGGAATCTCGGGATATTGTTAAATGGGGTCCCTATTGCTCTGAGAAATGTCTTGTTTCTGTGTCTGTGTCGTCTGTGGGTCTAGAAGGCATTCCGGAGTGCCTGATAGATTATACTGACGTTTTCTCCGAAAAAGAGGCTGAGGTTTTACCACCCATTTGATTGTGCCATTGACCTGGTTCCAGGTGCTAAATTGCCCAAAGCCCGCCTGTATAACCTCTCGGGTCCGGAACGGGCTGCGATGAAGGAATATATTTCTGAGAGCCTCCGTAAGGGACATATTCGTCCTTCTGTTTCTCCTGTGGCAGCAGGGTTCTTTTTTGTAAAAAAAAAAGACGGTGGTTTGCGCCCATGCCTCGATTTTCGTGAGTTAAATAAAATAACTGTGAGGAATACTTATCCCCTTCCACTTATTCCTGATTTATACAATCAGTTGTCCGGAGCTAAGTGGTTTTCGAAATTAAACCTACGGGGAGCGTATAACCTTATCCGAGTCCGGGACGGAGATGAATGGAAGACTGCCTTTCTCACTACTGAAGGGTTGTTTGAAAATTTGGTCATGCCCTTCGGCCTGACCAACGCTCCAGCGGTCTTACAAAATTTCATAAATCATGTGTTCTCTGATTTGATTGGACGCTTTATGGTGGTGTATTTGGATGACATTTTAATCTACTCGCCTGATAAACAGACTCACATTGGTCATGTTCGGGCAGTTCTCCAAAGGCTCAGGGAGAACTGTTTGTTTGCTAAACTTGAAAAATGTTTATTTTTTGTTCAGGAACTGTCCTTTCTGGGGTTCATCGTGTCTGCTGAAGGGTATCGCATGGATCCTAATAAGGTGCAGGCCATTCTCGAGTGGGTTCAACCGTGTGATTTGAAGGGTCTGCAACGTTTCCTAGGGTTCGCTAATTATTATCGGAAATTTATAAGTGGGTTCTCACAGGTGGTTAAACCCCTCACAGACATGACTCAAAAGGGGGCCGATATCAAGAATTGGTCAACCGCAGCGGTAGCGGCATTTCAGTTTTTGAAAAAATGTTTCATGTCGGCCCCATTTCTTATCCAACCGGACCCCTCTGAACCATTTATTGTTGAGGTAGACGCCTCAGAGGTGGGGGTGGGGGTGGTATTGTCCCAGGGACCCGCCACTTTGACCAATTTAAGACCTTGCGCCTTTTTCTCAAAGAAGTTCTCTCCGGCGGAGAGAAACTATGATGTGGGGAATCGGGAACTTCTGGCCGTAAAATTGGCTTTTGCAGAATGGAGGCATTTTTTGGAGGGGGCTGTTCATCCTATAACGGTAATCACGGACCACAAAAACCTAGCTTACATTGAGTCAGCTAAAAGGTTGACTCCCAGACAGGCTAGATGGTCACTTTTTTTTCCCGATTCAACTTCTCGATCACTTTTCGACCAGGATCCAAGAATATCAGAGCGGATGCGTTGTCACGCAGTCTTGATCCGGTATCCCCCCCGGAACCTCCATCCTCCATTCTTCAGCCTGGGGTGGTGGTGGCAGAGGTTTCTAATGTGTTGGAATGGGAGATTCGAGAAGCCCAGGCTCTTGCACCTCCAGCTAAGCCGGTGGATAAACTTTTTGTGCCAGCTCAGTTTCGTCTCAAGGTCCTCCAGGAGTTCCATGACTCAGTTCTGGGTGGACATCCAGGGATCTCAGCGACCCGGAAGGCCATTGCTAGAATATTCTGGTGGTCTTCTTTAGCCTCTGATGTTGGGGAGTATGTATCTGCGTGTGAGGTTTGTGCCCGTGCGAAAACTCCCCATAACTGGCCGGCCGGGGAATTGGTACCACTGCCAATTCCTGAGAGACCATGGACTCATCTGTCCATGGATTTCATCACCAACCTTCTCCCTTCCAAGGGTAATACCGTGGTCTGGGTCGTAGTGGACAGGTTTAGTAAGCAGGCACATTTTGTACCTTTGGCAGCTCTACCTAATGCGGACACATTGTCCAGATTGTTTGTGGAGCATGTGGTGCGGTTGCATGGGGTACCCCTGAATGTGGTGTCTGATAGGGGAGTGCAATTTGTGTCCATATTTTGGAGAGCTTTTTGTAGGAGGTTGGGTATTGGTCTGTCCTTTTCATCCGCCTACCATCCAGAGACTAATGGGCAGACTGAGCGGACCAATCAGTCTCTGGAGCAAATTCTGCATTGTTTGACCTCAGCCCGACAGGATGATTGGTGTTCTGTGTTACCATTGGCTGAGTTTGCTTTTAACAACCGCACTAACCAGTCTACGGGTACATCTCCTTTTTTTTGCAATTATGGGTTTCATCCTCATTTTGGAGAATTTTCCCGCTTGAATTCTGGGTGTCCTGGGGCGGACGAGACCATCCAGCGGTTGGGGGAGGTATGGCGGGAGGTCCAGAATAACATTACGAAGGCCCAGGACAAATTTACATTTTTTGCGGACAAAAAACGATCCGTGGGTCCAGTGTTTCAGGTCGGAGATAAGGTATGGTTATCCACCAAAAATATAAGGCTCAAGGTCCCCTCTGCGAAGCTTGGACCCAAGTTTATAGGTCCCTATGTAATTACCGAAGCAGTTAACCCGGTGGCTTTTCGGTTGAGTCTTCCGCCATCTCTAAGGATCCCTAATGTTTTCCATAAGGCCCTTTTGAAACCTGTGAGGTCCAGTGGGGAGGGATCATCATCTTCCCCGACACCGGTTCTGGTAGATGGGCAGGCTGAGTACAAGGTGGAACGAATTGTCGACTCCAGGTTGGTCCGTCGCGCCCTTCAGTATCTGATACATTGGAAGGGCTACGGTCCTGAGGAACGCTCATGGGTTCCTGCTCGATCAGTTCATGCGGATCGGTTGATCCGATCCTTTCACGCCAAGTACCCTGAGAGACCTGGGGGTCCGGTGGCCCCTCATTGAGAGGAGGGTACTGTCATGATCCAGGACGGGATTTCGCTTTGACCCGTCCTGGTTAGACTATGGGTTAATTGTGCTGCCTCTCTCTGGCAGCAGGAGGCTATTTAGTGCTCACTGGGCCTGGGTCCGGTGTCAGTTATACTCCTGCCCTCGGCTGAGTTAAGTGACCTCTTGTATACGTGTGCCTTGTGCCTGATATCTTGCTTGCTTGTTTGGTTGTGATCTGGTTCTGTCCCTGTTACGAGTTCTGCCTGACCCTCTTGTACTGCTCTACCTCTCGTGTATGACTCTCTGCTTGTGACCCGACTTCTCTCTGCTCGTCCCCTTGGTACAGGACGCTAAGCCCCGCCCCCTTGCAGTCACATGACCATAGGTCCCGTGCACATTATTCAGTTTCAGTGTCCGCAGGTCCTTTGCCTCTTTACCTTCCAGTGCTGACTGGACCCTGACACTATTAGCCTGAAGCATGCATGGTCACCTCTGCTGCCCACTCCACAGGTATCTTTTAGCACTGCTTCTGTTCTCAGGACACACGCACTGGCTCTATGAGCAAGTGCAGTGCGGTGTCTCTGACAGTTGGATGGTGAATGTTGGTGGACAACCATTTTCAGGTATCTCCAGAGATGCTCAATTGGGTTAGGTCAGGGCTCTGGCTGGGCCAGTCAAGAATGGTCATAGAGTTGTTCCAAATCCACTCCTTTGTTATTTTAGCTGTGTGCTTAGGGTCATTGTCTTGTTGGAAAGTGAGCCTTAGGCCAAGTCTGAGATCCAAAGCACTTTAGAAGAGGTTTTTTATCCAGGATTTACTTGGCTGCATTCATGTTTCCTTCAATTGCAACCAGTTGTCCAGTCCCTGCAGCTGAAAAACACCCCCATAGCATGATGTTGCCACCACCATGTTTCACTGTTGGGATTGTATTGGGCAGGTGATGAGCAGTGCTTGGTTTTCTCCACACATACCACTTAGAACTTTTTGGTGATAATTCTATCTTCGTCTCATCAGACCAGAGAATCTTATTTCTCATAGTCTGGGAGTCCTTCATGTGTTTTTTAGCAAACTCTATGCAGGATTTCATGTCTTGCACTGAAGAAAAGCTTCCGTCGGGCCACTTTGCCATAAAGGCCTGACTGGTGAACGGCTGCAGTGATAGTTGCCTTTGTGGAACTTTCTCTCATCTCCCTACTGCATCTGTGGAGCTTAGCCACAGTGATCTTGGGGTTCTTCTTTACCTCTCTCATGATTGTTCAGTTTGGCTGGACGGCCGGGTCTAGGAAGACTTCTGGTGGTCCCAAACTTTTTCCATTTAAGGATTATGGAGGCCACTGTGCTCTTAGGAACCTTGAATACAGCAAAAATTATATTGTAACCTTGGCCAGATCTGTGTCTTGCCACAATTCTGTCTCTGAGCTCCTTGGCCAGTTTCTTTGACCTCATGATTCTTATTTGGTCTGACATGCACTGTGACCTGTGAGGTCTTATATAGACAGGTGAGTGCCTTTACAAATCAAGTCCTGTGAGTCTAATTATACACAGCTGGACTCCAATGAAGGAGTAGAACCATCTCAAGGAGGATCACAAGGAAATGGACAGCATGTGACTTAAATATGAGTGTCTGAGCAAAGGGTCTGAATACTTATGACCATGTTATATTTCATTTTTCTTTTTAATAAATTTGCAAAAATATCTACATTTCTGTTTTCTTTCAGTCAAGATGGGGTGCAGAGTGCACATTAATGAGAAAAAAAATAAGTTTTTTTGAATTTACCAAATGGCTGCAATGAAACAAAGAGTGAAAAATTTAAAGGGGTCTGAATACTTTCCGTACCCACTGTATATTTTACAACAATGGACTGTAGAGCTGTGTTCTATGACTACACTTGCATCCATGATTTCCACAGCAAAAGAGGATTTAGGCTCACAGTGGCATTGCAGTTAGCAATTGGGTCTCAAATGAGAGATATTGAGAATACGTAATTGGTAAGTTACCTAATTATGTCCCAACAATATTTAAAAAAATATATTCCAAATATCTTGTCTTACTACATGGGGAAAATAGCACCACTGGTACCTCAGCCCTTCGTTAGGTTCCTAAAATCTGAATGTTTATATTGAAGGGTAAAAGTGATATTTATTTAACCCCTTATGAACATAGGCAATTTTGCTTTTGCATTTTTATTTTTTCCTCTCCTTCTTACAAGAACCATATATTTTTTTTATTTGCCCATCAAAATAACCATACGAGGGTTTCTTTTTTGTCCGATGAGTTTTAGTTATGAAAGGCTCCAATCACTATGCCATTGAATGTGCTGAAAAGAGGGAAAACAAATTCCTTGTGAGGTAACATAAGGAAAAAATGTAACTCCTGCGCTGCTTGTTGCCTATAGAAAGAAATCCAATAAACGGCATAAGAGGGTAACAGTATGATTTATTCTTGATGCATTTCAAATTGCTTTGACTTTCTCATCAGGGGAACCATACAGATTTTTTCTTTTGTTTCATTCTTATGGTGCTCATTGTGTGGTAAAAATGAGCTGGCAACATGATGTTCCAGGTCATTATAATAGCTGTGTTACCAGAATTGCAACAGTTTTTTTTTAATTTACTTTCGTGGCTTAAAAAAATTCTGATTTTTGCTAAAAAAAAATGGATGTGCTGCCTTTGCTTTTTTTTCCTGCTGAGCAGTAGTTTTTAATTGTACATTTTAGAAGTGCGTACAAGGGTTTGATAATTTTTATTGTATTTTTGTGAAAAATTTGTTAATTCAAAAATGGCAATTTTTGCATTTTGATTTTAGATTTCTTTCCTATGTTTACCATTTGGCTTAATCAATTTCATATTTTTATTAATCTGGCTTTAATGGAACTAGCAGTATCAAATATGAATATTTTTTTACTTTTGTGTTGTTTTTCATTAATTTATTAATTCTAATTTTTTTTAATTTATACTTTAATTTTTAGACCACAAAAGGGATTTGAAGTTGTTATTGTTTAATTTGTGTTCTATACATGTAACGTATGTCAGAAGTCATAGGCTCAGAAAGGCTACCTTGGACAGACGAGGCATTAGCCACTGCATCTGACAGATTTCTTTAAGGCTGGAGTCACACACAACGTAGAGAGATACGGACCGTATTTTATTGCCGTAATACGCATAAATGGTCCCTAAATAGTGCTCCGTATGTCATCCATTGTCAGAGTGTGGCCGCGTATTTTTCTCACGTAAGCATCCGTATGTAATCCGTATGTGATCCGTAAAGCGTTTTTTCTCGCAACTTTGCAAAATGGACATTTAACGGTTTTGAGGCCTGCATATAATTTAAATCATCAGCAACAACCCTATTTATTGCCTCAACATCAGGTGGCAGCCTCCAATCTGCCCATTTTGGTGCTGTGCTTGTGTTGGTGCCTTGGTGGTTGTTAGCAAACATGTCAGGCACACTTCAGTTCACCCCAACTGACCGTGTTCTGTTCAACTGGGTTTTGTCCCGCTGCTTTGGCCAGCCATACCCAGTGATTGTGGATCCGAGGAGGAGGAGACGAACGTGGGTGCATCCGCATTTGAGACAACGCCTCAATAAAGGCCATTTTCACAGGCTTTATGCAGCTCTGAGAACACATCCTGACAAGTTTTTCCTCTATTGTCGGATGACCGTTTCTATCTTTGATGTTTTGTTGGAGACAGTGCGCCCAGGAATCACCTTCCAGGACACCCGGATGCGCAAATGCATCTGCGGAGGAGCGGCTTCTCCTTACGTTACGGTATGTATTCCTCAGCTACAGAATGTATGTAGATGATTAGTTTCTCAAATAATTCTCTTACTCAGTAACCCCTTTTTGGCCAAGAAGCATTATGAATTGGTAAGAAATATATGCTCTAAAACTTAGAACACTTTGATGTGTTATTCCACATTACCTAGCCATGGTACTGTACATGTGTATATGTATTGTTCGCCTAACTTCTTACTTACACACTGTTATGGTGATCTATATGTAATGTGTGCATCCTTGAGCATATATTTTAATGTATATATTTTCTACATTTGTTTAATTGTAGGTTCCTCTCAACTGGCCTTTCTTATGCAGCACTCCATCAGGAGGTTTTGATTGGGCGATCGACAATATCTGGCATCGTTCGTGCTACATGTTCTGAAATCTGGTCCAGAGTTCATCATCTGGTCATGCCACAGCCCAAGATGGGAGACTGGTTAAGGATTGCCAGGGGATTTGAGTTGCACTGCCAATTCCCCAATTGTACTGTAGCCCTGGATGGGAAGCACATCCGTGTGCGTAAGCCGCCGAACTCAGGGTCCCAATTCTATAATTATAAATAATATTTTTCTGTAGTTTTGTTGGCTCTGGTTGACAGTAACTACAGGTTTATAATTGTAGACATTGGGGCTTATGGAAGAACTGGAGACTCTAGAGTCTTCAATTCTTCCATTATGGGTCGGCGGCTGCGCAATAACCTGTTGGACCTACCACCACCACGTCAGCTACCAGGCTCAAATCAAGAAGCGGTGCCTTATGTCCTAGTGGGGAATGAAGCCTTCCAATTGACCAGGCATGTCATGAGGCCATACACACGCAGAAACCTTGACCACCGGTGCAGGATTTTTAATTTGCGCCTTTCACGTGCCCGAAGACTGTTGGAGTGCACCTTCGGCATTCTTTGTGCCAAATGGCGTGTCCTCCAGTCTGCCATTCTGCTGAGTGAAGCCAATGTCAATGAGGCAATCAAAGCTTGTGTGGTCCTCCATAGCTTCACTAGACTGCATGATTGCTCCTCATCTGATGTCGCTGAAGGTGTGGTGGACAATGGGGATAGGCCTAGGCCACATGTGCTCCCTTTACAGCGTCCTCTCTCAGGACTCAAAGTACGTGATGTGTTCACCCAGTATTTTGTTTCACCTCAGGGTGCTACTACCTGGCAAGATCAGGCTGTATCTATGTTGTGATGTTCTTATGTGTGTGAATACAGTTGTGGCCAAAAGTATTGACACCCCTGCAATTCTGTCAGATAATACTCAGTTTCTTCCTGAAAATTATTGCAAACACAAATTGTTTGGTATTATTATCTTCATTTAATTTGTCTTAAATGAAAAAACACAAAAGAGAATGAAGCAAAAAGCAAAACATTGATCATTTCACACAAAACTCCAAAAATGGGCCAGACAAAAGTATTGGCACCCTCAGTCTAATACTTGGTTGCACAACCTTTAGCCAAAATAACTGCGACCAACCGCTTTCGGTAACCATCAATGAGTTTCTTACAATGCTCTGCTGGAATTTTAGACCATTCTTCTTTGGCAAACTGCTCCAGGTCCCTGATATTTGAAGGGTGCCTTCTCCAAACTGCCATTTTTAGATCTCTCCACAGATGTTCTATGGAATTCAGGTCTGGACTCATTGCTGGCCACCTTAGAAGTCTCCAGTGCGTTCTCTCAAACCATTTTCTAGTGCTTTTTGAAGTGTGTTTTGGGTCATTGTCCTGCTGGAAGACCCATGACCTCTGAGGGAGACCCAGCTTTCTCACACTGGGCCCTACATTATGCTGCAAAATTTGTTGGTAGTCTTCAGACTTCTTAATTCCATGCACACGGTCAAGCAGTCCAGTGCCAGAGGCAGCAAAGCAACCCCAAAACATCAGGGAACCTCCACCATGTTTGACTGTAGGGACCGTGTTTTTTTCTTTGAATGCCTCTTTTTTCTCCTGTAAACTCTATGTTGATGCCTTTGCCCAAAAAGCTCTACTTTTGTCTCATCTGAGCAGAGAGCATTCTTCCAAAACGTTTTAGGCTTTTTCAGGTAAGTTTTGGCAAACTCCAGCCTGGCTTTTTTATGTCTCGGGGTAAGAAGTGGGGTCTTCCTGGGTCTCCTACCATACAGTCCCTTTTCATTCAGACGCCGACGATTAGTATGGGTTGACACTGTTGTACCCTCGGACTGCAGGGCAGCTTCAACTTGTTTGGATGTTAGTCGAGGTTCTTTATCCAACATCTGCACAATCATGCGTTGAAATCTCTTGTCAATTTTTCTTTTCCGTCCACATCTAGGGTGGTTAGCCACAGTGCCATGGGCTTTAAATTTCTTGATGACACTGTGCACGGTAGACACAGGAACATTCAGGTCCTTGGAGATGGCCTTGTAGCCTTGACATTGCTCATGCTTCCTCACAATTTGGTTTCTCAAGTCCTCAGACAGTTCTTTGGTCTTCTTTCTTTTCTCCATGCTCAATGTGGTACACAAAAGGACACAGGACAGAGGTTGAGTCAACTTTAATCCATGTCAACTGGCTGCAAGTGTGATTTAGTTATTGCCAACACCTGTTAGGTGCCACAGGTAAGTTACAGGTGCTGTTAATTACACAAATTAGAGAAGCATCACATGATTTTTCGAACAGTGCCAATACTTTTGTCCACCCTCTTTTTTATGTTTGGTGTGGAATTATATCCAATTTGGCTTTAGGACAATTCTTTTTGTGTTTTTTCATTTAAGACAAATTAAATGAAGATAATAATACCAAAGAATTTGTGTTTGCAATCATTTTCAGGAAGAAACTGAGAATTATCTGACAGAATTGCAGGGGTGTCAATACTTTTGGCCACAACTGTATAATGTTATTTTTTGTTGTTCTATGATGTGTGTGGTCGGTTTATATGTGATAAAGCTGACTTACTTATTCGAATGCCTAAAATAATTCAAGAGGGCCAAAGATGCATTTTCAAATTTTTTATAAATGCAAAAAATAGGTTAGAATGCTGTTTACCATATTTTTTTCATATGGCAGATATTGTCCAGGCCATTTAGCCTTTTCTGCATATAACATTTGCATATTTGGACACCCAAATAGGTAACAAGAAATGATAATTACCAACAAAAACCAAAAAATAAAACAATTTTGTATTTTATAACTGCTGGTAGCTTGGTGGAGGTGATGGCGGGAGGCCTTCATCTCTTTGTTGGGGGTTGGGGTGCCCAGCTTGACCATCACCCTGTTGGGGTGGATGATCTTGGCCCTGTGGGAATATGTGTCCACGTTCCTGCAGCTGCGCACCAAAGAGACCATAGGGATACTGTCGATTAAAATCCTGTGGCTGATTGTAGCCACGTCCATGATACCCCCCAATATGACCATGTCATCCAAACCCAGGTTGGGGCCAGCCTCCAACACCAGGTCTGTACAAGTGGCCATATTGGGCAGGTTGGTTAGAGGCTGCCATTTGGCCATGTTGTTGCCAAGGTTGGTTTGGGGGGGAATGGGTGGAGGTGTAGGCACACATGCAGGCAGACACTCAGATCCTAATTGAGCATGCACAGCTGGTTGTCGGACAAGGCGGAGACAGTTACGGGTTGAGAGCTGCTACCTCAAGATATTCAAACAACTCATATGGGTCATTGGGGTGTGTGCATGCATCAATTAGGATCTGAATGGATCCTCGCACATGTAGCCTCACCTCACGGGGTAGGGGACGGAGGTACCGGGCCAGGCTTCGGGAATATGCCTCTTCACCCTCATCTTGGGCAGCCCTGAACAGGTAATTTAGGACACCTGTGTCTACATGCCTCCGGGTATCAGAGGCAGTGTTGTCCCTTCTCCGTCTCCCACGGCGGCCTACGGCTGAAGGCTGGGGGGACCCCTCAACACGGCCAGTAGGGCTGCTGCTGTTGCCAGGATTTTCTAAGTTGCTGGCTGCTGGTGGCTCTGCTGGGTCTGGACCAGGTGCAGAACCTGATGCTGGGCCTGATGCTGGTGGAGCTTGGGGGTTGCAAAAGCTCTGTTCAGAAGATGGGCCAGCCACCTCTTCACATCCCCCGTCCGGGTCTATAATGGGCTCAGTATCCGACCCTGTTTCCCTCTCTGTGAGGTTGGATTGAGTTCTATTAAGAAATGTACAAAAAACAAAATGCAGCTCTGACCCTAAAAAGCATATTGTCATGTGGTGTGATGTCTGTACTTACAGTCTGAGATCCATACTGGGTGCCAAAAATGCCAAGCGGTCAAAATAGATGCATTTCCGCTTGGTCGGTGCTGCTGCCCCACTCCTGGCCCTCTGCTGTCATTCCCGCCCGTACTGGTCGTGGATGCTATGCCAGCATCTCATCACATCCTCAACTGTAATGTGAAGTGAAACGTGACTGTAACCTTTGTGAATTGCGCCAAGCAATATTCCTAACATTTCACATAGTCACGTGGCCTAGTAGGGGGTGGTTTTTAGCTACATTTTTCTTTAGCAAACATTGATACCTACATACACAGTATAGGATTGTAGGGGCTACATTTCAAAAAGCTCACTTCTGGCCTTTAAGCTGATTGGTGAAAAAGGCAATTACTTACAAATTTGTTGTTGCTCCTCACATGGCCATTGGGCATAGTCTGGGAACATGTGCACACAGATGCGCCTCCATCCTGCCTCTTTGCGACCCCGGTCAGAATAATGGGCATCCCGTTGGTCCCAAAGTTTGGGGCTTTCCTGGACCAACACAATTAGGAGGTCAACATTAATGTGGCTAGACATGATGCTACAGGACTCCGTGGAGGCGTACTTCCTGGATGTCTGGAGCGCTTTTTGAGCTAATTTGCATGTCTAAGCTTCCTGATGATGGATTGGCACATTTCCTGTCACCAGGAGAAGTCTTGCGTATTTCTCGCAAGTCACACGTGTGGTCCGTGTGTAATGCGTATTTTTTGTGCACCCATAGACTTGCATTGGCGTACTACGGTCGTAATACGCTGACAATCGCAGCATGTTTCGATTGGCACGGACCGTATAA
This sequence comes from Dendrobates tinctorius, assembly GCF_039654945.1. Classification (NCBI taxonomy): domain Eukaryota; kingdom Metazoa; phylum Chordata; class Amphibia; order Anura; family Dendrobatidae; genus Dendrobates; species Dendrobates tinctorius. The sequence continues at coordinate 37,950,251 of NW_027361738.1, forward strand.
AATACGCGACAAAAATACGGCTGATGGGAGCTACCCCATAGAGAATCATTGGTCCGTGTGCAATGCGTTTTTTAACGTCTCTCTCTCGTCCGTATTCCTCTCTAGTGTGACGCCGGCCTAACTCTTGTACTGGGATCTGATCTTTTAACAGGATCCACTGGATTGCTTCCATAGAAGAGCTGCTTGCCTGAAGAGCGAACTAAAAGCAAGAGAAGTCAAAAGTAGCCAGGTAAAAGCCAGAAGTGCAGAAAGGTACAAAATCAGTAGACAAAAAATGGTCAGGAAACAGGTCGTGATCAGACCGCAGGAATTCAACAAGTCACATTGGGGAAGATACCACCAGACAGAGCCAGAGAAGAACTTTACTGACAGAGGTTCAGGGGTTTAAATAAATGACAGCCTCATCCAGGGCTCACAGAAAGAAACCAGGAATTAACCTTGTGGCTCCTTGACTGAGCAGCATAAAAAAGCCCAGGTATTAAATAGGACAAAGATATGGGGCCTCTTAGCGAAGTAAGTACAAAGGGGACAGGTGCTGGCCTGAATGTTGCAATATGCAGCTGCATCACATCTAATGTGGTGTACTTAATTATTTGTACTAAATGTCCAACTGGGGGTCTGTATGTGGGGGAGACAGGGCAAAAGCTTAGAACAAGGATGAATTCTCATCGTCACACAATAAGAGTAAAAAGAATGGATCTACCTGTGGCAAAACATTTTTGTATACCTGATCATTACACCATGTATATGAAGTTACTGGTATTGAAAAGTAACTTCACATCCCAGAGAGAGAGAAGAGTCTGGGAGTTCAAGCTCATGATGACCTTTGACACTTTCTTTCAATGCTGGAATGAATGTGTCGCATGGATTTATGTCTTTTTACATCAATTAAGGAATTTAATAATAATATAATAATAAATTTTATTTCTATTGCACCGACATATTCTGCAGCACTTTACATTTCGGAGGGGATTTGTACAGACAATAGACATTACAGCATAACAATAATCACATAGATTATAACAAATACCAAGAGGAATGAGGGCCCTGCTCGCAAGCTTACAGTCTATGAGGAAAGAGGTAGACACGAAAGGTGGGTGGTAACAGTTGCCCTGATTGTATGGACCAGCCATAATGTTGTGTGTGACAGTACAGACACAGAGGGCTAATGGATGCATAAAGCATGTGGGAACATGATGTTGGAAATCTGGTTATGGTAAAACTTTTGGTTGTGCCACACAGGGATAGATTACGTTAATGTGTTGAGGTGGTAGACCAATCTGAATAAATGCGTTTTCAGGGCACGCTTAAAATTGTGGGGATTGGGGACTAATCGTATTGACCTGGGAAGTGCATTCCAAAGAATTGACGCAGCACGTGTAAAGTCTTGGAGACGGGTGTGGGAGGTTCTGATTATTGAGGATGCTAACCTCAGGTCATTAGCAGAACGGAGGGCACGGGTAGGGTGGTATACTGAAACAAGGGAGATGTAGGGTGGTGCTGAGCCATGGAGGGCATTGTGGGTGAGGGTAATAAGTTTATACTGAATTCTGGAGTGGATGGGTAGCCAGTGTAATGACTGGCACAAGGTAGAGGCATTGGTGTAATGATTGGTGAGGAATATGATCCTGGCTGCAGCATTGAAGACAACTTGGAAGGAGGAGAGTTTGGTAAGAGGGAGACCGATTAGAAGAGAGTTACATTAGTCAAGAGGAGAATGAAAAAGAGAAACAGTAAGAGTTTTTGCGGAGTCAAAAGTAAGAAAAGGTCAAATTCTAGAAGTGTTTTTGAGGTGCAGATAACAAGAGCGAGCCAGTGATCGGATGTGGGGAGCAAAGGAAAGCTCGGAGTCAAGTATGACCCTAAGACAGCGGGCATGTTGTTGGGGAGTAATAGTAGAACCACACACGGAAATGACAAAGTCGGGTATAGGTACATTAGTAGCGGGAGGAAACACAAGGAGTTCAGTCTTTGACAGGTTCAGTTTCAGATATAGTGAGGACATGATGTTAGACACAGCATTTAGACAATCGCTGGTGTTTTCTAGAAAGGCTGGCATGATGTCTGGAGAAGAAGCATATAATTGGGTGTCATCAGCATAGAGATGATACTGGAAACCAAATCTACTGATTGTTTGACCAATAGGGGCAGTGTACAGAGAGAAGAGGAGCGGGCCTAGAACCGATCCTTGAGGAGCCCCAACAGTAAGGGGAAGAAGAGAGGAGGAGGAGCCAGCAAAAGATACAGTAAAGGAGTGGTCAGAGAGATAGCAGGAGAACCAGGAGCGGATGGTGTCCTTGAGGCCAATGGAACAGCGCATAGTGAGCAGGAGCTGATGATCCACAGTGTCGAATGCTGCAGAGAGATCCAAGAAAATTAGCATGGAGTAATGACCATTTGATTTAGCTGTTAGTAGATCATTAGAGACTTTAGTGAGGGCGGTTTCAATAGAGTGTAAAGAGCAGAAACCGGATTGGAGAGGGTCGAGAAGAGAGTTATCAAAGAGATAGTAGATAAGACAGGAGTGGACCAGGCATTCCAGGAGTTTACAGGTGAAGGGAAGATTAGAGACAGGTCTATAGTTAGCGGCACAGTTTTGGTCGAGGGATGGTTTTTTAAGTAGTGGATGTATGATGGCATGCTTAAATGAGGAGGGAATGATACCAGTAGAGAGCGGTTAAATATTTTAGTTATGTGAGGGGTGACAGCAGGGGAAAGGGACTGGAGGAGATGCGACAGAAATGGGTCATTGGTGCAAGTGGTTGGGTGAGAAGATGCAAGGAGCCTGCTTACTTCTTCTTCTGTGACTGGTTCAAAATCAGAGAGTGAGCTAGATGAAGTGGGGGAGGGAGGACAGTGCATGGTATGAAGTGATTGGGAGATAATTTCCGGTCGGATCTGGTCAACTTGCTCCTAAGACCATGTGGGGGCATCACAACACATTAGGAGACCCCAATCAGAGGACAATAAAACATTCAGACTCCTTATCTATGAATTAGTCCAATATTTATGTTTCTCCCTCTCCCACAATGATAGTTCTGCTTCGCGTCATTTGTCATCTATTGCATTTTTTCTGTGCATTGTTGTGTATAAATTTGTGATTCTTCAGATTTTGTATAAGTCAATGCCTGATGAAGAGACCTGAGTAGTCTCGAAAGCTTGAAATGTGTTACCATCTTTTCAGTTAGCCATTAAAAGGTATCAACCACTGAGGACTCTCAAATGGGAAAACAGCTTTTGCATTTGAGGAGGTTGATGGACTGGTCCGGTCACATTCTCCTCCAAAGGCAGCCATTGTATTAAGAGATGTGTTGGTCAGTTTGTAAGGAAAGCTCCACTATCAAGAGGAAGTGGCCAACCCATTTAAGACTCTTCTGATCGGTTGTGTAGGTGTCCCCACCTGTGTGAGCCATTGGGTATATGCATCAGCCATATAGTCTGATTTATTGACTGTGATTGTGCCAACAAGTCTTAGTTTCCTATTTCTGCAGAATGTAATGATAGAGCAGTCTGTAAGCTCCTCTTTCAAATCTAAATCTCTAAATCTAGCACTAAAATTATCAATGTTTTCCATAGTTTATGAATATCTGAAATCAGAGCAATGAGAGGTGCCAAATGTGTTTCTGACAATCATGTGGCTTCTTCAATCGTATGGCTTCTTTCCACTTGAGAAGCTTGATCCAGCAATTTATCAAAGAAAGATTAAAAATATCATTATTTATTTCACACTTGTAAATAATATATCCTAGAAGGCTGTTAAGTGTTTTTCTAAAAATTGTAGAGATTTTCTGAAACTCAATAAATAACTATGAACATCAGACATTTTCATAAGAATTTTAATGATTTTCAATCAAATAGTATGTATCAAAATTATATGCCAAATAACCAAATAGAGAAATCATGTTTATTACACGTTAACGCTAACAAACTGGACAATCCAAATTGAAATAATCTTAATCTTCTAACAGAAACATCAGCAGTTTTCTCAGCACAAATCCACAAGTATGTCAGGGGCTATAAATCTAGTAACAAACAATATGACCTTTTGGAAAGAAATCTGCAATATCCTAAATCTCCTGAATAAAGAAGTGAATGTCAACCTCGCTATAGTAATATCTACTCAAGGTGATGTACAGATACTGTATATGGTTTATCCCTAATGGTGTTATCCGTATTGAAAGAGCAAATCTTTTAGAAAGGCTCATCCTTTACTCCTAAAATTGATCCGTTCCATTAGGTCAAAAGCATTAACCTCTTTCAATAAATTACATGAACAAAAGGGATAATGAAAGAAATCATTTTATCAACAGTGAAAAAGAGGCAACTGCATGTTTGAATGATATTATAGTTGAAAATGAAGTGGTGACACATACTGTATGTGGTCAAAGAAATTCACTCAAATTAAACTCAAATTTAGTACAGCATTGTTTTTCTCTGCATTGATTAATATCTCCTTGTTTGCTAATACCATGGAAAAAGATCTTGAATATTTGGACTATTATTCATGTTTTTTTTCAGATGACATAATGGAGGAGGTATTAGTTAAGATTAATAAATTATAGCAATATATTGACTAAATTATAAAACTTGATAAAATGTCAGAACATCATCATTATGGATAAGAAATTCTATATGAAAAGGGTCTGTTCCACTGAGGGCCGCTTCGAGAGACAGTATGTCGCTCTTGCTGAATGGTTTAAAGCAAGGGGTTTCAGTCGCCAGTGCATAAGGGCTGGCTATGGACGGACCAGTTCAACAATTGGGAGGACTTGATCATCCAGCCTAAGAAAAATAGACAGCAAGACAACTCTGATGTAAGGTTCATTTCCACCTCCAGTTGCCACTGGGATCGGACCCATGAGATTTTGAAAAAGAATTGGCCAGTGTTGCGTACTGACGGGGTCCTGGCAGCCCATTTGTCTCCATCTCCATGTATGATACAGCTGAGAGAGAGGAACCCGAGGGACCACCTAGTAAAGAGCCACTATGTGGCCAAATAAAAAGCGTTTTTAATCCAGGCTGCCCAAAATGTGGTTGCTTTCCCTGTGGTTCATGTGTCGTGTGCCCAAATGTTCTCACATGTAGGACCTTCACGTCATCTGATGGGAGCAGGGAATATGTGATTTGGGTTTTCATCTCATGTAATATCACACATGTGATTTACTATGCCATGTGTCCCTGCTCCCTTATTTATGCTGGTCTCACATCTAGGGAACTGAAGGTGAGGACGCGCGAACACATGCAAGACATTTTGGCTGCCAGGGAGGTGTCTGACACATCATTATTAAAACCATTGCCTAGACATTTTAAGGCCTTTCAAGGATCCAATCTCAGTTGTTTGAAGGTGAGAGGCATTGACAGGATTCATGGTGGCATCAGGGGGTGGCAATCTGACTCAACTGCTAGCACAACACGAATGTAGGTGGATTGTCACTCTTGACACCATGACTCCTAAGGGATTATTATTATTATTATTATTATTATTTATTGTTATAGCGCCATTTATTCCATGGCGCTTTACATGTGAGGGGGGTATACATAAAAACAAGTACAATAATCTTAAACAATACAAGTCATAACTGGTACAGGAGGAGAGAGGACCCTGCCCGCGAGGGCTCACAATCTTCAAGGGATGGGTGATAATACAGTAGGCGAGGGTAGAGCTGGTCATGCAGCGGTTTGGTCGATCGGTGGTTACTGCAGGTTATAGGCTTGTCGGAAGAGGTGGGTCTTCAGGCTCTTTTTGAAGGTTTCGATGGTAGGTGAGAGTCTGATATGTTGTGGTAGAGAGTTCCAGAGTAGGGGTGATGCGCGAGAGAAATCTTGTATGCGATTGTGGGAAGAGGAGATAAGAGGGGAGTAGAGAAGGAGATCTTGTGAGGATCGGAGGTTGCGTGCAGGAAAGTACCGGGAGACGAGGTCACAGATGTATGGAGGAGACAAGTTGTGGATGGCTTTGTATGTCATGGTTAGGGTTTTGTAATGGAGTCTCTGGGCAATTGGGAGCCAGTGAAGGGATTGACAGAGGGGAGAAGCTGGGGAATAGCGGGGGGACAGGTGGATTAGTCGGGCAGCAGAGTTTAGAATAGATTGGAGGGGTGCGAGAGTGTTTGAGGGGAGGCCGCAGAGCATGAGGTTGCAGTAGTCAAGGCGAGAGATGATGAGGGCATGGACTAGGGTTTTTGCAGATTCTTGGGTGAGGAATGAACGGATGCGTGAAATATTTTTGAGTTGAAGTCGGCAGGAAGTGGAAAGGGTTTGGATATGTGGTTTGAAGGAGAGATCAGCATCAAGGATTACTCCGAGGCAGCGAGCTTGTGGGACTGGGGAGAGTGGGCAGTCATTTACTGTAATTGATAGGTTCGTAGGGGGGGTCACGTGAGATGGGGGAAAGATGATGAATTCTGTTTTGTCCATGTTGAGTTTCAGATATCTAGTGGAGAAGAAGGATGAAATAGTGGACAGACATTGAGGGATTCTGGTTAGTAGGGAGGTGATATCTGGTCCAGAGATGTAGATCTGTGTGTCATCAGCATAAAGATGATACTGAAAGCCATGAGATTCTATGAGCTGTCCCAGGCCAAAGGTGTAAATAGAGAACAGCAGGGGCCCTAGGACTGAACCTTGTGGGACTCCGACAGATAGGGGGCGAGGTGAGGAGGTGGTGTGTGAGTGGGAGACGCTGAATGTCCGGTCTGTTAGGTATGATGAGATCCAGGAGAGGGCCAAGTCTGTGATGCCGAGGGATGAGAGGGTCTGTAATAATAGGGAATGGTCCACTGTGTCAAAGGCAGCCGACAGGTCCAGGAGGAGGAGGACAGAGTAGTGTCGCTTGCTCTTGGCAGTTAAGAGGTCATTGGTGACCTTAGTAAGGGCAGTTTCAGTGGAGTGGTGTGACCGGAAGCCAGATTGTAAGCGGTCGAAGAGGGAGCAAGAAGAGAGATGGGAGGACAGTTCAAGGTAGACGTGTTGTTCCAGTAGCTTGGAGGCGTATGGGAGAAGTGATATAGGGCGATAGCTAGATACAGAGGATGGGTCAAGAGAGGGCTTTTTGAGGATAGGTGTGATGGAGGCATGTTTAAAGCTTGAGGGGAAAACACCAGTTGTTAGTGATAGGTTGAAGAGATGGGTTAGGGTTGGGATGAAGACTGTGGTGAGGTTTGGGATGAAGTGGGATGGGATCGGGTCGAGTGCACAGGTGGTGAGATGTGATCTTGAGAGTAGAGTGGAGAGTCGATCTTCTGTAATGGTGGAGAAGTTGGTTTTGAAGGTGGAGGGCTGGGAAGTCGGGAGGAAGGGCTCTGGGGGTTGTTGACCAAAACTGTCCCTGATGTTATCAATTTTCTGCTTGAAAAATGAGGCAAAGTCTTCAGCTGAGATGAGTGGGGAGGGAGGAGGTGCTGGGGGGCGGAGGAGAGAATTGAAGGTGTTGAATAACTGTTTAGGGTTGTGAGACAGGGAGGATATGAGAGATGAGAAGTAGGTTTGTTTAGCTGTGGCGAGTGTGGTCTTGAAAGTAGTGAGGGACTGTTTGAATGCGATGAAATGCTCGTTGGAGTGGGATCTTTTCCATCTGCGCTCAGCAGCCCTGGAAGCTCGCCTCAGCTCTTTGGTCAGGCTGGTGTGCCAGGGCTGTCTGTTGATTTTGCGAGTTTTGGTATGTGTAAGTAGGGCAGCGGATTCCAAAGCTACAGCTATTGTGGTGTTATATAGAGCGGCAGCGTCATCCGCATTGTGTAAGGAACTTATATCTGTAAGAGGGAGGAGGGATTCGGAGAATGAGTGTAGGTCAAGGTGTTTAAGATTCCTGCGAGGGTGTGAAAGTTTGTGGGGTGGGGATTGTAGACATGGAGTGAAGAGGGAAGAGAATGTGAGCAGGTTGTGGTCAGAGAGAGGAAGAGGTGAGTTAGAGAGGTTAGATAGGGAGCAGAGGCGGGTGAAGATGAGGTCCAGTGTGTGGCCATCTTTGTGGGTGGCTGTAGAAGACCATTGAGTGAGGCCGAAGGAGGAAGTGAGAGATAGAAGTTTAGTGGCAGCTGAGAGGGAAGTGTCAATGGGGATGTTGAAGTCGCCCATGATGATAGTAGGGATGTCCGCGGAAAGGAAATGAAGTAACCAGGTGGTGAAGTGGTCAAAGAAGGTGGTGGCTGGCCCTGGGGGGCGGTAGATGACAGCCAGTTGGAGGTTGGAGGGGGAGTAGATGCGCACAGAGTGCACCTCAAAGGAAGGGAGGGTAACAGAGGGTGGCAGTGGGATTGGGGTGAAGGAGCAGGTATCTGACAGGAGAAAACCAACTCCTCCACCATGTTTGCTGCTGGGGCGGGGGGTGTGAGAAAGGTGGAAGCCGCCATACGAAAGTGCAGCAGGAGAGGCTGTGTGAGAAGGGGTGAGCCAGGTTTCGGTGATGGCGAGGAAGGAGAGTTTGGTAGTAACAAAAAGATCATGGATGTAGGAAAGCTTGTTGCAGACAGAGCGAGCGTTCCACAGAGCTCCTGTTAGTGGGACTGGGGAAGCGGGGGCTGGGTGAATGGGTATAAGGTTGGAGAGGTTACGGAAGGTTGTGATAGAGCGTGGATGGGAGGTAGAAATGACTGTGGGAATGTGGTGAGGAGGACCAGGATTTGGAGAGATATCACCAGCAGTGAGAAGGAGCAGAGAAAGTGTTAGCAGGTGGGAGCAGGAGAGGGCATGAGGGGGCTGTCTGTGTTTGGAGACAGAGGATTGTATGTTAAGGAACAGTTTTGAGGCGGAGGTGAGGTGGATGGGGAGGATTGAAGAAGAGATGAACAGTTCCTTACTAGGAGTAGGGATTAGGGGAATTAGCAGAAAGTGAAGGATTATTGGGGTGAAAGTGAAAACAAACAGAAACATTGTTTACAGTGACTGTGTCCAGTTACCTTCAGTTCCCTTCTGGTTCAATTCTGGTTTTAATTCTTAAATTAATCTTCACACTTCTAGCACACACTTATAGCAATCACAATGCAGACTGAAGTCTATGCAGACTTGTACTCTGCAATATATGTACAACTAAGTGCAGTCAGGTGTGAAGCAGAGAGGAGTGGTCTCTGCTCATCTTGGCCAGACAATTAAGAGTGGACCAGATGTATATGATCAAGCCAGAGTAAACAAGGTCATAAATAACACTGGGGTAAGCTGGGGTTAGCTGAAAGGCATACCATGTGAATGCTAGGTGCAGAGGCAAGTCTATGTGCAAAGCTGGGTGACGCACTGTGTGTCCTTCATAGACAGACAGCAGGAGAGCAGGAGAGCTGGGTGGATGGACATACCATGTGAATGCTAGGTGCAGAGGCAAGTCTATGTGCAAAGCTGGGTGACGCACTGTGTGTCCTTCATAGACAGACAGCAGGAGAGCAGGAGAGCTGGGTGGATGGACATACCATGTGAATGCTAGGTGCAGAGGCAAGTCTATGTGCAAAGCTGGGTGACGCACTGTGTGTCCTTCATAGACAGACAGCAGGAGAGCAGGAGAGCTGGGTGGATGGACATACCATGTGAATGCTAGGTGCAGAGGCAAGTCTATGTGCAAAGCTGGGTGACGCACTGTGTGTCCTTCATAGACAGACAGCAGGAGAGCAGGAGAGCTGGGTGGATGGACATACCTGTCGGAAGAATAGAGATGCTTGTTAGAGTGCGATGGTGGCAGGTAGCAGGGCACAGTCTGTATACATCCTTCTGGTTTTAATTCTTAAATTAATCTTCACACTTCTAGCACACACTTATAGCAATCACAATGCAGACATTCAATGAGAAATTGAGCTTCGTCCCCTTCCTGTGATCTGTTCTCTCCAAGGCCTGCCTTAATTTACACCCTTCCCCATTCATTTCTATTTGCTCCTTTAGTCTCCTTAGGCTCCTTGAGAGAGTCTTTTCCGCCATGTTTTTATTATTTTATAATTGTTGTATTGTCTGTCTCTTCCAGTTCATCTGTTTTTAAATTCCATTTACTTATTGATCGGCTTATACCTCCCAGGATCATGTTTGCTCTGGATTCATCTACTCTTTTTTCAACTTTGCCTGTATGAAGAGAAGGACATTACTCTTGTTACATTTCTGACGTTGAATATTTGAGATTGATTTATATATACAGTGGGAAAAAAAGTATTTAGTCAGCCACCAATTGTGCAAGTTCTCCCACTCAAAAAGATGAGTAATTTACATCATAGGTAGACCACAACTATGACAGTCAAAATGTGAAAACAAATCCAGAAAATCACCTTATCTGATTTGGCAAGATTTATTTTGGTGTCTGCCCCAGTTTTTTTGTCCCCCCCCAAAGGTGTTGTCTATGCATTTGGTTTTGCCTCCCACTGAAGTTAATCGGGTTTTGGTATGTTCGTCAAACCGTTCGGCGTACATGTTAAGCGAACATCAGGACGTTTGCTGACCCGAACCGAACTGAACCTTGAAAGGTTCGCTCATCTCTAAGAACCCTATGTTATTTTTATGCACTTTTGCTTTTTTACTTATTTAATTACAGAAAGCTATATGATCATTTTGTTTCTTGTAGGTTTTGTAAAAAATACAGGCTACAAATCAAGTACATACATCTCAAATTATTCTGAAAAGTCATCTGAAATGACAGGTTCACTTTAAATTAGTATATTGAAAACATAGAAATTCAAATCTATTGCATAACTGTGTAGATGACAGTTACAGGACAAGTCCACAGATTCTATTTTATACCTTTCATAAATAGAATTTTAAATCATTATGTTCTACTGCAGCAGGATGATATGTCTACATACACAAGATAGAAACTTTCTACAAAATGAAGAATAGCTAGTTTTCAGATGAGAAAGACATAATTCTTCCAGTTCTTGAATTTTTTAATATTAAAGTTTTAGAATCTTCTGCTTTAAAACAAAATAAAAACCAGATGAGTAAAAAAATGTTTATTCATCTGTAAGGACACTTTATGGTGAATCTTGTGCATATAGTGTAGACTGTGGACAGAAAAGCTTGGCACATCGAAACTGTGAATAATGTGCTTTTCATTAATTGGCTTTAAAAATGTATCTGCCTGCAGCTTGGATCAAGAACTTGAACTGGATTCCTACATGGTGTTATCGAATAATTTACTGAGGCCAAGATCAGGTAGCTCATAGAGAATAAAATATTTTTTTTCTTCTTCTTATTCAAATTGTTGAAATTTAACAAGATCCTTGGAGCCAAATTGATACAAGATGAAATAAAATGAAAAAAATGCCCAGTGTTACGGAGTTTGTGATTATCATAGCAAGAAATAAAATTTCACAATGCTGAACTAAACATAGTTCAGAACACAGTGTGTGTGTGTGTGTGTGTGTGCGTGTAATCGGGAGTGAAAAGAAGGGCTTACTAAATTGAAGAATACAAGATTAAAATACAAGATTAAATATTGGCTGCAAGATTGTAGACATATATATTTCTAGTGTTTCAGTGTTACCATTGTCATGTGTTTACCACAACAGAGAGGAGCCAGAACATTGCAGTATCTGATTTCTCCTACTCCTGCACTGATTAGAAGCACTTCACCTTCATATTAAACAATGTAATTTTTTTTAGCAGTACAAGGGTTAATCTGCTCAGCTGAGAGCTCCTGGAAGCTTTACTGCATTAAGACTCTCAGGTATGCACTGTTAGACAACCCCATCTCTTATATAATCTGGGTTCTGACTAACACTCATTGTCAGAGATAGCTTATGCTACATGGCTGGAGGTTGTTGGTTGTTGTTGGAGAAGGCATTTGGTGTATTTATCTGTGACTGTTGCTAGGTTTTTAGTGTGTGATAATTCCCTTTCTTCTCCTACTTTGACTTAACCCCATCCTCCACTCCCCTGTGTTAACCTCTGTTATATGTGTGAGTATACTTGTATGATTGGTATTTTCATTTTTCCCTGTTCGTATTACCTTGTTAGTCTGGTTGGTGTATCATGGTACACTACTACCCCCCTCTTCCTTGGGTAGGGGAAGGGTACAGACTGAGGGCAGATTTAGGAGCTAAGGCAAGGAACGTGGCCCTGGCATCTTCACCATCAGAAGTAATCCAGGGAGCATGGCGAGCTAGGGCGCCTCTAGCATTAGGGGCAGGGAAGGAGCCCCTGTTCCTGGGTCAACAGACAACAGAGTTGTGACAACTATATATTAAAGATCCGGACAGAGACCACAGCCAGAGACCAGACTAATTCATCAGCACCCCCGGACGGTTTTCCCAGCACTGCTGCCGATGATTGACAGGTCTCTCCCTGTGTGCATACAAGGGAGGGTCTTGTCAATCATCTGCAGCAGCTCTGGAGAGAACTGGCCAGGAGCGGTGCTGGACTAGTCTGGTGTCAGGCTATGGTCCCAAACTGGATATATATTTATATATATTTTATATTATGTATATTTTTCCTGAAACACTGGAAAATTTCAAAGTAAAATATACCTGGCTGAAATTGTGCCGCCAGGATCTGATTCATGCTGCTCATGGTTTGGGTACTAGTCATGGTTGCCATGCTGTTGCATAGACCAGCAATGATTGAGGTGTGAAGAGATCTGATTTGACCCTGTTACAACCCTGCACATCTTCATCATGTGCTCACACACCTTAAAGAGCTGAGGTAATTGCTTCTGTCTAAAATGTCTATTTTCAGGCATTTGTTTCATAAAGTTCTAGCATTTTACTTTAGCAAAGGTGTGTGAGGAGCTCACCTCTTTACAATCAGTTCTGTCTTCTAATTAGACATTGACACTCAGGATTTTGGGACTGAAGCTAGTGATGACTGGAATACAAAGATGGGAGCTGAATATTTTTGCACCAGCTGCACTGGAAATGTTTTTAGTTCTTTCGATAAGAACAGATTAAAGAGAAATCATCATCATCAAAAAATTACCTATGGTTTAAATCAGTTTAAGGCTATGTGCCCACGTTGCAGTTTTTTTAAGTGTTTCCGCAGCGTTTGTGTCGGCTCAGACGCTGTAGAAACGTTTAAAAGCTTCAGGAATCGCTTAGCGGCTAAAAACGCTGCATGCTCATTAATTTCCGCACTGCTGAGCGGTTTTAGCCTTTTCCAATATTCCCAGAAAACTCACGGAAAAAACGCGTAAAAAACGCGCTTGTTTTGTGCAAAAAACTTGCAAAGAAATGCGTGGAAATAAAACGCGCGTTTTCTGGGAAGGGGATAAGTTTCCTGAGCGTTTAAAAACGCTAACATGGGCACATAGCCTTAATGTATTGCATGTGTTTTGGGGGGCAACTATTTTTTATATCATGATTTTTGATTTAAGAAATAAAATGAGTACTCTTGCAAACTTCACAAGACTTCTAGGGCTTTTTTTGACTCGTACTTTTTTGTCCTTTGAGCAAGAGTTATCAGTGAGGATCTGATATGAAAATTAATGCTGCAAGCAAAGATCGGGTTGAATATAAAGACATTTACTTAGAATGAAGCCCCGTTACACATAGCGATATCGCTAGCAATATCACTGTAACGTCACCGATTTTGTGACGTAGCAGCGATATTGCTAGCGATATCGCTATGTCTGATACTTAACTCCGACCGGCTCCCCCGATGCTCATCGCTAGTCGCACGAGAATGTCCTGGATCATTTCTCGTCGGGCGCTTCCTGCTGGACTTCCTGTGGCGCCGACGAGCGACGCGTGGACGCGGGCGGGAGGACGTCAGGACAAGTCAGTAACGACCCCCGACCCCTGCGATGTCGCTGGTGAGATCTGCCTGTGTGGCAGCTCACTAGCGACCACTTAGCGATGCACCAGCGATCCATATCGTTGTCGGGATCGCTGGTGCATTGCTAAGTGTAACGGTACCTTGAGAGTTACAATTAAAAGAGGATAGCTAAAGAAAAGAGATAAAAAGAAAAACATGTGCATAGTGAAAAGGCTGGTCTGGTACTTAAAGAGTAATCGTTGTTTTCATAAATCAATATTACACATGAAAGTAAGCAACTTTGTCATATATCTTGTCAGAGAAAACTGCTTCTTTCTCTGCCAGAATTCACCATTCATTATCAAAATTCTCAATTCTGAGGTAAAATCTGTATTCAGTGAAGACAGATTATTACATTACTGAGATAGGAGATGGCCACTGCTGCCGATAAGATTCTATGTAGATTGGAGGAGGGAGGAGCTAGAGACAAAGCTCCTCCCTCCTCCTGTCTACAGTAGATAAGATTCTGATCAAGCTGACATGTGCCCCTAACAGCCGAGATTGGAATCATGCTCCATCCGCGGCTGTTAACTTGTTAAATGCCGCTGTCAATCTCTGACAGCGGCATTTAACTCGAGCAAACCGGATGAGCAACTTAGCTCTGCCCATCAGCTTCCCTGTTGCATGATTGCGGGGCGTCGATTGAGTTGCCATGACAACCTGGGGTCTGCAGGAGACTCCTGGGGTTGTCACTGCTATTAGCACCACCCAGTGGTTGGTGCTCATAGCAGATGTAGCCCTGCTATGTGTAACATAAGCGAGGAGATGATTGCAGCAAGTAAAAAGTTTCAAAAAAGTTTTTTTTAAAAATTGTAAAAATATAAAAGTTCATATCACCCAATTGTTGCCTCATTGAAAATAAAACAATTTAAAAAAAACACATATTTGGTATTGCCGCATTCAGAATCGCCCGATCTATCAAGATATAAACAGAATTAATCTGATCAGTAAACGGCATAACGATAGAAAAAATCAAAACGCCAGAGTTACATTTTTTTTGGTTGCTGCAACATTGTAGTAACGGGCGATCAAAATATTGTATCTATACCAAGATGGTATAAATAAAAGTGTCAGCTTGGCGTGAAAGAAATAAACCCTCACCCAGCCAAAAATCACGAAAAATGGAGAAGCTACAGGTCTCGAAAAATAGCGGGTTTTTTTCCAACTTTGGATTTTTTTTCACCACTTAAATAAAAAAGAACCTAGACATGTTTAGTGTCTATGAACTCGCAATGACCTGGGGAATCATAATGACTGGTCAGTTTTAGCATTTTGTGAACATGGTAAAAAAAAAAAAGAAAACAACTGTGGAATTGCACTTTTTTTTGCAATTTCAGCGCACTTAGAATTTTTTCCCCATTTTCTAGTACTTGATATCATAGAATCATAGAATCATAGAATTGTAGAGTTGGAAGGGACCTCCTGGGCCATCTGGTCCAACCCCCTGCTCAAAGCAGGATTCGCTAAATCATCCCAGTCAGATGTCTGTCCAGCCTCTGTTTGAAGACTTCCATTGAAGGAGAACTCACCACTTCTCGTGGCAGCCTGTTCCACTCATTGATCACTCTAACTGTCAAAAAGTTTTTTCTAATATCTAATCTGTGTCTCCTCCCATTCAGTTTCATCCCATTGCTTCTAGTCTTTCCTTGTGCAAATGAGAATAAAGTTGATCCTTCTACAATGTGACAGCCCTTTAGATATTTGTAGACAGCTATTAAGTCTCCTCTCAGTCTTCTCTTTTGCAAACTAAACATTCCCAAATCCTGCAACCTTTCCTCATAAGACAGGGTTTGCAGACCGGTCACCATTCTGGTCGCTCTTTTCTGAACTTGCTCCAGTTTGTTGATGTCTTTTTTAAAATGTGGTGCCCAAAACTGGACACAATATTCCAGATGAGGTCTGACCAAAGAGGAGTAGAGGGAAATAATGACTTCACGTGATCTAGACTGTATGCTTCCGTTAATACATCCTAGAATTGCATTTGCCTTTTTTGCTGCTGCATCACACTGTTGACTCATATTCAGTCTGTGATCTATTAGTATACCCAAGTCTTTTTCACATGTGCTGTCACTTAGCCCTATTCCTCCCATTCTATATATGCTTTTTTCATTTTTATTGCCCAGATGTAGTACTTTGCATTTCTCCCTGTTAAAAACCATTCTGTTAGTTGCTGCCCACTTCTCCAGTTTATTTATATCTTTTTGAATCCTCTCTCTCTCTTCTCTAGTATTAGCTATCCCTCCTAGCTTTGTGTCATCAGCAAATTTAATCAGTTTACCCTCAATTCCTTCATCTAAATCGTTGATAAAGATGTTGAACAATACAGGGCCCAGGACAGAGCCCTGTGGTACCCCACTTGAGACATTCTTCCAACTGGATGTGCAGCCATTTACGACCACTCTTTGGGTCTGATCACTAAGCCAGTTATGAATCCACCTAACAGTTGCCTTGTCCATTCCATACTTAGTCATTTTTTCAATAAGGATTGTATGAGAGACTTTGTCAAATGCTTTGCTGAAGTCAAGATATACTATATCTACAGCATTTCCTTGATCCACCCAATCAGTGATACCGTCATAGAAGGAAATTAAGTTAGTCTGACATGACTTATTAGTTACAAACCCATGCTGACTCTGTTTAATCACTTCATTCTTATCCAGGTATTGACATACATGTTGTTTAATAATTTGTTCAAAGATCTTTCCTGGTATAGAAGTCAGACTCACCGGCCTATAGTTGCCTGGGTCCACCTTCTTCCCCTTTTTGAAGATAGGAACAACATTTGCTCTTCTCCAGTCTTCTGGCACTTCTCCTGTTCTCCAAGAATTTTCAAAGATTATGGAGAGGGGTTCAAAAATTTCTTCTGCTATCTCCTTCAGTACTCTGGGGTGTAATTCATCTGGACCTGGAGACTTAAATTCATTTAGGTTAGCTAAGTGTTTCCTCACTATCTTTCTGTTTATAGATATCCTGGATTCTTCTATTCCCTTAATAGGACAGTGAATAACAGTTGATGTTGCATTTCCTTTCTGAGAGAAAACAGATGCAAAATAGGAATTTAAAAGTTCAGCCTTCTCAACATCCTGTCTTACCATTTCATCATTTTCATCCTGTAAAAATCCTATAGCATCTTTGACTTTTCTTTTACTTTTGACATATCCCCAAAATCCTTTATTATTGCTTTTGACATCTCTTGCAAGCCTCAGTTCATTTTCAGCTTTAGATAATCTGATTTGTGCCCTGCAGGTTCTGCAGACAGCATTATATTCTTCTTTAGATATGCCTCCCTCTTTCCATTTTATAAACATTTTTTTCTTCCTTTTTAGCATGTGCTTAAGTTCTGTGTTCATCCATCCTGGTTTCCTTAAATGCTTCCTATTCTTCCCTCTTTTCGGAATTTTTAACAACTGTGCTTTGAGAATTTCATTTTTCAAGATTTCCCATCCTTCCTGGACATTTTTGTCTTTAAGGATATCCAGCCATTGGATCCCTCCAATTCTCTTTCTGAATCCCTTAAAATCTGCCTTTCTGAAATCTAACCTTGACGTCTGAGTCTTCACAGGTCTTCCGCCTCTAGTTATCCAAAATTCTAAAATAGCATGGTCGCTACCTCCTAGGGTCCCAGCCACTTTTACCTCCTCAACCATTTCCTCCCTGTTTATAAGGATTAGATCCAAGGTAGCAGTTCCCCTTGTTTTCTCCCTTACCTTTTGGAAGATAAAGTTGTCAGCAAGAGAGGATAAGAATTTCCTTGACCTGTTAGTTTTGCCTGAGAGAGATTCCCAACAAATGTCTGGATAGTTGAAATCTCCCATGACAACTATGTCATATTTTTTGGAGAACTTGGCCATCTGATGCATAAAGAGTTCATCCATATCTTCGGCTTGCACAGGCGGCCTGTAGTAAATGCCTACAATGGTGTCCTTTCCATTGTTCTGTCCTTGTATTCTTACCCAAACAGTTTCTACAGAACTCCCAGTCTCTGAAGCTTCAATCTCTGTGCAGATATATGCGTTTCGAACATACAATGCGACACCCCCTCCTCGTTTATCAAGTCTGTTTCTTGCAAATAAGTTGTATCCTTCTAGTCTTGTATTCCAATCATGTGTATTGTCCCACCAAGTTTCAGTGATTCCAATGACATCATATTTCTTTTCCTGTGTTAGTAGTTCCAATTCTCCTTGTTTGTTGCCCATGCTTTGTGCATTAGTATAGAAACATTTTAGTTTGTGATTGGTTTCTCTTTCTCCAATATTTTTATTAATTAGATTCTTTCGTCTTTGTTCTTCCTTTCCACTTCTAATAGCAGAGTTCTCAATAGCATTTGTCAGGTGTATGGCTTTTTCTGGTCTTTTGCTTCCCTTCCCATGTTGTTCTAGTTTAAAGCTCTCCTTACAAGTGTAGCAAGGCGACTTCCAAATACATGCTTTCCAGTCTTCGTAAGGTGCACCCCATCTCTAGCAAGTAGTCCATCGTATAAGTAGTTCACTCTGTGATCCAGAAATCCAAATCATTGCTGACGGCACCATCGACGTAGCCAGTTGTTCACCTGCAGAATCTTATTCCACCTCCTGGTTCCATGGCCATCCACTGGGAGGATGGAAGAGAAGACCACCAGCGCTCCCAGTTCTTTCACTTTCTTGCCTAAGTCTTCAAAGTCTCTGCAGATGGTTTCCAGGTCGTTTCTTGCGGTGTCATTTGTCCCCACATGTAGTAGCAGGAATGGGTAGTCATCTGTAGGTCTGAAGAGTCCTGATATCCTGTCAGACACATCTTTAATTTTTGCACCTGGAAGACAGCACATTTCTCTTGAAGTTATATCCGGTCTGCAGATAGCGGCCTCTGTTCCTCTCAGCAGGGAATCCCCCATGACCACCACTCTCCGTTTCTTCTTCACAACATTTTTCTTTCTCCATCCAGGAGGACTCTGAGGGTGTACAAGGTTGCTGTTTGTTGGCAAAGTCTTATCCTGATGTATTTCTTCATCGTTTTCCTGCGTGAGAGCCTGGTACTGGTTTCTGAGCAGTATGGGTGCTGACTGCCTCCTGATCCTCCTGCTTCTCTGGGTCACATGTCTCCATTCCTCTGTTTCTTCAGGTGCACTTCGAATTTCTTCTCTTTCTGTAACATGAAGAGATAATTCTGCTCTGTCCAAGAACTCTTCACCTTCC
This sequence comes from Dendrobates tinctorius, assembly GCF_039654945.1. Lineage (NCBI taxonomy): Eukaryota > Metazoa > Chordata > Amphibia > Anura > Dendrobatidae > Dendrobates > Dendrobates tinctorius. Next base: position 37,969,132 of record NW_027361738.1, read on the forward strand.
TTAATGATCTTCAATGTAGCTAACCTCTCTTCGAGATTTTGCAACTTTTCCTCCAGCAGGGACACAAGCTTGCATTTGTGGCATGTGAAGTTTGGCTTTTCCACTGGTAAATCTGTGAACATGTAGCAAGAAATGCAGCTCACCAAATGGCTCCTGGCCTCTTCCATCTTGAGATTTCTTAAAAACGATGAAAGATGAGCCAAATTTCCGATTTCCTCTTTTCAGCTGCAACGGCCAAAACCCAGCGATCGTTGAGCTCGCGGAGACTCTTCACTTATCCCAGAAGGCACTGGGAATATGCAAATGATCTCCTCAAGACTCTTCCCCTGGTTTTCCGATTTCCTCTCTTCAGCTGCAACGGCCAAAACCCAGTGATCGTTGAGCTCGCGGAGACTCTTCACTTATCCCAGAAGGCACTGGGAATATGCAAATGATCTCCTCAAGACTCTTCCCCTGGTTTTGATAAAAGCAATGGTGTCATTCAAAAGTAAAATTTGTCACCCAAAAATCTAGTCCACATATGGCCATATTGTCGGAAAAATAAAAATGGTATGGCTCTGGGAAGAAGGAGAGCAAAAAAAATGGAAATACCCCTGGTCATTAAAGGGTTAAAGGCAACTTGCCATGTAAAATATCACTATTTATCTGCAGATATGGGGTAAATCTGCAAGTTAATAGCATTCTGACACTGTGCGGTGCCGGCACTGAGAGCCTCAATGCAGGAAGGAAATTAAATGTATTCCCCACCAGGAATGTTTGGCTTCCAGTCATATGGGTGACACTGGCACTTTTTCAGAAACTGCTGTGTATAGAGAGCAGAAGCTGTATCCGCACCCCAGGCACTGAGTGACAGCCGGGTCTAATAATGAGCGAGCTGTCAGTCACTGTTGGGGTAAGTGCAGACTTATTTTGGCAAGTTACTTTCTTGGCAGAAAAACACAAAGCAAAAATTGCACAATTTTAAGGGGCCAATAACTGTGATTGGATGTATTTATACAGTAGAAGATCCATCCCAATCTTATGGGATCTATTTATTGAATCTATATCTATGTTGGGTACTATGGTATGAAACGTGTTATAAGAAATAATACTTTATTGTAAATACTTGAAATAATTATTCTGTGTAAAATAAATGTAATGTAACATAACGTAATGTGCACAATTATTGCATCACCCCAAAGTGCACTGCTGTAATGTACACAGTCACTCCTCTGAGGATTATAGAGAAGAGAAATTTAGGCCAGAAAGGAAATTATTGAGTATAATAGAAAGTAAAACAAATTCTATTTCCCCATTTGTAACAATTAATATATCCATTATGTGGGGGATCCACTGTACATATTTATCAAAATCTCAATATTGACAGGAAATCAAAATATTTTCAATCTCCTCCCCATATACAGTATTATGGCCATATAATTTATAGAGAGAATCTCTGTTCACATTAGTCTACCAGGAGTCTTAATCTCTATTACCAGAATCTCTAACATCACTGCAGTCAAGATTCACAGTCTGGATTATTTTCTGATTCAGTATTCTTGAGCTGTCTGTTTTTCTCCTTTTATATAATATGGGCATAATATACTGTATAGAGGGATTGAAAATGTATTCATTTTATTCATTTATGTAGTGCCAATAATTCCACAGCGCTTTATAGGCATCATGATCACTGCCCCCATTGAGGCTCACAATCTAGATTCCCTATCGTTATGTCTTTGGAATGTGGGAGGAAACCAGAGAACCCAAAAGAAACCCACACAAACAGGGGGAGAACATGCAAACTCCTTGCAGATTTTGTCCTTGGTGGGATTTGAACCCAGGACCGCAGTGCTGCAAAGTAACAGTGTATAAGTACTGAGACATTGCTGTATTTCTTGTCAACTTTGGACAATACCGCCCCTTATTGCCTAAATCTCTGTTCTCTATAATCCTCAGAGGAGAGACAGTGTTGTTTACAGCAGTGCATTTTGGTATGATTCAATAATTATGCAATAATTATGCAATTAGTTACATTTATTTTTCAAATAATAATTAAGCAATTACAATAAAGTATCATCTTTAGGGTACAATAAAGTATCATCTTTCTTCTCCTCTCACTTCCGCAAACTCAATGTGGACAAATCTGAACTCATCTTTCCCCCATGTCACAGAGCTTCCTTACCTAACTTATCTATCACAATTAACGACATCACACTTTCCCCCGTACCAGAAGTCCGCTGCCTCTGAGTAACCCTTGACTCTGCCCTGTCCTTCCAACCGCACATCCAAGCACTTTCTACCTCCTGTCACCTCCAGCTCAAAAATATTTCCAGAATCCGTCCCTTCCTCAAGCCTCAATCTACTAAAATGCTTGTGCATGCCCTCATCATCTCCCGCCTCGACTACTGCAACATCCTTTTATGTGGCCTCCCTGCTAACACCCTCGCACCTCTCCAGTCCATCCTTAACTCTGCTACCCCACTAATTCATCTCTCTCCTCGCTACTCCTCTGCTTCTCCCCTCTGCAAATTTCTTCAGTGGCTCTCATTCCCTTACCGTATCCAGTTCAAATTACTAATACTGAACTACAAGGCCATCCATAACCTGTCTCCTCAATATATCTCTGAACTAATCTCCCGATATCTCCCCCCATGTAATCTCCGGTCCTCCTAAGACCTCCTTCTCTCCTCCACACTTATTCGCTTCTCACCCACACGCCTCCAAGACTTCTCCTGAATATCCCCCATCCTCTAGAATTCTTTGCCCCAACACATCTGACTATCAACCACATTCAGATCCTTCAGATGGAACCTGAAAACCCACCTCTTCAGGAAAGCTTACAGCCTGCAATGACCCTGCTGCCTCCTCACCACTACCGGAGCTACCGCCTCAACCAACACTGGAGCTGCTGCAACCCCCCAACCTACTGTCTCCTTCCCCACCATCATGTTGGATGTAAGCCCGAAAGGGCAAAGCATAGATATATTCAGGGTGGGCCATGTATATAGATACACCTAAATAAAATGGGAATGGTTGGTGATATCAACTTCCTGTTTGTTGCACATTAGTATATGGGAGGGGAAAACTTTTCAAGATGGGTGGTGACCATGGAGGCCATTTTGAAGTCAGCCATTTTGGATCCAACTTCATTTTTTCCAAAGGGAAGAGAGTCATGTGACACATAAAACGTATTGAGAATTTCACAAGAAAAACAATGGTGTTCTTGGTTTTAACGTAACTTTATTCTTTCATGAGTTATTTAAAAGTTTCTCTTTGTTTACAGACAGTGACATGTCACAGAGGTTAACAAGTGAGGAGCGGATAGAAATTGTATTGATGTCTGGGGAATGCAGTACCCGGGTCATTGCAGCAGATTTCAATGCAAGACACCCTACACAAGAAAACTGTCACCATTCCTATTTTATTTAGGTGTATCCATATAAATGGCCCACCCAAAAAAGTTTGCCTCATCACTGACATAGTGTTCTGTGTAAACTGAGGGTCCTGTTCCCATTTTTGTTTTGCCCATTCTGTAAATTCAGCACACCGATCTGGCATCAGTCGAACATCCCTTCGGTGGATATTAGCTACTCACAAATGGCACCCTTACAAAATCCAGCTGCTGCAGCATCTCAACGAGGATGACCCATATCGACATAATCAGCAGATGGTAAGCCGACAGCTGGGGGCCAATGTTTATAGCCTTCGAAGGGGGTAATACCCATGGAGCTTCCCAGGCTATTAATATCAGCTCATAGCTGCATACTTAGCCTTTACTGGCTTTTAAAATGGGGGACCCCAAAAAAATGACGTGAAGTCCCCCTATAATTAATAGTCCGCCAAGGCTATGCAGACAGCTGTGGGCAGATATTAATAGCCTAGGAAGTGTCCATGGATACTGGCCCCTCGGCTAAAAACATCAGCTCTCAGCCGCCACAGAAAAGGTGCATCTCTAAGATGCGCCAATGCTGGCACTTAGCCTTGCTCTGTAGTGGTGGCAAGTGGGGTAATAGTTGGGGGGGTTGATGTCACCTTTGTGACGTCAAGCCCCTAGGTTAGTAAAGGAGAGGCGTCAATAAGTCACCCCTATTACTAACCTTATAGTCAAATTGTAAATAAAACAAACACCCACTAAAAAATCCTTTAATTGAAATAAAGACACAGACTCCTTTAATATTCTTAATTAAACCATACTTATGACCTCACCTAATTCCTGTGAAGCCCTCGATCTCCTGTAATAAAAGTAAAATAATAAACCAACAATGTACCATACCTGTCCGTCATTGTGTCCCATGCCGTAATCCATATCTGGGGGATATACAGTTTTCAACCTGGATGGTGCCAAGATGCAACCGCCCAGACTGAAAACCACTGGTCAATGAGGAGATGCTGCGAGCGCAGCCTCAGTGACTAGTGGTGATGTCTGCGCTCCCTCACAGCCTGAACTGCGGTGACCTCTGGATGGTGGAAAAATGGCAGTGATGAGGGCACCGCAGTTCATGCTCAGTGTATTCACAGCAGATCACCGTGAGAAAATTCTCATGGTGATCTGCTGTGAACACACTGAACATGAACTGCGGTTTAAAAAGCAGAGTTGTTTTCCATCTCCAGAGTCACTGGGTAAGGCCGAGGTCACACTTGCAACTGCAATGCCAGAAACTCGCGCAAGTCTCTCACCTCAATGCCGCCGGCATGCGGGACCAGAGAGAGCGGCTGCATGTATTTCTATGCAGCTGAACGTGCCAGGGCCCGTGTCCTGGTGGGATTGCCATGTATTGAGGTGAGAGACTCGCGCAAGTTTTTTGCATTTCAGTTGCAAGTGTGACCCCGCCTTTAGAATTATCCGCAGCAATGCAAAATGATGTTTGCCTGCTCTCTGATGCTTCAGACTTGTGGAAAATAGTGTCATGCCCTAAACACTTAATGCCTCATTTGCATGTGAATTAAACCCCTGATTTGATGGGAATGCAACAGCAGATAAAACATATAAAGGTTTTGCCGGATTTACTTTTCACAGACCTGGATGCTCATATTGTGATTTAGAGGGGTTGATCTTACTGACAGATTCCCTTTAAGTGTTAAAGCTTCAAGGTCATGCGTCATGTGCCCTTTCTTTAATCCAATCTGATCAGCTTATAGAATGAGACTCTGGCTCTTTATGATGTCTATGGGTCATAGGAAAACCTGTATTTACATTTGAATGTTTACATTTCATGAATTGCAAACTGCACCCTTTTGTTTGTGAGACGGTTACCTCAAGGGTTAATCCGCCAGTCAAAAATGCACAACTTTCAGCTTAACGTTTTTCAAGATATTTTTATTTAGAAACATTACTCTGATCCCATTCATTTTATCTTTAGGATCGTCTTATAGTCACTAGAATATTAAGATGCAATGATGTAATCCGCTCTGTGAAAATGCCTCTACTGCCCATAATGAAATTATCTGATAAAACTTTCAAGAAGCTGTCAGGCTTTATAACATTTTTTGTTCTGCTGGGTTGGCAGAACATATTGAAAAAGCGGCCAGCAAATTATATCTCAACTGTAGAAATTCTGATGACATCTGGTGTGAGGTTAGAAAGGTGATCTTTCAATATTTAAGCATATGATTTGAGCAGTGAAAACAAAAAACAAGGAACAAACATTATGGGGAGTTTAAAACTGTATCCCCCTTGTGTTTTATTATACTATGGACACCCAATCCTAGAGGGAAATTACTATTGCATTTTGCAAACAAATCTCAATTATCTTTATGTTGTAATACATATTAATTCATATAAAATTGCAATTTACTAACACTTATAATTTTTATTATAAATATTTTGGATAGTGTATGCCTGAATTTTTTTTTCTGTAAGTTTAAACAGAAGGCTAAGCGCATAGGAATGCTGAGCTCTGCAGAAAAGTCACATCCACAAATTGTAGATGGGGCTGCTTCTATGTGCAGATCCGTGGGCGTGCCCACATAGCCCACTAGGGCTGCCATTACAGACATGCACTAGTGTGGTCTGTAATTCAGCTCAGAATGGCACATGATGATATTTTTTTCTACTCAGACTTGACGTCCATGCGGAAAATAGTCTACGTGCACCAGAAAATAGACTAACACTGATCCATGTACATTCCTTGTTGTGCAGGGCCAGTTTTAGGCAAAGTGGGGCCCTAGGCAAAATTTAAAATGGCGCCCCAAATGCTAACATATTGCACATCACACAGAAGCATTTTGGTTGTAGTTACATACGCTGAGTTCAGGCCGCTAAATGAGTGTGATCAACAATATTGATACAATATCATGTTATCAGCAGCACATCTACAGTTTACACCCCATAGTCCTCCATCTAACATAATGTGCCCCCCATAGTCCTGCATATAGTATAATACACTCCTCATAGTGCTCCATACAGTATAATGCACCTCCATAGTCATCCATGTAGTACAATTCACTTCCCATAGTATAATGCACCCCATAGTTCTTCATATAATGTATTCCCCATAGTCCTCGATACAGTATAATGCAGCCCACATATAGTATAATGCAGCCACCCCATAGATCATAATGCAGCCTCGCCATATAATATAATGTAACCCCTCATAGAATATAATGCAGCCCCCCTCTTAAAGTATAATGCAGCCACCCCTTAGAGCATAATGCAGCCACCCCATAGAGTATAATGCAGCCACTACACAGAATATAATGTAACCCCCATAGAATATAATGCACCCCCCCTCATATAGTATAATGCAGCCCCTCCATAGAATATATGGCAGCCCCCTCATAGGGTATGCTGCAGTCCCCCATAGAATATAATGCAGCCCCTTATATAGTATAATGTAGCCCCTCCATAGAATACAGTGTAGCCCTCCTCAAATGGTACAATGCAGCCCCCCATAGAATACAATGTGGCCTCCTCATATAGTATAATGTAGCCTCCTCATAGTATGATGCAATCACCCCCCATAGAAGATAATAAATATAATACAGCCCACCTCCCTATAGAATATAATGCAGCCCCCCATATTATATGACACAGCCACAAAGTATATACAGCCCAGCCCACCATGGTAAATGGTCTCCTGGACCTGTCCTCTGCCTTCGACACCGTAGACCATTCCCTCCTGCTACAGACTCTCTCATCTCTTGGCATCACAGATTTGACTCTATCCTGGATCTCATCATACCTAACAGACTGAGCATTTAGTGTCTCCCTCTCACACACCACCTCCTCACCTCACCCCTTGTCTGTTGGTGTTCCTCAAGGCTCTGTCCTAGGACCCCTACTAGCCCTAACCATGACATACAAAGCCATCCACAACCTGTCCCCTCCATACATCAGTGACATGGTCTCTAGGTACCTACCCGCGCGCAACCTTCGATCATCTCAAGATCTCCTTCTCTACTCCCCCCTTATCTCTTCTTCCCACAACCGCATACAAGACTTCTCCCGTGCTTCCCCCATACTCTGGAACTCTCTGCCGCAACACATCAGACTCTCACCATCAACGGAAACCTTCAAGAAGAACCTGAAGACCCACCTGTTCTGACAAGCCTACAGCCTGCAATGATCCTCGGTCTACTGAACCACCGCACGACCTGCTCTACCCTCTCCTACCTTATCCTCACCCATCCCTGTAGACTGTGAGCCCTCTCGGGCAGGGTCCCCTCTCCTTATGTACTTGTGTGTCCCTTGTCTTACACATGTTTATTATACTTGTCTATATTTCCCCTTTTCACATGTAAAGCGCCATGGAATAAATGGCGCTATATAAATGCATAATAATAATAATAATAATAATATACAGCCCAGCCACACATGGTATATACAGCCCAGCCCCACATGGTATATACAGCCCAGCCCCACATGGTATATACAGCCCAGCTGCACATGGTATATACAGCCCAGCCGCACATGGTATATACAGCCCAGCCGCACATGGTAAATACAGCCCTGCCGCACATGGTTTATACAGCCCAGCCACACATGGTTTATATAGCCCAGCCCCACATAGTATATACAGCTCAGCAGCACATGGTATATACAGCCCAGAATCACATGGTATATGCAGCCCAGCCCCACAGGGTATATACAGTCCAGCCGCACATGGTATATACAGCCCAGCTCCACATGGTATATACAGCCCAGCCGCACGTGTATATACAGTCCAGCCGCACATGGTATATACAGCCCAGCTCCACATGGTATAAACAGCCCAGCCGCACATGGTATATACAGCCCAGCCGCACATGGTATATACAGCCCAGCCGCACATGGTATATACAGCCCAGCCGCACATGGTATATACAGCCCAGCCGGACATGGTATATACAGCCCAGCCGGACATGGTATATACAGCCCAGCCTCACATGGTATATAAAGCCCAGCTGCACATGGTATATAAAGCCCAGCCGCACTTGGTATATACAGCCCAGCCCCACATGGTATATACATCCGAGCCCCACATGGTATATACATCTCAGCCGCACATGGTATATACAGCCCAGCCACACATGGCATACACAGCCAAGCCGCACATGGTATATAAAGCCCAACCGCACATGGTATATACAGCCCAGCCCCACATGGTATATACAGCCCAGCCCCACATGGTATATACAGCTCAGCCCCACATGGTATATACAGCTCAGCCGCACATGGTATATACAGCCAGGGCCGGTTTTAGACAAAGAGGGGCCCTAGGCAAAGTTTAAAATGGGGCCCCAAATGCTAACATATTGCACATCACACAGAAGCATTTCGGTTGTAGTTACATACGCTGAGTTCAGGCCACTAAATGAGTGTGATAAACAATATTTAAGTCATTCAACACTTGTTTCCCGGCCTCTTTCCACTGTCTGAGAAAGAATGATGGGGACAAAACAATCACTAATAGATCACCATACAGTTTCATGTTATCAGCAGCACATCTACAGTTTACACCCCATTGTCCTCCATATAACAATGTGCCCCCCATAGTCCTCCATATAGTATAATACACTCCTCATAGCCCTCCATATATTAAAATACACTGCCCAGTCTTCCATATAGTATAATACACTCCTCATAGTGCTCCATATAGTATAATGCACCTCCATAGTCATCCATGTAGTACAATTCACTTCCCATAGTATAATGCACCCCATAGTTCTTCATATAATGTATTCCCCACAGTCCTCGATACAGTATAATGCAGCCCACATATAGTATAATGCAGCCACCCCATAGAGCATAATGCCGCCACCCCACTGAGTATAACGCAGTCTCGCCATACAATATAATGTAACCCCTCATAGAATATAATGCAGCCCCCCTCTTAAATTATAATGCAGCCACCCCTTAGAGCATAATGCAGGCACCCCACAGAGTATAATGCAGCCACTCCACAGAATATAATGTAACCCCCCCATAGAATATAATGCAGCCCCCACTCATATAGTATAATGCAACCCCTCCATAGAATATATGGCATCCCCCTCATAGAGTATACTGCAGCCCCCCATAGAATATAATGCAGCCCCTTATATAGTATAAAGTAGCCCCTCCATAGAATACAGTGTAGCCCTCCTCATATAGCACAATGCAACCCCCATAGAATACAATGTAGCCTCCTCATATAGTATAATGTAGCCCCCTCAGAGTATGATGCAATCACCCCCCATAGAATATAATAAATATAATACCGTCCCCCACAGAATATAATGTAGCCCCAAATAGAATATAATACAGCCCACCTCCCCATAGAATATAATGCAGCCCCCCATATTATATAACACAGCCGCATAGTATATACAGCCCAGCCCCACATGGTATATACCACACAGCCCCACAAGGTATATACAGCCCAGCCCCACATGGTATTTACAGCCCAGCCCCGCATGGTATATACAGCCCAGCTGCGCAGGGTATACACAGCCCAGCCGCACATGGTATATACAGCCCAGCCCCACATGGTATATACAGCCCAGCCCCGCATGGTATATACAGCCCTGCCCCGCATAGTATATACAGTCCAGCCACATATGGTATATACAGCCCAGCAGGGCCGGCCCGAACGTATAGGCGAACTAGGCGGCCGCCTAGAGCGCCGACCCAAAGGGGGCGCCAGAGAAAAAATTGAAAAAATTATAAAAAATCTTTTCAAAAGGCAAAAAGTTTTAGGGATGGAAAGAAAAGTGTACATATTTAAGGGCAAATATGACGCAAGAGAGGTTGGTTGGGTTGGCAACAATTTCGATAGAATCTGAAGTTGCTAAACAAATTAATCTCGGTGACTTAGTGTCATCCTTTTCAGAAAAAAAGGCAAGGAAACAAAAATTTTAATTACCTATGGTCGTTTTTGTTTTGAGTTATTGATTACTTTGTATATATTTGTCCTATACAACTTCTCAGAAGATTAAAGAGTTAGGAGAGAGTTAATTAATCATTGTTGCTGTGGTTTATTTTGCTCCTAAATTTATATCCCAAGTTTTCATCTACTGCCAAGAATAGTAGGGGCGCAACAAAATAGTTTCGCATAGGGCGCCGTAATCTCTCGGGCCGGCCCTGTAGCCCAGCCGCACAGGGTATAAACAGCCCAGCCCCACATGGTATATACAGCCCAGCTGCGCAGGGTATATACAGCCCAGCTGCACATGGTATATATAGCCCAGCCCCGCATGGTATATACAGCCCTGCCCCGCATAGCATATACAACCCAGCCACACATGGTATATACAGCCCAGCCACACAGGGTATATACAGCCCAGACCCACATGGTATATACAGCCCAGCCCCACATGGTATATACAGCCCAGCCCCACATGGTATATACAGCCCAGCCCCACATGGTATAAACAGCCCAGCTCCACATGGTATATACAGCCCAACCGCACATGGTATATACAGCCCAGCCACACATGGTATACACAGCCCAGCCACACATGGTATACACAGCCCTGCCCCACATGGTATATACAATCCAGCCCCACATAGCATACCCCCCTGAGACTGGCCCCACAGTCCAGCACATGTAGTGTCGGTGGTGGGGTGCCGAGCTGGGGGATGATAGGGGGTGGTCCCACTTCTTACCGCGCAGAGATGATAACAGAGACACGATGAGGCAGATTCTGGGTGCAACAGGTCCAAGTTTATTGCTCACCGTCCGACTGACGGTCCTCGCGGTACACCGCGATATCTCTCTCTCTGCCCTCCGTGTCCAGGGCCGCTTCAACACCGTACGTTACACTAGGGACGTATTTATACGTACGTCCCATCTCACATTGTGACAATCCTGACAGCTCGGTTACTGTGGCCGCCTTAGGCCCGTACACCATCAGCACTTTACTGGTCAGTTTCGTCGTTACACATACGGTGTCTTCCACCCAGAGCCTTGTCTCTGCTGCGGTCCTTTCCTGTCAGGACCACCCCCCTGACGTTTCCTCTCCTCAGTCCCCTTGGTCGGATTCTCCTCAGGGAACACAGACTGGCGTGGTCCTCCTGTCACCTGGGCTCCCCCTGGGGACTGGAATCTTCTGGAACCCTCCCTCAGAATTTATAGCTCACCCGGTTCCTTGAAACTGTCACTCCAACTGTCACCTCGCCCCCCATGACCAACGGTTTCTAAAGCCCTAAGCTGCTGTAAAGTCCTTCGCTCACACTCCACCCTGCCATCTAATGGTCATCCCAAGGTACTGCACGTCCACTACACTTTCCTAGTTGTTTCCCCACTGTAATCACTGACTCCTACCTACACTGTGCAAACCTATCTTTCTTCACTCTGACTAGTCCGTCCGTCCATCAGGTCACCTTCCCTACACTCTCCCTTCCTTTGTCCATTGTCGTCCTCGACAATCGTCATCCCTGCCTTCGTCATTCTGAATCTACACCTACATTCTGTTGTCGGACCAGAAGTTGAGCCAAACCCACTATCTGCGGGGGCCGAACCATACTGGGAGCACTATGCTCTGAGCAGCCTACTACTACTCACCAGCGCGCACGCCACATGACAATGTCTTTCAAATTGGGCAAGGTACACCCGTATTCTCTCTACGGCGTGTATCTTTCCCCTACTCTCCCCTACTGTTACCTTTCACTATCCGGTACGCCATGATCGAGGCCACTCACCTACCAGATCATTGCCGGCGCCCGCCTTTCCTTCTTCAGGGGTGTCCGTGGTGTTGGGGACCTGACCTAGGACGGCTGTCTTTCTCACGTCTTCCCACTCATTTTCCTTCTTTCAATTACATGTCATGGTCGGCGTCCCGGTCTCCCAGACCTCAACTCTTAGATCCCTACCGGATCTCACACTTTCCTTTGGTCCCGCAGACCTTCCCTTAACCCGGACCTGTTGCATTTTACTTTGCATATTATACATCATACAACTTTATAATAGCACAAGTACCCCATTTTTATAATTTTTTTTTTCATTTTCTTTTGCTTTAAAACTCAACGTTCAACAATAAACATCGCCAGTACTCCTTTTCCCTCCCCCTTCCTTGGACATGAACACTCCCTCTTGTCTTCGTATCCCCGTTCTGTCAAGTTTCCAAATCAGTAAAATAACATCCTGTAAGAGGAACATTCTAAAAAAAAACAGCTTAATCACATAAAACATTTAAAAAAAAAACAAAAAAAAAAACTAGAACTGTTCTTTCAAACTCTGACAGTCCAGGCCATCTCCTAATGGCCATAGCAAGGGGCCCACAGCCGTGGAACTCCTGGGGTGAAGGGAGTGTCCAATACAGTCCTCTTTACGGGGGTTCGCGTTCCTCAGGTACCGCCAGTACCGCCACCGCATAATACCCGCGGGGGCAGTATTCTTTATAATAAGAGACAAAGTCCCCTATTTCCAGGGCACGGCCGTGGCGTATGGAGGCTACGTTCACGTATACCTTCTGACCAGTCTGATCACGTATGAAGCCATACCCCCGGGCCACATTGGTGTACACCAGCCGCCCCCGGGATCTTTCCACCGCCATGCCAGCCTCTCCTTGAGTGTGGAGCAGGTTCCACACTTCCTGCTCCCGGGCCTTCTTCCTGATCACCTCCGCTACCCACACGGAGGGAACAGCACGGGCCCTGGAGTCCGGTGGGCGGGACTCCGCTGAAAAAGACCGCAAGACAGAAACGGCCGAAGATTTCTGTGGCCCAGCAGCCGCTGGGGTCAGGTGGCAAATGGGGACAACCGGGTCCTCGGGGGCTGGAATCACAGGGCCCGCTAAGTTGGCCGCAGCCGACTCCAGCAGCGGCATAACCGCGGCCTCAGGACAGGCCGCATCCACTACTTCCAACGGAGCTGGAGTAACGGCCGATTTCAACGATGCAGCTGCTATTAGCAGGGAAAGCGCAGCAGCGTCTTCTTTGGGTGAGCTCTGCACTGGTGACTCCGGGCGGGGTAGTTCGGGGACATGAGCGGGGGCCTCGCTCAGCTCTGCATACACCACGGGGCCCGTGGTAACTAGGCCTTCCGGTGCGCAGGGGGCCGCGTGCTGCAGCAGAATGGTGGGGGCCGCTTGCGGAGGCACTGGTAGGGCCGGGGGTACTCTCACCTTCCCCGGCGCTGCGGCCTCCGTTCCATCATCACGCAGTTTCCCCCGCAGCCTCCGTTCCCTGCTCCACTGTCCTGCGGGCCTTCCCTCCGGACTCGGGGGCTCCGCTGAGAAGTCCTCTGCTGGTATTGGTGGCAGCCGTTCTTGCTGACTCCCCTCAGGCTCCGCTCCCCGGCTCAGCATCCCGCTGCCTGCCCGTAAATCTGAAGATGACTTCTGGTGCAGCTCCATCTCTCGCCGCCATTGCCACTCTAGGCGGCCGATGCCCCGACACCCGCAGCATCTCATACCGTCCGTTGGGCAGCACTCGAATGGCGTCAGACAGCCGCAGCCAAGTTTTTCTTCTGTGCCACTCCTCCTGCTGGGTGGGGCGTTGGCAGACCTTTCCATCCATCTGCCAGGGTCCAATATATGGAAACGTCGGTCTCTGGGCATATATTGCTTCCTTTTGGGGTACGTTGGAGGGGGTCCCAGTCCATTCTGAACAACTGCAAACACCCGGACCTCTCCTCTGCGCTGAAGTAATACCGCCATCTTGGGCAGAATCAGCTACTGCCTTGGATCCTCTGCAAGCAACACAGATCCGACACAGCGTCCCAATTTGTAATCCACAGGTCAGTAATTGGTAGTCCACAGGTATTTATAATCCGAAATAGAGCAGTCCAAGTTTTCCTCAGTCCTTCAGTTGCAGGCCTGCCGCAGAAGATAGCGTATTAGCGGCGGCGATCCTGCCGACTACGCCAAATGTAGTGTCGGTGGTGGGGTGCCGAGCTGGGGGATGATAGGGGGTGGTCCCACTTCTTACCGCGCAGAGATGATAACAGAGACACGATGAGGCAGATTCTGGGTGCAACAGGTCCAAGTTTATTGCTCACCGTCCGACTGACGGTCCTCGCGGTACACCGCGATATCTCTCTCTCTGCCCTCCGTGTCCAGGGCCGCTTCAACACCGTACGTTACACTAGGGACGTATTTATACGTACGTCCCGTCTCACATTGTGACAATCCTGACAGCTCGGTTACTGTGGCCGCCTTAGGCCCGTACACCATCAGCACTTTACTGGTCAGTTTCGTCGTTACACATACGGTGTCTTCCACCCAGAGCCTTGTCTCTGCTGCGGTCCTTTCCTGTCAGGACCACCCCCCTGACGTTTCCTCTCCTCAGTCCCCTTGGTCGGATTCTCCTCAGGGAACACAGACTGGCGTGGTCCTCCTGTCACCTGGGCTCCCCCTGGGGACTGGAATCTTCTGGAACCCTCCCTCAGAATTTATAGCTCACCCGGTTCCTTGAAACTGTCACTCCAACTGTCACCTCGCCCCCCATGACCAACGGTTTCTAAAGCCCTAAGCTGCTGTAAAGTCCTTCGCTCACACTCCACCCTGCCATCTAATGGTCATCCCAAGGTACTGCACGTCCACTACACTTTCCTAGTTGTTTCCCCACTGTAATCACTGACTCCTACCTACACTGTGCAAACCTATCTTTCTTCACTCTGACTAGTCCGTCCGTCCATCAGGTCACCTTCCCTACACACACACAACTATATATTAAAAAAAACCCACTCTCCTCACCTTCTCCTAGTGCCTGCGCTGCTCCCGACTCCTGTCTCCTGCTCTGCTTCTGACACAGCAGGTGCGCGTCAGAGGCAGAGCGGGGAATGATGGGAGATGGAGCATCAGCTGATGCTCTCTCCTCCATCATTGATTTGATCTGTACCGGCAGTCGCCGGTATAGTTCAATGCGGCGGTGGTGGGGGAGTCTGCGCCGGGGGCAGGCGGACCCCCCTGCCACAGGGGCCCCATAGCGGCTGCATGATGTGCCGCTAGCTGGGGTCCCCTGGGGGAGCAGGAGCCCTAGGCAGCTGCCTGGTCTGCCTGCCCCTAACGCCGGCCCTGCTTGTGTGCTTTGTTGTGCACTTGTACAGCACATGAACTGAATATGCTGTCACCAAACTTATACATAGTGATAACTGCATTTTAGAATGGAATTTTTTACATGAATTTAAAAATGTTAGTTTAATATGGGCTCATAATGACAGACTTGAAGCAGCAAATTGTAGAGAATAAAAAGCAAACAAGCAATCCTGGCCGAATCCTGAACGAAACCCCAAGTCCTTATTAGGGAGTATAATAGCATAGTCTTTACCCTGGAAAATTCATGATCATTGGCACTGTGGGGGATCCAGGCCCTGCCATATCTGATAAGAGCAGAATTGAAGTAGTTTTTTCGTGGACAGAATGATTTCTATATACAGCCTATCTCTTGTTTATGTAGTTAATGGGATCTTTCCCTGCACAGTGACCTTTGCACAAGTTACAGAGGTTACAGTGTCTACCACTTTTTTTTAGCAACCACTGAGTCATCTCCAGACAACGGGTTACTATGGTTCATGTGAAAACAGAGGAACTGCACTGCAAAATATAGCAGCTGGTGCTCTAGGCTAATGAGTCAAAACAGAAGGCAGTTTGTTTGACCAAAGGCCTGAGTTGGAGTTTTGGTCAAAATTAAAGGGAACCTGTCACCAGTTTTGGCCGCTATAAGATGCAGCCACTGTCTTTTCAGGCTTATCTACAGCATTCTATAATGCTGTAGATAAGCCCCCGATTCGACCTGAAAGATAAGAAAAATAACTTTTGTTATACTCCCCCGGGGTAGGGAGGGGAGTCCGGTGCGATCCGGTCCGTTCCGATGGGTGTCACAGGTCTGGGTCCGGTGCCTCACATCTGCTTGCAACACTGTCCTCCTGCTTAATTCATCACTCCCCGACATCTCGCTCCTGTGCAGGCATACTTCTCTGCCCTGTTGAGGACAGAGCAAATTCCTGCAGTGTGCAGGCGCTGGACCTTTCCCGGCACCTGCACACAGCAGTACTTTGCTCTGGATCTTTTTGGCCAAAAACATATATTAAATTTTTGAAGCAATTTTTTAAGCTGATGCCAGAAATCTAGGAGAACAGAAAATATATATGTCCTTTCTTTATATATCCCAGTTCTTTTTAACACTTCAGGGTTTGATTCAAACAATATTTCCTGCTGCTTTTTATATTAAATTACAGGATATTTCTGTAGTTCAGTTTTCTATTAGGTGTGAACTACCTTTGTCATTTTCTCTCTATTACTCTGTTAACTTCTATAAAAACACATGAGGAAACATTTCCACAAGGTGAGTACTCCAAAATATAAAAGATTTTCAACATTGAAAAAAATACAAGACAAAGAGAACAAGCATTTGCAAGATTCATGCAGTCAATAACTTAGAACTAAAAACTATTTGCACCTGCTATCATATTTTAAGACAAATGATTTTTGTGAAATCTAAATGATGCACACTGTTCTTTTTATGAAATACCTTGTCATAATCAAGAAAGAAAAAATCCTGAAGCTGGATATTTTGTCCTGGTTAAACAAAAAGAATAAAAAGAGTGCATTTAGAATAATATTTTATTCACCAGAGAAGATTATATGTTTCTGCTTTAGTTCTGCTATGTATAGAAAAAATCGCCATCTATGAAAACCATGTGACGGGGTACTGATGGGCAGGATTTGTGACACACTTCTGACTTTTGACAGCAGTATTTAACACGTGCCAGCCGGAATGGGGTCATAAATCCCATCAACACCCAGTCATGTGATTGCGTGGTGCCGAAAGATTATCGTGACAGCTAGGGGTCTGCTGAAGACCCCTGAGCGTGTTATTACGACATTCCTGTGAACGTCGTTTTGAGTTCATAGGAGATCGTGATTTTTGCTATACACAGCAGTTAACTGGTTAACAGCCACAGTTGGAGCCACCCGTGGTTGCTAACGGCACATGACCGCTGAATAAATCAGCAGTCATGTGCGGGAAAAGATGTGGGCTAACAGATTTTAAAGACTACCTATCATTTCAGGTAACTTTTGAAAATAACCTGTCATATAAGTGCACATGAAAAAATATACTTCAGATCATTATATGACTTGTTTCCTGCATGTTTCACCAGTTTTCCCCTCTGTCCCCATGGATTTGGATCTTATGGAAGCACCCGACACATGAGCGCCTTCTTGCTGCACTGTCTTCAACATGATTCCTGTTTTCTTAGGGTTGGAAATAGTGCTGACTAGAGTTAAGCGACTTTGGTCGGATCGGGTTTCGTGAAACCCGAATGAAACAAAACTTGAGTCGGATGAAACTGGTCCGATTAGGGCAAAAAAAAGTAGGAGTTTCGTCCGAAACCCGACCCCAATGCAAGTCAAGGGGAAATAAAAGTCGGCATTGAGCGGATGACATTCATCCACTCAATGCCGACTTTTATTCCCCATTGACTTGCATTGGGGTCGGGTTTCGGACGAAACTCCGACTTTTTTTTGCCCTAGTCGGACCAGTTTCATCCGACTCAAACTTTGTTTCATTCGGGTTTCACGAAACCCGATCCGACCAAAGTCGCTCAACTCTAGTGCTGACTACTGGGTTGCCACCCTGTTAGATCCACAGTACAAGAGTAAATTTTGCAAGATTCTTTTCCCTCGTAAAGAGCTGCGCACATGCTGGAGTATCAAAACACACTTGTAGACAATCTTAGTGGTTTTCCCCAAGACAGCAGTGAAGCACATATTGTGCATCGCAGTTCTAGACTTCCAACCCCGGGAATGTCAAGGCATCACAGAAAAAACATTAGCAGCCTCAGTATAAGTGGTATAAGCATTTTCTGTGCGTCACACATTTTTTAAACCAGTCCATGCACCAGCAGAACAAAGTACTGACACATTATGAATGACTGGAGAGGATGATGCAGGAGTATCTCGAGCTCAATATCAATGCCATCAGGGTTAATTTGTACCATTTTGCATTTTGGTCTTCAAAAATGGAAGAGTGGCCTGAGCTTGCCTGTCACACCTGACACCAAGGTTTTATCATGCCCAGCAGCAAGCATTCTCTCAGAACACGTCTTTAGCGATGCTGGTGGTGTCCTGATGAATAAGCACATCTGAATGTCCTCTGAAAGTGTTCTCTCAGAACACGTCTTTAGCGATGCTAGTGGTGTCCTGACTAATAAGTGTGGCGCCCCTAAGGCTTCAGTCGCCACAGAGGTACTGCACCTTCTCCTAAGGTGTGGTGCCCCACCATCCAGGTAGGGTGGGAACTCCCTTTCGCATTCCAACACCTGCACCCCACACACAGGATAGTTCAGCAGGGACCCATCCATGCTTTATGCTGGAAAGGTCATAGGGTGCCTTTTGTGGTCCCTGGCTTCGTAACACGGGAGGTGCTGAGGAGGCGGGTGGAGTTAGATATAAAAGAGAGGGAAGGTGTAGGATTTCAAGTCAGTCTGGGGTGAGTCCCAGAGAAGGAAGTCACTCAGACAGGAGTGAGGATCCCTGGAAGAGGGATGGAGGAAGGAGTGCTGCAGCTGCCTCAGTGACCTGAGCCAGCTGGCACGGGAAAGGAACAGAAGGAAGGAGACGTAGACTGGAGACTACAGATTCCATAAGAGAGATTGAACAGATCGGAACGAAGGAGAGTAGAAGGACGGTGGGAAGCAGGTTGAGAAAGAGAGAGAACCCTTCCAGTCCAGAGTGCAAAGGCCGGGGCCCGGTCCCCGAGGTTGATTAGATATTTATGCCCGGCAACAGACACCGGAGGAGTAGTGAGCCACTAACGCCTTTCTCCCATCATAGACTTGGGACACAGCAGCGACTGGAGCCGGGACGCAAAGAGGGGTCCCTGAGGCAGGCTGCAGCTGTCTGTCATACAAGTGGAGACTAGGAACACCTAGAGGGAGGCATTCCAGGGTAACTAAGTACTGGAGTGCTTCGCACCTAAAGGCGCATTGGAGGAGTCGTTCAGTAAGGTACATATTGGTGGAGTGTGGAGGGGAGAATCCTATTCTGCCTGGAGGTTGGCTGGGGCCCTGACCTGAAGAGCACAGTGCGGAGGCAGGCATTTGTGTGAACTGCAAACAGTGAGTAAAGCTTTGGAACCGCATACTCTGGTGTCCTCCAGTTATTCCAGCACTGCTACACCTGGGTACCAGCATCTATACCATTCTGCGCCTCTCCTCATCCATTGCACCTACACTGTCCTGGGACTACAGCTCCACCTGTGGGGAGCTACACCATCTTTGCTGCACCACACCATCAGTCCCAGCGGATCTGCATGCAGCGTTGGCTCAACATCTTACTTGCCAAACACCACGGGTGGCATCACAAACTATCCAAATAAACTATTATACAATTAACATCACCGCCATTGATATTGGGTGCCCAGGGCCACGGACCGGGTCACCGCTGCTGTGACACACATTCCCCCTGACACCGGCCCGGTACCGAGTACCCCACTGCCCTGGGTGTGAGGGGCAACCCATAAGCACATCTGGATGTCCTCTGAAAGTGTAGACTGCCTAACTTTCATCAAAATGAACAAGTCCTGGATCTCCAATGTCTTTTGCACCCCAGTCGCAGACTAGGCAATGGTGTTGTTTTTAGTGTCAAGAATTGATCTTGCGTTATTGCAGTCTGTGACACCTTTGTCATGGTTTCTGTGCCTAATGTTGCTTCTGCTGCTGATGTTAGAAACAATTTTTTGAAATGTGGATATTCCAAGTTGGGTCTCCATCTCCATCTGTTGGGTTGCCTGTAGTGGAAGATGTGTCAGAGGCCCATTATACTGTTTCTACTCTGTAGCAAACCGATATGTGAGTGTGGCTGGGAAAAAAAACTGAACCGTTAAACTGTTGCATGAGATATCAGGGCTCCCAGCAAAGAAGGCTTACACTGCTCCCTTACCCACCATGTCTTAATTGAAACTTCAATTCAAAGCTCTAAATGTTGGCCCATACCCTGGTACCTCATGTATGAGTCAACACTGCTGCTGTTCCATTATCAAATTTCTACTGTGGGTCAATTGATGCCACTTTTCATGGTGTCCTCTCCTAATTTGAGCTCTTTGGGAAG
This sequence comes from Dendrobates tinctorius, assembly GCF_039654945.1. Lineage (NCBI taxonomy): Eukaryota > Metazoa > Chordata > Amphibia > Anura > Dendrobatidae > Dendrobates > Dendrobates tinctorius. The sequence continues at coordinate 37,989,565 of NW_027361738.1, forward strand.
CTTTTTGTCACCCCTTAAGGTGTTGTGTATACAATTGGGTTTGTCTCTCGTCAAATTTAATGGGGTTTGGGTACGTTCGACGAACTGTTCGGCGAAAATGTTCGGTGAACATCGGGACATTCATGGAACCAAACCAGACCTTGAAAGGTTCGCTCATCTCTATATATCACAAACCACATCACCAACTGTTGGATGTAGTTGTGTAAAGTACATCACCTATGAATTGTGGAGCAGTGGAAATGTTTTCTGTGGATTCTTTTCTATCTGGCAATTTGATGAATGAGTCTGGGTTTGACAAATGCCAGGAAAATGTTACCTGCCTGACTGTATTGTGCCAACTGTAAAGTATAGTGGAGGAGAGGTAATACTATTGTTAGGAACGGCGGAACGCACTAAATAAAAATAATAATAAAGTGCGTTCACCGCTCGGGGTCCACCGTGCAGTAGGTGATATAACCGCTGTTAAGTGATGGCAGGAGCAATATGGTGGAAATGCGCACAGGGTTAAACTTCACCCAGGTGCGCAGAGCAATCTCAGTTAATTCACAGAGATGTCAAACAAGTACAAATAATAAAGACTGAGCCTGTTGAAGTCACAGTACTCAGTAAAAACGCACACATGGTATCAGGTCACAGGAGTAGCCCGAAACAGCGGCACTACGTCCGTCTAGACCTACCATGTGCGAAGCGTCGCAACTGCGGACGCAAAGGGGGATGTTACTGCAGCGCGGCATGGACGCTGATGCTAGACGACAAGGCTAAGGCGCAAGCACAATGTCGGATGCTAGCAGCTGTGGATGTTGCAGCAGAGGAGCACTGGCGCTGATTCTAAACTTAGTCCCTAACCACATACGTAATATCAGAGGGAAGGGGTTTTATAATGAGTCATTCACCAGAATCATACATCCGTCTTCATACACACAGCAGCAAGTAAGTCCATGCGCACCTTTTATAGCAGCCGGGACCTTCCGCACGCTTCCAGATCTATGAGATGGACCAATAAGATCTGGAGCGGGACCTGAGCACATGACTCCCGATCACCAATGGGAGATCGTCCCATGAGCATGCTCAGTAGGAGGACAGAAGGACTAAGAGTACCGTTACACTTAGCGATGCACCAGCGATCCCGACAACGATATGGATCGCTGGTGCATCGCTAAGTGGTCGCTAGTGAGCTGCCACACAGGCTGATCTCACCAGTGACATCGCTGCGGTCGGAGGTCGCTACTTGCCTGTCAGACGCGGCGATCCTGACGTCCTCCCGCCCGCGTCCACGCGTCGCTCATCGGCGTCACAGGAAGCGCCTGACGAGAAATGGTCCAGGACCTCCTCGCTCGATCAGCGATAATCAGCGGGGGAGTGGTCGGAGGTAAGTATCAGACATAGCGATATCGCTAGCGATATCGCTATGTGTAACGGGGGCTTTAGCCTCAGGAGAGATTTGCTGCAAGCAATCTCCTCTGCAGTAGATAAACAGCAGGAGACTGCAGAATGTGAGGGTCTGGATCCCTGCGGAGTAAACGCCGAAATCCGACGCCTAACAACTATGGAGCAGTTTTTCAGTGTTTGGCCTAAGCCACTTAGTTCCCGTGAAGGGAAATCTTAAAGCTTCAGTACACCACATTTTGGAAAGTTGTCCGCATTCAACTTTCTGGGATTAGTTTGGGGAAGATCTTTTTTCTATTGCAGCATGACAGAGGCCCAGTGCACAAAGCAAGTTCTAAGGTTAAGTGAGTTTAGTGTGGAAGAACTTGACTGGCCACATAGAGCACTGAGTTCAACCCCACTGAACATTTTTGAGATGAACTAAAATGGTGATTGCGATGGAAGTCCTCTCATTCAACATCAATGCTTGACCTCACAAATGAGGTGGACGAGAGGTTATAACAGCTTCTGTAAGTGTAATGTGGAGGCGTCCCAATATGCTTGTTTAGATAATGTATTTCTATAACCAATTGCAATGTATATTTGATTTTTCGGTCCTAGATTCTGGATCCTCATCTGAAAGCAACAGATTACCAATGGATGGGGCAGTTTCAGGAGAAGCACAAAGGAATTGCGACTACAGTCGCACGTTTTCTATTCATGTTAATGGACTGGATCCTTGCTCAGGCACCACTACCTTAGTGGAGTGACCTATAGCACTATATAATGTATGTCTATAGCCACGACCTTCCCCAAAGAAGTGCATGGTTACTAAAAAAAATGAATCTGGCTGTGTGCATGGCCATATTGAATAGAGTCACATTACAGCATATTCACTCTGTTTAATGCAAATATTGGATGTGTGCAAATAGATCCCAGATTCTTTGGACTGTTTTTCCAATATACAACAGTCCCAAATGACATATCAATTAGAGAACATCTTTCAATTACATAGAAAACTTGAAAGGATAAAGCTACCTTTCTCCCCTGAATACAGTGTTAGTGGCATCCATAATGTTGCTACCTGCTACATCTTTACACAATAAAGTAAAATATGGCAATGAGTAAGGGAACACATTTGGCAGACATGTTGCCAAAATATCTGTAACTGAAAAGTTTCATTTATTTGAATGGAGCTTTTCTGGAGCCTCAACAGAGATTTCTGAAAATCAGATGCTTACTCATGTTTCCCAGCTCCAACACGCCTTGCTGTATGGCTGATTGCCTCTAGACTTGTATGAGTCAGGTACTTTAGTAAGCTGGCAAACATCTATGACAGCTTCACCTTAGACCTTTTAAGACTGCCTCAGGCACATGCCAGCTGCCTGAGGTTTCAGGAAGTATAATTCCCAGCTACCACATACTTTACAGGAGTTTGCCTCATCATCCACTTTACTTAGCTCTGGTCAGGTGTCCAATCATTTCCTAGCAAGTTTCTGTCTGTTATTCAACAATCTGCAACTACTTCCTAGCTCAGTCATGTGAATCCCAGTGCCACTGCACTCTCAACACTGCTTCAACAAGGCACCTAATAACAGATTTATCTTAGCTAATACTGATGTTATTCACATAGCTTTCTTTCCAAAATACCTGATTATTATTCATATCTGCTATTGCTATGCTGCCCTTACTCTAAATTCTTCTGTTCCTGTGAGTAATCACACCTCAACTATAAATTAACTAATTGTCTATACATTTACTATTCCTGTGTGTAGCTGCATCTCTGCAAAATTACCCTTGAACAGATGGTAGGTAAAACACAAAGTTCTCCTTTTCAGCATTTAGGCATCAGGATTTGTGATATATGAATATTAATTTGAACATTGTACCTTGGGAAATGGTATTTATTGCTCCATAGCCAGCCTCAATAAGTGATTACTTTGTCTCTGGAACAATTGATTACTTTACATATTAATCTCAGACGCTGTGCCATCTTTAAAAGGATTTACTGATTCATCCAGCAGTACTAGCACACCGCTTGACATTTAGGCAAAGGAACCAATTTTATCAGCTTTTATAAGGTCACCAAAGGTTGTTGTGAATTTATGGAAGACTAGGAGTCCGTTCAGAGCAGTGTTTTTCAGTGTAATACATTCTTCAAGTGACAGATAACATCCTGTAGATTTCTTTAAAAGAAAACTAATCATTAAAGCACAAAAAAGATTTCTTTGCAATTCTTAACTTCTTCTGTTCCTGTCTGAGCCAGCTGATTCAACTCCTGAATGAGCCATCTTCTCCCACTCCTGCATTTACCATCTTATTCCACTCTTGCATGAACCATCTTCTTCCATTCATGTGTGAGACAGCTTCCACTTCTGTGTGAGCTTCTTCCGCTCCTGTGTGAGACACCTTCTTCCACTCCTGTGTGACAACTTCTACCACTCCTGTATGAGACTTCTTCCACTCCTGTGTGAGACACCTTCTTCCACTCCTGTGTAAGACAACTTCTTCCATTCCTGTGTGAGACAACTTCTTCCACTCCTGTGTGAGACTTCTTCCACTCCTGTGTGAGACTACATCTTCCACTCATGTGTGAGACAACTTCCTCCATTCCTGTGTGAGACAACTTTTTCCACTCCTGTGTGAAAAAATTTTTTCCACTCCTGTGTGAGCCAGCTTCTTCCACTCCTGTGTGAGCAAACTTCATCCACTGGCGTGTAAGGCAACTTCCACTGGTGTGTGAGCGAACTTCTTCCACTCCTCAGTGAGTCAACATCTTTTGGGTCGCCCTCCCTGGGTTGTTGGGTACTCGGTACCGGGCCGGTCTCTCTGAGGGGAATGTCACAGCAGCGGTGACCCGGTCCATGGCCCTGGGTGCCCATGTAAAAGGGAATTAAGTGATGGAATAAAGTTTATGAGTGAATGATTCATGACGCCACCTGTGTTGTTCGGCAATGAAGATGTTAAGCCGACACTGCAGACAGATCCTCTGGGACAGATGGTGTGGTGCAGCAATGATGGTGTAGCCCTCCACAGGTAGGACTGTAGTCCCAGGGCAGAGTAGATGAATAAGATAGGTGTTAAGGGAGAGGGTGTAGTGTCCGGCACAGAGATGTAGTAGTGCTGAGTGGGTTGGCGCAGTAATAAGTGGAGAACACCAGGGCATGTAGTTCCAAAGCTTTACTCACTGTTTGTTGAGCATACAGGTGCCCACCTCGGTGCCGTGTCCTCCAGGTCAGGGGCTCAGCCAACCTCAAGGCAAGATGAAGTACTCCGTTCCAACACTCCGCCAACATATGTGCCTTTTCTGAACATCTCCCTTTTGCGCCTATAGTGAAGTACTCTCAGCACTGAGATACACTGGAGTTCCTCCTTTCAGATGTTCTTAGAACTCTACTTGTATGGCAGACAGCTGTAGCCTGCTTCAGGGACTCCTTGCTAAGTCCCGGCTCACTCTCGTTGCTGTTGTGCCCCCAAGTCTTGTGTGGGAATAAAGTGGTGACAACTTCTATTCTGTCTGTCGCAGGACCATTAGTATCCATACAACCTCGGGGACCGGACCCCGGCCATGCGCTGTGAACTTGGGAAGGGTTCTGCTCTAACCCTAATCCTTAGTCCTCCTCTCCTTACGTTCCGTACTAATCCTTCTTTCTTAAGGAGAGAGTTAGGCTTTCCATCAATGTCTCTTTCCTGTACCAGCGGACCCAGGTCACTGAGGTCGGCTGCAGCACTTCCTTCATCCATCCCACTCAGGGGATCTTCACTCTTCCACTGACTCTGTCAGACTGACTAAATCCTAAACTCTTCCCGCTCGTTTGGTGCCAACTAAACTCCACCCGCCTCCCAGCACGCTTCGTGTTCCAAGCAGGGAGCCACCAAAGGGTGCTTTGCTACACTGCTGTGTTGTAAGCAAGAGGAGAAATGAGGAGTAATGGATTCAATAGTAGATATAAAAGTGCAAAATTTATTAATTTACACATGCACAGAAGGGTAATGAGTCAAGCTCCAGACTTACATAAAATCAGACAAAAGACAGGACAGACACGGACACGGAAAAGTAAATTAGCAACTCGTGCTTTCTCAAGCGCCCACAGTAGGCGCGAAACGCGCGTTGGGGGTCGCCATCTCGGACCTGGTTAAGTGCGTGGGGTTAACCTTTGTAGGTTTATGCTTATCCTCATCATCACTCAGAATTTTATTCTATCTTGCAGGATATCCTGCTTTTACAGGCTATTGATATACCTCTTTGGCCGCAGCACTCACGGTTTTGCCTAATCCTGCATGATACTTTATTGTATTACTTGAATCTTTGTGATGATGTATTTTGAGCACGGGTTGCTAATTTACTTTTCCCTGTCTGGGTCTGTCCTGTCTTTTGTCTGATTTTATGTAACTCTGGAGCTTGACTCATTACCCTTCTGTGCATGTGTAAATTAATAAATTTTGTTCTTTTATATCTACTATTGAATCCATTACTCCTCATTTCTCCTCTTGCTTGCATTATTTATGGAGTGGAATATTATACATGATGGCGGTTTATTCATTATGGTTACCGCCTTTGTTTCTATATAGAGTATTGGGCGTCTGTGTATGTATCACTACTGTGTTGTGTGGGATGCAGGTGTTGGAGTGTGGTCAGGTGTCTCCACCTTACCTGAATGGTGGGGTACCACACCTCAGGAGGAGGTGCAGTACCTCTGTGGTGACTGAACCCTCAGGGGCGCCACACTTTCACTCTTGTTTGAGTCAGCTTCTTAGCTTCTTCCACTCCTGTGTGAGCCAATTTATTCCACTGGTGTGTGAGTGTGTGAGCTAACGTCTTCCACTCCTGTGCGAGCCAGCTTCTTACACTCCTGTGTGAGCCAACTTCTTCGACTCTAGTGAGAGCTATCTTCTTCTGACTGGGCACCAGAATGGGCAACAGAATAAGAAATTTTTGTTTCCAAAAATGGAATCAGAGATTATTATTATTATTTATTTATATAGCACCATTAATTTCATGGTGGTGTGCATGAGAAGGGGGGTTACACACAAAGTTATAGATATCATTAAAAGTAAACATATTTACAATGACAGACTGGTGCAGAGGGGAGAGGACCCTGTCCTTGCCAACTTACATTCTACGGGATAGTGTAGAAGAGACTGAAGGTCAGGGGTGCAGCAGCTCTGGTGGTGATGAGGCGGCAGCTCGGGCGGTGGTGAGGCGGTTGAATGGTTATTGCAGGCTGTAGGCTTTCCTGAAAAGATGGGTTTTCAGGTTCCGTTTGAAGGATCCGAGGGTGGTGGATAGTCAGACGTGTTGAGGCATGGAATTCCAGAGGATGGGAGATATTCGGGAGAAATCTTGGAGGCGGTTTTGTGAGGATCGAACAAGTGTGGAGAAGAGTAGGAAGTTTTGGGAGGATCAAAGATTACGTGAGGAAAGATATTGGGAGATTAGTTCAGAGATATAGGGAGGGGACAGATAATCGATGGCTTTGAAGGTCAGTGTTAGTAGTTTGAACTAGATTCGTTGGGGAATTGGGAGCCAGTGGAGGGATTTGCAGAGGGGAGAGCCAGGGGAGTAGTGAGGAGAGAGGTGGATTATTCGGACTGCAGAGTTGAGGACAGACTGGAGTGGTGCAAGAGACTTAGCAGGAAGGCCACAGAGGAGAGTGTTGCAGTAGTCAAGGCAGGAGATGATGAGGGCATGTACAACAGTTTTAGTAGATTGAGGGCTGAGGAAGGGACAGATTCTGGAAATATTTTTGAGTTGGAGGTGACAGGAGGTGGCAAGAGTTTGGATGTGTGGTTTCAATGACAGGGCAGAGTCGAGAGTTACTCTGAGGCAGCGGATTTCAGGTGTGGGAGAGAGCATGATGCCATTTACCATAATAGATAGATCGGTAGGGAAGATATGTGAGATGGAGGAATGATAATCAGTTCAGTTTTGTCTACATTGAGTTTTAGGAAGCGAGAGGTGAAAAAGGAGGATGTGGCTCCGGTATTCTGGACAGCAGAGAGGTGACATCTGGGCCAGAGAGGTAGATCTGAGTGTCATCATAAACAAAGTTCACTAGCTTAGGCTAGTTTCACACTAGCGCTTCCTGGAGCTGCGCATGGCCGCCGTGAAGCTCCGCCCATGGCTGCGCCTCCTCCGGTCAGCTCCGCCTATGGGCACATGAGGCTGCATGCGACCTGTGTACCCTATCTTTAGCATTGGGTACACAGGCAATGCGCAGGTATGCGTTTGCCGGCGCATGCATCCTTTTGACGGTGCACCAACCTGCGCCAAATGCACCGTGTTGCATTTTGGTGCAATCAGCGCACCGTCAAAATGACACATGCGCCAGCAAACACAAACCTGCGCATGGCCTGCGTACCCAATGCTAAAGATAGGGTACGCAGGTCGCATGCAGCGTCATGCGTCCATAGGCGGAGCTGAACGGAGGAGGCGCGGCTTGGGCAGAGCTTCACGGCGGCCTTGCGCAGCTCCAGGAAGCGCTAGTGTGAAACTACCCTAAGTTAGTGAACTTTGCTTATTTTCAGAATACATTCGGCCATGCAAATAGTAACTTGTTCTACATGACATGGGAAAGATGCTATGTATTCTTTATGTTTTTTCCTGTTTAAAAAAAATGTTTTATTAATTTTGAAAGCAAAATACTGCAGCTGCTAATATACCATGTATTCAGATTTAGGTTAGAACTGCTCAGTGACAATGGCTATGGCTATGACAGTCGGTACATAGCTGGAGATTGCGATATAGTAATACTATATCATTAGATCATCTATGTGACTACGATCTTACTGTCAAGTAATTGATAACTGTCTGCTTTTTCTACCAGATGCCAGTTTCAGAACAGGCACAACATACCACTCCTGTCAGCAATTCTGCAGCTTCTGGTGATATCATGTTGACAGAGCACCTTTTTGTTTTACACTCTTCTCTAATAAAGGGGTTTTACACAAAGCGATATCGCTACGTGTGATACTTATCTCCGACCGGCTCCCCCGCTGTCCATCGCTGATCGCGCGAGAATGTCTGGCTCCATTTCTCGTCGGGCGCTTCCTGCTGGCGCCGACGATCGACGAGTGGAGGCGGGCGGGAGGACGTCAGGATCGCTGTGTGTGAAAGGTGAGTATCGTGCGCTGCATCGCTGCTGCATCGCTGTGAGGTCTGCCTGTGTGACAGCTCACTAGCGATCATTTAGCGATGCACCAGCGATCCTGACCAGGTCGGATCGCTGGTCAGATCGCTGGTGCATCGCTAAATGTAAAGGGGCCTTAAGAATACATGCCTGCCACCGTCATGCTAATTGACAGCTGTCTCCAAGCTGCATAAATGCAGGGAGACGTTTGACAATCAGCAAGATGTCAGTAGTAATGATCCATTGACAGAGCAGACCAGAAGAAGAAAAGCTGCTCTGTTGATCAAATTAGGCAGCAGAATCGCTGGTAGGAGCAGTCGATGAACAGGCAGGTAGCTAGCAGCTATCTGCTGTAGGGATCTGTACTCACTCGGCTGCGGTTGAGGTGGGCACAGGAACTGCAGTACTTTACTCTGCCCTCAACAGGGCAGATAAAGTACGCCTGCGCAGGAGCCGCGGCAGAAATAAGGAGAAGGACGTCATCTCCAGAAGATGGGAGGCGCTGGACCGGACCGCGACACCCACCGCACCTGTCCCCGCCCCCTGGTGAGTATAATCTAACTTGCTTTTCTTATCTTTCAGGTTACATCAGGGGGCTTATCTGCAGCATTACAGAATGCTCTAGATAAGCCCCTGATGGCTGTGGCTGCATCTTTTAGGCCAAAATGGGGTGACAGATTCCCTTTAAAGTGATTGATCAGTCAGAAGCTCAATAATATTATATAACTCAGTGTATGTAGAAGATACTTTTACATTTTTTCTCAGATTTTGGTTCTTGATTGTTTTTTAGCTCAGCTCCACAAGAGATAATCTGTGATTTGTGACTACAGCAGGTCTACATTGTCTACAGGGAGTCAGAGACACACCTTCTGCCCTGTCATTGGTCCAGATTGATGCTCACTCCAATTTCCCAGCAGCTTTGCCTAATTTGATTGGCTGCATTGTATAAATACAAGTTTATCACAGCTTTACCAGAAAGAGATTGTCTGGAAAACGGATTCTTATTATGGTAAGAACAGAATGATTGTACAGAAGATTATAAAACTGCTACTGAGAAAAACATGATCATCACGTAATTACCACATATATATTGGAGCACATGATGCATAGTAAGGTGGAGGCTTGAGGGTTGCTTTAAGCAATTTAATGTACTCATACAGTATGTATTCCTGTCATGCAACCCAAGTTCTGTGGAGAGCCCTGACCTTAACAGAATTTTCCTACTTGTCAAATGATTTGACTATTCCAAAGTTTATTAAATTAAGTATAAGGTTTTTACAATGGGAAGCAGAATGAACTAACACTACACCTCATGGAATGAACAACAAAGAGAGATACCATATAACAAATTCCTGATAACCTTAAATGTGCAGAATTGGGAACGGAAACATTTGATATTTTCATTTTTGCCTGGAGAGATCCCTTAATGGCCCACACGAGAATTTGTTTCTTGTCTGCCAAAAAGAACATCCACTTGGATAAACTACAACAACAAAATGCTTTTTTATTGTTACATCTGAGATTGCATTGCGAAGCTTGGAAAACTTCAGTGCTGCTCATTTCACAACATATTTAGATTAAGATGTGAAGAAAACGATACAAATTCAATGGTCAAGAATCAAGATCCTAAAGAATGAGATTTCCTAAAATCATAAAGAGATGAAAATTGAATTGCTTAGCATATCAGATGTTAAGTTTTAATGATTCATAGCTTGATTATAATTGTTCTGAAAAGCAATTTGATATGTTTCAATCTATTATAAACTAGAAAAGTTTTCGTTTTCTTGCTCACAATGTAGACTAATCATTAGTATTGCATTTCACTTGCACGTGAATTGATTGATCATTGCTGGAATGCACAGTGCTTCACAATAATGTTCATGGCCCATCAGCGAGCAAACATCTCTATATAGTAGTTTAATTAGATGTTTGTATAGGAATACTAAGAGTGCCGCAAGAAAAAAGCCAGAAATTAAACCTTACCTGAGCATAAGGTCAAAAGAAGTAATTTTTTCTTCTTGTGCTTTGCTTTTTCCTTGTAAGATTGTTATGTTAGAAATATATTCAGCAGAAAAACACAGTAAAGAATAACATTATGTGAGGGAAACCTGCAGAAGAAAAAGGTGAATGAGGGATGTGGTGGTATCGTAAAGGATTATGTAAGAGAAATTAAAACATTTTATGTTACAATGCCATGTAGAAGTTTGGGCACCTAATGTCAAAATTACTTATTGTCAACAGTTAAGCAAGTTGAAGATGTAAGGCCTAAAAGGCTTAAGGTTAAAGATGACAGAATTATATATATATATATATATATATATATATATATATGTACACATTGATCTTTTATAGAGTTGAGCGAAACAGGTCGGCCAGATTCATAAGTCACCGACTTTTGCCAAAGTTGGGTTTTGCTGACCGGCACCTGACCATGGTGTGAGTCTCGCCATGCGGTCGGAATAACCAGTGCCAAAGTCAGATTTCCCAGAATGCTTGCAGGTGCCTTTTTTTCAGCGAATGAGCAAGGACGTACACTATGGGCAACGAGATGACATGTAACGCGTTCACCACCATCGTAGAGAAGGGCATTGCAGTGATTGACTTGCTTTGGGGGGCGTCATAGTGTCTATAAAAGCCCTGAATGCCGACCTCCATTTTACTTCTGCCGATCTTAACAGTAGGGAGAGAGTTAGGGCTGTAAAGAAGATCTAAGAAGTTCTTATGTGCTTGTGCCGATAGCAATTGTGCTGTACAGTTAGTATGCAGTGACAGGGGACGATTTTCTTGTGTGCAGCAGCGTTAGTTATTAAGCTGCCTGATAGCTGTATTGGTGTATGTACACTGCTGTGCAGACTGCTTTTTACACAGCACTAATACTTTTATTCTTTTTTTTCTGCACAGTTACCGACCGTTCATCTTTTCCCTCACCGTATAGAGCTGTACGCTCCTCACACACTACCGTGTACTGGCTGGTATCACGGACAAATACATGCTGACTATCTGTGTGTGACTCCGGAAATAAATATGGAGATTTAAATTTTCCGCTACACCGTATACAGCTGTACGCTTCTGATACAGTACCATATATCTGCTGTTTGCATTAAAGTGAAATCCATACTGATAGAGTGTCTGTGTGTGACTCCGGAAATAAATAGGGAGATTTAAATTTTCCCCTACACCATATACAGCTGTGCGCGCCTCATACAGTACCATATATCTGCTGGTATTTTTGGCACATTTTCCCAAAAATGAGGAAGTATTGTGGAAGAGGCCGCAGACGTGGGCGGGGGGGCCAGCTGGAACTGATGGTGGTGGTGGTGCATCTACTGGTTATGCCAATAGCACAATAGCACCTAAGGCAGGAGGTGTTGAGACTGCGTCATCATCTGGCTCCAGAAGGCCTGGAAGGCTCCCTTTTCTGAGAGTAGGTAAACCGCTTTTAAAGCCGGAGCATCAGGAACAGGTTTTGGCTTACATTACCGAAACAGCCTCCAGCTCTATCGCCTCCTCTTCTGAAGTTTCAAAAACTGCAAGCACTGAGTCGTCAGTGTAGGCTCCTGGTCAGGAACAACACATTTCCTTGTGTCCTTCTCCCCCATCAAAAGTGAAGGATGCGGCAGGCTACATTTCAGATTACTCCATGGAGCTTTTTTCACATACCATGCCTGAGTGAAATCCTGAATTCCCCATTCCAAGATGAATATGACATGGAGTGCACTGATGCACAGCCAGTGCTATATGATTCTGCTGGTACATTCACCCAGAGCACTGCATTGCCCTCTACTGAGCCAGATTCTGACCCTGATGAAACTCAGGTGCCCCTTCCCGCATATTATACCACCTTACATGGTGACACAGAGGAAGGTGCAGATGAAATTGAAGAGGAGGTGATAGATGACCCAGTTGTTGACCCAGATTGGCATCCATTGGGGAAGAGGGTGCTGCTGGCAATAACTCAGAAGAGGAGGATCCTCAGCAGGCATCGACATCGCAGCTGCGGTTATCTGGCAGGACCGTAGCAGTCCAAAAACGTGTTAAAAAAACAACAAGAGTGCAGGACAGCTTGGCCAGACGGTAAAATTAGCACAGCGTGCAAGGCCTGAACATTTTTACCATAGTAGGAAGAGTGCAGTGTGGCACATTTTTGACCCAAATCCTATTGATGAGGCAAAGGTTATCTGTTAGAATTGCGGAAGGACCTTTAGCTGAGATAAAAATTTGAACACAAGTTGCATGCTTAGACATGTAAACACCATGTACTTGCAAGAGTGGACGGACTACAAAACCTCAGGTAGCACACGTGCACCTGCTCCGACTGAAGGTAGCCAGCAGCGCTACATCGCTTGCCCCACTGTAAGCCCACCACCAGCAAGAAATGTTGAGGTGTCGTCGCAAGGCCAAAACAGTCAGGGAATCACAATGTTTTTCCAACAAAAGACTGCATCTACGCCATCACCACCACCACCACCATCACCATCACCAACCACCTCTCAGTCCGCCATGTCCACCGCTAGTTCCACCATATGCAGCTCTCAAGTCCAGCTAACCCTAGCAGAGACTCTGAGTAGGACAAGAAAGTACTCATCCTCTCATCCACAAACGCAAGTGTGAAAGTAGCCTAACTGGGCTGTACCCCTCCACAACTTTAGCCAAATAACACCCTGTTTTCAATGCGTTACTATTATTACTATTATTATAAAGTAAATTAAAGTTGACAAGCTTAAGTAATAAGAATTGATGTCATTGCCATTGAAATGGGCACTGTAGGTGTGTTTACTGTCCTCCACTCACTGCCGACTTTTAATCCCCATTGACTTACATTGGGGTCAGGTTTCGGTCGGAACTCCGACTTTTTCCGATTGTCGGCCAATTTCATTCGACTCGACTTTTGGTAAAGTCGGGTGGTCCAAAACCCGACACGACCCTCCCGGAGGCAAAGTCGCTCATCTCTACTGCTCACTTATATCCTCCCAATCAGTAACCCCTGATTTCCAATCTTCGTCGTCAGGTGGCAGACTTCTATCAACCCGCCAGTTCCATTACTCGCAATAACCACCAGAGAGAGCCCCGACTCAGAAGTCCAAAAAGCGGAATTCACCACAGTACCCCCCCCTTGAAGAGGGGTCACCGAACCCTCATCCACACCACTAGGCCAATCAGGATGGGCCTGGTGAAAAGCACGAACCAATCTCATGGCATTAATGTCAGAAGCAGAGACCTATGAATTATCCTCCTGGCCATAACCTTTCCACTTGACCAAGTACTGGAGTCTCCATCTAGCCAGATGAGAATCCAATATCTTCTCTACCTCATACTCCAAATTACTCTTAGCCAATACAGGGTCAGGGGGTGCCACCATGGGAACTACTGGCTCCATAAACCTTTTCAATAAAGATTTATGAAAAATGTTATGAATCTTAAACGTAAATGGAAGAGCCAAATGGAAAGAAACGGGGTTAGGGATTTCCAAAATCTAATAAGGTCCAATGAACCTTCACTTGAATTTTGGAGACGCAACCTTCTTAGGAATATTTTTTGAGGACAACCAAACCATATCACCCACTTTAAACTAGGGACCAATGGTCCTATGTCGGTTGGAAAACCATTGGGCCTTTTCCTGAGAGTGGGACAACTTCTCCACTGCTTGGTCCCAAATCTGCTGCATTCGCTCTACCACAGAATCCACACTTGGGCAGGCTGAAGCTTCCACCTGCCCCCAAAAAAATCGAGGATAAAACTCAAAGTTACAGAAAAAAGGAGACATCAAAGTGGCAGAACTAGCTCTATTGTTTAGCGTGAATTCGACCAAGGGCAATAATGAGACCAAGTCATCTTGATCAGCAGATATGAAGCATCTCAAATAGGATTCCAAAGTCTGGTTTGTTCTCTCAGTCTGCCCATTGGTCTGAGGATGAAATGCAGAGGGGAAAGATAACTGATTTCCCAGTTTGGAACAAAAAGCTCTCCAAAATCTGGAAACAAACTGGACTCCTGGGTCCGACACAATGTTCTCAGGAATCACGTGCAAACGAACCACCTGTTGTAAAAACAAGGGCACCAGCTTTGGGAGTGGTACAAGACGGACCATCTTCGAAAATCTATCACAGATCACCCAGATAATAGTCATTCCCTGAGAGACAGGGAGATCACAAATATAATTCATTGAGATATGGGTCCAAGGCCTCCTGGGCACCGGCAGGGGAATCAACAAACCACTAGAATGAGAACAGGGCTTGGGCCGAGAACAATCCCCACAAGACTGCACAAATTTCCTGACATCACGAGATAAGGCAGACCACCAAAAAGACCGACTCAACAAATCTCTGGTACAAAAAATACCCAGATGACCAGCTAACGCAAAGCAATGAATTTCAGACATTACTCTTCTCCACTGGTCAGGGACATACAATTTTCCCATAGGGCATCGTTCAGGTTTGTCCTCCTGAAATTTCTCTAGGGCACGTCTCAAATCGGGTGAGATGGCGGAAAGAACTACACCCTCATTTAGAATGGTAGTGTCCTCGGTCATATCAAGAGAATCCGCAAAGAAACTCCTAGAAAGGGCGTCCGCCTTAACATTCTTAGCGCCTGGAAGAAAGGAGATCACAAAATTAAAACGTTTGAAAAACAAGGCCCACCTTGCCTGTCTAGGATTCAAGCGCTTGGCTGATTCAAGATAAATCAAATTCTTGTGGTCGTGAGGACCACAACTTGATGTCTAGCTCCCTCTAACCAATGTCTCCACTCTTCAAATGCCCACTTCATGGCCAACAATTCCCAATTCCCCAAGTCATAATTACGTTCAGATGAGGAAAATTTTCGAGAAAAAAAGGCACAGGGATTCATCTTAGAGGTTACCGGATCTCTTTGAGACAAAACGGCTCCTGCACCAATCTCAGAAACATCTATCTCCACCTGAAATGGGAGTGAAACATCAGGTTGCCGTAAAACCGGAGAAGAAGGGAATCTCCGCTTAAGCTCCTGAAATGCTGAGACAGCCTCTGGAGACCAATTCACCACATCAGCGCCCTTTTTGGTCAAATCCGTCAGTGGTTTAACAATACCAGAAAAATTACTTATAAATTTACGATAGAAATTAGCAAAACCCCAAAACTTCTGAAGAGCCTCAGAGAAGTGGGCTGAACCCAATAAAAAACAGCCTGTACCTTGGCAGGTCCATTTCAATAGCAGACGGGGACAAAATGAATCCCAAAAATGAAATCCTCTGTACACCAAAGAGACATTTCCATCCCTTAACATACAGAGTATTTTCCCTCAAAATCCGGAACACAGTCCGGACATGTTCCACATGAGAATTCCAATCACTGGAAAAGATCAAAATATCATCCAGATAAGTGATCAAAAACTTATCTACAAAGTCCCGGAAAATATCGTTCATAAAAGATTGGAAGAGGAAGGGGCATTATTATAAAGTAAATTAAGGTTGACAAGCTTAAGTAATAACAATTGATGTCGTTGACATTGAAATGTGCACTGTAGGTGTGTTTAGTGTCCTCCACTCACTGCCGACTTTTATTCCCCATTGACTTGCATTGGGGTCGGGTCGGTTTTCGGTCAAAACTCTGACTTTTTCCGATAGTCGGCCGATTTCATTCGACTCGACTTTTGGTAAAATCGGGTGGTCTGAAACCCGACTCGACCCTCCCGGAGGCAAAGTCGCTCATCTCTAATCTTTTACATTTTAAAAATTACAAAAAGTAAAATGGGCTGATGCAAAGGTTTGGGTACCCTGAATGGCTAGTATCTAGCAGCATCCCCTTTTGAAAGTATCACAGCTTGTAAACACTTTTTGTAGCACAACAACAGTCTTTAAATTCTTGTTTGAGGGATTTTCATCCATTGTTCTTTGGAAAATTCTTCCAGATCTGTGAGATTCCTGGTCATCTTCCATTGCTATATTGAGGTCTAGCCACAGATTTTTAATGATGTTCAGATCAGGAGACTGTGAAGGCCATTGTAAAACCTAGCCTCTCACCTAGCCAAACCAAATCTGCACTGACGAGGGGCAGCACCCCAAATACAAATGCCTGACTTTCCAGGGTCCTTCGCCGTTAACCCCCTATTTTTTCTAATTTTTCTATAAGTGGTTTCCTATCATTCATCCAATACCAATGACTAACCATTCTGGGATCTGATCCCTGAAAACATCTTCTCCTTGTGGGGACTCAGAGTGGGATACGGAGTGAAAAATGAGGATACCCCAGATGCCATTAGGGGTATCTACTTCTCTGGTTACAAAAAGCACATTTCTGTCAAAAATTAAAAAATTTAATAGAAACAAAATCAAGGATTTACAATCTTTGATCAAAGATAAGGAATTATTTTTGGCCAGTAATCTCATCCCTTGCCCCAAAACTCTATTGGATTTATCAAAACTAAGAAACGATTTAAGAGCTACCATATTCTCCTTTTATGACTCTACTGTCAAAAACTCAAAATTTAAACACTATATCTCTCTGAACAAACCAACTAAATTTATGTTTAATAAAATTAAAAAACTAAGAATCCGCAATAGAATTGATAAAATACCTACTTCAAAAGGAGTCTCTCTATCTCATCCACAAGACATTATTGATGCTTTCGCAAAATATTATAATAAATTATACAATTTAAACGGGGACCACTCTCTTCCCATCCCCAACTGGCAAACCATTTATAACTTCTTGTCTTCAATTAATCTCCCAAAAATTAGTTCTGTGGATCTGGACCTTCTGGCTGCCCCCTTTAATGAGGAAGAAACTGCTAATACTGTTAAACTGCTACAATCTCATAGGGCCCCGGGCCCAGATGGTTACATTTATAATTATTACAAATCCTTCAGCGATATCCTTGCTCATCACTTGACTCAAATCTTTAATGCAGCGGCATCTAGTGGTACTTTCCCAAAGGAAAACCTAGAAGCTACAATTGTTCTTATCCTTAAGCAAAATTTAAATCCCGACCAAATAATTAATTATTGACCCATTTCCCTGATTATCACAGACCTAAAAATATATTCCAAGATTTTAGCCAACAGACTCAATTTCTTTTTACCAAATTTAAATTCAAATGATCAAATTGGATTTATAAAAAATAGACAATCTATAGAAGGCACCAGAAGGCTTATGAATATAATTAAACAAATAAATTCCCAAGCTAAAATTGACGTGAACAACCACCTATCTTCCCCTTTTGACATTTCCAATGGAAATAGACAGGGATGCCCCCTTTCCCTGCTACTCTTTGCCATTGCTATCAGACCCTTTGTTAGGAATCCAGAGCCATGCAGCCAGCGGTCTCCCATTCCCCTCCGACCTCTCAGGGACTTGCACAGCAATCTCGGCGATCCAGATGCCCTGCTCAGACCAGTTCTCTGGGTCTGGTTGTTGCTGCCACCTCTTGACCAGCAATAGTAGCGCAGCCTGCTCTGCAGCAAGCCACTCCAGAGGCTAAGTCCCCTCGCCGCGCTACTGGGCATGCTCACGAGACTATCTCCCAGTGGAGATCGGGAGTCACGTGCTCAGGTCCTTCTCCTGATCTGATTGGTCCATCTCAGAGATCTGGAAGGTCCCGGAAGCGCACGGCTATAAAAGGTCCGCATGGCCGCTCGGCCATGCACTAGTATAGACTCTTATTGCTATCTGTGTGAATGATGATGAATGCATGTGCCTGCGAATGACTCATTAACATCCCCTCCCTCTGATATTACGTGTGTGGATAGGGACTTAGTCACAGAGTCAGCGCCATTCAGTGGCACGCTACAGGCCACAGTTCACATCTTACAGCACTAGCGTATGACAGTGCGACTCCTCTTGGGCATTGTCATGTGGCAGCTGTGTCGGTCGCCGCGCTGCAGTCAGCTGCACTTGTTGGCGTCTGCGGTAGCGACGCCGCATGCAAGGTAGGTCTAGATGGACATTGACCCTCAGTCTTGGGCCTAGTCCTGTGACCGTATACCGTGTGTGCACACCGCTGAGAGCTGTGAGGTCAACAGGCTCAGCATTTACATTTAAGTTCTAAGCATCTCTGTGGTGATAACAGAGCATGCTCAATGCACACCGGGTGACGTTCAACCCGAGTGCGATATACCGCCATATTGTGCATCTGCCATTATCTAGCAGCGGTGTAACACCTACTGCACGGTGGACCCCGGGCGGCGAACGCACTTATTATTATTTATTTATTAGTGCGTTCCGCCATCCCTAACACCCTTAGCCCAACTTATCAGTGATGATCCCAACATTAAAGGTATTAGAACCAAACATAAAGAATTCAAAATTAGCTTATATGCAGACAATATTTTATTGACCCTCACAGGCCCTCTTATTTCTATAAAAAAAAACAAACACAGATCCTTCTGCTTAAGTTTTCATCTTTTTCTTATTTCAAAATAAATGAAACTAAATCTAAAATCCTCCATTTTATTCTTGCTAATTCTCAAATTCATGATATTGAAAATATCTCCCCTTGGGGCTGGGCAGAGAGGGATATAACATATTTGGGGCCTTAAAATTTTTAGAAACTTCGACTCTTTGATTCCCACTAATTTGGATATCCTTATAAACTCCATCACTAAAAATCTCATTTTTTATGAGGATAAAGAATTATCTTGGTGGGGGAAAAATTTGATTATTAAGTCTATTATTTTACCCAAAATTCTATATGTATTTATATCCCTCCCCTTAATTATCTCTACCCCTTATTTAACAAGTATTCAGTCCCACATCAATCTCTTTGTCTGGGGAAATAAAAGAGCCAGAATTGCTACCAACCTATTTAAAAATAAAAATTACAAGGTGGCATAGGCCTCACCAACATATCAGCTTATTACTATGCAAACTTAATAAGACAAAGCATATACTGGTGGACTAATAATTACAAGCCCTCTTGGCTGGAGCTAGAGTTATCTTTTAATAGAGATATTCCACTTAACAGAATTATATTTAACCTTCTTACGGAAAAGAGGGTGGTTTGTTATAACCACTGTCACGATCCATGTTGGATTGTGACAGATTTTTTTCCTTTAAGCCTTTGGCTTAAGGTTAGTTTTGCCCCCGGTGGCCGCTAGCATTATTACACTATAGTTATTTTAGTTCTGATTTTGCCCCCTGTGGCCGCTGGGATAACTGCACGTGAATTACTAAGCTGGTGGGATTACTCTGGCTCCTACCTATAAAGGAGTGTCAAGTGTTCTCAATCACTGTTGGTGATATTGTTCATTTCCAATCAACTTGGGTGAAGAAAGGAGCTATAGAGAGGAGTTCCTTGCAGTTCAGTCAGAGCTTTGGTGTAACAGCTTCAGGTGGAAGCTGTATTCAGGTGCCGGACTCTGTTGCTGGGAGCAATAGCAACAGAGCAAAGCTAAGTGGTGTTTTCCCTGTTTGCTATATTTTTCCTTGTGTGTGTATTAGTAAAGTGGTGGGATTAGTGTCTGCACCGTCCAGTTCACT
This sequence comes from Dendrobates tinctorius, assembly GCF_039654945.1. NCBI lineage: Eukaryota > Metazoa > Chordata > Amphibia > Anura > Dendrobatidae > Dendrobates > Dendrobates tinctorius. The sequence continues at coordinate 38,009,510 of NW_027361738.1, forward strand.
AGTAAGGGATAGGTGCAGGGCGAGCTAGGGATTAAGGTATCCAGCTTGGCGACAGGTGAGGAGCCTGTATAGGGATCGTTAGGAGTGTTAGTGACACGGTCTCAGGGGAGTGCAGGAGGTCTCCACGTCCCCGTTGCCTATTGCAGGGCCCACCTTTGTAACTGTTTCCCCGGTGTTTCCCTTGTTTGTCCTGGTTTTAGTGCCGTCCTGCGGGTGGCGGCATTGAGGACAGGTCACTCAGTGACAACCACCCTGTTTTTCTAGCAATAGTTGTGGCTTGAAAAAAACTTTTACAACTCAAAAGTAACTCCTCCAGGTCAAACCTTCTTAGGAGGCTCCCTTTTTCATTCATGGAGATTGTTAATAGAACCAAATTGGATCCTGCATGGGCTAACTGGGGAGTTTCCAAGATTCAAGATATCTATGATGGTAACAAATTTTACTTGTTTGCTTATTTAAAGAATAAATTTAATATTCCTTCATCTGCCTTCATGCAGTATTTAGTCTTGAAAATCCACTTAAAAACTTTCATTTGAAACAATCCACCTCTCTCAGAACCTGCAATACATACATTATGCAATACAAGCCATAATATTTTTTGGTCTATTCAGTATTCATGTAAATGGCTGAACAATAGAGTTGAGCGATACCGTCCGATACTTCAAAGTATCGTATCGGATGGTATCGGCCGATCTTTAAAAAAAGTATCGGTATCGCCGATTCCGATACCGGAAGTCCCATTCAAGTCTATGGGACTTCCGGTATCGGAATAAGAAAAACCCTTTCCTGCCCTTGTACAGCCTCTCGGGGGTCTGTACGGGCCTTTCGGGGGGCTGTGCCGGCCTGCCAGGGGGTCTGTGCAGGCTCCGGTGGTCTGTGCCGGCCTGCCGGGGGGCTGTGCAGGCTCCGGTGGGCTGTGCCGGCCTGCCGGGGGGCTGTGCAGGCTCCGGGGGGCTGTGCCGGCCTGCCGGGGGGCTGTGCAGGCTTCGGGGGTCTGTGCAGGCATCGTCCGATGGGACTACAAGTCCCATCGGGCGATGCCTGCTACCATGACAGTGATTGACACATTAGCCAATGATGGGACAGTAGTAGTCCCATCATCCGGCTAATGTGTTAAATGTTTAAAAAAAAAAAAATACTACATACATACTACATGCATGCTACATACATACTACATGCTACATACATACTACATATATACTACATACATACTACATACATGCTACATACATACTACATGCTTGCTACATGCATGCTACATACATGCTACATACATACCACATACATACTACATACATGCTACATACTACATACATACTACATACATACTACATACATACTACATGCATGCTACATACATACTACATACATACTACATGCATGCTACATACATACTACATGCATGCTACATACATACTACATGCTACATACATACCACATACATACTACATACATGCTACATACATACTACATGCATGCTACATGCATGCTACATACATGCTACATGCATGCTACATACATGCTACATACATACCACATACATACTACATACATGCTACATACTACATACATACTACATACATACTACATGCATGCTACATACATACTACATACATACTACATGCATGCTACATACATACTACATGCATGCTACATACATACTACATGCTACATACATACCACATACATACTACATACATGCTACATACTACATACATGCTACATACATACTACATACATGCTACATACATGCTACATACATACTACATACATGCTACATACATACTACATACATACTACATGCATGCTACATACATACTACATACATACTACATACATACTACATGCATGCTACATACATACCACATACATACTACATACATACTACATACATACTACATGCTACATACATACTACATATATACTACATGCATGCTACATACATACTACATGCTACATACATACCACATACATACTACATACATGCTACATACATACTACATATATACTACATGCATGCTACATACATACTACATATATACTACATGCATGCTACATACATACTACATACATACTACATGCTACATACATACCACATATATACTACATACATACAATACATTCATACAATACATACATAGACATACAGTACATATAACATAGAGTAACATACTTACCAATACTTGTCACATTGTTCCCCGAAGCCATTGTCTTTTCCGGAATAAATATTAACATAACAAACCACAAAAATACTCACCCACGATCCGAAGCAGTCCACGAGTGTGTCCCACGACGATCTTGGGTAGAGAACGGCAGCATCAGATGATGCTGCCGTTCTCTATGGGCTGCAGGAATCCAATGACGGAAGGTAGGTATCCTTCCGCACTGTATTCCTCCGCCACTTAAAAAAAAAAAAAAAAGTCCCTAGTCTCACTTTATGCCATTGCTGTGTGGGAATGTATTGTATGTATGTAGTATATATGTGGTATGTATGTAGCATGTAGTATGTATGTAGTATGTATGTAGCATGCATGTAGCATGCAGTATGTATGTAGCATGCATGTAGTATATATGTAGTATGTATGTAGCATGCATGTAGTATATATGTAGTATGTATGTAGTATGTATGTGGTATGTATGTAGCATGTAGTATGTATGTAGCATGCATGTAGTATATACACTCACTGGCCACTTTATTAGGTACACCATGCTAGTAAGGGGTTGGACCCCCTTTTGCCTTCAGAACTGCCTCAATTCTTCGTGGCAGAGATTCAACAAGGTGCTGGAAGCATTCCTCAGAGATTTTGGACCATATTGACATGATGGCATCACACAGTTGGCGCAGATTTGTCGGCTGCACATCCCTGATGCGAATCTCCCGTTCCACCACATCCCAAAGATGCTCTATTGGATTGAGATCTGGTGACTGAGGAGGCCATTTGAGTACAGTAAACTCATTGTCATGTTCAAGTAACCAATCTGAGATGATTCGAGCTTTATGACATGGCGCATTATCCTGCTGAAAGTAGCCATCAGATGTTGGGTACATTGTGGTCATAAAGGGATGGACATGGTCAGCAACAATACTCAGGTAGGCTGTGGCGTTGCAACGATGCTCAATTGGTACCAAGGGGCCCAAAGAGTGCCCAGAAAAAATTCCCCACACCATGACACCACCACCACCAGCCTGAACCGTTGATACAAGGCAGGATGGATCCATGCTTTCATGTTGTTTACGCCAAATTCTGACCCTACCATTCGAATGTCGCAGCAGAAATCGAGACTCATCAGACCAGGCAACGTTTTTCCAATCTTCTACTGTCCAATTTCGATGAGCTTGTGCAAATTGTAGCCTCAGTTTCCTGTTCTTAGCTGAGAGGAGTGGTACCCAGTGTGGTCTTCTGCTGCTGTAGCCCATCTGCCTCAAAGTTCGACGCACTGTGCGTTCAGAGATGCTCTTCTGCCTACCTTGGTTGTAACGGGTGGCAATTTGAGTCACTGTTGCCTTTCTATCAGCTCGAACCAGTCTGCCCATTCTCCTCTGACCTCTGGCATCAACATGGCATTTCCGGCCACAGAACTGCCGCTCACTGGATTTTTTTTCTTTTTCGGACCATTCTCTGTAAACCCTAGAGATGGTTGTGCGTGAAAATCCCAGTAGATCAGCAGTTTCTGAAATTCTCAGACCAGCCCTTCTGGCACCAACAATCATGCCACGTTCAAAGGCACTCAAATCACCTTTCTTCCCCATACTGATGCTCGGTTTGAACTGCAGGAGATTGTCTTGACCATGTCTACATGCCTAAATGCACTGAGTTGCCGCCATGTGATTGGCTGATTAGAAATTAAGTCTTAACACACAGTTGGACAGGTGTACCTAATAAAGTGGCCAGTGAGTGTATGTAGTATGTATGTAGCATGTAGTATGTATGTAGTATGTATGTAGTATGTATGTGGTATATATGTAGCATGCATGTAGTATGTATGTAGTATGTATGTAGTATGTATGTAGCATGCATGTAGTATGTATGTAGTATGTATGTAGCATGTATGTAGTATGTATGTAGTATGTATGTAGTATGTAGTATGTATGTAGCATGCATGTAGTATGTATGTAGCATGCATGTAGTATGTATGTAGTATGTATGTAGCATGCATGTAGTATGTATGTAGTATGTATGTAGCATGTATGTAGTATGTATGTGGTATGGATGTAGCATGTAGTATGTATGTAGCATGCATGTAGTATGTATGTAGCATGCATGTAGTATGTATGTAGCATGCATGTAGTATGTATGTAGCATGCATGTAGTATGTATGTAGTATGTATGTAGTATGTATGTAGTATGTAGCATGTATGTAGTATGTATGTGGTATGTATGTAGCATGTAGTATGTATGTAGCATGCATGTAGTATATATGTAGTATGTATGTGGTATGTATGTAGCATGTAGTATGTATGTAGCATGTATGTAGCATGCATGTAGCATGCATGTAGTATGTATGTAGCATGTATGTAGTATGTATGTAGTATATATGTAGTATGTATGTAGCATGTAGTATGTATGTAGCATGCATGTAGTATGTATGTAGTATTTTTTTTTTTTTTTTTTTTAAACATTTAACACATTAGCCGGATGATGGGACTACTACTGTCCCATCATTGGCTAATGTGTCAATCACTGTCATGGTAGCAGGCATCGCCCGATGGGACTTGTAGTCCCATCGGACGATGCTTGCACAGACCCCCGGACATCAGCACAGCCCCCCGGCAGGCCGGCACAGCCCCCAGGCAGGCCGGCACAGCCCCCCGGCAGGCCGGTACAGACCCCCACAGGGTGCACAGCCCCCCGGCAGGCCGGCACAGCCCCCCGGCAGGCCGGTACAGACCCCCACAGGGTGCACAGACCACCGGCAGGCCGGCACAGCCCCCCGGCAGGCCGGTACAGACCCCCACAGGGTGCACAGACCACCGGCAGGCCGGTACAGACCCCGGGCAGTCCACACAGCCCCCCGGCAGGCCGGCACAGCCCCCCGGCAGGCCGGCAGAGACCCCCGGAAGGCCCGAAATGACGGCGCATCATGATGCGCACACACCGCGCATCATGATGACGTCAGTCTGTCAATCAACTTTGAACTTCCGATTCCGATGCCGAATTCCGATATTGAAAAAATATCGGAAGTCGGTATCGGAATTCCGATACAGCAAGTATCGGCCGATACCCGATACTTGCGGTATCGGAATGCTCAACACTACTGAACAATGATTTTGAGTTCGTTAAGTCTCCATATATGCTCAAGTGGGAGGCGAGCCATTTCATTATCCTACTCATCTTCTGTATCTATGGCTCTCCAGGAGTCAATCTATAAAATAATATCTAGATGGTACTACACCCCTTCCAGATTGGCATTAATCAATGCTAATAACTGCCCATTATGTTGGCGAGACTGTGGACAATATGGAAATCTAATACACATTTTATGGTTATGTCAAAAAATTAGGCCCTTTTGGGCAGATATTTCATCCCTTATTGCAAAAGTTCAAAACAACATTTTTTTTTTCCTTATCTCCCCAATTAGCCCTTCTTGCTCTAAACAATAGATTCGTCCTTAAGGTGACTCAGTCTACATATTCTACTAGTCTCCAAAATTAACATTGCCTTGTTCTGGAAGTCTACCAATATCCCCTCTTTACAAGACATTGTAAATAAAATGTCACTACATAAATCTTACGAAAATAAATTAGCATTAATGAATAATAGTTTTCACAAATTTGATAAGAAATGGCATCGTTGGATGAAATCGTTTCCATAAGGGCAGACTTTATTGTATTAGTTTACTTCTTATATTTTGCTTTTTCTTTATGTACATACCTATGATGATTCATGTAAATTCTTCATTTATGTATTTAGACTACCGTATATACTCGCGTATAAACCGAGATTTTCAGCCCTTTTTTTGGGCTGAAAGTCTCCTTCTCGGCTTATACACGAGTCATATACTGGGGGTCAAATTTCAAATACTGACCGTCACATCCAAACATAAGCATAGTGTGAACAGGTGCTTAACCTAGAGTCACCAACTCATATACATTCAAGCAAAAAAGGAAGCACACTGTAGCGCCAAACCATGAAAACATGAAAAATGAATAATGAATTGCATTACTGCATTAGAAATATAAATAATTGAGAAAGTTTAGCGCATAAAATGGCCAAGTTATGTGTACCTGGAAGCCACGTTAACGAATTTCTCGTTTTCCAAGTCCCTATTCTATGCCAATCCTCACTTAGACTGTAGTCTCCATCTGAATGAGAACCTATGAAAAATCCTCTGTTAGGACTGAAGTCTATATCTCTGTGGAGGGGAAATGGCCCTGGTTTGATTTAAAAACGCCTGCAGCTAACAGGTGGAGTGCTCAGTCAGAAGGTAAATGAATACAAATTTCAAAAACTGACCGTCACATCCAAGCATAAGCATAGTGTGAACAGGTGCTTAACCTAGAATCACCAACTCATATACATTCAAGCAAAAAAGGAAGCACACTGTAGCGCCAAACCATGTAAACATGAAAAATGAATAATGAATTGCATTACTGCATTAGAAATATGAAAAATTGAGAAAGTTTAGCGCATAAAATGGCCAAGTTATGTGTGGGATTATTCTATGGGGCATCTAATGGGGGCAGCATATGGGGGCATATTCTATGGGTGATCTTATGGGGGCATATTCTATTGAGCATCTTATGGGGGCCTATTCTATGGAGCATCTTATGGGGGCATAATGTATGAAGCATCTTATGCAGGCATATTCTATGGAGCATCTTATGGGGGTGTAATCTATGGAACATCTTATGGGGGCATATTCTATGGAGCATCTTATGGGGGTGTAATCTATGGAGCATCTTATGGGGGCATATTCTATGGAGCATCTTATTGGGCAGCATATATACAGTGACACCGGCATGTGGCCCCCAGCGAAGGAGAGGTGAGTATGCCATTTTTTTTATTTGCAGCAGCAGCAGTGGCATATGGGGATTATTCTATGGAGCATTTTATGGGGGCAGCATATGGGGCATATTCTATGGGGCATCTTATGGGGCATATTCTATGGAGCAGCATATGGGGGTATATTCTATGGAGCATCTTATGGGGGCATAATCTATGGAGCATCTTATGGGGGCATATTCTATGGAGCATCTTATGAGGGCATATTCTATGGAGCATCTTATGGGGGCATAATCTATGGAGCAGCTTATGGGGCCATGATCTATGGAGCATCTTATGGGGGCATAATCTATGGAGCATCTTATTGGGGCATATTCTATGGAGCATCTTATGGGGGAATAATCTATGGAGCATCTTATGGGGGCATAGTCTATGGAGCATCTTATGGGGCATATTCTATGGATCATCTTATGGGGGCATACTCTATGGAGCATTTTATGGGGGCATAGTCTATGGAGCATCTTATGGGGCATATTCTATGGAGCAGCATATGGGGGCATATTCTATGGAGCATCTTATGGGGGCATATTCTATGGAGCATTTTATGGGGGCTTAGTCTATGGAGCATCTTATGGGGGCATATTCTATGGAGCATCTTATGGGGGCATAATCTATGGAGCATCTTATGGGGGCATATTCTATGGAGCAGCTTATGGGGGCATAATGTATGGAGCATCCTATGGGTGCATCATCTATGGAGCATCTTATTGGGGCATATTCTATGGAGCATCTTATGGGGGAATATTATATGGAGCACCTTATGGGGGAATAATCTATGGAGCATCTTATGGGGGCATAGTCTATGGAGCATCTTATGGGGGAATATTCTATGGAGCATCTTATGGAGGCATAGTCTATGGAGCATCTTATGGGGCATATTCTGTGGCGCATCTTATGGTGGCATAATCTATGGAGCATCTTATAGGGGCATATTCTATGGAGCATCTTATGGAGGCATAATCTATGGAGCATCTTATGGGGGCATATTCTATGGAGCACCTTATGGTGGCATATTCTATGGAGCATCTTATTGGGCAGCATATATACATTTAACCTACTGATGTCTCAATTAATTCTACTTTTACTGGTATCTATTTTTTTTATTTTTGAAATTCACCAGTATCATTTTCCTCCCTAGGCTTATACGCAAGTCAATAAGTTTTCCCAGTTTTTTGTGGCAAAATTAGGGGGGGTCGGCTTATACACGGGTCGTCTTATATACGAGTATATACGGTACATATGTCTTGTAAAATCATTTATTTCCCTTAGTTCTCTTCTTCCCCTTCCCTTCCCCCTTCTGATTATTCGAAAATGTTAATAAAATATTTGGAAAACAAAAAGCACGCTTCTCTATATACTGAATCTGTTTGAAAAATTCGAACTTTTTTGTACTATTTAATCTTTACTAAGGGCCTTTGGATTCTGTCAAAGATTGTTTTATTGAAAATTGGCCTCAACCCACATGTCAAGGTCCTTCAGAGATTCCTGGGTTTCAGAACTATTATAGCGAACTCATTCAATATTTCTCCCAGGTGGTCTCTTTATTCCTTGGTGTAACCTGAAAGGTGACTTATACCCCAGACTGGTCTGACTCTGCAGTTGAGGCCTTCTGCCATCTGAATGCGCTTTATAAACTTAAAGGGAAGGTGCCGCAATTTTATATAATTTGCAAAAAAAAGTAAGTAACAAAACATGTTGTTAAAGCAAATGTTGTACTAACTAGGATTTATGGTTTGTTTGTAGTAATGTTTTAATGTAGCCACTGGGCGCTGACATCTTGATTTGCAGATCTACGGAGGACTCATACAGTCTGCAAATATGGCCGTCCCTGGACATAGGAGACTGCGGTCGGCTCCCGACCCCACCATGCAGCCTCATTATCAGAGAACTGGGCACGCCCCTGTGGGCTGCACCATTCACTGCTGTAGGTGTGGCTGGGCGCCATTTTACTGTAGCCCAGTGCTATCTGCTGAGCTTGACTTTCTGCACTGTGCTTCCTGCTCCAGCTCCACTGTCCTCCTGCTCTGTCTCCGCCTCCTCACTCACACACAGCCCCAGCGATCTCCGGCAATCTGACACCTTTGCTTTTATAGTGACAGTGAAATATAGAGCCCATAGTCTAGTGTATGGGGGGCAGTTACACCAGTGTGGGCATATCTGTAATGCTGTCTCCTGTGATACTGCCTGCTGAGCCGTGTATCTAATCCTCTCCTGTGTGATACTGACTGCTGAGCCATGTATCTAATCCTCTCCTGTGTGATACTGACTGCTGAGCCGTGTATCTATTCCTATCCTGTGTGATACAGTCTGCTGAGCCATGTATCTAATCCTCTCCTGTGTGATACTGACTGCTGAACCGTGTATCTAATCCTATCCTGTGTGATACTGTCTGCTGAGCCGTGTATCTAATCCTCCCTTGTGTGATACTGACTGCTGAGCCGTGTATCTAATCCTCTCCTGTGTGATACTGACTGCTGAGCCGTGTATCTAATCCTCTCCTGTGTGATACTGTCTGCTGAACCGTGTATTTAATCCTATCCTGTGTGATACTGACTGCTGAACCGTGTATCTAATCCTCTCCTGCCTGATACTGACTGCTGAGCCGTGTATCTATTCCTATCCTGTGTGATACAGTCTGCTGAGCCGTGTATCTAATCCTCTCCTGTGTGATACTGACTGCTGAACCATGTATCTATTCCTATCCTGTGTGATACAGTCTGCTGAGCCGTGTATCTAATCCTCTCCTGTGTGATACTGACTGCTGAACCATGTATCTAATCCTCTCTTGTGTGATACTGACTGCTGAACCGTGTATCGAATCCTCTCCTGTGTGATACTGACTGTTGAACCGTGTATCTAATCCTATCGGGTGTGATACTGACTGCTGAACCGTGTATCTAATCCTTTCCTGTGTGATACTGACTGCTGAACCGTGTATCTAATCCTCTCTTGTGTGATACTGACTGCTGAACCGTGTATCTAATCCTCTCCTGTGTGATACTGACTGCTGAACCATGTATCTAATCCTCTCCTGTGTGATACTGACTGCTGAACCGTGTATCTAATCCTCTCCTGTGTGATACTGACTGCTGAACCGTGTATCTAATCCTATCCTGTGTGATACTGTCTGCTGAGCTGTGTATCTAATCCTCTCCTGTGTGATACTGTGTGCTGAACCATGTATCTAATCCTCTCCTGTGTGATACTGTGTGCTGAGCCGTGTATCTATTCCTATCCTGTGTGATACAGTCTGCTGAGCCGTGTATCTATTCCTATCCTGTGTGATACTGTCTGCTGAGCTGTGTATCTAATCCTCTCCTGTGTGATACTAACTGCTGAACCGTGTATCTAATCCTCTCCTGTGTGATACTGACTGTTGAACCGTGTATCTAATCCTCTCCTGTGTGATACTGACTGTTGAACCGTGTATCTAATCCTATCCTGTGTGATACTGACTGCTGAACCATGTATCTAATCCTCTCCTGTGTGATACTGTGTGCTGAGCCGTGTATCTATTCCTATCCTGTGTGATACAGTCTGCTGAGCCGTGTATCTATTCCTATCCTGTGTGATGCTGTCTGCTGAGCCGTGTATCTAATCCTCTCCTGTGTGATACTGTCTGCTGAGCCGTGTATCTAATTCTCTGCCGTGTGATACTGCTCTCCTGAAATACTCTGTGCTGCTGTCACCCTGCTGGTTTTATGTGTGATCTACATGGTGGTATTGTGTATGATCTATATGGCGGCATTGTGTGTGAAGTATATGGCGGTATTATTTGTGATCTGCTAAAAGGGGACCCATTCTAGGGTGGTTCTGGCTGAGCACCTGCACACGGGTCAGGGGTAATAGGTGCAGTCAGGGGATGGCTGGTGAGGCAGCTGAAGAGAGGGGTCTCATTTTTATCGTTACTGTATGGCTCCATTCCCCCCCAGCCTGCTTCCCAGTGTCACCTCGGACTGCGCCTGTCGCCTCGCTTTCACACATCGCCAGGACAGAATCTGAGGAGGGGAATGGGGTCTTTGCATGCAAAGTCTGGATCAGAACAGGCCATCAATCAGCAGAAATGTTTCCTGGATTTCTGTACTGCTGTCACCCTGCTCCTCCCCCATATATCTCCCTCTGTGCCCCCCATAGACCAGCGCACTGCTCTCCTGAAATACTCTGTGCTGCTGTCACCCTGCTCCCAGAATCCTTGCTGCCTGCCATCCTTGGTGACCGAAGACCCCATTCCTCTCCTCAGATCCTGTCCTGGCGATGTGTGAAAGCGAGGCGACAGGGGCCTGATGTATGGTGGAAGGAGCAGGGTGACAGCAGCACAGAGTATTTCAGGAGAGCAGTGTGCAGGCCTATAGGGGGGCACCTTGTTCGGTGCCAGGGATTGTATATAGAGCGCTGTGTTTTATACACATGGATGGACCGTCTTCTTGTCTGCTCCACAGAAATCCAGGAAACATTTCTGCTGATTGGTGACCTGTTCTGATCCAGACTTTACATGAAAAGACAGTCAGTCACTTTGCAGGCCCCATCAAAATGGCTGCTCACTGTGTTCCTAAATGTCATCCTCTCTTTTCCCTTAGCATGCACCCAGTAGGGGAGGAGAGGAGTGACACCACACCCATGTCAGCAGATTCCACCCATACAGTGTCCATTTTAGGGCTTGATCATATATCAAAATCAAACATCATGGACACTGTACGCCCATAATTACTGCAGGACAGTAATGTGAGCTAGTTGTACACTAGGTTTTTGTGCCAAACTTCAGTAGCTGCTCCCCCTAGTGTTAACAAGTGGAAATGCCAAACTTTTTAAAATTATTTTTCATATTTTACAAAATAAAAAAACAAATGATAATATTTTTTAAGAAAATGTAAACATTAATTCTTTACATTTTTTCAATTGCTGAAAATTTTTTTTTGATGGCACCTTCCCTTTAAGCTGCTTCCAGCAGTCAAGAATATCTTCTTTTTCTATTACATGTGTTGAAATATATCTAACTGCAGCAATCTTGCTTGATCTCTATACTTCATGAAACAACAGACTCTTGTGTTTGGATTGCCCATGCCAATAAAACTGAAAGCATCAAAAACTGGAAGTGCAGACTTTCTACTCCTGATATTGACTCTTGTACTGTTTCTTGTCTTCAGTTCTATTATCCCGGCTTATTTCATCCTACCTGCTACTCCAATACAACCTCTGAATTTGTTCTTTATTATTACTGACTTTCTGCTGATGGGTGATTTTAGGGACTACGACATGGGAATAATCCAACCAAGAATGGCCATACCTTTAGTGATCTCATCCATCAGTCATCTGATCTGATCCTGCAGCCAATCAATGGTCTTAGTGGTATCATTTATTCTATATTTTATAAAGACCTCTTCCCCGCAACATTTTTTTAGATTACATTATTATATTAATAGAGATCTTTTTCTAATTTTAAAAAAGGGGTGGATGCTTTCCTTAGCAGAAATAGTATTGTTGGATACAGATACCGTATATACTCGAGTATAAGTCGACCCGAGTATAAGTCGACCCCCCCTAATTTTGCCACAAAAAACTGTGAAAACTTATTGACTCGAGTATAAGTCTAGGGTGGGAAATGCTCCATAGATTATTCCCCCATATGGTGTCCCCAGAAGAAGCTCCATAGATTATTCCCCCATATGCTGCCCCCATAAGAAGCTCCATAGATTGTTCCCCCATATGCTGACCCCAGAAGAAGCTCCAGCTTATTCCCCTATATGCTGACCCCAGAAGAAGCTCCATAGATTGTTCCCCCATATGCTGACCCCAGAAGAAGCTCCAGCTTATTCCCCCATATGCTGACCCCAGAAGAAGCTCCATAGATTGTTCCCCCATATGCTGACCCCAGAAGAAGCTCCAATTTATTCCCCCATATGCTGCCCCCATAAGAAGCTCCATAGATTGTTCCCCCATGCTGCTGCATGTAAAAATAAAAAAAATGACATACTCACCTCTCCGTCGCTGGATGTCAGGTGCCGGTGTCACTGCTGGCACCTGATACTCACGTGTCCTGCGTCCATGGCTGCTCACCGCTATCTGCCACGTCATCAGTCAGTGACGTTCAGACTGCAGAGGGCACGGCGTGCACTAATCACGTCACCGCGCCCTCTGCTGTCTGAAGTCACTGACCGATGGCAGACAGCAGCAAGTAGCCATGGACGCAGGACTGGTGATTATCGCTATACTTACCCATCCTGACGCTGTGTCTTGAGCCCCCAGCTTCTCCCCGTGCTCTCTCTTCCTGCCTTCAGCGGTCACATGGTACCGCTCATTAAAACTCATGAATATGCGCATATTAATGAGTTTTAATGAGCGGCACCACGTGACCGCTGAAGGCAGGAAGAGAGAGCACGGGGAGAAGCTGGGGGCTCAAGACACAGCGTTAGGACGGGTAAGTATGACCTGACACCTCCGACCCCCTTTGTATATGACTCGAATATAAGACGAGAGGGGGACTTTCAGCCCAATTTTTTGGGCTGAAAATCTCGACTTATATTCGAGTATATACGGTATTTTAGTGACAAAGAATGTACAATTGGTGAAGAAAGGTTGAACTTAATGGACTGGAGTCATTTTTCAACCTATGTAATTATGTATTTTTCTTAGAAATGGAAGAGAAAATTTCCATAGTACTCACATTTTAGGAAATATCTGTCTTTATTTTCCGGAGTGTCAAGCCAATGCTGCTGACCGAAAAAAAATATCCATGCAGTAGAGGTGGACAGGCACATCCAATAATGAAAAATCTTCAAGCTTTATTCCAAGCGGCTCCTGTACCACATCATCCTTGTATGGATTTATAAAGATATGTATTTGGAATAAAGCTGGAAGATTATTTATTGTTGAATGTGCCTGTCCACCTCTTTTTTGCATTGTATATGTCATTTTTATTAGTTTACGTTTAGCTTTAGGCTCATTAAGAGCGCCATCTTAGTGTTAGTAAAGGAGAAGTTATTAAAAGCAGCTCCAAGTCCAAATATAATTAGTGGAGATATGTTCTTGATACACAATGTACCTTGCATCAGGGTCCCAGATCCTGGTGACATGTGCTATTTTTTGTTGCACTCAACAAATTTCACTTGCACAACTCTCTAGTTCTAACAAAACACAGAGCAGGGACATGCAAAAAGCTTCAAGATCATAATGTAACAAGCAGCTGTATGGTTGTATGATTCCTCTTCCACAGTTCCGTGCTACCTAAAGATGAGTGGATCTTTTGAAACTTGAATTAGCTGGCTTTGCCAAATGTTACCAAATAGACCTTGATTTCCATCAAATAAATTCACACATACCTCAACACTCAAAAGCATGTAATTAATTGGAAAATACTATAAGAACTTACATTCTGTAGAAGAGAGAAAGAAAAAGGTTACTCCGCTGACCATAAGAGCTTACAAATTACAAGAGAGAGAGATTTACCCAGTGACACTGTAGATGGAAAACTACTCTACTGCAGAAACTGTGATACATTGGAAACCGCTGATCTGTGATGGCCCATGTTCTGGTGATTAAGACTCTACAAGGTGTCATAATTCGTAAGATGTCATAGCTGCACAGCATTATGTGGAGGCCGACGCAACTACAGAAAAATAAATTAGCCCACTTTCTGATGTTTCAGCAATATGGGAAATTTTGCCTGGCAAGTTTCTTTTTTTCTTTTAAATACCAGAAACCAAATCTCAAAACGTTCAAATTTGCATAAAACTGAGAATTTCAGGAAATTTGATTCAAACGCAGTCCTTCGTGGATCAATCTGCTTATCTCTAGTGTTAACCCACAAATCCTAGTTTCACATATTTGATACTTTATGTCTCAGTCTTTACCTACTCTAATTATTTTGTGATCAGTTAATATTATAAGTGATATGTGGTCATATATGTTTTTTCTTTGGAAGAATATGTGTTGTTTGTTCAAGGGTTCTATTAAAAGGCAGTAAAAGAAGTAGAATAGATTAGATTAGATTTAATATGGAAAACATGCAGCAAAAATAGACAACAGATGTAGATTTCCAATGCAGTGTGAATACTGTGGCCCCGTTTAGATTTGACAAATATGTTGATGATACTTGCAGAACTTTGGAGTCTTCAGTAAAATGCAAGGGAAAAGGGTGTCACTGAATCCCATTCTCCCGCATTGCCCATCCTTAACATATTCTATGTATTCCGGATTTCTTGCTGACTTTACTAATTGTAATGTAAAGGGTACAGTTTACTGAAAAGCGGCAGCTCAATTTCCATGTACAAACAGTGGAAATTTTCTGCCTTTTGTGAAATTATTTAAATGTGTAACTTATTTAATATTTTAAAGACAGTCCCTTTCCTGCACATAGTCCCGTACTTTAAACCACACTAATGTATATGTTTTTATCACCTGTCATGATCCATTTTTGGATCTGTAGAAGATTTGGCTTTTCATATTAAAACTTTTTTACTTTCAGGCAATTGGGGGTTAATGTCAGTTTTTTCCCCCGGTGGCCTGCTGGTGTAATTACATTGCTGCTGGGTTTGCTGATGTCTGTGGTGACCACTGCCATCTTCATTCAAAAGGTCACCTGATGCATCAGCTGACCGTTGGTGATACAGGTCCTTTCTGGAGACCAACCAAGCAGGAGCAGCTCTCTGGTGTATAGCCAAGTCTGGTGTATTGGAGTCCTGTTGCTGTGTGCTATCTGTGGTGTGGAGTTTGCAGCAGTGCTTAAGCTAAGTGCTGTACTTCTGTTACCTTGTCCTTTCTGTGTCTATTCCCCACCACTTGTGTTTCTTAGCAGTAGTGGCTAGGCTAACGTCCTAAGCCGGCCAGTGCACTAGCAAGGGCAGTTTGAGGTGACAGTTTAGGGATGAGGTATCCTGACGTCGGCAGAGGTAAGGACCAGCATAGGGTGATATGTGAGAGTAGGGACAGGCTCAGGTTGGAGCTCAGGAGGTGATCATTCCTGGTTCCCTATTGTCAGGGCCTGCCTCTCCCCTATTCCATCAGTGTTGAGTTGCTGGTTTTTTTGGTTACCGACCAATTGTTGGGTCGTGTCACACTGGGCCAGTCACTCTGTGACTCCACCCCAGTTGTATAGTTGAAAGTTAAAGTGTTAAAATCATTTATATAAGATAATGATTACCGCTCTTTTCGGCAAGAAAAAAATAAGACTAAGAGAGTAAAAAAAAGTAAAATAAAATAAAATTAACACATAAAATAACACAATGCCTTGTAAAGCATTGGTGCAAATTTTTTGTGTTGTACTAATATGGCATTGGTACTCAAGTAATAAATAAATAAATAAATAAATAAATAAATAATGAAATCCTCATGTACTGTATACCCACATTAAGGCCACATTTACACGTTTTGTAGTTGGACAGTATTTCACATCAGTATTTGTAAATCAAAACTAGGAGTGGAACAATCAGAAGAAAAGTATAATAGAAACATATGCACCATTTCTGCGTTATTCACCCACTCCTGGTTTTGGCTTACAAAAAATGACATGTGAACATTGCCTTACAATTAGAGTTGATCGACTTTGGTCGGATCGGGCCATCTACTCAATGCCGACTTTTATTCCCCATTGATTTGCATTGGGGTCGGGTTTCGGACGAAACTCCGACTTTTTTTTGCCCTAGTCGGACCAGTTTCATCTGAAATAAATTTTGTTTCATGAAACCCGATCCGACCAAAGTCGCTCAACTCTACTTACAATTGCTCATTATTCTCTGGATGCCGCTGCTCAGATCTTATTTTATGTAGTGTTATACATATCACTTAAATATTCAGCACATGCAGCACACGCATCGTTCACATATCAGATATATACAGCACATACATGGCCCATATATCAGACATATGTGGCACACATACCGCTCACATATCAGACACATGTAGAACACAAATCACTCACATATGTGACACATATAGCTCACACTGCTCACAAATTAGACACATTTAGCACACACCGCTCACACATCAGACATTTGCAGCACACACACACACTTCTCTCTCCTATATCAAATATACTGTATATAGCACACACCGCTCACATATCAAACACATGTAGAACACACACATCACTCACATATGTGACACATAAAGCTCACACTGCTCACAAATTAGACACATTTAGCACACACCGCTCACATATCAGACATATACCGCACACACCTCTCACATATCAGACATATACCGCACACACATCTCTCACATATCAGATATATGCAGCACACACATGGCTCACATATCAGACACATGTAGCCCACGCTCCTCACATATCAGACACGTGTATCACACACCGTTCACATATCAGATACATGTAGCGCACTCACCGCTCACATATCAGACACATACAGCACACACCGCTTGCATTTCAGACACATACAGCACACACACCACTCACATATCAGACACATACAGTACATACAGCTCACATATCAGACACTTGTAGCACACACTGCTTACATATCAGACACATACAGCACACACACCACTCACATATCAGACACATACAGCACATACAGCTCACATATCAGACACATACAGGCACACACTGCTCGCATATCAGACACATACAGCACACACGCCACACACCTATCGGACACATACAGAGCACAGCGCTCACATATCAGACACATACAGCACAGGCACTGCTCACATATCAGACACTTGTAGAACACACACTGCTCACATATCACATTTGCAGCGCACGCACCACTTACATATCAGACACATACAGCACACACATCACTCATATATGTGACACATACAGCACACACTGCTCATATATTAGACATATGTAGCACACACAGCTCACATATCAGACATATACAGCACACACATGGCTCACATATCAGAGACGTGTAGCACACACACTGCTCACATATCACATTTGCAGCACACGCACCACTTACATATCAGACACATACAGCACACACATGGCTCACATATCAGAGATGTGTAGCACACACACTGCTCACATACCAGACACATGTAATACACACACCACTCACATACCAGACATGTGTAGCACACACACTGCTCATACATCAGACACATACAGAACACACAATGCTCACATATCATACAGCTGTAGCACACACAGCTCACATATCAGACACACGACACACACAACACACACATCTCTAACATACCAGACACTTATACCATACACTGCTCATACATCAGACACACGCAGCACACGTGCAACACTCACACATCAAACACATGCAGCACACAAGTAAAATATTTTAAGAATTTTAAAATATAACTTCAAAGACAATCCCTTTATAATTGCTATATTCAGTGTTAAAGAAAAACAGCCTATGCTCACCTCCGGTGAAGGTACCATTCCAGTGACGTCAGCGCTAATGCTCTCGTGACACTGTTATGCCATGTGAGCCTTATATCCAATCAGCTGCCGCTTCACTCTTTATTCCTTTGGATGTAACTAACATTCGGAGAAAATGAGAGAAAAGGTGAGCATAGGCTTTCATGATCTGACATTGAGGAATATAGTGACTGAGTCTAAAGAAGATACTCCAAATTCTTGTTTGTCAGGTAAAATGTTTTATAAAGGGGTTGTCTGGGTCTTAGAAGTAAAGAATGCTGAATCATGACAATATGCAATGTAAAGACGTCATGCAATTATCCATCCGCACAAGGAATATAGGGGAATTGCGATAGCGGGCGCATTATACATTCAAAAGTCTGTAGTCACGTAGAGCGCCTACAGACTTTAGTTCTGTGAATTGACAACCCCTTTAAGCTTTTTTAACAATCACTGCTCTCGGCAGCACATCATCCTGTGTAACCAGATGAAGTGCTGCCGATAATAGGATGTTCTATGTGTGGCGCCCCTGAGGCTCAGTCGCCACAAAGGTACTGCACCTCCTCCTGAGGTGTGGTGCCTCACCATCCAGGTAAGTTGGAGGCTCCTGACCATGCTCCAACATCTGCATCCCACACAACACAGTAGTTCAGCAAAGCCACATTGCGGCTCCCTGCTTGGAGTGTAGCAGAGCACCTTTGGTGGCTCCCTGCTTGGAACACGAAACGTGCTGGGAGGCGGGTGGAGTGAGAATACATAAAAGAGCGGGAAGGATTAGAAGTCATTCAGTCGGTGGGAGAGAGTGAGGAGAGAAGATCCCTGGGAGAGGGATGGAGGAAGGAGGTGCTGCAGCAGACCTCAGTGACCTGGGTCTGCTGGCACGGGAAAGGAAAGAAGGAGAAAGACATTGAACTGAAACCTGATCTTCCATGAGAAGGAGAGATTAGTGCGGAACGAAGGAGAAAAAGGGAACAGAGGACGTGGGTTAGAGGAGAACCCTGCCTAGAAGTTCTAAGCACAAGGCCAGGGCCCGGTCCCTGAGGTTGCATGGATGCTAATGGTCCTGCAGTAGACACCGGTGGAATAGTGGGCTGTAAATGCACTACTCTCATCCAAGACTTGGGGGCACAACAGCAACTTGGATAATGAGCCGGGACTCAGGAGTAAGGAGTCCCGAAGCAGGCTACAGCTGTCTGCCGTACAAGTAGAGTTCTTGGGAACATCTGTCAGGAGGCACTCCAGTGTTACTCAGTACTGGGAGTACTTCACACTTAAAGGCGCTATAAGAGGAGACGTTCAGAAAGGTACATGTTGGCGGAGCGTTGGATGGGAGCATTCCATCTGACCTGGAGGTTGGTTGAGTCTCTGACCCGGAGTACACAGTACGGAGGCAGGCACCTGTGTGTACTGCAGACTGTGAGTAATGCTTTGGAACTACAAGCCCTGGTGTCCTACATTGATTCTTGCATCAACACACCCAGCACTGATACATCTGGGTACCAGCTACCACACCGCTTGTGCCTCTCCTCTACCCCTATATCTACACAGCCCTGGGGCTACAGCTTCACCTGTGGGGAGCTTTACCATCTTGGCTGCAACACACCACCAGTCTCAGAGGATCTGCACACAGCGTTGGCTTAACACCTCACTTGCCGAACACCACAGGTGGCGTCATGAACTATTCCATTAACTACATTCCACCATTCAGCTTCCCCTGTTAATTGGGCGCCCAGGGCCATGGACCGGGTCACCGCTGCTGTGACATATCCCCTCTGAGAGACCGGCCTGGTACCGAGTACCCCGCGGCCCTGGGAGGGCGACCCATATGCACACAGCAATTAGTTCAGTGCATATGGAAGTGCAGCCAGTTTTTTTTAAAAATAGGACATTAAATGAAGGCGGATTGGCTTGCATATAGCTGATTGGCAGTCATTTAATAGCCATGGTCGCCAATGTAAAGGGGCCCTAGATCACAGCGTAATACTTACATTCCTTCTCTTGCAGGACAGTCACAACTGTCTTCACAAGATTTCCAAGCTCCACCATCCATTAACCTCTGCCTCTTTTCAGAGGTGAGGGGAGACAAATGAAACTACTTTTCTGTGTCCAATATGACAAACCGGACAGCTCATCTATGGCCCCAGCAGCGCGTTCCTTCCCTGCAGAATTTCCTGTCACACAGTGCAGTGATGTGACCACGTGATAGGAACCTCTAAGGAACCAATCAGCACGTTGTTTTACTACTAGGGAGTCTTCATTCAGACGTCAGTGTTTCTCACAAAAATGTTTTTTCCGGTGTCATCAGTGTTTTGGATCCAAGTTTCATCAGTGTTTCATCAGTGTTTTTCATGTATGGATAATTAAAATAAGAATTACAAAGTATCTCTTATTCTTTGCAATACTGAACATGGAAAGCGCATGGGTGGTCGTCAGATGTGATTCATGTGCTACACGTGTTTTTTTTAGGAACCCACAGAATTTTAATGGCACTTTCATCTGTGCTACCAGAAAAAAAACACAGACATGTGACCAGCACCAGAGGTTGTATGGGTATGTGTTGTAACCTTTGAAGAAAACGAATAGATCACATCCGTGCAACATGGACGACTGAATGAGGCCTAAAAAAAGAACAGCCTCACCAATCAATACCAGAATAGCAATTAATTAATATCAGTCAATGACAAAGAAAAATTAGTCTATTTTAGAGTAAGGGCTCATTCAGAAGTCTATACAAATTGGTCCAAGCACCGACTGCTAATGCACAGACTGACCGCGGCTCTGCCCACCCGAGCCTGACAGCCTCAAAGACATTGTGGCAGGGCTAAGGGTCGTGTAATTGATGGGAGATATGTGTCTCATAAATGGCTTATCTCCATAATGTAAGGCAGAAGTAAAGCATACCAGATATTGTTATTGTTTTTGTTTGAAGGACCTGTGGTGAGGTCACAGTCATGTGACCAGTCAGCTGCTGGGAACGTGGGTGTGGCTACAGCCTTATAATGTGACCTGCTCCTGAACCAGGGAGCTGTATGTGGGGAGGACTACACCTCCCAGCATGTGCTGAGACTCGCGGTCTGAGTCTGCAACCACGAAGGTTTATGTTTTGTTTGCCTAAGCTAGAGGCTATTTTTGGTGATACGCTGTTTTATGGTTTATGACAGAAATAAACCTCATGAACTTTGGAAGAACCGGTCTCCTGATTGTCTCCCGCTGCACCTGAGCGAGTCACATCCCCACAATTGGTGGAGAATGCGGGCAGCGGTCCCAGCAGAGACTTGAGACAGTTGCTGCATGTCCTGGGTGAAGTTTGCAGCGGGGCAACAAGCATTGCCTGGAATCATGGAGGACCTCATGAAACACCTGGTCCAGTCCCAGGCACTGCAGCAGGAAACCAACAAGCTGTTGTTACAGCAGATCCAGCAAAGGCAGCAGGAGCAGCGGCAGCAGTTCCAGCAGAGCCAG
This sequence comes from Dendrobates tinctorius, assembly GCF_039654945.1. NCBI lineage: Eukaryota > Metazoa > Chordata > Amphibia > Anura > Dendrobatidae > Dendrobates > Dendrobates tinctorius. The sequence continues at coordinate 38,031,308 of NW_027361738.1, forward strand.
CAGGAACAACGGCAGCAGATGCAGCTTCTGGCAACCGCCATCCAGGAGGGCAGGACGAGCGCCCCAACCCCAGGTCGGGCTGATGCCACCGACGTCGAGAAGGCGGTAAGACGCGCATTACAAAAAATGACCCCTGAGGATGATGTGGAGGCCTTCCTGACGGTGTTTGAGAGGGTGGCTGAGAGGGAAAAACTTCAGCCAGAGCGGTGGGCGGAGGTACTGGCCCCTTACCTAACGGGGGAGCCCCAGAAGGCGTACTTTGACCTGACGGTACAAGATGCCAGAGAGTATCCCAAATTAAAAGCGGAAATTCTCGCACGCTTGGGGGTAACAATGACTACCAGGGCACAGCGAGTTCATCGCTGGGCCTATCACCGGGACAAACCCCCGCGCTCCCAAATGTTTGACCTGTTGCACCTGGTCCAGAAATGGCTGCAGCCAGAGTCGGCTTCCCCTGCACAGATGGTAGAGCGAGTTGTGATGGATCGGTTTGTGCATTCTCTGCCGAGACCTCTACAGACTTGGGTTGCCCAGGGTGATCCCCAAAATGCTGATGAACTGGTTGGGCTGGTCGAGAAATACCAGGGGATGGAAGGTTCCTTGGGGAAGCAGCCCATTCCATATTGGGGGTCCCAGCAGGGGGCGGAGTCACAAAAAGGGGTGGTGCGTCCAAGGTCAAAAGGGGCGGGGGAGGCGGTGCCCAAGGTCCCCTCGGGTGTTATTTGCTGGAAGTGTCATGGGCCAGGACATATAGCGGCCCGTTGTCCCCAGACCACCGAGCAGATGGACTGCAGCATGGGACGCCGTAGTTCATACTACGCATATCCAGCTTGCAGTGTGAACTCGCTACCTAACAAGGGGCCACAAGCGTGTCCCGTGAAGGTGAACGGTCGAGCAGTAATGGCGCTTCTGGACTCCGGGAGCTTGGTGACCCTTGTGAGGGCCAGTTTTCCTCTAAACATACTCCCGGGTAAAAAGATTGGTGTTCGGTGCATACATGGCGATGCAAAGGACTACCCTATGGCTAGGGTGAAGATTGAAACGGCGCATGGCACCGAGTCGCATGAAGTTGGCGTTGTTCGAGACTTGTTGCATCCCATAATTATTGGCCGGGATTTCTGTCTGTTTTGGGATCTGTGGGGGATGGGTTCTGAGTGTGCTAGCAAGAGCAGGGAACCAATCCACCCCACTGAGGTATCGCCACCACCAGAGGCAGACGAGTTCCCTTTATGTGTCCTTGTTGGGGATGAAGAGGAAGGGTCCCCTGTACCTGACATCCCGGAGTTAGGGGTGGCCGGGGAGAATTTTGGGACTGCCCAACATAGGGACCCCACACTAAGGGAAGCCTTTAACAATGTCACCGTCTTTAATGGGGTTGCACAAGAGCCGGGAGCAGACACAAAGTTTCCCCATTTTATGTTGAGTGGGGAATTGTTGTACCGGGTCACGAAAATAAGGGAGGAGGTGGCAGAGCAGTTAATAGTACCAGGCCCCTATAGACGAAAAGTGTTGGACATGGCCCATTCACACATCTTGGGGGGACACCTGGGGGTGGAAAAAACCCAGGAACGGATTGTACAGAGGTTCTATTGGCCTGGGTGTCACCGGGAAATAGTAAACTATTGCAGGTCCTACCCGACATGTCAGTTAACTGCCCCCACATCTCATTTTCGGAACCCTCTTGTGCCACTGCCCATTATTGAGGTGCCATTTGAGAGAATTGCCATGGACTTCGTCGGTCCCTTAGTTAAATCAGCTCGGGGCCATCAGTATATATTAGTCATCCTGGACTATGCCACACGCTATCCTGAGGCCATTCCCCTGAGAAACTCCTCTGCGAAGAGTATAGCCCGTGAGATGGTCCATGTGTTTTCCCGGACAGGTTTGCCGAAGGAGATCCTGACCGACCAGGGGACACCTTTTATGAGCAAGGTGATGAGAGAATTGTGCAGAGTCTTGCAAATTTCCCAGCTGAGGACTTCAGTGTACCATCCACAGTCAGATGGCCTTGTTGAGAGGTTTAACAAGACCCTGAAGAGCATGCTGAGAAAAGTCATAGAGGAAGATGGTAGAGACTGGGATTGTCTCTTACCGTATTTACTGTTTTCTATCCGTGAAGTTCCCCAGGCCTCCACGGGGTTCTCCCCCTTCGAGCTTCTGTACGGCCGGCATCCGCGAGGTCTCCTAGATATAGCCAAGGAAACCTGGGAAGCCGAAGTCACGCCCCACAGAAGCGTCATTGAGCATGTGGCACTGATGCAGCAGAGGGTTGCGAAGGTGATGCCCATTGTTAAAGAACATCTCCGCCAGGCACAAGAGGCACAGGCCAGGGTCTACAACCGGTCAGCCAGAGTGAGGCAGTTCAATCCGGGAGACCGAGTTCTCGTGCTAATACCGACGGTGGAAAGTAAGTTCTTGGCCAAGTGGCAAGGGCCATATGAGGTGGTGGAGAAACTGGGAGACGTAAACTACAAGATCCACCAACCCGGAAGACGGAAGCCATACCAGGTTTACCATGTTAACCTTATCAAGCCGTGGCAAGATAGAGAGCCAGCGGTAACTCCGTGCTTGCTGGGCAACCTAGAAGGGGAGGTTGGAGCCGTTACCATAGCAGAGACTCTATCGAAGGCCCAGAAGCAGCAGTGCCGGGAGTTACTCCAGAAAAACCGCGACCTGTTCTCAGAGTTGCCGGGGTGCACGAAGGTGGTGGAGCACGAAATTCTGACCGAGCCACATGTGCGGGTGAACGTGAAACCATATCGTATTCCTGAGGCCCGGCGAGAGGTAATCTCCAAGGAGGTGCAGCGTATGTTGAAGCTCGGGGTCATTGAGGAATCCAAGAGCGGCTGGTCGAGCCCGATTGTCCTGGTCCCAAAACCTGATGGTGAATGGAGGTTCTGCAACGATTACCGGAAGCTGAATGAGGTCTCCAAGTTCGACGCTTATCCCATGCCACGCGTTGATGAGCTCATCGAGAGACTTGGACCTGCCAGGTACATAACCACTTTGGATCTGACCAAGGGATATTGGCAGATCCCCATGGCACAGGAAGCCAAGGAGAAGACGGCATTCTCCACACCAGACGGGTGCTTCCAGTATGTCCGGATGCCGTTTGGCCTACAGGGAGCTCCAGCAACCTTCCAGAGGGCGATGGATAGAATCCTTGCACCTCATAAGCTATACGCTGCCGCATACCTGGATGATATCGTCATCTTTACCCCGGACTGGGAGACTCACCTGGAAAAGGTCCAAGCAGTGTTTGACGCTCTAAGAGAGGCGAGGTTTACAATAAACCCGAAGTAGTGTGCCTTGGGGAGAGAAGAAGCCAAGTACCTCGGATATGTAGTGGGGCGTGGCGAGATCAAACCCCAAATCAATAAAGTGGAGGCAATTCAAACATGGCTGAGACCTCTGTCAAAGAAGCAAGTTAAAGCCTTCCTGGGGATTGTGGGATATTACAGGAGGTTTATCCCAAACTTCGCCACAATGGCTGCACCTCTAACTGATCTGCTTAAAGGGACAAAGTCAGTGATGGTCAGCTGGTCCGAAGAAGCAGAGTCAGCCTTCCAAGAAATGAAGGGAGCTCTTTGTAAGCAGCCCGTTTTGGTGGCCCCAGACTTTAAACGTGAATTTGTCCTCCAGACAGATGCCTCAGATGTCGGGGTAGGAGCTGTCCTTTCCCAAGAGATACGTGGGGAGGAGCATCCTGTTCTCTACTTGAGTAGGAAGTTGACTTCTTGTGAGAGAAATTACTCAGTTGTAGAGAAGGAGTGTTTGGCCATAAAATGGGCAGTGGACACATTACGGTACTACCTGGTGGGACGGAAGTTTAGGTTAAAATCCGACCATGCCCCACTCAGGTGGATGAGGGAAACCAAGGGCAAGAATGCTAGGGTCACTCGCTGGTTCTTAGCCCTACAAGACTTCAGTTTCCAGGTAGAGCATAGGGCCGGGAAGCTACATGGGAATGCCGATGCCCTCTCCAGAATCCCTTGCCTGGTAGGTGAAAGTGCCAAGCCCCACGGCTTTAGGCAGAGGGGGGAGGTATGTGGCAGGGCTAAGGGTCGTGTAATTGATGGGAGATATGTGTCTCATAAATGGCTTATCTCCATAATGTAAGGCAGAAGTAAAGCATACCAGATATTGTTATTGTTTTTGTTTGAAGGACCTGTGGTGAGGTCACAGTCATGTGACCAGTCAGCTGCTGGGAACGTGGGTGTGGCTACAGCCTTATAATGTGACCTGCTCCTGAACCAGGGAGCTGTATGTGGGGAGGACTACACCTCCCAGCATGTGCTGAGACTCACGGTCTGAGTCTGCAACCACGAAGGTTTATGTTTTGTTTGCCTAAGCTAGAGGCTATTTTTGGTGATACGCTGTTTTATGGTTTATGACAGAAATAAACCTCATGAACTTTGGAAGAACCGGTCTCCTGATTGTCTCCCGCTGCACCTGAGCGAGTCACATCCCCACAACATGAACAAGCTTTCTGCTGTGATCAAAAAAGACCGGTCCATGCATTCATCTCAAACCAATTGACAAGGATGTCTGAATGAGCCCTACTACTAAATGATTCCCAGGAAGATGAAATAGAATGTGAAAAAACATATGTTTTGGCTATGTTTTAGAACTATAGGTTAAAAAGAAAAAATAAGGCCTCTACCGATCAGTAAGTTATAACCCATCCTTCAGATAGGTGATAACTTGTTTTCCCCTTTAACCTAAAAATTATGAAGATGCCAGTTAAAAATCCTTTAGATTTCTTTTTTCTTGGTGGAGCATTCTGTAAATGGAAATCATGAAATAAAGCGCTGAAGGAGACTATCTGTCTGACCCGATAGGCTTCTGGCTACAATGAAATCATTTAAAGGTAAGGGTTGAAAAGAAGTAACACAGGACTAATTTTTCAACTGCATCTTTGACAACATAGAATCATAGAATCGTAGAGTTGGAAGGGACCTCCTGGGCCATCTGGTCCAACCCCCTGCTCAAAGCAGGATTCGCTAAATCATCCCAGTCTGATGTCTGTCCAGCCTCTGTTTGAAGACTTCCATTGAAGGAGAACTCACCACTTCTCGTGGCAGCCTGTTCCACTCATTGATCACTCTAACTGTCAAAAAGTTTTTTCTAATATCTAATCTGTGTCTCCTCCCATTCAGTTTCATCCCATTGCTTCTAGTCTTTCCTTGTGCAAATGAGAATAAAGTTGATCCTTCTACAATGTGACAGCCCTTTAGATATTTGTAGACAGCAATTAAGTCTCCTCTCAGTCTTCTCTTTTGCAAACTAAACATTCCCAAATCCTGCAACCTTTCCTCATAAGACAGGGTTTGCAGACCGGTCACCATTCTGGTCGCTCTTTTCTGAACTTGCTCCAGTTTGTTGATGTCTTTTTTAAAATGTGGGGCCCAAAACTGGACACAATATTCCAGATGAGGTCTGACCAAAGAGGAGTAGAGGGAAATAATGACTTCACGTGATCTAGACTGTATGCTTCTGTTAATACATCCTAGAACTGCATTTGCCTTTTTTGCTGCTGCATCACACTGTTGACTCATATTCAGTCTGTGATCTATTAGTATACCCAAGTCTTTTTCACATGTGCTGTCACTTAGCCCTATTCCTCCCATTCTATATATGCTTTTTTCATTTTTATTGCCCAGATGTAGTACTTTGCATTTCTCCCTGTTAAAAACCATTCTGTTAGTTGCTGCCCACTTCTCCAGTTTATTTAAATCTTTTTGAATCCTCTCTCTCTCTTCTCTAGTATTAGCTATCCCTCCTAGCTTTGTGTCATCAGCAAATTTAATCAGTTTACCCTCAATTCCTTCATCTAAATCGTTGATAAAGATGTTGAACAATACAGGGCCCAGGACAGAGCCCTGTGGTACCCCACTTGAGACATTCTTCCAACTGGATGTGCAGCCATTTACGACCACTCTTTGGGTCCGATCACTAAGCCAGCTATGAATCCACCTAACAGTTGCCTTGTCCATTCCATACTTAGTCATTTTTTCAATAAGGATTGTATGAGAGACTTTGTCAAATGCTTTGCTGAAGTCAAGATATACTATATCTACAGCATTTCCTTGATCCACCCAATCAGTGATACCGTCATAGAAGGAAATTAAGTTAGTCTGACATGACTTATTAGTTACAAACCCATGCTGACTCTGTTTGATCACTTCATTCTTATCCAGGTATTGACTTACATGTTGTTTAATAATTTGTTCAAAGATCTTTCCTGGTATAGAAGTCAGACTCACTGGCCTATAGTTGCCTGGGTCCACCTTCTTCCCCTTTTTGAAGATAGGAACAACATTTGCTCTTCTCCAGTCTTCTGGCACTTCTCCTGTTCTTCAAGAATTTTCAAAGATTATGGAGAGTGGTTCAGAAATTTTTTCTGCTATCTCCTTCAGTACTCTGGGGTGTAATTCATCTGGACCTGGAGACTTGAATTCATTTAGGTTAGCTAAGTGTTTCCTCACTATCTTTCTGTTTATAGATATCCTGGATTCTTCTATTCCCTTAATAGGACAGTGAATAACAGTTGGTGTTACATTTCCTTTCTGAGAGAAAACAGATGCAAAATAGGAATTTAAAAGTTCAGCCTTCTCAACATCCTGTCTTACCATTTCATCATTTTCATCCTGTAAAAATCCTATAGCATCTTTGACTTTTCTTTTACTTTTGACATATCCCCAAAATCCTTTATTATTGCTTTTGACATCTCTTGCAAGCCTCAATTCATTTTCAGCTTTAGCTAATCTGATTTGTGCCCTGCAGATTCTGCAGACAGCATTATATTCTTCTTTAGATATGCCTCCCTCTTTCCATTTTATAAACATTTTTTTCTTCCTTTTTAGCATGTGCTTAAGTTCTGTGTTCACCCATCCTGGTTTCCTTAAATGCTTCCTATTCTTCCCTCTTTTCGGAATTGTTAACAACTGTGCTTTGAGAATTTCATTTTTCAAGATTTCCCATCCTTCCTGGACATTTTTGTCTTTAAGGATATCCAGCCATTGGATCCCTCCAATTATCTTTCTGAATCCCTTAAAATCTGCCTTTCTGAAATCTAACCTTGACGTCTGAGTCTTCACAGGTCTTCCGCCTCTAGTTATCCAAAATTCTAAAATAGCATGGTCGCTACCTCCTAGGGTTCCAGCCACTTTTACCTCCTCAACCATTTCCTCCCTGTTTATAAGGATTAGATCCAAGGTAGCAGTTCCCCTTGTTTTCTCCCCTACCTTTTGGAAGATAAAGTTGTCAGCAAGAGAGGATAAGAATTTCCTTGACCTGTTAGTTTTGCCTGAGAGAGATTCCCAACAAATGTCTGGATAGTTGAAATCTCCCATGACAACTATGTCATATTTTTTGGAGAACTTGGCCATTTGATGCATAAAGAGTTCATCCATATCTTCAGCTTGCACAGGCGGCCTGTAGTAAATGCCTACAATGGTGTCCTTTCCATTGTTCTGTCCTTGTATTCTTACCCAAACAGTTTCCACAGAACTCCCAGTCTCTGAAGCTTCAATCTCTGTGCAGATATATGCGTTTCTAACATACAATGCAACACCCCCTCCTCGTTTATTAAGTCTGTTTCTTGCAAATAAGTTGTATCCTTCTAGTCTTGTATTCCAATCATGTGTATCGTCCCACCAAGTTTCAGTGATTCCAATGACATCATATTTCTTTTCCTGTGTTAGTAGTTCCAATTCTCCTTGTTTGTTGCCCATGCTTTGTGCATTAGTATAGAAACATTTTAGTTTGTGATTGGTTTCTCTTTCTCCAATATTGTTATTAATTAGATTCTTTCGTCTTTGTTCTTCCTTTCCACTTCTATTAGCAGAGTTCTCAATAGCATTTGTCAGGTGTATGGCTTTTTCTGGTCTTTTGCTTCCCTTCCCATGTTGTTCTAGTTTAAAGCTCTCCTTACAAGTGTAGCAAGGCGACTTCCAAATACATGCTTTCCAGTCTTCGTAAGGTGCACCCCATCTCTAGCAAGTAGTCCATCGTATAAGTAGTTCACTCCGTGATCCAGAAATCCAAATCGTTGCTGACTGCACCATCGACTTAGCCAGTTGTTCACCTGCAGAATCTTATTCCACCTCCTTGTTCCATGGCCATCCACTGGGAGGATGGAAGAGAAGACCACCTGCGCTCCCAGTTCTTTCACTTTCTTGCCTAAGTCTTCAAAGTCTCTGCAGATGGTTTCCAGGTCGTTTCTTGCTGTGTCATTTGTCCCCACATGTAGTAGCAGGAATGGGTAGTCATCTGTAGGTCTGAAGAGTCCTGATATCCTGTCAGACACATCTTTAATTTTTGCACCTGGAAGACAGCACATTTCTCTTGAAGTTATATCCGGTCTGCAGATAGCGGCCTCTGTTCCTCTCAACAGGGAATCCCCCATGACCACCACTCTCCGTTTCTTCTTCACAACATTTTTCTTTCTCCATCCAGGAGGACTCTGAAGGCGTACAAGGTTGCTGTTTGTTGGCAAAGTCTTATCTTGATGTATTTCTTCATCATTTTCCTGCGTGAGAGCCTGGTACTGGTTTCTGAGCAGTATGGGTGCTGACTGCCTCCTGATCCTCCTGCTTCTCTGGGTCACATGTCTCCATTCCTCTGTTTCTTCAGGTGCACTTCGAATTTCTTCTCTTTCTGTAACATGAAGAGATAATTCTGCTCTGTCCAAGAACTCTTCACCTTCCTTAATGATCTTCAACGTAGCCAACCTCTCTTCGAGATTTTGCAACTTTTCCTCCAACAGGGACACAAGCTTGCATTTGTGGCATGTGAAGTTTGGCTTTTCCACTGGTAAGTCTGTGAACATGTAGCAAGAAATGCAGCTCACCAAATGGCTCCTGGCCTCTTCCATCCTGAGATTTCTTAAAAACGATGAAAGATGAGCCAAAATTCGCGCGCCGATAGCCGATCGTTGAGCTCGCGGAGACTCTTCACTTATCCCAGAAGGCACTGGGAATATGCAAATGATCTCCTCAAGACTCTTCCCCTGGTTTTCCGATTTCCTCTTTTCAGCTGCAACGGCCAAAACCCAGTGATCGTTGAGCTCGCGGAGACTCTTCACTTATCCCAGAAGGCACTGGGAATATGCAAATGATCTCCTCAAGACTCTACCCCAGACAAGAGTTTAGAGGTAATGAGAAACCAGAGCACAATATAAAAACTATTTTCATTCATATTTGACCATTTATTATCTTCTCTGTCTGAATATATCTGATATCTGCAGTGTCGATAGGTGGTGAGGTGGACAGAGGGTAAGTAGTTGTGATCTTGCAGATCATGTATTTGTCACTAAAATCTATATGTAATTATGTGCTATAAGTATAACTTGAATTTTTCTTTTTGAACTACATTTTTGTTCTGAAGTGTTTTATTTTATATATTCTTTTGAAACTGTACTAGCCACAAATATGTAAAATAGTTTTTTATTTTGCATTAGTGTTGAGCATTCCGATGCCGCAAGTATCAGGTATCGGCCGATATTCACTGTATCGGAATTCCGATACTGAGTTCCGATACTTTTAGCATATCGAATACCAGAATCAGAAGTTCCCATAATGCTATGAGCCAGTTTGATTTGATTCAGCCAATGACAAACCTCAGAAGTGTGGGCACATCCTGTTAGGCATGTAGGCATGTTAACTAATGGCATGGCTGTGATTGGCTGCTGAAATGATGTCATGATGCACTATAAAAGCCGCCGCCGCCATTTCTGGTTCACTCTGCTGTGAATTCAGTTAGGGACAGGCTGCTGTTCAAGACTGTGAGGGACAGTTAGAGATAGCGATTTTCACAATCATAGTGTGCTTTACCCAGGCTACATAATCCACCACTGTAGCTTTCTTTTGCCTTGCAGCAGTGTTCACAGCTGTCTGCAAGGTCTGTGTGAGTGCAGCTCACGCTGAGTAGTGTGTCCTGCAGCCACGTCTGGTTGTAGGCCGCTCAGCGTGTGTCACTGCCTCATACATATTTTTCTTTTTTTGCTGCTCATTTTTCATTCTCCTATTAGTGTACACTGTGCATCCATCCGTATCCATATACGTTGGTTGCAAACACTATAGGAGTGGACAGCGGATCATCTCTGCAGCCTTTCAGTGCTAGTGACCAGTTTGCTGCACTGTTCACGGCTGTCTGAGAGGTCTCTGTGTGTGAGTGCAGCTTATGCTGAGTAGTGTGTCCTTCAGTTACGTCTGGTTGTAGGCCACTCAGCATGCGTCACTGCCTCACACATATTTTTCTTTTATTGCAGCTCATTTTTTATTCTCCTATTAGTGTGCATCCATCCGTATCCATATATGGTGGTTGCAAACACTATAGGAGTAGACAGCGGACCCTCTCTGCAGCCTTTCAGTGCTAGTGCCCACTTATCTGCACTGTTCACGGCTGTCTGAGAGGTCTCTGTGTGTGAGTGCAGCTCACGCTGAGTAGTGTGTCCTGCAGCTACGTCTGGTTGTAGGCCGCTCAGCATGCGTCACTGCCTCACACATACTTTTCTTTTATTGCAGCTCATTTTTATTCTCCTATTAGTGTGCATCCATTCGTATCCATCTACATTGGTTGGTTGCAAACACTATATAGGAGTAGATAGAGGAGCCTTTTTTCTGGCTTGTGCCCTTCAGCTGCAGTCAGATTAGTATTACCCTATTTTTTGGAGCCACATCTTTTGCATTGTAGGTTACCTTCCTGCATTGTAATATCTCCAAAAAGTTTGTGATACTATCGCTTTCAAATCTTTGGTCACATCCTTTTATTTTTTTTTCAAAAAAACAAAACAAAATAAAGTTCACCAAACACTCCATTTGACAGTTGTGTAGGCCACATTAGCTCCTATTAAAGTGTAGTCCACACACACACTTCATAAAATTAGTGTTTCTAAGACCTTTTACCAGCTGTTCAGGAATAAGCACACTAAGCCCCCCCTTTGTACTTTTCTGCCTATCTTTATCAGTCTACCAAGATGAAGAAGGAAGGGAGTAAGGCACGTGGGTGTGGGCGTGGAGTTTCAGCAGGGAGAGGACGTGGGGATTCTGCAGGGAGAGGACGTGGGGATTCTGCAGGGAGAGGACATGGGGATTCTGTGCCTGCTGTGGGCACCAGTGAGTCAGCATCCCCCAGTTTTAGCAGGCAACAGTCCTTTATGAGCAGCTTTGTAAGACCTCGCCGTACCCCACTGCTGCGGGAGGAACAAATTGAAGCCGTTGTTGGATGGATGGCAGCTAACGCATCGACTTCAATGACTTCCACTTCCTCTCAGGGCCAGAGCACTGAAGAGCAACCATCTGTCTCTTCACCACCTGCCAAAGTGCCCAGGAAGTCAGAGAGCCCTGGACAGGAGCCATCACAGTCTCTACTTCTGTTCTCTGAATCTGTTGGCTTGGAAAGAGGGGGCCAGCCAAGCAGCATTCAAGAATGTGAAGAAGAGGGAGTAGGCAGCGATGCGCAACTTCTTTGTCCCTCTGAATCAGAAGAGGCGGGTGGGCCAGTGCCTTTGGTCAGCACACCTCAGTACGCATCAGATGATGACGAGACTCAGGTGCCACCTTCTGGCAAGACAACCCAGGAGAAGCAGGTGTTTGAAGAGGGGAGTGTAGATGATGAGGTCCTTGACCCATCATGGCATGAGGAACAGGAAGGTGGTGGGAGCAGCTCTGAGGAAGAGATTCCCCGAACGGCCAAAACAGGAGGGAGAGGGAGGGGGCAGACTTGATTGCCTGTAGCCTCCACTTCGGCACCCGTTAGGAGCATTCCTCTTTCAAAAGCCAAAACGGGCGCTCCCAAGACTTGCAGTGCGTGGTCCTTTTTTGACACAGTTGCAGATGACATTTGCTTTGTCAAATGCAAGCTGTGTCATCAGAAAGTCAAAAGAGGGAAAAATGTCAGCAACCTCAATACCACAAATATGTGGAAATATTTGTGGACCAAGCACGAGGTGGAGTTACACAGACACACTGAAGACGTAGGCCAACGTACAGCACCACCTACCACCTCTTCAGCTCGTGTTGGGGCCTCTTCCTCCAGCTCATACACAGCTGGTTCGGCTTCCTCACAGGATCGCCAAGGAAGAACCTCTGGCACTGTTGTCCGGAGACCCTGTGACATTCCACCCACAGCACCACGTTCCCAGTCATCCTCAAACTCCCAGGCCACTCTACAGCCATCGGTAGCACAGGCATGGGATAAAAGGCGGCCATACTCGGCAAACCATCCCCGAGCACAGGCTCTGAATGCTGGCATTGCCAAACTACTGGCCCTTGAAATGCTCTCATTCAGGCTGGTGGAGACTGACACCTTCCGGAACTTCATGGCATTGGCAGTCCCATAATACACTGTGCCCAGCCACTTTTATTTCAGCAGGCAAGCCGCCCTGCCCTGCAAAAACATGTGGAGGGAAAAATAAAACATGCGCTACTAAACGCCGTCAGTAGCAAGGTCCACCTGAGCACTGATGCGTGGACCAGTAACCATGGACAAGGACGATACCTTTCCCTCACTGCCCATTGGGTCAATATTGTGGAGCCGGGTACAGATCTGGAGAGTGGCGCTGTACATGTTCTGCCAACTCCACGGATTGCAGGAATCCAGTCTGTACACATTGACTCCTCCTCTTACTCAAGTTCCTCAGAAACAGCGCTGCAGGAGCCTGTTACGACCGATATGAGCACAGCCGTGGCCAAACGTCAACAGGCCGTACTCAAATTAATTTCTTTGGGGAATCGAAGCCACACAGCGCAGGAGCTCTGGAATGCCATCAAGCAGGAGAGCGACGTGTGGTTTGTGCCAGCGACTCTCCAGCCTGGCTTGGTAGTGTGTGACAATGGCCGAAATCTGGTGGCAGCTCTAGGCCTAGGCAACCTCACTCACATCCCATGTCTGGCACATGTGCTGAGCTTGGTCATGAAGAGCTTTCTGAAGGACTATCCGGATCTTGATGCACTGCTGCACAAGGTCCGCATAGAGTGCGCTCACTTGCGGCGTTCCAGCACAGCAAGATCGCGCCTTGCTGCTCTGCAGTGCCGATTACGCCTTCCGGAACATCGCATCATATGTGACCTACTCACCAGGTGGAATTCAACGTTAGATATGTTGGAGCGGTTGTGTGAGCAGCAGGCAGCAGTCATGGAGTACCAGCTGCATCAGGTGCAAACAAGTCACACTGTTCGCCGGTCACACTTCAGCACCACTGAGTGGGACTCTATGAAGGACATCTGCCTCGTTTTGTGTGCCTTCGATGATTCCATGCGGATGGCGAGTGCAGATGATGCACTAGTCAGCATGACTGTCCCCTTTATCTGCCTGCTTCAAAAAACACTGCAAGCACTAAGGGAGGAGGTTTTGGAAGAGGTGGAGGATGAGGAGTCACAAATGCCATCTGCTTCTGGACAGTCTGCGCTACGTGGTTCCTCACAAAAGCCTAGGCGGGGACACTTTGTGAGGAGGATGAGGAGGAGTCAATGGAGGAGGAAGACATCTCTCCAGAGGAGGATGGTACACAATGCTCTAGTCAGTATGTACAGCGAGGGTGGGGTGATGCAGAGCAGGCAGAGATGACGACTCAATCAGGGGACAGCGTTTCTTTGGCAGTTGGGAGTCAGCAGCACATGGTTGATTTCATGCTGCAGTGCCTGAGAAATGACCACCGCATTGCCCACATTCTCAACACGACTGATTATTGGGTGTACACCCTCCTAGATCCTCGCTACCGGGACAACTTACAAAGCCTCATACCACCGTTGAACCGGGAGCGTAAACTGTGGGAGTACCAAGACACACTGGTGCAGTCCATCATGTTCTCCATTCCACCCGACAGCAGTGCTGCTAGTGCTTTACAAAGCAGCTCTGTGCGTCGAGGCAGTGGAGGAAGCTCGGCACAAAGAGGGAGCAGAGGCAGCGCCTCAGTACAAGGCAAGACCACTATGGCCCAAATGTGGCAAAGTTTTGTGTGTCCGCCACAAATGTCTACACCATCACAGACGGCTCCAGTCAGCAGGAGGCAACGTTTCCGTCAGATGGTGACAGACTACATGTCTTGCCCTGTCAGTGTACTCCCAGATGGCTCTTCCCCCTTCAAGTTTTGGGTCTCAAAGCTGGATACATGGCCAGAGCTTAGCCAGTATGCATTGGAGGTGCTGGCTTGCCCTGCTGCCAGTGTATTATCGGAACGTGTCTTTAGTGCCGCAGGTGGTGTGCTAATAGACCGTCGCACGCGACTATCCTCCGATAACGTTGACAGGCTTACTTTTCTGAAAATGAACAAGGCCTGGATCTCGCCAGAATTTGCCAAGTCCTCTACCAGAATAAATAATTGGTTGGCAACAGTATCCAGGTCTCCTGTTGTGTTCATGTTTCTACTACCTGAACTGTAATCCCTGGGCTTCAACACAGCCAGTTGTCGCTCAGAAGTGCCATCTGCACAGAGAAAAACACTAGCTCCTGTGTTAGTGGGGTTCAGTAACGCCATCTGCTCCCCTACTGTGTGGACGACAAAGTCTCCTGCTCCCTCCACAATCGAACTACTACAGATTTTTAACCGTGCTCCACTTAGGCCTCTGGCTCCACTGTCTCTAGTATTTCCCCTGGCCTCCAACCCTGCCAGTTGCTGCTCTGAAGTGGCGTCTGCACAATCCACACTTGTTCCTATGTTACTGGGGCTCAGTCACGTCAGTTGATCCCCTGATGTGTGTCCGGCAATGTCTCCTGCTCTGTTCACATTCCCATTACTAGTAGTGGGAATGTGGACAGAGCAGGAGACCTTGCCGGACACACATCAGGGGATCAACTGACGTAACTGAGCCCTTGTAACCCAGGAACAAGTGTGAATTGTGCAGACACCACTTCAGAGCAGCAACTGGCGGGGTTGGAGGCCAGAGGAAATACTAGAGACAGTAGAGCCAGAGGCCTATGTGGAGCATGGTTACAATCAGTAGTAGTGTACAACCGATATAAAACTTGCTTCAAGTAGACCTCAGCCTGCTCCATGATTGATCCTGGGCTTCAACACAGCGAGTTGTTGCTCGGAAGTGCCGTCTGCACAGAGAAAAACACATGCTCCAGTGTTAGTGGGGTTCAGTAACGCCAGCTGCTCCCCTGCTGTGTGGACGACAAAGTCTCCTGCTGCCTCCAAAATCACACTACATCTTATTTACTACTCGCTCCAAGTAGGCCTCAGCCTGCTGCATGATTGACCCTGGGCTCCGACATCACCAGTTGCTGCTCAGAAGTGTCTTTGGCATGGGTACTCCCTCCTGCCCAGCCTGGTTCCAGCACGCCTGCTGTTTCCGGGGATTGTCAACGTCACTTTGCCACCAATACATAGTCCTGTCGTGTTGCGGTGGGGTTTGCCGAGTCTATGGTGCCTGCAGTTTAGGTGCTTCCTATGTGGTCTGTGGGTTCTGGTAATAAAGGCTGGTTCCGTAGTGCCAATAGGACAAGCACCCCCTGTTGGACTGTGAGTTTCGGTAACTGCGTCCTGCTTGCGGCCTTGCAACTTTGTTTATTATGGGTACCTTGTGCTACCCATCTGGGTTCCAGCACCGTCAGTTGGTTCTCGGCAGTGCCTTTGGCCTAGGTGCCTCCTTCTCGGTATCCGAGTTCCAGCAACGTCAGCTGGTCCTTGGTAGTGCTTTGTAGCACAGGTACCTCCTGCTTATTAACCGTGTTCCAGCACCGTCAGCTGGTCCATGGTTGTGCCATTGGCTCTTGTTCCTTCAGCTGCCACTTTGGGTTCCAGCACCATCAGCTGGTTCTCGCTAGTTCCATTGACTCTTGTAGTTTCTGCTACCCATCCGGGTTCCAGCACCGTCAGCTGGTTCTCGGCAGTGTCTTTGGCATGGGTACTCCCTCCTGCCCAGCCTGGTTCCAGGACGCCTGCTGTTTCCGGGTAGTGTCAACGTCACTTTGCCACCAATACGTTGTCCTGTCATGTTGCGGTCGGGTTAGCCGAGTCTATGGTGCCTGCAGTTTCGGTGCTTCCAATGTGGGCTGCGGGTTCTGGTAATAAAGGCTGGTTCCGTAGTGCCAATAGGACAAGCACCCCCTGTTGGACTGTGGGTTTCGGTAACTGCGTCCTGCTCGCGGCCTTGCAACTTTGTTTATTATGGGTACCTTGTGCTACCCATCCGGGTTCCAGCACCGTCAGCTGGTTCTCGGCAGTGCCTTTGGCCTAGGTGCCTCCTTCTCGGTATCTGAGTTCCAGCAACGTCAGCTGGTCCTTGGTAGTGCTTTGTAGCACAGGTACCTCCTGCTTAGTAACCTTGTTCCAGCACCGTCAGCTGGTCCACGGTTGTGCCATTGGCTCTTGTTCCTTCTGCTGCCCCTCCGGGTTCCAGCACCATCAGCTGGTCCTCGCTAGTTTCATTTGCTCTTGCAGCTTCTGCTACCCATCCGGGTTCCAGCACCGTCAGCTGGTTCTCGGCAGTGCCTTTGGCCTAGGTGCCTCCTTCTCGGAATCCGAGTTCCAGCAATGTCTGCTGGTCCTTGGTAGTGCTTTGTAGCACAGGTATCTCCTGCTTATTTACCGTCTTCGAGCACCGTCAGCTGGTCCATGGTTGTGCCATTGGATCTTGTTCCTTGTGCTGCCCCTCTGGGTTCCAGCACTGTCAGCTGGTCCTCACTAGTTCCATTTGCTCTAGTTCCTTCTGCTACCCATCCGGGTTCCAGTACCGTCAGCTGGTTCTCGGCAGTTCCTCAGCTTTCTTGTACCTTCTGCTACTTTTCCAAGTTCAAGCTTGTGGAAATGGTTTTTGGTTCTCACTCTGGATCTCCCTGACGATGACCCTGAAGACGACGACCCTGAAGACCACACCGAAGAAGACCAAAAAGATGACCCTGAAGAAGATGACCAAGAGGACAAAGAACATGAAGACAACCACCAAGATGCAGAACAACAAGAGACAGAAGATGAAGAAGCAGAAGAACAAAAGGCAGAAGAACCAAAAGCAGAAGAACATTAAGCATAAGACTTAAAATCAGAGCAAAAAATATTATCTAAATTATAAGCAGAAGAAGACTAAGCAGTGTATGGGGGTGAGTCCGTTCCTCCTTGTGGTGCCCCTGGAAAATGCCTGCTGCTGCAGGCCAAACTGAACGCGGACAAATCCTGTTGTAAATCTTTTGTGACAGGCAGAACGGAATGTGTAAGCTTCAAACTTTTATAGATAACAACTACAGGAATGCTTGTCACAAATAAGAATATGATGAAGAAGAAGAATAGGAAGAAGATGAAGGAGTAGAATATGAAGAAGAATAATCATTGAATAAGAAGAATATGAATAATGTACAAAAAAAGAATAATAGGAAGAAGGTGAAGAAGAAGAAGATTAATAAGGTGAAGAAGAAGTTGATGAAAAAGATGCTGCTGCTGCTGAGGATCATGAAGGAGAAAGTGTGGGAGAAGTAAAAAAGAAGGTGAAGAGCATGGAAATAGTGAAACATACATATCTGACAAAATATAAAAGAGGTTAACATAGTCAATATCTTTATAACTCCGAACGTCTTTTAAAAAAAAAAATAATTCCTGCTATTCCATTTGATTGGGCTAAACCTCAATGGCTTTAATGTCTCCTCCACCTCCCACAATACATTCTACATTATTATTAGTTGTTTTTCTTCATGTAGAATTAACCTACAAGGAAAGAAAGGGTTTTTTTAATTCCGATATTTCTGTTCCATTGACTTGAATGGGACTTCCGGGATCAGAATCGGCGATACCCGAAACTTTTTTAAATCGGCCGATCCAATCCGATCCGATATTTTTCAATATCGGGTGGTATCGCTCAACACTATTTAGCATATATCAAAAAAATCAGATGTGATTTTTAAGAATATATGCTCATCTTACTCATGAACAGATTTATTTCTGATCATCTATTTGTGATTGAGATTTGCAATGGGACATATGTTTCATTATGCCTTCCGCTTAATCTTCACAAATGTACTTGCTAGAGTTTGCAAAGAAGGTCAAATGTGACATACGTTTGGTACTGCTGCTGCTGCTGGACTGGTTGCTGCCAGCACTACCGGTGGTGTTCGATCAGCTGTCAGCATCAACCACACACTTATTCATGATATTAGGGTTTTTTCTATTGCCCTAATACATCCTTTGCCTGTGCCATGTTTAGGATTAGCATATATTTTTAACAAAATATAACTTTTGTTTCTAAACTTTGCTTTCAAACTTAACCAATTTTTGGTTTGTCCCACCATTAATAAAAAAAAAATTAATGAGGTTGTGCCATGAGCAAAATACATTTTAAACACTAGATCTTGGAATAATAATAAGTTCCACAATTGGGTGTGTTTAAATAAATCTTCCAGCACGGTTAGATGCAACCACTACAGAGCACGGGCACATTTACAAGATTATCTCAACACAGGAACATTTTTTTTAAACACATCCAATTGTGGAAATTACTATTACTCCAAGATCTATTGATTAAGTGCAACTTTGTGCAATTCCTTTAACCCTAAATAAAGACGTCAGTTTCTAAGTACATGCATGGAAAGTAAATGCGGTAACAGCCAGCACTATTGCTGCAGTGCCTACAATGGTTAAATGTGACTAGTCAAACAGTTGCGAAACCTTAACATCTTATTGTTATTTGTTTAATTTTTAAAAAATAATAACGTTGAACCAAAATTAAAAGCAATTTAATGAAACTAGGTTGAGAAGTTGCTACACGTAGGTTCACGACAGATAAAAAACATACAGCAACAATGGCAGTATGGTTGTGGGGGGTGTATGGTATCTAAAGTAGAAAATTAAACCAGGTATTCCAAAAATAAAATAAAAAGTGACCGATATTTTAAAGGTGAAAAAGATGAAAGTCACTTGCCTTTACAAAATTGGATGGGGACAGAAAATGTAGGTCAAAACACTTCCCACAAGCAAGCGTGTTTCCACTGGGTGTTGTATTCAGGTAGCGTGTGTAGACGTCTAATTTTAGACTAATGGAGCAGTGAAGAGTGTTTGAAAAATTGCCAGGAAACAATGCCAGGCATTTTTTTTGCCGATCCTCCCAAATTGAATTGCAGGTTGTTCTAATTCAGGTGGAACCAGGGATTTCGGGAAACTCAGCTCAAATTCGATCCTCTCCGGATCGGTCCGCTCATCTCTAGTAGCTATATCAACATTAGCTGGGGAATTTTCAGCCTCTATTATACATTTTTTATTTTCAATTGAAACCAAGACACATTTACTGTACTTGTTCAGCATTCTTCTGCCTAAAAAAAGGAAGGCAGAACAGTTATCTGTTTTCTATTAAGTGAATATTCTTCTTTGTAAACTCTTTTTACATCAGCTGCCAAATTATTTAAGAGCTAAAAAAAAGAGAACACATGGTATGATTGAGAAGAAAAAGAAATCATACTGATGTTTTTAAAGGCGTTTAATTATATTCTATGCTTTTTCACATCATCTGAAAAAGGTCGGAAAGGTAATTGGATTAAAGCTTATATGCTTTCCCTTTCTATGCATATGACCAAAGCTCTAAAGTTTAAATGCTTTTTAAATGTAAATATATGTAAAGTTAGCATGACCTTTATTTCATTTAAATATTCCAATAAATGTATGAAAATATATAATTCTGTGAATGTAAATGTGTGTAATAGTAGATGTCACATATAAAACAAAGAAGCACAACAGGATCCTATATAAAATGGCATTTTAAAGATAATGCAACTAAAATCCTTTTGATATATAAATTACTTTAGCCTCCTGATTACAGATTGTCTCATGAAGATATAGCTTCAGTCATCTTTTTTTTACAGTCAGTTTTTGATGGCTTTTTGTTGCATTTTTATAGAAGACAAAATTACCAAAAACAGCAACTCTATCACTTTCATTATTTTTGTTTCAAGACATTCACAATGGGGAATAAATATTGTATAATTTTACTTCTGTAGTTCGGACTTAATGGATGTGACAATACTCTTAGACTTTTTATTTAAAAATGGAAAAGAAAAGGGGTGAATAAAACGTTTATACTTTTAAATTTGTGCATATTTTATATATATTTTTACTTTTAAAAATATATTTTGACACTTTTCAGTCTCCACTGGGGACTTGACTATGCAATAGCAGTATATTGTAAATCTTGAAATTTCCAATGAAGTCCTGTAGATGTGATCTAACTACAGCATCAATGCCAACAAAGAAAAGTGGCAATGGCAAAGAGGCTGCAAAAAGGGTAAGAAATGACTGATTTTCTTGTTTGTTAACACAGCATGCCCATGGATTAAAATACATTGGAAGTGGAATACCTCTTTAAAATAACATGGCAGTGTGTCATTATTTATTCTTTAGGAAAAAAAATAATTACCATAACCAATCATATTAATATATGATCCAGGTATAAAATCCCCAGTAAAAAAAAATATATCAAAAATATCCAAAAATTCATGAACAAAGGGTGAAAGAAGTAAATATAATAGTTAAACATATAGGTGCAATATGTGGAAAATGTCCCATCAATATGGGAGAAAGCAATTCAAAGTGTCATAGTGCAATGCAATGTGCTGATAAAGATAAACAGTGGCAAAGTACAAAAAGTGTACAAATGGGATCAGTACCCGTGGCATGTACCTTTAAGGCCCTTCGAATTCCCGGCACAGCGCACTCCCCATTTGGAGCGCTGAAATGTCATCTCCCGAGATCTTGGTGCCGAGATCTCCATCTGCGCATACGCCACCCCGGCGGCCATTTTCCCACAGTCCACTGCACAAGAAACCATGAAACCGCCGGGGCTCTGGCCTTTCACAAAATGTCGGCAGAGCCCTGGCAGCATCGGAGACACTGCAGCAGCATCGGGTAGCACTGCTCGATACCCAGGCCGCAGCATTGGACACCCCCTGTTATGATTGAGTCACCGTAGGAGGCAAAAAACAGAAATGCTAGCTAAGTCCAGAAAACCAGAGAAGTTGGCAGCTATCGGATTGCAGACCCCTGAACCTATCAACACAACTAGCAGTAGCCGTGGGGGGTTCCTACGATGCCCTAGACCCTTCGATCACAGCCGGAGAATTAAATAGGCCTAAAGAAAGAAAGGGGAAATCTAAACTGCCCCAGAGCAGACCCCAAAGCAATAGGCAGCCCCCAACATATAATGACGGTGAAGCAAGATGAAAATACTAACACAGACAGAAAGATAGACTGAGCAAAGAGGGGCCCATGCTAACTAGATAGAAAAGGACAGGAAGGCTGCTGTCTGCAATCCGTGAAAAACCCTATGAAAATAAGAGCCAACAAACTGACAGTGAAAAAGGCCCTGAAGACGCTAGGCTTCAAAAAGCTATGTCAGCACTCAGGAATATACTGAAGACAGAGCTACAGGGAAAAGGAGATTCAGCTCACCCCAGCAGGGGATGGCAAAATACTGAAAAGCAAGGAAAACAAAAAACAAAACAAAAAGGCTAACAGCCAAAACAGAAAACTTAGCTTTAGGGGAGCAGGAATCAGACTGGTGTCCTAGAAGTCCACAGAGAAATCACCCGCAGGGCAGAAGGGCGTCGGCAGCCTTATATCCAGTCTGTGACTCCACTCAGCCAGTCATCCTCATTAGACTCAGGTGCCTGATAATCAGGCTCATTACCTTCCTTTACCAGAATAGGGAGTTCACCAGACCCCAGTGACGAAGGGGAAAATGAACTCACAACAGTACCTCCCCCTTGAGGAGGGGTCACCGAACCCTCAACCACGCCACCAGGGCGATCAGGGTGAGCCCGATGAAATGCATGCACCAATCTTTTGGCATGAATATCAGAGGCAGAGACCCAGGAATTATCCTCCTGACCATAACCCTTCCACTTAACCAAATACTGGAGTCTCCGTCTAGCCAGACGGGAATCCAGTATTTTCTCTACCTCATATTCCATGTTACCTTCAACCAATACAGGGTCTGGAGGTGCCACCCCAGGAACAACTGGTTCAACAAACCTCTTCAACAAGGACTTATGGAACACATTATGGATTTTAAATGTGACAGGAAGAGCCAAACGAAAAGAGACCGGATTAATAATCTCCAAAATCTTGTAAGGTCCAATAAATCTAGGCTTAAACTTAGGAGAAGCCACCTTCATAGCAATATTTTTTGATGATAACCACACCATATCACCAATCTTAAACTGGGGACCAATGGTCCTATGTCGATTGGAAAACCGCTGGGCCTTTTCCTGGGAGAGAGATAACTTATCCACCACTTGGTCCCAGATCTGGTGCATTCTCTCCACCACAGTGTCAACACCTGGGCAGGCAGAAGGCTCCACCTGCCCTGAAGAAAATCGAGGATGAAACCCAAAGTTACAAAAAAAAGGAGACATCAAAGTGGCAGAACTAGCTCTATTATTTAAAGCAAATTTGGCCAAGGGCAAAAATGAAACCCAATCATCCTGATCAGCGGAAATAAAACATCTCAAATACGACTCCAAGGTCTGGTTTGTTCTCTCTGTCTGCCCATTGGTCTGAGGGTGAAAAGCAGAGGAGAAGGACAACTGAATTCCCAGCTTGGAACAGAAAGTCCTCCAAAATCTAGACACAAACTGAACTCCTCTGTCAGATACAATGTTCTCAGGAATCCCGTGCAAGCGAACCACCTGTTGCAAAAACAGGGGCACCAACTCAGAGGAAGATGGCAACTTAGGGAGTGGTACAAGATGAACCATCTTAGAGAACCTATCACAAATCACCCAAATAACAGTCATTCTTTGAGAGACCGGCATATCAGAGATGAAATCCATTGAAATATGGGTCCATGGCCTCCTGGGGACCGGCAAAGGCATCAACAACCCACTAGAGCAAGAACAAGATTTAGACCGGGAGCAAGTCCCACAGGACTGCACAAAATTCCTGACATCATGAGACAAGGTGGGCCACCAAAAAGAGCGACTCACCAGATCTCTAGTACCAAAAATACCTGGATGACCAGCCAATGCAGAGCAATGAACTTCAGACATCACTCTCTTCTTCCACTGGTCAGGAACATACAACTTTCCACTGGGACAACGCTCAGGTTTGTCCTCCTGGAACTCTTGCAGAGCAAGTCTCAAATCGGGCGAGATGGCAGAAAGAACTACCCCTTCGCCTAAGATGGTAGCAGGCTTGGTCACCACAGGAGAATCAGCAAAGAAACTCCTAGAGAGGGCGTCTGCCTTGACATTCTTAGTTCCAGGAAGAAAAGAGACCACAAAATCAAAACGTGTAAAAAACAAGGCCCACCTAGCCTGTCTAGGGTTCAAGCGTTTAGCCGACTCTAGGTAAATGAAATTCTTGTGGTCAGTGAGGACCACAACTAGATGTTTAGCTCCCTCCAACCAATGTCTCCACTCCTCAAATGCCCATTTCATGGCCAACAGTTCCCGATTCCCCACATCATAGTTACGTTCAGATGGAGAGAACTTTCGGGAAAAGAAAGCACAGGGATTCATTTTAGATGTTACAGGATCCTTTTGGGACAAAACAGCTCCTGCACCAATCTCAGAAGCATCCACCTCTACCTGGAACGGGAGTGAGACATCAGGTTGCCGCAAAACCGGGGCGGAGGTAAATCTTCGCTTCAGCTCCTGAAAGGAAGCAACAGCTTCAGGAGACCAATTCAACACATCAGCACCCTTCTTAGTCAGATCAGTCAATGGCTTGGCAATACTAGAAAATTTTGCTATAAATTTCCGATAAAAATTAGCAAAACCCAAAAACTTCTGGAGGGTCTTCAAAGAAGTGGGCTGAACCCAATCATAAATGGCCTGTACCTTGGCCGGGTCCATTTCAATAGTTGACGGAGACAAAATAAATCCCAAAAATGAAATCCTCTGTAATCCAAAAAGGCATTTCGATCCTTTGACATACAGGGAATTCTCCCTCAAGATCCGGAACACAGTCCGAATATGTTCCACATGAGAATCCCAATCCTTGGAGAAGATCAAAATATCATCCAGATAGATAATCAAAAATTTATCGACAAAGTCTCGGAAAATATTGTTCATGAAGCACTGGAAGACAGAAGGGGCATTAGTGAGCCCAAAAGGCATCACCAGGTACTCAAAATGTCCCTCCGGAGTATTAAACGCCGTCTTCCATTCATCCCCCTGCTTAATGCGGATAAGTTTATACGCCCCCCTGAGGTCAAGCTTGGTACACCAGCAAGCACCTCTAACTCTAGAGAATAGATCCGAAATCAGGGGTAACGGATACTGATATTTAATAGTAATTTTATTGAGGGCACGATAATCAATACAAGGCCTTAAAGAACCATCCTTTTTGGCCACAAAAAAATAAACGGCACCTAAGGGTGAAGAGGATGGTCTAATATGACCCTTCTCCAACGCCTCCTTAATATAGGACCGCATAGCCTCGTGCTCGGGTACAGATAAATTGAAGAGCCGACCCTTGGGAAATTTACACCCCGGGCTTAGTTCAATTGCACAGTCATAACTCCTATGAGGAGGCAAGGACGCAGACTCATTCTCACTAAATACATCATAAAAGTCCGCCAAATAGTCAGGAACATCATGCGACTGAGGAGAGGTGGAAAAAAACGGAGCCTCACTAAAGGCACACCGACAACCCCAACTCACCACAGACACAGATTTCCAATCCAAAACTGGATTATGAATTTGCAACCAGGGAAACCCCAGAACAACGCCATCATGCAGACCATGCAATACCAAAAATCTGCATTTTTCTTGATGGTCTGGGGCGACCCGCATGACCACCTGGGTCCAAAACTGAGGTTTGTTTTTAGCCAAAGGAGTAGCATCAATGCCCCTCAAAGGGATAGGCGTCTGCAGAGGTGTCATCGGAAATCCACAACGTTTAGCAAAATCCAAGTCCATTAGGTTTAGCGCTGCTCCCGAATCCACAAAAGCCTTGCCGGAAAATGTGGACAGGGAGCAGATCAGAGTAATTGCCAGAAGAAACTTAGGTTGAACACCACCAGCAGAAAACGTGTGTGCAAAGCGTTTCTCTCGTTTAGGACAAACAGAAATAATATGCGAGGCATCTCCACAGAAAAAACACAGCTTATTACGCCTTCTGAACTCCTGACGTTGCACCTTAGACAAAACTCTATCACATTGCATAGGTTCAGACGTCTGTTCAACCGGTGGCAACACCTCTTGTGCAATCCTGCGTTCACGTAAACGCCGATCAACCTGAATGGCTAATGACATAGAATCGTCCAGACCAGAGGGAACAGGAAATCCCACCATAGTATCTTTTACGGCTTCTGACAAACCCTTCCGAAAGAGAGCAGCCAAGGCATTATCATTCCAGGTAGTAAGGACCGCCCACTTTCGGAACTTTTGACAGTACAACTCTGCAGAATCTCGACCCTGGTTCAATGCCAACAGGGTCTTTTCAGCCTGATCAATAGCATTAGGTTCGTCATACAACAACCCCAAAGCTTGAAAGAATGCGTTCACATTAGTCAGAATAGGATCATCTGGTTTCAAAGAAAACGCCCAATCCTGGGGATTGCCACGCAGCAAAGAGATGACAATTTTAACCGGCTGTGCGGAGCTCCCTGACGAGTTAGGCTTCAAGGCAAAAAATAATTTACAATTATTTTTGAAACTCAAAAATTTAGATCGATCCCCAAAAAATACATCAGGTGTAGGCATCTTTGGTTCAACAGCATGCGAACGAGCAAGGTAGGCGGAAATTCCCTGCACTTCCGCAGCGAGCTGCTCCACATGATCAGACAATTGCTTTATCTCCATTGAGAGAAAAAAAAATTCCCCCTATGGCCTCAGAGATATAGAGGAAAGAATATACACACACTTTTTTTTTTTTTTTTTTTTTAAACACAATTCTTTCCTGCTATTGAGTACCCTAGGATCTGCGGTATGGCGGGTGATTCTGTTATGATTGAGTCACCGTAGGAGGCAAAAAACAGAAATGCTCGCTAAGTCCAGAAAACCAGAGAAGTTGGCAGCTATCGGATTGCAGACCCCTGAACCTATCAACACAACTAGCAGTAGCCGTGGGGGGTTCCTACGATGCCCTAGACCCCTCGATGACAGCCAGAGAATTAAATAGGCCTAAAGAAAGAAAGGGAAAATCTAAACTGCCCCAGAGCAGACCCCAAAGCAATAGGCAGCCCCCAACATATAATGACGGTGAAGCAAGATGAAAATACTAACACAGACAGAAAGATAGACTGAGCAAAGAGGGGCCCAAGCTAACTAGATAGAAAAGGACAGGAAGGCTGCTGTCTGCAATCCGTGAAAAACCCTATGAAAATAAGAGCCAACAAACTGACAGTGAAAAAGGCCCTGAAGACGCTAGGCTTCAAAAAGCTATGTCAGCACTCAGGAATATACTGAAGACAGAGCTACAGGCAAAAGGAGATTCAGCTCACCCCAGCAGGGGATGGCAGAATACTGAAAAGCAAGGAAAACAAAAAACAAAACAAAAAGGCTAACAGCCAAAACAGAAAACTTAGCTTTAGGGGAGCAGGAATCAGACTGGTGTCCTAGAAGTCCACAGAGAAATCACCCGCAGGGCAGAAGGGTGTCGGCAGCCTTATATCCAGTCTGTGACTCCACTCAGCCAGTCATCCTCATTAAACTCAGGTGCCTGATAATCAGGCTCATTACCTTCCTTTACCAGAATAGGGAGTTCACCAGACCCCAGTGACGAAGGGGAAAATGAACTCACAACAACCCCCGTAGCATCACCGGGCACCTGCAGCACCATCGGACACCCCCTCATCCCAGCCTGCGGCTTGCAGCTACGGTAAAGGTAAGGTATATATGCATTTTAAGATGCACCCACAAAAAGTGTGTCTTATAATCCGAAAAATACGGTATATATTTATAATGTTCCAATGGAATTAGCATGAACTGAGTGTGGGTCAATGCCACAGATCTGCAGAAACTGGGGTAGATTTACTTTGACTCAAAAAACTTAAAAACTGAATGGATGTCTCAAGCTTATCATATAGTATGCATTACTTAATTGAATAGTTGATGAATATTTGATCACTGATGCGCTATATTGCTGAGACCACAGAATTATTAGAAACAATGTCCCTAACCCTTATTTCTTCTATCTGTGGGTGGTTGGAATTGAATGGAACAACATGGTAGGATATGCTCTCTGCCACTTCATTAATTGTCTACAGAACTAATGGAGATAACTAGGTGTTTTACAAATTTTCTGCTTTCGTAAAAAGTATACAAAGATTTTGGCAGGTCTTCCATTTAGCCTGTGTGTTTTGTTTATCATATTAAATGGACTTCATTTCCTATAGCGCTGAAGAGGTTAACTCTTTGTATGCTGGTTACAGACATGCAGCTGCATATCACAGCTGCTCCTGACCAGCTCGTTTTCTCCCTGTATAAAACCTGGCCAGGCCTTCTCATCCCTGCCGGTGAAGGTTTGCTTCCTGACTTGCTGGAGTTGGTGTGCTGATGTTGGAGTTCGCAGTTGCTGCTGGAGATTGTCGCATGCTGTTTTTGGGTGCATGCTTTCTCTATTATCTTATTCCCATCTGGTTAGTACATGCGTATACTTCTCTATATTCCTCCCTATCCTTGGTGAGTGTTTTGTAGGCAAGTTGCTTTGATTATCCCAGTTTGTCTTACGTGTCATATATGCAATGTTTGCATACATCGTAGCTCTTACCTAGCGTTGTTGTATTATTTTGTTTGTAGGTATCTCTGCAGATAGTCTTCACTTCTTTACTTGCTTCTGAGGTTGTCTCTTCAGTTCTCCCAGATGGCTATCTTCTCGGCAAACTCCTGTGATCTCTACAATCTACGTCTACTTCCTGGCTTGGACTTATTCATTGACTTCATATGTGTTGTAAGCATGACAAACTCATCTCTGACTACTTCACACTGCACCACTGCTGCAACTAAGTGTATCATCTCTACAGACAAGTGTGCTTGATCATCACTGCTGTCAGAGACTATTTTTTTTTTTAAATGATTAACCCTTCATTTGCTGTAAGCATACCAAACTCTTCTTTGGACTTGTTCCCATTAGGCTGCCAGAAATCCTTGACATTCCATCAGTTCCTGGGTTTATCTTAACCATTGGTTCTATGTTTTCTGATGTGTCCTGCTACACTTGCCTGCCTGCCATGCAAGACTCGGACGTGTTTCTCACATGTGTGATCCCGGCTAAATTGGCATTTTCACACCACTGACCCATTGTATAGCAACTTGGACATGTATTATATACTATTATGACCATTAAATTATGTGGTAATCATGCCCAGAGGATGCCAAAAAATGTTTTCCTGACTCAAAATTATGGCTTTAAGTGTTTCACTATTGCTTTTCATCCATGGATAGTAATGCTCCTGTTACATACTGATGACAACCTGAAGATCTCTAATATTTATGATCTACTTTGATAAAATTGAAATTAATTTTTTTGGATAAATGAGGTTGTAGAAAAATAAAGAGCCTTGTAAAATCACATTATGTTTACATTAATAATGACATAGACAAAGAATAAAGATATTGTATAGAGAAAACACCTCTTGCTACATAAATTGCTGTGATTCATGATATTGTGTCCTCACATTTCATAGTGACATCAAGCACAATATACAAAAAGACAGGTAATCGAAATCAGCTTTTCATAAGCCGAACTGATCATGTATGAAGGTGTTACTGTTTGTAGTCATGTCATTGGAAATTAAATGGTTTCCTAAAACTGACACTTTGATGGATGACATTCATTTCAATAGGATTTAAACTAAAAGTAAACTACATTTTGCATCAGTTTCTGAATCTGTTACCATTGACTTAGTGGAGGGGAAGGATTTTACAATAGATGTTTACTTCTTTCTGATACAGAATACATTTCATTTTTAGGGGCTGGGGGTTAATTAGTAGTGTTGAGCATTCCGATACCGCAAGTATCGGGTATCGGCCGATACTTGCTGTATCGGAATTCCGATACCGACTTCCGATATTTTTTCAATATCGGAAGTCGGCATCGGAATCGGAAGTTCAAGTTGATTGACAGCCGAAATGACGTCATCATGATGCGCGGTGTGTGCGCATCATGATGCGCCGTCATTTCGGGCCTTCCGGGGGTCTCTGCCGGCCTGCCGGGGGGCTGTGTGGACTGCCCGGGGTCTGTACCGGCCTGCCGGGGGGCTGTGCCGGCCTGCCGGTGGTCTGTGCACCCTGTGGGGGTCTGTACCGGCCTGCCGGGGGGCTGTGCCGGCCTGCCGGTGGTCTGTGCACCCTGTGGGGGTCTGTACCGGCCTGCCGGGGGGCTGTGCCGGCCTGCCGGGGGGCTGTGCTGATGTCCGGGGGTCTGTGCAAGCATCGTCCGATGGGACTACAAGTCCCATCTGGCGATGCCTGCTACCATGACAGTGATTGACACATTAGCCAATGATGGGACAGTAGTAGTCCCATCATCCAGCTAATGTGTTAAATGTTAAAAAAAAAAAAAAAAAAAATACTACATACATACTACATGCATGCTACATACATACTACATGCTACATACATACTACATACATACCACATACATACTACATACATACTACATACATACCACATATATACCACATACATACTACATACATACTACATACATACTACATACATAACACATATATACTACATGCATGCTACATACATACTACATGCTACATATATACTACATACATACTACATACATACATACTACATATATACTACATGCATGCTACATACATACTACATGCTACATACATACTACATATATACTACATGCATGCTACATACATACTACATGCTACATACATACCACATACATACTACATACATACTACATACATACTACATGCATGCTACATACATACTACATATATACTACATGCATGCTACATACATACTACATGCTACATACATACCACATACATACTACATACATACTACATGCATGCTACATACATACTACATATATACTACATGCATGCTACATACATACTACATGCTACATACATACTACATATATACTACATACATACTACATACATACTACATACATACTACATATATACTACATGCATGCTACATACATACTACATACATACTAGATGCATGCTACATACATACTACATGCTACATACATACCACATACATACTACATACATACTACATACATACTACATGCATGCTACATACATACTACATATATACTACATGCATGCTACATACATACTACATGCTACATACATACCACATACATACTACATACATACTACATGCTACATACATACTACATATATACTACATGCATGCTACATACATACTGCATGCTACATGCATGCTACATACATACTACATGCTACATACATACCACATATATACTACATACATACTACATACAATACATTCATACAATACATACATAGACATACAGTACATATAACATAGAGTAACATGCTTACCAATACTTGTCACATTGTTCCCCGAAGCCATTGTCTTTTACGGAATAAATATTAACATAACAAACCACAAAAATACTCACCCACAATCCGAAGCAGTCCACGAGTGTGTCCCACGACGATCTTGGGTAGAGAACTGCAGCATCAGCTGTTGCTGCCGTTCTCTACGGGCTGCAGGAATCCAATGACGGAAGGTAGGTATCCTTCCGCACTGTATTCCTCCGCCACTTAAAAAAAAAAGTCCCTAGTCTCACTTTATGCCATTGCTGTGTGGGAATTTCCCACACAGCAATGGCATAAAGTGAGACTAGGGACTTTTTTTTTTTAAGTGGCGGAGGAATACAGTGCGGAAGGATACCTACCTTCCGTCATTGGATTCCTGCAGCCCGTAGAGAACGGCAGCAACAGCTGATGCTGCAGTTCTCTACCCAAGATCGTCGTGGGACACACTCGTGGACTGCTTCGGATCGTGGGTGAGTATTTTTGTGGTTTGTTATGTTAATATTTATTCCGTAAAAGACAATGGCTTCGGGGAACAATGTGACAAGTATTGGTAAGTATGTTACTCTATGTTATATGTACTGTATGTCTATGTATGTATTGTATGAATGTATTGTATGTAGTATGTATGTAGTATATATGTGGTATGTATGTAGCATGTAGTATGTATGTAGTATGTATGTAGCATGCATGTAGCATGCAGTATGTATGTAGCATGCATGTAGTATATATGTAGTATGTATGTAGCATGTAGTATGTATGTAGTATGTATGTGGTATGTATGTAGCATGTAGTATGTATGTAGCATGCATGTAGTATGTATGTAGTATGTATGTAGTATATATGTAGTATGTATGTAGCATGTAGTATGTATGTAGCATGCATGTAGTATATATGTAGTATGTATGTAGTATGTATGTAGCATGCATGTAGTATGTATGTAGTATGTATGTAGTATGTATGTGGTATGTATGTAGCATGTAGTATGTATGTAGCATGCATGTAGTATATATGTAGTATGTATGTAGCATGTAGTATGTATGTAGCATGCATGTAGTATATATGTAGTATGTATGTAGCATGTAGTATGTATGTAGCATGCATGTAGTATGTATGTAGTATGTATGTATGTGGTATGTATGTAGCATGCAGTATGTATGTAGCATGCATGTAGTATATATGTAGTATATATGTAGCATGTACTGTAGTATGTATGTAGTATGTATGTGGTATGTATGTAGCATGTAGTATGTATGTAGCATGCATGTAGTATGTATGTAGTATGTATGTAGTATATATGTAGTATGTATGTAGCATGTAGTATGTATGTAGTATGTATGTAGCATATATGTAGTATGTATGTAGCATGCAGTATGTATGTAGTATATATGTAGTATGTATGTAGCATGTAGTATATATGTAGTATGCATGTTGCATGCATGTAGTATATATGTAGTATGTATGTAGCATGTAGTATATATGTAGTATGTATGTTGCATGTAGTATATATGTAGTATGCATGTTGCATGCATGTAGTTTATATGTAGTATGTATGTTGCATGTAGTATATATGTAGTATGAATGTAGCATGTACTGTATGTAGTATGCATGTTGTATGTATGTAGCATGTAATTTTTTTTTTTTTTTTTTTTTTTTACATTCAACACATTAGCCGGATGATGGGACTACTACTGTCCCATCATTGGCTAATGTGTCAATCACTGTCATGGTAGCAGGCATCGCCCGATGGGACTTGTAGTCCCATCGGACGATGCCTGCACAGACCCCCGAAGCCTGCACAGCCCCCCGGCAGGCCGGCACAGCCCCCCGGCAGGCCGGCACAGCCCCCCGGAGCCTGCACAGCCCCCCGGCAGGCCGGCACAGCCCCCCCGGCAGGCCGGCACAGCCCACCGGAGCCTGCACAGACCCCCGGCAGGCCGGCACAGACCACCGGAGCCTGCACAGACCCCCTGGCAGGCCGGCACAGCCCCCCGAAAGGCCCGTACAGACCCCAGAGAGGCTGTACAAGGGAAAAACAGGATTTTTCTTATTCCGATACCGGAAGTCCCATAGACTTGAATGGGACTTCCGGTATCGGAATCGGCGATACCGATACTTTTTTTTAAGATCGGCCGATCCATTCCGATCCGATACTTTGAAGTATCGGACGGTATCGCTCAACTCTATTAACTAGTTAAAAAACAGATTGAATATGTTGTATTCAATGTTGTATACAATACAATTGTACAATATAATATGTTGTATTCAAAAGTGTACCTTCTTTTAACATACTAAAACCACCGTGATTTTTTTAACACATTTTATTTTTTTTTGGATGGGGGGGGTAATTTAAAAGCAATCTGGCACAAGTTTTTTGCTAGCTAATCTGAAAGGATCATAATGTCAGAGACCTTGATTACAGCAATGTGACACTTACTGGGCTGCTTGCTGCAGTTTTAATAAACTTTCTGTTTTATCAGCAGGAGATTATCACTAGAGATTTAGTAAGCCTGCTGCCATGTTGTACTTTATATTTACGTGCTCTGATTGCCAGCTTTATGTCTATGCACAGTGTACACATAGAGCTGCTGATCAGGAGTAGTAGCATTTTGGACTCCGCAAGAATCTCTACTACAGAAATGAACATGCTGCAACTCAGAAACCCGCCCCGCAGGTCAGTTTACGCAGCGTTAAAAAGAAGCACAGTGTACATGGGAATTCTATCAATCCCATTAGCTGTGCTTGTAATGTAGAACGCAGCGTTTTGGACTCAACGAAAGTACGCTGCGTCCAAAACGCTACAATTCCTGATCGCGGGCATGTACACTTAAAGTATTATTTACCTTGTGCGCTGTCAAAATAAGAACAGCAGATCATCCGGCAATTGTGAAAGCTCTATAGGCAATTTAAACCATTTGACCATTTGACTTTCAGGGAAAGCTACATGAAAGGATTCCAGTGTCTCATTTGTTGCTTAGGTGAGATTCTTTTATTACAGGAGATACTTATTAACATATTAATTCAGGCATTATCATATTATCAAAGCCTATTAGTTTTACATACATTGGATGTTTTTTATTAATACTTTAAATTAAGAGACAAAAAGTCAACATTTATTTCATAAACCAACCTAATTACCTATGTGATGATATGTATGTATGTACATTCATTAAAATACTTCACATTTACTGTCTTCTCCAACTTGCAGCACCACTCTGTTCTTCTTCCTGCCTATATAACCTACAACTAATATTTGCCAGAAATTCATGCAGCTCCTGTAATCCTGCTGTAAGCCTCTTGGCAGACACCCAGACCAATTTTCTTTCTGTCTCTTCATCAATTCCATTTCTAGATAATGTCACTATTGTGCCAAATTTTATCCACTTCTTAATAGTGTCATCTTCACAGTGTTCCATTGCATATTTAATGCTTTTGGAAATTATTCTACCCTTCTCCTGACTGATAATTTTCAACAACCAGTGTCACATAGTAATTTACTATGAGTGCCAACTACGTATTTGCTAGGGACTGTGGGCGCCTACCTACCAAATCCCCCATACTAGGGGCTCTTGAGTCTATCCCTGACCCTCAGATTACTCCGGAAGGTGGAGACACCGTGGTCATATGCCTAGCAATACTTTTCCTGTATACTAACCCTTACCTGTTCCCTCCCCCACCCAGGGAGTTGTGAGGCCAAAGCATATAGAATAACACTAACCAGACAAACAAGAGAAGACAGACTGGGATAAATGAAAACTACAATCATACAATATACCCTCTCCAACACAGGGAAGAGATAGGAAGGTGAAACCAAATAGGAGATGAAGAGGAAACAAACTCCAAGCAACAATCTCCTGAGCAACTCTCCGTATGCCTATTCCAAACACAAACTTCACCTCCATCTCTTAATCAGGCAGTAAGTACTATCACTGGCAATTCGCAAGTGCCAGTGGAAACCATATATAGCAGAGGGGAGTGGTCAATACTGAACAGCTGAAACAATCCATGTTGGAGAGCTCCAGGAGATCAACTGAACTGATTAACCCTTGCACTGCCAGCAAGGAAAAATACCTGCACTGTTTAATAAGATGGTGAAGCAGTTCTAATCAGTGCAGGAGTTCGTGAAACCAGACGCTGCGATTTTCTGGCCTATGTCTGTCATGACATCCTCATGACAATTAGATCTCTTTGCTTTGTTATAAGCTGTTTACGACCATGACTTTTGCTGTAAAATGCAACTAAGAAAATGTCAGGAAAATCGTACAGAAACAGCTAAACTTTATATGAGGTTAATCAGAATTGCTGTAAAAGATGGCAGCTGTGCACTGACTCATATTTAACATGAGTTTATATTTATATATCTTCTTGGTATGATTTTTTTGAATGAAAAAAACCTGACTTTTTTTTTTCCAGAATCTAAATCATTTATTCTAATAGTGTTTTCAAATAATTTTATTGTTTTTTTAGAAATAAACAGGGTAGGGAAAGGAAGGTAGGAAGGGAGGGAAGGGAGTGGGGAATAAACAACCTTGTACAGGTACGGAAAAAATGTAAAAACTAGAGAACCCACAAATAGGCATAGAATAACATATATCAAATAACAACATAAAAGAAAAAAAAACGACAATCCTTATTATGGGGTAACATTCTTGGAAGGAGATACAGCATCCCAGTACTAAAGCGCCCAAGTTAAAACTTCAAAATATAAATTTCATATCAAAACCTGACATTTTAACTGTGAGTGCAGACTTTTTATATGCACTGTACATTGAAGGAAATAACTGCGCCCTACGCAATGGTCCCTGTGTGAAGCATCAAAGAAAAGGAGCCGTTACATAGGACTCGTATGACGATGGAAATCAGAGAATACCATTAACATATGGATTTTAAAGAACTTAAACATTATTACATAGGTAATTACTGTAAGACAGATTATGAAATACAATTTTGATGGGGCTTCTTTTTTACTACAATGAGAAAGCAACAAAGTACATTAAATAATTTTAAAACCCTTTTTTAATCCTATTATACATCTAATGATTTATGTTGCTTTAATAAATACTGTAATACTTTATGTGCGCCCACTGGTAATTATGAGCCTTATTGTATTCAAAGTAATTGTCTTTTATTTTAATCAGTGACATCTTCCTTATTTCCTGCAAACAGATGGTCTAAGTAATGATGTTATGTCCAATTCTAAAATGATCCCACTGTTGCCTTTCAAAATAGTCTACAGCAAAGATCGCCATCCTTTCCAGCTAGTGAGCCATATTTAGCTAACAACATCACCCAACCTTCTCTGGTTGTCCATTTTGACTATATTTGAAAGAAAGCAGTTATTTTAAGGCTTGGTTCGCATTTATACCGTGCATTCCACTGGACATATATGCCTATATTGCAAAAATCTGCATTCTGACATGCAGAAAAAAAAGTCTACATACCCCTTTTAAAATGCCGCATTTTGTTATTTAAATGTAATCTGTCACACCCTGGGACTTTTTTACCTATTAATTTGGGCATACAGGTAATAGAATGGTTAAAATAGTCATACCTGTATGCCCATATCTGCAGTCTTGAAGTGCAGAAATCAACTTTTATTCTGTTATGGTAATGAGTTTTTCCAGGTCGCCTGCAATCGCGCGATTATACTTCGCTTTTTCCCTTGCTATGGGCATTGGCTTCTGTGCTGGCACCAGTCACTGAAATGACTCGCCGGCGTCTGTGCAGAAGAACAATGATGCCAATGCACATAGTAGGGCGAAAAAAGGTAAGTATAATTACACGATTTCAGGGTGCAAGCAGGATTCTGGGGCAGCAAATATGTCACAGGGTGCTGTGATGCTGCTGGGAGGGGGTGGTATTCAAAAGAAAACTAGAGGCCGAATTTTCTTACAGGCATCACACACCCAGAGCCCAGAAGAAATCATTACCATAACAAAATAAAAGACGATTTTTGCACATCAAGACTACAGATATGGGCATACAGGTATGACTATTTTAACCATTCTGTTAACTGTTTGCCCATTTTAATAAGGCAAAAAAGTCCCATGGGTGATAGATTCCCTTTAAAGACATGCAAAAATTATATATACAACTCAGTTAAAGGGGTTGTCCACTGTTTGAACAACCCATTCTCAATCAGATTATTTGCCCTGTAAAATAGCAACAGTTATCCTCACCTACGATGTGGTGCTGTTCCAGTGATGTCAGCATGCGCTTGCGACATTGTTATGTCACGCGAGCCATACTCCCAATCATCACTGGCTTCGCTCTCCCCGCCTTCAGATGAGCCAGATATGAAAATAATGTCAGAGCTGTGGCTGGCCGCTTACTACCTTTTGATATCTGATATGTCAGAAGGTGGGGAGAGTAAAGCCAGCGCTGATTAGAAGCAGGGCTCTGGTGACAAAACAATGTCATGAGAGCCCTAGCAGAGTGAGTGCCAAGACGACTGGAAGAGCGGCGGCACCAGAGGTGAGTATAAATGTTATTATTTTACAGGGGCAAAATTGATGACTAAGAAAGAGTTGTCTGAGTAGTAGACAACCCCTTTAAAGGAAAGCATTCTTCAGACTCAAAGGGGTAATCCAGTTATACAAGCTACTGTCTTGACTTCTCTGTAACAGGGGACACAGGACACCTGTTCTGAAAAACTGGGGTCCAGACTCCCAGCAGATGGACTTTCATCAGTCAAGCAGTTATCTACCATCATAAAGAAAGGTGATAACTTGTTATAAACAAAATACCCCTTGAACTTACCGCATCTAAGCAGTAGGGGTCAGATCTTTAGCAAAGATGTTTCTAAATGGAGGCTCTTTGAGTCCGATCTATGGCAAATTTATCGTAGTGGACTGCTGCTAGATTCCTGTTTGGAATACTGATGTTCCACATTTGAGACAGAAAATTAGTTTTATTATAAGAATATAATTAAGGAACAGGAACTGGATTCTAAAAAAATCAAACTCATTTAGATTTTCCCAAAATTTGCGGATTCTAGCAAATCCACATTTTTGGAAATCCGATTCTTGCAAATCCAGTAAAGTGGAAGTCATTTTGTTGGATTCATGTGAACTGAATAGAGTTTATTCTATTTATTTTACTCATTCATATAGCGCCATTAATTCCACAGCGCTTTACATACATTATCGGTGTAACAACCCTGCTGGCATCACTGCATGGCCTCCCATCCCCCACACACCAACTTACTCACTGCTCCAGGTCTTGCTCTGATTTCTGTCTGCTGCCAGCTCCATGTGTGCCTCTTGCTTCCTGCCTGCTCTCTGCATGTTTCCTGGCTGTGTGCATAGGGGGCGGCGCCAGAACTCTCTGATTCTTATGGAATCAGGATGCACCTGTCTAATGTGTCCCTGGCCAATTACCAATAGGCCTCTAGGATTTAGGGCAGCTCCACCAGGTGGTAGCTGCCTGAGCAAAGCTTTAACTCAGTTAGTGTCTTGCTACTGAGTAAGCCAGGTCCTGTCTGATTTTTCGCCTTCTCTGGAGGCTTTATTCCTAGTCTCTGTGTCTCTGTACCTTGCCTAGTACTTCCGTCCGCCCTCCAGAAGGCAAAATATCCTGGTCCCTGTACTATAGCTTCTTAACCTGCCTTGTACCTCTCTGTCCACCCTCCAGGAGGCAAAACATCCTGATCCCTGTGCTATCGTTCCTTGCCTGCCTTGCAGGTGTCCTCTCTGCCCACTAGGAGGCAGTGTATCCAGCTCCCTGTGTCTTTGTTCCTATACCTTGTCTTGTACCATTACCTTGTGTGAACTCAGTCCCACCTCTGTCTCTTGGTCTCCTCGTCTGTGGCTACTTTCCCTGCAGTGTCTATCCATGTGTCCTCTCTGTCTTCCTGTGATCCTTACTCTTGTGACTCTGCCTGTGCTCTGTACTCTTGCAGCTCTGCTTATGCTCTGCACTCTTGTACCTCTGCCTGCTCAGTGCTCTTGTGACTCTGCCTGTGCTCCATGTTATGATTCAGTCACTGAGCAGGATAGCCGGGGAATAAGCTAAGCAACCAGGAAACCAGAAAGTTTGGTAACTTAGCGGATTGTAGACCCCTAAACCTAACAACACAACTAGCATTAGCCGTGGGACGGGCCTACGATGCCCTAGACGCCTCGGCACAGCCAAAGAGATAACTAAGCATAAAGCAAAAAAGGGGAAAGCTATACTGCCCTGGAGTAGAACCCTAAAGGATAAGACAGCCCCCAAAAATATATTCCTGGTGAGACAAGATGAGGCACAAACGCAGGCAGAAAATAGACTGAGCAAATGATGGGGCCCAAACTGTCTTGATAGGACAGGACAGGAAAGATACTGTCTGCAATCATGAAAAAACCTAAAAAATTCAACACGTCTGGTATACAAAAATACTGAGGCCACACGACCTCTCCCCCACTAGATTAGCATTCTGGTGTGAACTAGAAGCAAAGCAAAAGATACCAATATAACAGGGGATTAGCAATACTGAACAGACTGACATAAGCTGTGACTAGAGTTGAGCGAAACAGGTCGGTCAGATTAAAAATCGCCGACTTTCGCCAAAGTCGGGATTCGCCGATCGAAACCTGACCCTAGCGTGAGGTTGGCCATGAGGTCGCCGATCAGCGCGCCAAAGTCGCGTTTCAAATGATGCTTTCAGTGCCTTTTCTCACCCAATAATGGAGGACGCACACTGTGGGCAACGCGATGACATGCGTAGCGGCCAGCACCATCTTAGAGAAGGGCATTGAAGTGATTGGTTGACTTTGTGTGGCGTCACAGTGGGTATAAAAGGCTGTGAACGCCAACCGTCATCTTACTTCTGCCGATCTTACAATAGGGAGAGGTGCTGCTGCTGATTCTGAACAAGGAGAGCATTAGGCAGGGAAGAAGAAAAAAAAACTGCTTCTGCTGATCGCGCTTTTCACTGTACAGCTAGTGTGCAGTGAAAGGGGAGGATTTTTGTTGTGTGCAGCAGCGCTGGTGGTGATTAGGCTGCCTTTTAAGGCTACCTGCTAGCTGCATTGTTGTGTGCACACTGCTGTTCAAACTGCTTTTTTCAAAGCACTCCAAATTTTATTATTTTTTCCTGGTGAGTTACTGAGCATTCATTTTTTCACACACCGTCTAGCAGTGTACGCTCCTCACACACTACCGTGTACCGGCTGGTATCACGGACAAATAGAAGCTATCTTGGTGTGACTCTGGAAGAAAAAGCCGAGGAGTTTGTCCATTTTTCCAGACCTACACCTTAGAGTCGTGTCCGTTTTGCAAACA
Source organism: Dendrobates tinctorius (assembly GCF_039654945.1). Taxonomy (NCBI): domain Eukaryota; kingdom Metazoa; phylum Chordata; class Amphibia; order Anura; family Dendrobatidae; genus Dendrobates; species Dendrobates tinctorius. Next base: position 38,070,982 of record NW_027361738.1, read on the forward strand.
GTTTCGTACATCTGCTGTTTGATAATGGTCAAAACTAGACAGAGACAGCATGTGTCAGTCCGTATACAAATACACGGAGCTTGACAATCTAACATACACACACCGCACAGCGTTGTACGCTCCTCACACACTAACGTGTACCGCCTTCTAGCACGGACAAATAGAAGCTACCTGTGTGTGACTCTGGAAAAAAAAGCCGAGGAGTTTTTCCATTTTTCCATACCTACACCTAAGAGTCCTGTCCGGTTTTTCAAACAGTTTCGTATATCTGCTGTTTGATTACGTTCAAAACTAGACAGAGACAGCGTGTGTCAGTCCGTATAAAAATACACGGAGCTTGACAATTTTACATACACACATCGTATAGAGCTGTCCGATTCTCCAACAGTATTGTATATCTGCCGTTCGCATTACAGTCACTTTTATACCTAGTCAGCGTGTGTGTGACACTCCGTAAATACATATACGGAGATTGTTAGTTGCACAAAAATGGTATACAGCTGTACACTTCTGATACACTTCCGTATATACAGCTGTACACTTCTGATACACTTCCGTATATCTGCTTGTTGGATTACGGTCAAATACATACAGTGAGAGCGTCTGTGGCTAATATACAGTAAAATATATGTTGATTTAATTTGTTTAATACACCTTACACAGCTGGACGCTCCTCATACAGTACCATCTCTCTGTTGGCTGTTGGTATTTTTGGTACATTTTCCCAAACATGAGGAAGTATGGTGGAAGAGGCCACGGACGTGGGCAGGGGGGCGCAGCTGGTACTGATGGTTGTGGTGCATCGGCTGGTTCTGGCAAAAGACAATAGCAGCTAAGGCAGGAGGTGTTGAGCCTGCGTCATCCTCTGGCCCAAGAAGGCCTGTAAGGTTGCCTTTTCTTGGAGTAGGAAAACCGCTTTTAAAGCCGGAACATCAGGAACAGGTTTTGGCGTACATTGCCGAAACAGCCACCAGCTCTATTGCCTCCTCTTCTGAACAGTCGAAACCTGCAAGCAAGGAGTCATCAGTGCAGGGTTCTGGTCATAAAAAAACCCTTTCCTTGTGTCTTTCACCTCTACCAAAAGTTAAGGATGCGGCAGCCCACACTTCAGATTACTCTATGGAGCTCTTTTCACATACCATGCCTGGGTTATCCAGTCAAATACTGAATTCCCCAGTCCAAGATGAATCTTACTTGGAGTGCACTGATGCACAGCCACTGCTAGATGATTCTGCTGGTACATTGACTCACAGCACTATTGCTGGCAGTCTATTGAGCCAGAATCTGACTCTGATGAAACCCAGGTGCCCCTTCCCGCATGCTATACCACCTTACACACTGACACAGAGGATGGTAAAGAGGAAGGTGCAGATGACTTTGAAGAGGAGGTGATGGATGACCCAGTTCTGGACCCGGATTGGCATCCATTGGGGGAGGAGGGTGGCACTGGCAAAAGTTCAGATAAGGAGAAGGATCCATAGCAGGCATTGACATCGCAGCAGCAGTTATCTAGCAGGCCCGTAGCTGTCCTAAAATGTGGAACAAAAACTAAAAGAGATGCAGGACAGCTTGACCAGACGGTCAACTTAGCCTAGCGTGCAAGGCCAGAAAATGTTTACCATAGTAGGAAGAGTGCAGTGTGGCACTTCTTTGTCTAAAATCCTACTGATGAGGCAAAGGTTACCTGTAAGAAGTGCGGAAGGACCTTTAGCCGAGGTAAACAACTCAGAAATTTGAATGCTTAGACACTTAATCAACATGCACTTGCAAGCGTGGACGGACTACAAAACCTCAGGTAGCACATGTGCACCTGCTCCGCCTGAAGGTAGCCAGCAATGCTCTATCGCTACCCCCACTGTAAGACCACCGCCACCATTAAGCACACCACCAACACTAAATGTGGAGGTGTCGTCGCAAGGCCAAAGCACTCAGGGAATCACAATGGCTTTGCAACACAACACTGAATCTAGGCCATCACCACCAATACCATCACCAACCCCCTCTCACTCCATCCGCTCCACCACTACTTCCCCCATATGCAGCTCTCCAGTCCTGCCCTCCCTACCAGACACTCTGAGTAGGACAAGAATGTACTCATCCTCTCATCCGTGTACACTGTGTTTGAACGCCTACATTGCCAAAATAATCTCATTAGAGTTGATGCCCTACCATTTGGTTGAAAGTGAAGCTTTCTGCGACCTCATGGCCTATGCTGTCCCACACTATGACCTACTCAGTCGGCACTTCTTTTCTCGAAATCCATCCCTGCCCTCCACCGGCATGTGAAAGACCTCATTGTCCATGCACTAAAACAGTCAGTAAGTGGAAAGGTGCACCTCACAACAGATGCATGGACCAGTAGGCATGGCCAAGGCCATTACGTGTCCATCACTGCGCACTGGGTTAATGTGGTGGATGCAGGCTCCACTGGGGACAGCGGTGGTGGGACAGTGCTGCTAGCCCACGGTATAGGAAACAATTGGCTGTAGGCTTTCGCTCCAACTCCTCCATGTCTATCAGCAAAAGTTAGTCCACAGAGCACAGTCGCATGAGCACTACATCCACAGCTGGCAGTGTTGCACACGTGGTGTTTCAAACAGCTAGTGGTAAGCGTCAGCAGGCTGTGTTAAAGATGATGTTTTTGGGCGACAACAGACACACCGCGGAGGTACTGGCCGGCTACTTGCAGCGACAAACAGAGTCATGGCTGGGCAGTCTACATCTTGAGGCAGGCAAGGTAGTCAGTGATAACGGCCGTAATTTTGTGGCAGCCATAGCCTGTGCAAAACTCGCACACATACCTTGCCTGGCTCACACTTTGAACCTGGTGGTGCAGTGCTTCCTTAATAATTATCCGGAGTTAACATCCCTGCTCCATAAGGTGCGAAGACTGTGCTCATACATCCGTCGCTCAGCCGTACACTCCAGTCGTATGCAGAAGCTGCAGCGATTTCTCCACCTCCCCAAGCACCGCCTAATCATAGATGTTGCAACAAGGAGGAACTCCACCCTGCACATGGTTGAGAGGCTGTGCGAACAGAGGCAGGCTGTAATGCATTTGTGGGAGGATACACGGGCAGGCAGTTTGAGGGAAGACATGGAATTGTCGGGTGTGCAGTGCTCAAAGCTGAAAGACCTCTGTAAAGTCCTTCAGTGTTTTGAGGAATGCACACGGCTGGTAAGCGCAGATGAAGCCATCATAAGCATGAGCATCCCACTTATGTGTCTGCTCATGCAAAGTTTGGCGCACATTAAGGATCAGGCGTCTGCAGCGGAGGAGGAGGGAAGCCTTGATGACAGTCAGCCATTGTCCTGGAGGAGGTGGAGGAAGAAGAGTAAGAAGATGCGGATGAGAGGGATGATTATTTTGGGCAGGAGGATGTTTCTCAGGGGGCAAGAGAAAATGTTGGTGTTCCAAGGTCAGGTACAATGTTTGTGCGTGACTGTAGGGATGTGGATTTGCCAGAAACTGGTCCTCCACCCACCACGGGCAGTGCATCATTGACACCTGGAACATTGGCCCACATGTGCGATTATGCCTTGCGGACCTAAAAAGGGACCCTCGCATTGCCAAAATGATGAGGGATGATGACTACTGGCTGGCCAGCATCCTCGATCCACGCTACAAAGGCAAATTACACAACATCATGCCACAGGAGAACCTAGAGATAATATTGGCAAACAAAGAAGCAAATCTGGTAAACCATTTGTTTGAGGCTTTCCCAGCACACAGCAGAGGTGCTGGTTCTCCCACGAGCCGTAGTGGGCACAATGGAAGAGGTGTTCTTGGTGCACACAGCAGAAGTGTCGTTGGAGACCGGGGATTAATGACCATGTTGTGGAATGATTTCTCAAGTACCGCTCACACGACTGCTAATACTGCATCGATTAAAAGTGACAGGAGGCAGCAGTTGTCAACTATGGTTACAAACTACTTTTCCTCCCATATCGATGTTCACCCTCACAGGTCATTCCCCTTTGACTATTGGGCCTCTAAACTGGACGCCTGGCCTGAATTGGCACAATATGCCTTACAGGAGCTCGCTTGCCCAGCTGCTAGTGTGTTATCTGAAAGTCTTCAGTGCTGCTGGATCAATCCTGACAGAAAAAAGGACCCGTCTGTTGACCCAAAATGTTGATGATTTAACCTTCATTAAAATGAACCATGCATGGGTTTCAAAGGATTTTGTCACACCATCCCCTGATGACACATAGGTTATCAGAAAAGTGCCTCGGTTTTTTCCTCCTCTTCCTCGGACTTGCCCAATTACGCCCTTTGCAGCAGCTGAATGTCCAGCCAACACATCCACATATGCCAATTTTTAAACCTCCCTAACTGGGCTGCCCACCCCTCCCCTAATGGCTGGGGTCAAGACCTGGCACACCCGGGCAAGTGCCGTTGCTCTGAACAGGTGCATGGGCCCACTGATGGCCGACGGCAATGGCACAGGGCCCCTCATAGCACAATACAGTGTCTCAGACGGTGGGAGGACCCACTTGCCATCAGACACACCAGCGTACTATAAGGGGCTCTGTGCCAGTACCGTCGACCATGATTGTTCCCCCCCTGCTTGGTCATGGCCACAGCACTTGCAAGTTGCAATCCTTACCTCTCCCTGCTCCACCGCTGTGTAGTCTGTGCAGTTATATCCTTCACAGGGACGGCCACTAGAAATTTGGTGTATTGATCAATGATGGTTAAGATGTAGCTATGGCCTGTCCTGCTGGCCTCTACCTTCAGATGATCAATGGCTACCATTTGAAATAGACGTCAACTTACAAGCGGATGCAGTGGTGGTTTATGATCACCTTTCACAGTTGTGATAGTTACAGACGTGTGACTTTCCTGCCACCATTTTTCAATGTCTCCTCTCATGCCAATCCAATAGAATCGCCTACGGCCTGTGGCTTCTGTCTTTTGCACTCCAAAATGACCAGACACATCATGATAGGCAGTGAGGACCATGGGTACATCTCTCCCTGTGATCACAATTTGATGGACACGAGTAATGGTGATGTGATCCACGCTTCTGAGATAAAGCAATCCTTTCTTCACAAAGAACCTTTTTCGCTTTCTCCACAGACACACTAATTGAGGGTCTGCATCGCCTCTGCAACATCTACAGGGAAGTTTTCCAGCGATGAGTAATTCCAAAATTTCTGCTAACACTCGACTTTGCGTCTATACTTGTATCCATGTAGTTTCCAGTAGCGGAGATTCTGGACTGGCTTACTGAGATTGAAATATATACGAAGATTTAAAAGTACCACAACACTGTATACTGGTGTACGCTATGAATACCTTTCCCTTTTTCTACTTTTTTAATTCTGGTGTAATACATAGTGAGCCTGTGAGTGTCTGTGTCTGACTCCGGAAGTACAGACGGAAATTTAACCCTAGACTGGACACACCTGGTATGTGCTGATACAGTACTGTTGTGAGCTCATCTGTTCATTCATCTTTTGTGTCCAAGGATCTCCCTTTTCTGGTGAAGGAAGGTAGTGAGGCTGATTTAGATGAAAGAAACCAAACACCTGATCAGGTGGATGGTGACTGGGTAACGGGAACTTCAGACTGGATATAAGGCAGCCGACGCCCTTCTGAGTCGCTGGTGATTTCTCTGCTGGATTCTTGGAGACCAGTCTGATTCCTGCTTCCCAAAGATAAGTTTTTGCTCTGCTATTGAACTTATTAGTTTTGGTTTAGTTTACTTTGTTTTTTGGAGTTCAGCTATCCCCGGCCGGGGGTGTGCTGGATTCTTTTTCCTTGATCAGTGTTCTCTTTTGCTCTGCTTCCAGAATATTCTGAGTGCTGATATAGGGTTTGAAGTCTAGTGACTTCAGGGTCCTTTTTGCTTATCAGTTGTGTTGGTAATATTTTTAGCAGGGTTTTCTCGGATTGCAGACAGCAGCTTTTCTGTCCTGTCCTTTTTAGTTAGCTTGGGCCCCATTGTTTGCTCAACCTATCTTTCTATCTGTGTTAGTGTTTTCATCTTGCTTCACCGTGATTATATGTTGGGGGCTGCCTATTGCTTTGGGGTCTGCTCTGTGCTCTGGGGCAGTCAGTTTTTCCCTTTTCTCTCTTTAGGCTTATGTAGATCTCCGGCTGTGACGAGGCATCTAGGATCACCGTAGGAACACTCCACGGCTACTGCTAGTTGTGTGATAGGATTAGGGGTTTGCAATCCGCTAGTTTCCAACCTCTCTGATTTTCTGGGCTGAGCCTGTGTTTTGTTTTTTCCTCCTCAGTGACTCAATCATAACACAGTACCTTGTTTCAAAAATTTGTATTAAGGTATCATCTGTAGGATAACCAACTGTGGGGGGACCCTCTTCTTGCCGCAGACAAACATGAGACTGAGACAGAGTTTGTATTGAACAGGTCCATTTTTAGTGCCCATCCTTCTGTCGACAACAGCAATTCACCACAGCCGTTTCACATTTCTCTGTACACATGCCCCGGTACCTTCACTTCTTTGTAGCTATAATTGTGGTGTCCTCTGTGGCTCTTCCACTGTGGCTGGCCTAGGCCCAACCACCACAGCGCTGCACCAGTCTGAGCACACCATTCGTATGATAGCCCCAGGCCGTCTTCGTCTGTGGCTACCGTCCTCTGGGTAACCCTCCATGACTGCCTCTACTGTCAGTCCTCTCTGGAGCCTTTCCACTGTCTCTATTTCCTCAGCAGAACTTCCTCTTTACTGTGCTCCCTTCGCTGACTGACTCTTCCAGAACCTTCCCTCAGCCTTTTATGCTTCCAGTTCTGGTAACTCCGCCCACCATCACCTAACAGTTTCTCTGACCAATGGCAGTTATTCAGTCCCACTCCTACACTCTCCACTGCCCTCCAATGGGCAAGCTAAAACACTGCACCCTTTCTCTTTATCTTAGCGGTTTCACACCTACACTGCGCTACACCTCTGCTTCTCACTACAGGCTGGTTTGTCTGTCAGTCCACCTTCCCTACACCATTCATAGTGAGTGAGTGTGTGTGGGTTATGCCTTCTATATATACGGTGAATCGGAGAAACAAATTTTTACACTATACTCGATACAGCTTGTATCTTGTTATACAGTACCTTTGTTCGACATTTAGCATTACGGTCAAATCCATACTGTGTAAGCGTCTGAGAATGACTACGGAGATTTCAATTGTACCCTAAAAAATATATACTTGCTATCTTGTTATCCAGGACCTTTTTTACAACATTTTTTATTATGGTCAAAACCAAACTGAGTGAGCGTCTGAGGGTGACTACGGAAATATATACCGATATTTTCAATTTGGCCAACAATGTATACAGCAGAACGCTTCTGATATAGTGACCTTTTTAGCTATTTAAATTCTGGTGTAATCCATAATGAGCTTGTAAACGTCTGTCTGTTACTCCGGCAATATATTTGAAACTTTAAGATTACCCCAACACTGTATACAGCTGTACGCTTGTGTTACATAACCCATTTACAGCTTTTCATATTCTTGTGTAATGCATGCTGGGCCTGAGAGCGTTTGTGTCTGCCTCCTGAAATGTATATGGAGAATCAGAATGTTTACACTATACTATATATACCTTGTATCTGGTGATACTGTACCCTTTTTCAACTTGTTATTGTCATGATCCAGGACGGGGTTTCGCTTTGGCCCATCATGGTCAGACTGGGGATTGTTTCTGCCTCTCTCTGGCAGAGGGCGGCTATTTAATGCTCACTGGACCTAGGTCCGGTGTCAGTTATACTCCTGCCCTCGGCTGAGTTAGTTGACCTCTTGTATACATGGGACTTGTGCCTGATAACTTGTTGCTTGTTTGGTTTTGATCCAGTTCTGTCCCTGTTACGAGTTCTGCCTGTCCCTCTTGTACCGCACCGCTCTCTCGTGTTTGACTCTCTGCTTGTGACTTGACTATTCTCTGCTCGTCCCTTTGGTACCGCACCGCCCTCTCGTGTATGACCTCTGCTTGTCTGACCTGCGTTTTCCTCTCGTCTACTAAAGTATTCCTGCAGTAGGTACATTACATCATCTGCAGTAGTAGGACTCTAAGCCCCGCCCCCTGCAGTCACATGATCGTAGGTCCTGGTACTCCTTACTATTTTCCGTGCCTCAGGTCCTGTCTGCTTAAACCTTCACTACCGTATTGGGCACCGTGCTCTCCCGCAGTTTGGGTAAGTCACCCTGCTCAGCCGTGGCAGTTGCTGACGCTGACAGGATCCTGACATTATAACTGACCTTTTCAGTTTTTTTTTTCCTCTGAAAAGAAAAAAAAAAGTGTGTGTTATCCTCATGGATCCTATGCATGCTCTTTCTGAGCAGCTAAAGCACTTGACTCAGATGTCTCAGAGACTCCTGGGGGAACAACTAGCCCTGGCTCAGTCTCAGCAGCTGATCGCTGACACTGTGCAGGGGGTTTTATCATCAGGGGCTTGGGAGGTTACAGTAATTTTCCCTTTTTTCTGGAGATAGAAGGGAATTCAAAGTGTTCAAGAAGGGCTGTAAGCTTTTTTTTTCATTGAGACCACACTCTTCGGGGGATGAAAGTCAGAGAGTAGGGGTCATTATGTCTCTGTTAAGGGGAGCTCTCCAGGCTTGGACTTTCTCCATTCCTACCACTGCCCCTGAGCGTATGACTGTGGATACATTTTTTGAGGCCTTGGGGCATATTTATGATGAGCCAGATCGGATGCGTATGGCTGAGGACAGGGTGATGAGTGTGTGTCAGGGAAGCACTCAGCTGAGTGGTTCTGCTCAGAGTTCAGACGCTGGGCTGCTGAGGTTTGCTGGAATGATGCCGCCCTCCAGGGTTTGTTCCGTAGAGGCCTTTCTGAACATCTGAAAGATGCCTTGGCTCTCCACCCTCCGCCTGATTCCCTGGAGTTGGCTATGACACAAGCCGTCCGAATGGATCGCAGGCTACAGGCCAGGGGAGTTATGCAGGTTGAAACCCCATTATTTTCTCAAGGAAGGGGAGCCAGTCTTACATTGGAAACCATGGAGATGGGAACCATTGACTTCAAGGAGAAAGGAAAGAGACAACGGCGCTTGGGAAAGTGCTGTTTTTACTGTGGGGATTCCGGACATTGGAAAAAGGATTGCCCTTCTTGTCCACCAACCTGCAAGCGACTGAGCCCGGGTGATTGTCGTGGAGGTCACCCAGGCTCTCAGGTACCCTTTCCTCCATTTTCTAAAATATTGTAACAAGTGGAACTTTGTTGTGAGAGTGTCTCCACAACCACTTCTGCTTTCGTGGATTGTGGATCGTCGTTGAAGTTTATTGACTCTGACTTGGTGTCCAGGTGTAAGTTAGGGACAGTTAGGTTGGAGACTCCTATTCACGTTGTTGCCATTGACAAAACACCACTGGCTAAGAATGATGTCATATTTCGTACAGAAGAGTTTCTCCTTAAAGTGAGTTCCTTGCACCAGGAACATATTTCATGTTTTGTTATGGACAACCTGCCTGCGGGACTGGTGTTGGGGTTCCCCTGGTTACAATTACATAATCCTGTGATTAATTGGGACTCTCGGGACATTGTTAAATGGGGTCCCTATTGTTCGGAAAAATATCTTGTTACTGTGTCTGTGTCGTCCGTGGGTCTGGAAGGTATTCCGGAGTACCTAAAAGATTATACGGACGTTTTCTCAAAAAAAGAGGCTGAGGTTTTACCACCACACCGCCCATCTGATTGTGCCATTAACCTGGTTCCAGGTGCTAAATTGCCTAAGGCCCGCTTGTATAACCTTTCAGGTCCAGAACGGGCTGCGATGAAGGTATACATTTCTGAGAGTCTCCGTAAGGGACACATTTGTCCTTCTGTTTCTCCCGTGGCGGTGGGGTTCTTTTTCGTAAAGATAAAAGATGGTGACTTACGCCCATGCCTCGATTTTCGAGAGTTAAATAAGATAGCTGTGAGAAATACGTATCCACAACCACTTATTCCTGATTTATACAACCAGTTGTCCGGAGCTAAGTGGTTTTCAAAATTAGATCTACGGGGAGCGTATAACCTTATCCGAGTCCGGGAAGGAGATGAGTGGAAAACTGCTTTTCTCAATACTGAAGGGTTATTTGAAAATTTGGTCATGCCTTTCGGTCTGACCAATGCTCCAGCGGTCTTCCAAAATTTCATAAATCACATGTTCTCTGATTTCATTGGACGTTTTATGGTGGTGTATTTGGATGACATTGATCTACTCTCCTGATAAACAGGCTCACATTGGTCATATTCGAGCAGTTCTCCAAAGGCTTTGGGAGAACTGTCTCTTTGCTAAACTAGAGAAATGTTTATTTTTTGTTCAGGAACTGTCTTTTCTGGGGTTCATTGTGTCTACTGAAGGGTATCGCATGGATCCTAATAAGGTGCAGGCCATTGTCGAGTGGGTTCAACCTTGTGATTTGAAGGCTCTGCAGGGTTTCCTAGGATTCGCCAATTACTATCTCAAATCTATGAGGGGTTCTCACAGGTGGTTAAACCCCTCACAGACATGACTCAAAAGGGGGCCGATATCAAGAATTGGTCAGCCGCAGCGATAGCGGCATTTCAGTTTTTAGAAAAATGTTTCATGTCTGCTCCGGTTCTTATTCAACCGGACTCGTCTGAACCATTTATTGTTGACGTGGACGCCTCAGATGTGGGGGTGGGGGTGGTATTGTCCCAGGGACCCGCCACTTTGACCAATTTGAGACCTTGCGCCTTTTTCTCGAAGAAATTCTCCCCTGCGGAGAGAAACTATGATGTTGGGAATCGAGAACTTCTGGCCATAAAGTTGGCCTTTGAAGAATGGAGGCATTTTTTAGAGGGGGCTGTCCATCCTATAACCGTAATTACGGACCACAAAAACCTAGCTTACATTGAGTCAGCTAAAAGGTTGACTCCCAGGCAGGCTAGATAGTCACTTTTTTTTCCCGATTCAACTTCTCGATCACTTTTCGGCCAGGATCCAAAAATGTCAGAGCTGATGCCTTGTCACGCAGTCTAGATCCGGTGTCCCCCCCAAACCTCCATCCTCCATTCTTCAGCCTGGGGTGGTGTGGCAGGTGTTTCTAATATGTTGGAACATCAGATTTTGGAAAAAATTCTTGGACTTTTGTGCGCTGCCAGATAAATTCACCAATCCAGTTTATGAGAAAGATTAATCCATTTATTTCCCAACGCGTTTCGAAATGTATACCATTTCTTCTTCAGGGAATGACATATATGATCAGAAATGGTATACATTTCGAAACGCGTTGGAAAATAAATGGATTAATCTTTCTCATAAACTGGATTGGTGAATTTATCTGGCAGCGCACAAAAGTCCAAGAATTTTTTCCAAAATCTGATGTTTCAAGCGGTCGCAGAGTTGACCTTTGGACGTGCAGCAAGCAGACTACTGATCCCACATGCCTGAACCTCTCCTGAAAAGGGTGAGTAAATTCTAATTTATTTCTCCAGAAATAACCCGGATAAGACCCTATTGCGCTCTTTTGTTCCTTTAGTTTGAATTAATATATTGGAACGGGAGATTCGGGAAGCCCAGTCTCTTGCACCTCCGGCTAAGCCGGTGGATAAACTTTTTGTGCCAGCTCAGTTTCATCTCAAGGTCCTCCGGGAGTTCCATGACTCAGTTGGACATCCAGGGATCTCGGCTACCCGGAAGCCCATTGCTAGAGTGTTCTGGTGGTCTTCTTTAGCCTCTGATGTTGGGGAATATGTGTCTGCATGTGATGTTTGTGCCCGTGCAAAAACCCCCCATAACCGGCCGGCTGGGGAATTGGTACCACTGCCAATTCCTGAGAGACCATGGACTCATTTGTCCATGGATTTCATAAGTTGTCCCACTCTCAGGAAAAGGCCCAACGGTTTTCCCACTGGCATAGGACCATTGGTCCCTGGTTTAAAGTGGGTGATATGGTTTGGTTGTCCTCAAAAAAAAATTCCCATGAAGGTTGCATCTCCAAAATTCAAGCCAAGGTTTATTGGACCTTATAAGATTTTGGAAATCCTTAACCCCGTTTCTTTTCGTTTGGCTCTTCCAGTTACGTTTAAGATTCATAACGTCTTTCATAAATCTTTGTTGAAAAGGTTTGTGGATCCCGACAGACTGTCTCACATAGGTTCCTCAAACTCCCCACTTTGTTGGAGAGTATGCGGCCAAAAAGGGGATATTCTGCATGTCTTTTGGGGATACCCAATGACAAAATTGTTATGGTCTCAAATCTCTTCATCTATAATCAACAAAATAATTGGAAAGCCTTTCAACCTTACTCCCTGCATTGCCCTGCTTTCATTGAATTTGGACAAAATAGATCATTCTCTGAGAACTATTTTCAATCATATATGTCTCGTCACGAAGGACACCATAGCATACCATTGGAAATCCAATTTTTTGCCTAGTTCTAATGACATAATTAAACTGATCAATCAACATAGATCACATGAGCTACAATTCGCTCTTCATAATGATCACTTCAACAAATTCTTTAAGAAATGGACTGTATGGGATAATGTCTTCCATCCCCTGTTAGTTTGAGTTTGGTAGGATTTTTATTTAACAAAGTGGTCCCTCAACTTGATTTGTGACATACCGTTTATTGTACTTTATCCATTAATTCGATCGCTATGTTTGTGCTTGCACTTGATTTTGTATGATCTAACGTCTGTTGCGTCAATTAATGACTCGATGTTATTGTCTTGTTTTGTTTTGTTGTGAAAAAGAATAAAACTTTGGAAAAGAAAAGGTTTGTGAAGCCAGTCGTTCCCATGGCAGCGCCCTCTGACCCTGTACTTGTTAAGGGTAATTTGTAGTATGAGGTAGAGAAGATATTGGATTCTCGTCTGGCTAGATGTAGACTTCAGTACTTGGTCAAGTGGAAGGGTTATGGCCAGGAGTATAATTCTTGGGTCTCTGCTTCTGACATCAATGCCATGAGTTTGATTTGTGTCTTTCACCGGGCCCATCCTGATCGGCCTGGTGGCGTGGATGAGGGTTCGGTGACCCCTCCTCAAGGGGGGGGTACTGTTGTGAACTCCCTTGCTCGTATTTCTGAGCCGAAGCTTCCTCTGCTCCCTCTGGTGGTTACTGAGAGTAGTGGAGCTGGCCAGGTGGATGGAGGTTCTCCACCTGACGATGATAATTGGGAATCTGGGATTGCTGGATGGAGCATATAATGGTGCTGGCTGCTCTTGAAGGTTGCTGGTGATTTTTTCCTCAGTGTGCATTTGGAGCTCTTTTGTCCCCTGCCTGATCTGCATGGTTCAGCTAAGTAATTCTTTTGCTAATCCTTTGCATCTAATCTGGTTGTGTCTTCTTCTTGCTTTCTGTTTTGCTGCTAGGGTTCAGCGTGCTCCCTGCTGGGGGCAGCGCTGAGCCCTGCTTCATATGTTGCAGCTTGTTCAGTCCCCTGTTATGTTAGTATCTTTTTGCTTTGCTTCCAGTTAATACCAGAGTGCTGATCTAGTGGGGGTGAGATCGTGTGACCTCAAGCTTTTTGCATATCAGAATTGTTGGACTTTTTCAGGGTTTTGTGCATGATTGCAGACAGTATCTTTTCTGTCCTGTCTAGACAGCTTGGGCCCCACCATTTGCTCAGTCTGTTCTCTGCCTGTGTTTGTGTCTCATCTTGTCTCATCGACAATATTTGTTTGGGGGCTGTCTATTCCTTTAGGGATCTGCTCCCGGGCAGTTTAGATGTCATCTTTCTGTCTTTAGACTTAGTTAGTCCTCCAGCTGTGATGAAGCGTCTAGGGCATCGTAGGAACGCTCCATGGCTACTGCTAGTTGTGCGGATAGGATCAGGGGTCTGCAATCCGCTTAGTTACCAACCTCTCTGATCTTCTGGTGGCTTAGCCTGTTCCTGTCATCCTCCTCAGTGACCCATTCATAACACGTGTCTGCCTGCCCTGTGTCTCAGCTGTGCCTGCCTGCCCCATGTCTCAGCCTTACCTGCCTGCCCTGTGTCTCAGTCGTGCCTGCCTGTCCTGTGTCTCAGCCGTGCCTGCCTGCCCTGTATCTCAGCCATGCCTGCCTGCCCTGTGTCTCAGTCATGCCTGCCAGCCTGGGTACCAGCCGTGCTGCTGTGCTCACCTGCCTGCCTGTCAGTCGCACCTGTCCAAGTGTCCAGTCCCCCAGTGGGATCAGCAACCACAGTCAGGCACCACCCTGGAGTGGCACCTGGCAGCTACCTGCCGCAGAAGCCTGGCCTCACCATCAGAGGCTCTAGCGAAGACCGAGGTAGCTGCATTAGTTACGCCCCTTCCAGGGTAGTCTGGTTTGTGGCACAGTGGGGCCACAACCCCTTCGCTCGTGCCAACCAGCCAAGGTGCCAGCATGACAATCGGAACTGTCCCCGATGGGGCTCACAGTCTAAATTCCCTATCTATACGTCTTTGGAATGTAGGAGGAAACCGGAGTACACGGGGAGAACATACAAACTCCTTGCAGATGTTGTCCTTGGTGGGATTTGAACCCAGGACCCCAACGCTGCAGGGCTAACCACTGAGCCACCATGCTGCCCGTAAAAAGCAATACAAAATCATACTCCTCTAGCACCTTCCCGTCAGCTTTCACTCGCTTACTAGGCCCCCATTTGACTTTGGTTCAGGTATCATCTTCATGTTTCATTAAAACTAGGCCTTGGCACACTTTTGATGCATGGCAACGCTTTGACATCATAATATCTTGCATTCTGGTCTAACAGGGATCAACGAGTGGGGGGCTACACTGGCAATGACACATAAATTAGCCATTCATGTGTCATTCATCAACTGAAGATGATTTTTTTATTGTTTCTTAACCTCTTCCCAGCCCATCCGTTTATTATGCTTAGCAGTCAGGAGATCTCAGAACAAAATAAATGGATTTTTAAAGGCAACAGCATCCTAGTTTCTTCCTATCTTTCCTTTCCATTTTTTTTTCACTGAAGAGATATTCATGCTTCCAAGCCAGTAAAACACTAGGAAAGTCACATGTTTTTACTCAAGTTTATCACTAAGCAACAGATCCATGAGACATGGACGCAAAAGGGAAGCAAATCCGGAGCCTTAACATATGCATCCTTGTGTCACTCATCTCCATAGACTTAAATGGCTGAGTCCTATCCATAAATTGGACGATAGGACGTGATCTGCGTCTCACAGATCTTTCTTGTTGATCTGTGATTCTATTGGATGTGTAAATACATCCATTTTTAGTTACTATCACACATATATATGAGTGTTACCATCCAAAGAAACAGAACAATTTTATTCTCAGTTTTCTTAGGATCCCAATTGCTTTGAAGATGTGTCAATTTGTTTCTGATTCAGTTTTTTTCAGTGAAGTGGGTAGACTATTTGAAGTTTTTATCCATTGAGTCTTAAGAATGTATCAGTTAAAAATGGATGAAACTAGGATGGAAAGCTGAAGTACAGAGTCTTCCTAGTTCATCTAAGTCTCACGGATTCCCATAGACTTTCTCACAGATCCCCATAGACTTTAATGGCCAAATCTGATCCACAAAACAGATGAGAATAGGAAATGTTCTGCGTTCCACAGATATGATCTGTTTTTAATACTAATATGTGTATTGTGGGGATGTGACTCGCTCAGGTGCAGCGGGAGACAATCAGGAGACCGGTTCTTCCAAAGTTCATGAGGTTTATTTCTGTCATAAACCATAAAACAGCGTATCACCAAAAATAGCCTCTAGCTTAGGCAAACAAAACATAAACCTTCGTGGTTGCAGACTCAGACCGCGAGTCTCAGCACATGCTGGGAGGTGTAGTCCTCCCCACATACAGCTCCCTGGTTCAGGAGCAGGTCACATTATAAGGCTGTAGCCACACCCACGTTCCCAGCAGCTGACTGGTCACATGACTGTGACCTCACCACAGGTCCTTCAAACAAAAACAATAACAATATCTGGTATGCTTTACTTCTGCCTTACATTATGGAGATAAGCCATTTATGAGACACATATCTCCCATCAATTACACGACCCTTAGCCCTGCCACATACCTCCCCCCTCTGCCTAAAGCCGTGGGGCTTGGCACTTTCACCTACCAGGCAAGGGATTCTGGAGAGGGCATCGGCATTCCCATGTAGCTTCCCGGCCCTATGCTCTACATGGAAACTGAAGTCTTGTAGGGCTAAGAACCAGCGGGTGACCCTAGCATTCTTGCCCTTGGTTTCCCTCATCCACCTGAGTGGGGCATGGTCGGATATTAACCTAAACTTCCATCCCACCAGGTAGTACCGTAATGTGTCCACTGCCCATTTTATGACCAAACACTCCTTCTCTACAACTGAGTAATTTCTCTCACAAGAAGTCAACTTCCTACTCAAGTAGAGAACAGGATGCTCCTCCCCACGTATCTCTTGGGAAAGGACAGCTCCTACCCCGACATCTGAGGCATCTGTCTGGAGGACAAATTCACGTTTAAAGTCTGGGGCCACAAAAACGGGCTGCTTACAAAGAGCTCCCTTCATTTCTTGGAAGGCTGACTCTGCTTCTTCGGACCAGCTGACCATCACTGACTTTGTCCCTTTAAGCAGATCAGTTAGAGGTGCAGCCATTGTGGCGAAGTTTGGGATAAACCTCCTGTAATATCCCACAATCCCCAGGAAGGCTTTAACTTGCTTCTTTGACAGAGGTCTCGGCCATGTTTGAATTGCCACCACTTTATTGATTTGGGGTTTGATCTCGCCACGCCCCACTACATATCCGAGGTACTTGGCTTCTTCTCTCCCCAAGGCCCACTTCTTCGGGTTTATTGTAAACCCCGCCTCTCTTAGAGCGTCAAACACTGCTTGGACCTTTTCCATGTGAGTCTCCCAGTCCGGGGTAAAGATGACGATACCATCCAGGTATGCGGCAGCGTATAGCTTATGAGGTGCAAGGATTCTATCCATCACCCTCTGGAAGGTTGCTGGAGCTCCCTGTAGACCAAACGGCATCCGGACATACTGGAAGCACCCGTCTGGTGTGGAGAATGCCGTCTTCTCCTTGGCTTCCTGTGCCATGGGGATCTGCCAATATCCCTTGGTCAGATCCAAAGTGGTTATGTACCTGGCAGGTCCAAGTCTCTCGATGAGCTCATCAACGCGTGGCATGGGATAAGCGTCGAACTTGGAGACCTCATTCAGCTTCCGGTAATCATTGCAGAACCTCCATTCACCATCAGGTTTTGGGACCAGGACAATCGGGCTCGACCAGCCGCTTTTGCATTCCTCAATGACCCCGAGCTTCAACATACGCTGCACCTCCTTGGAGATTACCTCTCGCCGGGCCTCAGGAATACGATATGGTTTCACGTTCACCCGCACATGTGGCTCGGTCAGAATTTCGTGCTCCACCACCTTCGTGCACCCCGGCAACTCTGAGAACAGGTCGCGGTTTTTCTGGAGTAACTCCCGGCACTGCTGCTTCTGGGCCTTCGATAGAGTCTCCGCTATGGTAACGGCTCCAACCTCCCCTTCTAGGTTGCCCAGCAAGCACGGAGTTACCGCTGGCTCTCTATCTTGCCACGGCTTGATAAGGTTAACATGGTAAACCTGGTATGGCTTCCGTCTTCCGGGTTGGTGGATCTTGTAGTTTACGTCTCCCAGTTTCTCCACCACCTCATATGGCCCTTGCCACTTGGCCAAGAACTTACTTTCCACCGTCGGGATTAGCACGAGAACTCGGTCTCCCGGATTGAACTGCCTCACTCTGGCTGACCGGTTGTAGACCCTGGCCTGAGCCTCTTGTGCCTGGCGGAGATGTTCTTTAACAATGGGCATCACCTTCGCAACCCTCTGCTGCATCAGTGCCACATGCTCAATGACGCTTCTGTGGGGCGTGACTTCGGCTTCCCAGGTTTCCTTGGCTATATCTAGGAGACCTCGCGGATGCCGGCCGTACAGAAGCTCGAAGGGGGAGAACCCTGTGGAGGCCTGGGGAACTTCACGGATAGAAAACAGTAAATACGGTAAGAGACAATCCCAGTCTCTACCATCTTCCTCTATGACTTTTCTCAGCATGCTCTTCAGGGTCTTGTTAAACCTCTCAACAAGGCCATCTGACTGTGGATGGTACACTGAAGTCCTCAGCTGGGAAATTTGCAAGACTCTGCACAATTCTCTCATCACCTTGCTCATAAAAGGTGTCCCCTGGTCGGTCAGGATCTCCTTCGGCAAACCTGTCCGGGAAAATACATGGACCAGCTCACGGGCTATACTCTTCGCAGAGGAGTTTCTCAGGGGAATGGCCTCAGGATAGCGTGTGGCATAGTCCAGGATGACTAATATATACTGATGGCCCCGAGCTGATTTAACTAAGGGACCGACCAAGTCCATGGCAATTCTCTCAAATGGCACCTCAACAATGGGCAGTGGCACAAGAGGGTTCCGAAAATGAGATGTGGGGGCAGTTAACTGACATGTCGGGCAGGACCTGCAATAGTTTACTATTTCCCGGTGACACCCAGGCCAATAGAACCTCTGTACAATCCGTTCCTGGGTTTTTTCCACCCCCAGGTGTCCCCCCAAGATGTGTGAATGGGCCATGTCCAACACTTTTCGTCTATAGGGGCCTGGTACTATTAACTGCTCTGCCACCTCCTCCCTTATTTTCGTGACCCGGTACAACAATTCCCCACTCAACATAAAATGGGGAAACCTTGTGTCTGCTCCCGGCTCTTGTGCAACCCCATTAATGACGGTGACATTGTTAAAGGCTTCCCTTAGTGTGGGGTCCCTATGTTGGGCAGTCCCAAAATTCTCCCCGGCCACCCCTAACTTCGGGATGTCAGGTACAGGGGACCCTTCCTCTTCATCCCCAACAAGGACACATAAAGGGAACTCGTCTGCCTCTGGTGGTGGCGATACCTCAGTGGGGTGGATTGGTTCCCTGCTCTTGCTAGCACACTCAGAACCCATCCCCCACAGATCCCAAAACAGACAGAAATCCCGGCCAATAATTATGGGATGCAACAAGTCTCGAACAACGCCAACTTCATGCGACTCGGTGCCATGCGCCGTTTCAATCTTCACCCTAGCCATAGGGTAGCCCTTTGCATCGCCATGTATGCACCGAACACCAATCTTTTTACCTGGGAGTATGTTTAGAGGAAAACTGGCCCTCACAAGGGTCACCAAGCTCCCGGAGTCCAGAAGAGCCATTACTGCTCGACCGTTCACCTTCACGGGACACGCTTGTGGCCCCTTGTTAGGTAGCGAGTTCACACTGCAAGCTGGATATGCGTAGTATGAACTACGGCGTCCCATGCTGCAGTCCATCTGCTGCCGTTGTTCCTGCTGGCTCTGCTGGAACTGCTGCCGCTGCTCCTGCTGGCTTTGCTGGATCTGCTGTAACAACAGCTTGTTGGTTTCCTGCTGCAGTGCCTGGGACTGGACCAGGTGTTTCATGAGGTCCTCCATGATTCCAGGCAATGCTTGTTGCCCCGCTGCAAACTTCACCCAGGACATGCAGCAACTGTCTCAAGTCTCTTCTGGGACCGCTGCCCGCACGTGTACCACCAATTGTGGGGATGTGACTCGCTCAGGTGCAGCGGGAGACAATCAGGAGACCGGTTCTTCCAAAGTTCATGAGGTTTATTTCTGTCATAAACCATAAAACAGCGTATCACCAAAAATAGCCTCTAGCTTAGGCAAACAAAACATAAACCTTCGTGGTTGCAGACTCAGACCGCGAGTCTCAGCACATGCTGGGAGGTGTAGTCCTCCCCACATACAGCTCCCTGGTTCAGGAGCAGGTCACATTATAAGGCTGTAGCCACACCCACGTTCCCAGCAGCTGACTGGTCACATGACTGTGACCTCACCACAGGTCCTTCAAACAAAAACAATAACAATATCTGGTATGCTTTACTTCTGCCTTACATTATGGAGATAAGCCATTTATGAGACACATATCTCCCATCAATTACACGACCCTTAGCCCTGCCACAGTATGGATCAATGAAATTCTTTGGATCTAGGTGCTGTCAGAGAACAAAAATCGGACAGCTCTAGGAGATGTCACATGCATGGATGCATCCTCATGCTAATACTGCTGCATGCCCCCAGGCTAAAATGTAGCAGTCATCCCATTTATCCATCTCACATGTTTGTGTTTAACATTATCCGGATAATGAGCTGCAGTAGAAATACTATTTCAGTTAAGTTTGTTGAACTTTTATTATTTGCTGGTCTGGTGGACAATGCTTGCTTGTTTTGTATGAAACTGTGTTAAAAATAACACATCATACATGGTGGTAAACTCGAAGAGGAGGACGCTTTAACCTCATTTCTGGAGTCGATGGCTCGAAAGGCTGCAAAGTCTCGGACGTTGATGAGGCCAGGGACCACACAACAACTTAAGGCGCTGCGGTAGATATTCATACCATGGACATCAAACCACTCATTTGCTGTTTCATCATAGCATTCAACATTGAATATGGTGGTAAATCCATTGAATCCACCTATAACAAAAAGACGGTCATCTATTACTTCTATTCCAAAGTTGATACGTGGTGTGTACATGCCTGGCAACCCATTCCAAGTGTTGTCAACAGGGTTGTAAGCCTCTGCACTTCTTAGACAATTTGTTCCATCATAACCTCCTACCTGAAAAATAAAATAAAAATAATTTGATTTGACTATTTCGGCTTTTTCTGGTTATTGTGGGGTCTTATTCTACAATGCCACATTTTTATGTATTTAGAATAGGCTATACACACTATTCTGAAACGGCCTTCTATGAGCCCTGACCTAAATCCTAGTGAGCATCTTTGGAAAGAGTTTGCAAATTTAAAAGTGCTATTTTTTTACCTACTGCTTTGTTTGCACCATCTTTGAGTAAAATGTTACATATTACATTCAATAAACTTTAAAATGTTGCATGTTAGTCTTTAATCATGCAAAAACAAACAAAAGAAATACTGATGAATTAGCTGAAAACATCTGGAAAATGAAAATCATGCTCACATTGTCAAATAAGTAAATGAGAGGACTGCAGAAGCTGATGTAAAGATTAAAGTAAACCTGTCAGTAGGATTTTGCTAAGTAAACTACAGACACTGTCAGGTTGCCACTGTTATTCTGTTTAAAATGATACCTGGGGTGAAGGAATTTGTCTTGTGCTTCTTGTGAAAATAGTGTTTTCAGCTAATGATATGCCCAAGCTCCAGGGTGGGACTATAGGTCTTATCTTGCTGCTCTTAGCCAGAGAAACCAAGGAAAGACCTGACCACAGGCCCACAATGAAGTACAGTTTGTCTCTCTCTGTGTCTCTGTGAAGAACATGTTTGTGCTGCAGGGTGGCCTGTGGGCAGGTAGGTAGATGCTACTAAGCTGGCACTACCGCCGTGCCAATTTGACAGAAAACAAAGCTTCATCAGGATGGCACCCATGGCACCAGTGCAGTAGCATCCATTGGAATGTGATAGATGGTACTGCACAAGTGCCGGCACCTTTTGAATTGTCAAGCGCTGTGGAATATGCTGGCACTATATAAATAAATTTTATTATTATTAAAAAAAAATTAGGCTCCATCAACATGGCGCCGACAATGCTACTGCGCAGGCATATTATCCCCCGTATCAAGCAGTTATACTGTTTACCCTGCATCCCTTTTTTCCCTGTTATCTCCCTTAGAGCATCTCCCATGCTCTGTGCCTCTGTCACTGCATCCAAGTACTTGTGTTACACATTTTTCAGCATTTCAGTATTTTTGCTCAATAATTGTGATTTCTTTTGTGCCATCATGCAAATTTTAGTGCCAAAAGTCGTACAAATGGTTCAAGACAGGAAAAAAGCTCATTGTTAACTTTGCACCAAATTCATTAATCGTATAGGCCCTTCTGATGGATTTGGCACCAAAAACGACTAATACCACAAGATAAAAACGAAAAGTGACTTAAAAAATGCTAATGATGAATTGAGGCCATTGTTTTCAAAGGAGAAATATGTTCTAGAATTATAAAATCAAATTCTGATTGATGAATTGGTTAGCTTGTACATTTTTGGGATTTGCCTCATGTCCATTTATAACAGGTTTTAAATATAAAGACCTCCATACCACATATACTTTATCTCCATAGGCGGCAACTCCCACTCCACAGCGTCGGCTCCTCATTGAAGAAATTGTACTCCACTGCATGGTATCAAGGCTGTACATCTCAGCAGTGAACAAGCACTGGTTCCCATTGAATCCTCCGCATATATAGATCTGTGAAAAAAATAATAGACATAAATACACATAAATTTTATACATACAATTTTTCATACATAAAGAACAAGGAGCTACCAAAATGTAGTTGCACCTCAAAAGAATAGTAGAGTTAGGCTATGTGCCCACGTTGCAGAAATGCAACTCCCAGTTGCAGGTAAAACGCATGCAGAATTCACATGCATTCACAAGTGTTTTGCAAGCATTTTTAGCTTGCAGAGTGCTAGCGCTTTTCCAAGCGATTTAAAGCATCGCTTGGAAAAGTGATTGACAGGTTGGTCACACTTGTCAAGTATAGTGCTTGACAAGTGTGACCAACTTTTTACTATTGGTGCTGCCTATGCAGCATCTGTAGTAAAAGATAGAATGTTAAAAAAATTAAAAAAATAAAAAATAGGGATATACTTACCCTCTGTCAGCCCCCGGAGTCCTCCCGGCCCTCACTGGCGATGGCGGCAACTTTCCGTTCCCAGGGATGTATTGCACAGATGACCTCTGATAACGTAACGGTCTCGGGGGCTGAGAGAGGGTAAGTATATCCTGATTTTTTTATTTTAATTCTATTTTTTACAGGGATATGGTACTCAGGGCATGGAGGAGAGTCTCCTCTCCTCCAGACCCTGGGTACCATCCGCACATGAAGCGCTCACTTCACGCATGGTGGGCATAGCCACATGCGTAAAGTGAGCATTTCAATGCAATCCTATGGCGGCGGAATCGCCGCGATTCCGCAGAATTAATGGACATGCTGCAGATTTTACCACTATGCGATTCTGCAGCGGAAAAATCAGAAACATGGGCACAGCAATTGTGGAATCCCATAGGATTGCATAGGAATGCATTTTTTAAGCATTTCCACTGCGGCAAAAACAGGGCAGAAACACTTAAAAAATGCAACGAGGGCACACAGCCTTAGCCTGTCTGTTGATCCATGCTGCCCAAGCCATAGACTGTTGTATCAGAGCCAGGCTGCATAATTATTATTATTATTTATTATTATAGCGCCATTTATTCCATGGCGCTTTACATATGATAGGTCAGGTTTAAAATATTAACCAATCTAGGTGATTGACAGGTGTCTCCCAAGGTACACGTATGGGAGAGACCTATCAGTTAACTAAAACAGTGAAGAGAGCAGTGGTCGGACCAGTCTCGTCTCTGCGGGCTGGATCTTTGAATTCTGTTTTCTCTGAAATGCTGGAGCTTTTCAGAGTAAAATGTGCACCGCTGAGTGTTTGTGTGTATGTGTGTGACATTAATAGGGCAGTATTTGCATTAAAGAACTCAATAGGGGCTCAATACAGTCCTAGCAGGCCTCCAAGTGTCATACGTGTTATTTTCAAGCAATTAGATATTTTGCAATATTGAGATTCAAGGCGAATTTAAAAATCTAACCTTTTGGGAAAATTTAGAATAAGCTGTCAAATTTGAATTTCACATGATCCTCTTATCTCTAGTTAAGATGAATATCTCCTTACCTTATCATTAAGTGTGGCGGCACTTGCATCACTTCTTTGCTCATTCATAGATGCAATCAAACTCCATTGGTTGGTTTCTGGCTCGTATCGTTCAGCAGTGTTTAGAAAATGGCCATCAAAGCCTCCCATTGCATAGATGTTTTCATCCAGAATTGTGACACTGACATAACATCTCTTTGAATGCATCGGTGCTACTTGCTTCCATGTTTTCTCGACTGGGTTAAAACGGTTTACATTGTTAAAGTACTCCACACTATCAAATCCACCAATAAGGTACACATAGCCCTTTAAGTATGCTGTTCCATGATAAGCTCTTGGACTTTGCTCTTCACATGTAAGATTGATCCATTTGTCAGCACGAGCATCATATGATTCCATGGCATTGGTTGGTCCATCTCCACCTCAACCACCAATGGCAAATAAGATTGCATAAGGAAGACGGGGTGTGCTCATAATGTTTGAGGAGCCATTAGCATTGAGGTTATACATGGCTTTGATAGCATTAGTTAGAATAGGTTTGCACATTTCATTGTCTCTTATATAGATGTTGGATTTAACATTGTTGCCATAATATTCGGCGGTCATGAAGGCAAAGCGAACCTGGAAAGAAATTTAATGGTTAATGTTGTTTAAAAAAGCTGTTAATAAATCAGTAACACAAGAAACTTTGTAACATTTTGTCAAACAAATATGCCTTTTTCTCCACCTATTAGCCTTGTGTAATACCCTCTGCCTCCTGAACTTATAACTCACGCAGAAAAAATCTGTCTCAATCGAAAGATTGTCAGTTCATCAAGGGATCAGAATACAGCGGTCAATTAAGTCTATTGAGGGGAGAGAGGGAGAAAGGGTGTGGAACAGAATGAAAGAAAGAGGTGCTGCTTCTTTGTAGTAAGCGTTTTATCCCCCCCCTTGTAATGCATTCACAGATACACTGCTCTCCACTGCTATATAATGTCCTCGATGATGCTGCAGCTTCTGTCTACATTCTACAAAGTGATAGGGAACATGAATCCCTATTGTCTCTCCTGTCACCATGTACCATGTATAGGAGACATCATAGCAGCTAGTGTAATCCCACTAGCTCATAGACAACTGGAATTTACAGAAGGGAAAACTTGTGAAAATTCAGGATAAAAATCAAATAATAGCCAGAAATAATATTTTTTTTCTGATATACACACACATGAAAGCTTATTTTGACGTCAGCTGAGAAGACAGGTGTGCTTTAAAAAAAAGAGAACCAGTTGTATCTCGAAAAACAATAAAAAGTATGATAAAGGCATCGACAACAATGTGAAATCAAACACATCTACTGTTCTATGCAAAAATTTGTTCAATATATTTCTATCTTTCTATTTAAGCCCGAATGTGAACACAAAGCATCGATGTAGGTGGCATAGTGCTTAGTAAAGAAACATTCAACAGCACATTTTTCTTCTTCTGAACCAATGATCAGACCTTCACTGATATCAGCTACATGTTTCAATCAGCTTTTGTTCAGAATACTTTTAACTCTAAGTGAGGACTTCATGACCAAAATTCAGCATTACCTCTGGAAGAAGAACTGAGATATACTGTTGCCGGCTTGCTGGGTTATGATTGATCCACTTTATGATAGCTTCAAATGCAGCTTCCTCCTGTTTAACATTAAGTTCATCTTTCTCTAAAAGACCTTTCAATTCGGTAGGTGACAGTTCAAGAAATTCATCTGAGGTCTTCATTATATTTTCAAAGTTATGCAAGATGTAAGCATATGCCTTCTGGTGAAGCTTGGGGCAATAGTAATACTCGGTAAACTTGTAGATACCAAGACTATTTTTTGGGCACAGTTGGTTTATCATGAAATCAGAGCAAAGTTGAAGAAGACCTAGAATGTTGAAGTAATCTGCCGCAATGAAGAGATTTTCCACATTGTCGACATTGATTGGGACAGTCCATGTGTAGGCATACTCTAGAACCAATTTCATTATCTCTGGAGAGAAGCCAGGAATGTCATATACCTTCTCTTCACTGTTCTTCCAGTGATTTGTGAACAATGCTCTGCAATTAGAAATAAGGTAGAGATAAAAGCATGATCTAGGTGAGAATTGCATTTACCTACAAGAAATTATTAATTGGAATGATATAGATTAAAAGTTAAAACCTTGATTTTAGGTGAATTGAATTTGCATCAAATTTTAGCAAACAATTGCCCAAATCCAGATATTCAGAGTTCTCTTTGGGTCAATCCAGCAAAATGTTGTCTGTCCAGCCACCATTTTTTAAATCATAAATAACCAGGAAGAGGTTAAAAAATATACACACCCGGCCCTTACATATCCTGACGCACAGCCTTTATCTTTTCCAGTCGTCATTAGATCATCTTTGGAGTCTTCTAGGGCTGTACTATCTTTAACATTTTCCACAAACATCATCTTCAGCAAGTTCTGTGGTGACTAGGCCCCGTAATGTCATCATCAGACAGGGCTGGGTACAGAGGTCGCGCTACATATTTTTCAGAGGAGTAAAAATACTCCTCCCAATATTTTTGAGGAGTATTTTTCACCACGGAGGAGTACGCAATTTGTATGAATTAAAATTGATGCTACACACGCTGAGATGCACAGAGAGAGCGCGCCGCGATGATGTCAGTCGCGTGGGTCACGTGTCCGTACGGCCGCTGCTGCACGCTACCACCCGCTGAGAGACAAGCACAGAGGGCGCGCCGCGATGACGTGAGTCGCTCCGCAACATCTGATACTACCCTTTCCCCAGTTCCGCCCAACTCGCTGCCACTGTAGCTTAGAACGATGCGTCCCGTGGATGTATCGTACTAATCTGAAGGCGTTTTTTCGCCTGCCTGAGCGTCATAGACGCCCAGACAGGCATTAATGTGACCTCTGAAGACACCTTATAAAAGGGATTTAAATCCCTTGCAACTTTGGAAGGGGGAACATTCCGCAAACGCGGATTTTGCTGATTTTTCCATATTGTGGAGATGAATCGGGAATCGGAACAGAACCGGGACCAGAAATTGGGGGCGTTAAGGAGATAAAATGCCCAGGACAGAAATCAGTCTATTCCAGAAGATTCCAGAACATCACCCACTGCTAGAAGGGAGATCCCCGGGGGTCGTACAGGGACACAACATGCCTTGTGCGCCCCCTGCAGGCCGGGCTGGAAGCACAGTGAGGGGAGCAGGCAGCACGGAGGCCTGTGGCCGGTCACCGCGGCCCACACTCCATTACAGCCGACAGGAGCATGGACGAGCAGCACACAGCCCTCCCCACAGTCCCCGAGGGCTGAGGACCCGGCACTCACCGCCCACCCGGTACATATTCGCCGCCATCTTTCGCTCTCCCGCACACAATAATTCGGGGCACCGAGTGTGTTTCCGGTGCCCGTGGTGGGGGCGGGGATACTTCCGGGAAGAAGAAGAAGGAGAGGGAAGGACTGAGCGCAAGTGCAGCTGCAATGTAGACGGCCTGTCACTGAGCGCAAGTGCAGCTGCAATGTAGACGGCCTGTCACTGAGCGCAAGTGCAGCTCTGATACTGCCCTTTCCCCAGCTCCGTCCAACTCGCTGCCAATGTAGGTTAGCACTAATCTGAAGGCGTTTTTTCGCCTGCCTGTGCGTCATAGACGCCCAGACAGGCGTTAATGCGACCTCTGGCTGGGTAAGTATATATTTTTTATTCCTTTTTTTAACCTATTTTCATTATGTTTTTGTGCCTGGAGAAAACCCAGAGCATAATAATTCTCATTCCATTCGCATAGCTTAAATTTCACACAAATAAAATTTCCTGAACAAATTCAAGCAAAGCTACAAATTTTACATTTTTGCCAAATTCGCCCATCTCTAGTTAAAGGGGTCTTCTAGAATTTCTGGCCTTTCCTTATGATGTAAATGTTTAGGGATTATTAGGTCACACTTAAGTCTGAAAGCATTCTAGATCGATTTGACCCTCTTAATGTACATGAAAGGGGCCGTGAGTTCTGTTATTTAGTGAGGGTCTCATATTGATTAAATATTTAATTCTGGAAAATCCCTTGAATATCCATACAATTCAAGTTGACAGCCAATTGTGAGCATTTTCATAAATTTAAATTTCCCTTTGAGCATCGTAAACACTGACCTAAAGTATGGACTGCAGTCACATAGGATGTTCTTATGAGCATTGAACTCTACACCATCAACTTTGATAACAATGTCACACAACTTGCCCTCCATTCTAAGCTCATTAAAAATGGTGTAAGCCACAGGGATCATTTTGTCTTCCAGGTAGTTGGTGTAAAAGCTTTCCTCAGAATCCATTGATAATATATGGTGGCCTTTCCTGTCACTGCATCTTCTAATTTCCAAGCTGTTTAGCTAAAAATATCAGAATCTGATGGTCTTTTGTGACATCACAAAAGGTGCTTTTTACTACCAGCTTGTCCTAGACGAGGAGCCTCAATTTCCTACCTCCTCTCACCACCAAAACCGTACATAACAACACGTTTTTTCAGTCTCTCACACCACCTTCAACTGCCAGTTATTTTCCAATCAGAAAAACAAGTTGTAATGCCAAACTAATGCAGAAGAGGGCAGCATATTACTACAAGTTGTAATACCAAAACAATGCAGGAGAGGGCAGCATAATAAGTAATTTACCTCTTCCCAAGGCAAAACAGAAAACCGTTGACACAAATGCAATCATATATTAGTAATGGTTTTTCTGGTCACTACACCGGCACCATTTGAATTGTAAAGCGCTGCAGAATATGCTGGCGCTATATAAATAAAGATTATTATTACTATTAGAAAAAAAATTAGGCTCCATCAACATGGCGCCGGCAATGCTACTGCGCAGGCACTGCCCCTGTCATCTTCATAAATCCTAATTTTTTTTTCTCTGCCACGGAGCACGATAGATGCTACGGACAGGCGAAGTCGCTGGCACCATTTTGTTTGAAAAAAAAAATTTTCTTAAACAAAACTGTATCTGTAAATAAAAAGAAAATATGAATATTATCCCCCGTATCAAGCAGTTATACTGTTTCCCCTGCATCCACTTTTTCCCTGTTATCTCCCTGAGAGGAGTTTATTACTGTTAATTAAGTAAATAACAGTTAACCCCTACTCCGTGCCTCTGTGTCACTGCATCCAAGTACTTGTGTTACACATTTTTCAATATGCCAGTATTTTTGCTCAATAATTGTGATTTATTTTGTGCCATCATGCAAATTTTAGTGCCAAAAGACGTACAAATGGTTCAAGACAGGAAGAAAGCTCATTGTTAACTTTGCACCAAACTCATTAATCGTATAGGCCCTTCTGATGGATTTGGCATCAAAAACGGTAATACCACAAGACAAAAATGAAAAGTGTCTTAAAAAATGCTAATCATGAACCGAGGCCATTGTTTTCAAAGGGAGAAATATGTTCTAGAATTATACAATTCTGATTGATGAATTGGTTAGCTTGCACATTTTTGGGATTTGCCTCGTGTCCATTAATAACAGGTTTTAAATATAAAGACCTCCATACCACATATACTTTATCTCCATAGGCAGCAACTCCCACTCCACTACGTTGGCTCCTCATTGGAGAAATTGTAGTCCACTGCATGGTACCAAGGCTGTACATCTCAGCAGTGAACAAGCACTCATTCCCATTGAATCCTCCGCATATATAGATCTGTGAAAAAAATAATAGACATAAATACACATAAATTTTATACATACAATTTTTCATACATAAAGAAGAAGAAGCTACCAAAATGTACCTGCACCTCAAAAGAATAGTAGATTTAGGCTATGTGCCCACGTTGCAGAAATGCAACTCCCAGCCGCGGGAAAAACGCTTGCGGAATTCACACGCGGTTTCCCGCAAAATTTACTGTAAATGTATTCCATGTAGTGTGCCATTTACCGTACATGCAATGTATGGATGGCTGCTATTTTCCTTGGTGATCACTAGAGTTGAGCGACTTTTGGTTTTTTAGGGTCGCGTTTCGTTTCGTGAAACCCGACTTTTCCAAAAGTCGGGTCGAGCAAGATCGTCCGATTATAGGGAAAAGTCGGGGTCGTCCCGAAACACGAAACCCAATGTAAGTCAATGGGGAATAAAAGTCGGCAGTGAGAGGAGGACAGGAAACACACCTACAGTGCCCATTTGAATGCCAAAAGCATCAATTCTTCTTACTTAAGCTTGTCAACCTTAATTAACTTCATAATACAAGTTACGCACTGAAAAATGGGGGTTATTTGGCTAAAGTTGTGGGGGGGGGGCTGGCTGCAGGTTTTCATGTGCCCTGGGCGAAAGAGCGCCCCTTTAACACATACCACAACTCATCATGCTCCGAAACGGCAGAGAAATAGCGGTATAGTACAATGAAAAATACCTCACTTTTTACATCTCATGACGAGGCCCATCTATTTCTCCATACAGAATCATTGGTCCCATATAATGTTTGAAACAGTATATGATGAGCTCCACATAATGCTACAGTATATGTTGGTCCCCATGGATGAAGCTCCACTGTCTTATGGGCCCAAATAATGCTCCAAACATAATGGGCCCCATTTCTAATGCTCTAGTGTATAATGGGCCCTGTAAATGCTGCTCCAGTGTCTGATGTCCACCTTTGGAATGTTCCAGTGTATGGTGGGCCCCATCTATCATTCTCCAGAGTATAGTGTTCCCCAAAAATTGCTGTCCCAACATTGAAAACAATCAAATAAGTCTCCACGCTAGGGAATCCCTGTACTTGTCTGGATTCCTCGTCGTCCCCATCTTCCATCTCACTGCACAGTATTTCAACTTTGCAAGTGCTGTGATCCTGAGCAAGCAGGGGGGCCCACTCGTTGGTGACGGCACTGGCACAGGGCCCCTGATAGTACGGTGGTGTGTCTGATGGCAGGTGGGCCGAACCTGCACTTTCATCTGCAGCTTCCTCTTTGTCACCGTGTAAGATGGAACTGTATATGGGAAGGGTAACCTGAGTTTCATCAGGGTCAGATTCAGGTCGTGTAGCGTGCGAGGGGAATGTAGTGGTCTGGGTCAATGTACCAGCAGATTCATCGAGCAGTGGCTGGGCATCAGTGCACTTGTGTCGCCCCCAAGAGTACGGTCGCCACAGTGGCATTACCTTCTTCCTAGGGAGTGTGATGTCATGCTTGGGAGCAACGAATGATCTCTCTAGCAGGTTAACTGATTGGGCGGCGTTATTCCCACGAGTCATGACCCTCCAAACAGCGTTCATGAAGGCAAAGTGTTTGTTTTACGTGGGCAGTATGGTTGCAAAGCTGAACCTTAAAGGAATGTCCAGAAGGGCACCACCAGGAGTGGAGCCTACGGTTAAATTCGACTCCACCTGGGAAACCTCAACCATGCCAGCTACAGAACAGATGCACACATTGCAAGCTTAATTCCGTTAACGAACGAGACTCCGTCATGCCCCGCGGCCCGAGTCCGGCTTACTAGAGGGACACGTGAGGCTCTGGCACATGAGATTGGCCAATAACTGGTGTGTCATGCCCTTACATGTCCGTGGCTGCATGTGCGCTACACTGAAAAGGCCAGTGTTTGTCGCTTACAGGTGCAGATAACCCGCTGAACAACGTTAGTGATGGGGATCACTGATTACAATTATTACCCGCGAACAATGATTTCCCAGTAAGTGCAGGTCAACCGCAGTTCCGGAATTAGGCCTAACCGTCATTCCTGAAAAAATGAAAAACTTACGTGTGCAAACCACAGGTGCTGTAGCTTGCTTAACAGCTCGCCAGCAGTTCTCACGCCCAGTATGGATTACACGTGATTACACAAAGGTGAGAAAGGGTACCGTATCCCCAGATAACATGTATGGATAGCGTACACATTCAAAATATATGTCTATACATCAGGAGGCAGGCTCAGACGGTGTTAGGCCCAGTATGGATTGCACGTGATTGCACAAAGGTTAGAAAGGGTACCGTTTCCCTGGATAACATGTATGGGTAGCGTACACATTCAAAATATATGTCTATACATCAGGAGGCAGGCTCAGACGGTGTTAGGCCCAGTATGGATTGCACATGATTGCACAAAGGTTAGAAAGGGTACCGTATCCCCAGATAACATGTATGGATAGCGTACACATTCAAAATAAATGTCTATACATCAGGAGGCAGGCTCAGACGGTGTTAGGCCCAGTATGGATTGCACGTGATTGCACAAAGGTTAGAAAGGGTACCGTATCCCCAGATAACATGTATGGATAGCGTACACATTCAAAATATATGTCTATACATCAGGAGGCAGGCTCAGACGGTGTTAGGCCCAGTATGGATTGCACGTGATTGCACAAAGGTTAGAAAGGGTACTGTTTCCCCGGATAACATGTATGGATAGCGTACACATTCAAAATATATGTCTATACATCAGGAGGCAGGCTCAGACGGTGTTAGGCCCAGTATGGATTGCACGTGATTGCACAAAGGTTAGAAAGGGTACCGATTCCCCGGATAACATGTATGGATAGCGTACACATTCAAAATATATGTCTATACATCAGGAGGCAGGCTCAGACGGTGTTAGGCCCAGTATGGATTGCACGTGATTGCACAAAGGTTAGAAAGGGTACCGTATCCCCAGATAACATGTATGGATAGCGTACACATTCAAAATATATGTCTATACATCAGGAGGCAGGCTCAGACGGTGTTAGGCCCAGTATGGATTGCACGTGATTGCACAAAGGTTAGAAAGGGTACCGTATCCCCAGATAACATGTATGGATAGCGTACACATTCAAAATATATGTCTATACATCAGGAGGCAGGCTCAGACGGTGTTAGGCCCAGTATGCATTGCACGTGATTGCACAAAGGTTAGAAAGGGTACCGTATCCCCAGATAACATGTATGGATAGCGTACACATTCAAAATATATGTCTATACATCAGGAGGCAGGCTCAGATGGTGTTAGGCCCAGTATGGATTGCACGTGATTGCACAAAGGTTAGAAAGGGTACCGTATCCCCAGATAACATGTATGGATAGCGTACACATTCAAAATATATGTCTATACATCAGGAGGCAGGCTCAGACGGTGTCAGGCACAGTATGGATTTGACGGCCCAGACTACACAGCGGAGGAGCAGGGAGAGGTAAAGATTGCAAATGCTGGGGCCCTGCCCAAGCAAGGGGGGCCCACTCGTGGGCGTCGGTACTGGCACTGGGCCCCTCATAGTACGGCGGTGTGTCTGACGGCGGGTGTGCACCACCACCGTCAGAGACACTTGATTGCACTATGAAGGACCCTGTACCAGTGCCCGCGCCCAAGAGTCGGCCTACCCACCTGTCCAGGGCAACGGCACTCGCACGGTGTCGTGCGCTAGGTGGTGACCCCGGCCATGGGGGGGGGGGAGGCAGCACAGTTAGGGAGTTTTAGAAAGTGGCATATGTTGATGTTGGACATTCAGCTGATGCAAAAGGTGAAATAGGTCAAGTCCCAGGAAGAGGTGGACCAAAGCAAGCCATTTTTCTGTCACCCTATGTGTCATCAGGGGAAGGTGGGACAAAATCCTTGGAAACCCACGCATGGTTCATTTTAATGAAGGTTAGATCATCCACATTTTGGGTTGACAGACGGGTCCTTTTTTCTGTCAGGATTGATCCAGCTGCACTGAAGACTCTTTCCGATAGCACACTTGCAGCTGGGCAAGCGAGCTCCTGTAAGGCATATTGGGCCAATTCAGGCCAGGTGTCCAGTTTAGCGGCCCAATAGTCAAAGGGGAATGACCTGTGTGGGAGAACATCGATATGGGAGGAAAAGTAGTTTGTAACCATAGTTGACAACTGCTGTCTCCTGTCACTTTCCATCGATGCAGTATTACCAGTTGTGTGAGCGGTACTTGAAAAATCAGTCCACAACATTGTCATGAAACCCCTGTCTCCAACGCCACTTCTGCTGTGTGCACCACGAACACCTCTGCCAAGCTGCCCCCGGCCCGTACGGCTCGTGTGAGAACCATCACCGCTGCTGTGTGCTGGGAATGCCTCAAGCAACCGATTTACCAGAGTTGCTTGTTTATTAGCCAATATTAGGTCAAGGTTCTCCTGTGGCATGATGTTTTGTAATTTGCCTTTATAGCGTGGATCCAGGATGCTGGCCAACCAGTAGTCGTCATCGTTCATCATTTTGGCAATGCGTGGGTCCCTTTTTTGGATCTGCAAGGCATAATCTGACATGTGGGCCAATGTTCCCGGTGTCAATGATGCACTGCGAGTGCTGGTTGGAGGAGCACTTTCTGGCAAATCCACATCCCTCCAGTCACGCACAAACCCTGTACCAGACCTTGCCACGCCAACATTTTCACTTGCCCCACGAGATGCATCCTCCTCCCCTAAGTAATCATCCCCATCATCCTCCTCCTCCTCTTCTTCTTCCTCCACCTCGTCCAGGAGAGGTCCCTGAGCAGACAATGGCTGAATGTCATCAAGGATTCCCTCCTCCTCTTCCTCCTCATCAACATTGGCTGCAGACGCCTGCTCCTTAAGGTGCGTCAAAGTTTGCATGAGCAGACGCATAAGTGGGATGCTCATGCTTAGGATGGCGTCGTCTGCGCTTACCAGCCGTGTGCATTCCTCAAAACACTGAAGGACTTTACAGAGGTCTTTCAGCTTCGACCACTGCACACCTGTCAACTCCATGTCTGCTCTCAAAGTGCCTGGCCGTGTATCCTCCCACAAATGCATTATGGCCTGCCTCTGCTCGCACAGCTGCTCCACCATGTGCAGGGTGGAGTTCCACCTTGTTGCAATGTCGATAATGAGGCGGTGGTTGGGAAGGTGGAGCAATCACTGCAGCTTCTGCATACGAACGGAGTGTACAGGTGACCGGCGGATGTGCACGCACAGTCTTCGCACCTTCTGGAGCAGGGCTGTTAACTCCGGATAATTTTTGAGGAAGCACTGCACCACCAGGTTCAAGGTGTGAGCCAAGCAAGGTATATGGCTGAGTTTTGAAAGGGCTATGGCTGCCACAAAATTACGGCCGTTATCACTAACTACCTTGCCTGCCTCGAGATGTACACTGCCCAGCCATGACTCAGTTTGTCGCTTCAAGTACTCGGCCAGCACCTCGGCGGTGTGTCTGTTGCCCAAGCACATCATCTGCAACACAGCCTGCTGACGCTTTCCACTAGCTGCTCGATAGGGGGACACATCGTGTGCAACAGTGGCAGCTGCAGATGGAATGCTCGTACGACTGCGCTCTGTGGACGAGCTTTCGCTTCTGGAGGAGGAGGAGGGTCGAACGCCTACAGCCAACTGTTTCCTATACCGTGGGCTAGGCAGCACTGTGCCACCACCGCTGTCCCCTGTGGACCCTGCATCCACCACATTAACCCAGTGCGCAGTGATGGACACGTAACGGCCCTGGCCATGCCGACTGGACCATGCATCAGTTGTGAGGTGCACCTTTCCGCTCACTGACTGCTTGAGTGCATGGACAATGCGGTCTTTCACATGATGGTGGAGGGCTGGGATGGCTTTGCGAAAGAAGAAGTGGCGACTGGGTAGGTCATAGCGTGGTACTGCATAGGCCATGAGTTTGTGGAAAGCTGTGCTTTCCACCAACCGAAAGGGCATCATCTCAAACGAGATTAGTTTGGCAATGTGGGCGTTCAAACCCAGTGTACGTGGATGAGAGACTGAGTACTTTCTTGACCTACTCATAGTGTCTGGGAGGGTGAGCTGGACTTGAGAGCTGCATATGGTGGAAGTAGCGGTGGACAGGGCGGACTGAGAGAGGGTTGATGATGGTGATGGAGTTGGTGTTCTTTCTGATGGCCTAGAATCAGTCTTTCGTTGATATAACAGTGGGATTCCCTGACTGCTGTGGCCTTGCAACGACACCTCAACATTTGCTGCTGTGCTAACCGGTGGGCTTACAGTGGGGGAAACAATGTAGCGTTGCTGACTACCTTCGTTGTGATCAGTTGCACATGTGGCACTTGAGGTTTGGTGTTGTGTCCACGCTTGCAAGTGCATGCTGGTTAAATGTCTAAGCATGCAACTTTTATTCAAATTTTTCAGATTTTTCCCTCGGCTAAAGGTCTTTGTGCACTTCTTACAGATAACCTTGGCCTGATCATGAGGATTTTGGTCAAAAAAGTGCCACACTGCACTCTTCCTACTTTGGCAGACATTTTGCGGCCTAGCACGCTGTGATCTTTTGACCCTCTGGACAAGCTGTCCAGCAACTCTTTTGATGTTTCGAACCTGTCTTTGGAGTGCTCCGGGCCTGCCAAATAACAGCTGTTGCGATGTCGATGTCTGCTGTGGATGCTCCTCATCTGAGCTATTGGAAGCAGCACCCTCTTCCCCCAATGGATGCCAATCTGGGTCAACAACTGGGTCATCCATCACCTCCTCTTCTATGTCATGTGCACCTTCCTCTGTGTCACCGTGTATGGTGGTATAGTGTGCGGGAAGGGGCACCTGAGTCTCATCAGGGTCAGAATCTGGCTCTGTACACTGCGAGGACAATGTAGTGCTCTGAGTGAATGTACCAGCAGAATCATCCATCAGCGGCTGTGCATCAGTGAACTCCATGTCAGATTCATCTTGGCCTGGGTAATTCACCATTTGACTTGATAATCCAGGCATGGTATGTGAAAACAGCTCCATGGAGTAATCAGTAGTATGGCCTGCGTCATCCTTCAATCTTGGTTGGGGTGAAGGACACAAGGAAAGGTGTGGTTCATGAACATGAGCCTCCAATGACGACTCAGTGCTTTTACTTTTTACAACTGAAGAAGAGGAGGCGATAGAGCTGGAGGCTGAGTCAGCAATGTAAGACAAAACTTTTTCCTGATGCTCTGGCTTTAAAAGCGGTTTGCCAACTCCTAGAAAACTAAGCGTTCGAGGCCTTATGTAGCCAGACGATGACGCAGGCTCAACACCTCCTGCATTCGGTCCTATTTTGCTCTTGCCACTACCATCATATCCACCACCAACACCATCATTACCAGCTGCCAACCCCCGCCCAATTCCACGGCCTCTTCCACCAGCCTTCCTCATTTTTGGTAGAAATGTAGACAAAATCCAACAAACTATATAGTAATGTAAAACAAGGTACAAGGTGTCTATAGGACAGGGGAGATTTTGAATTTCTGCAGACACTTGTGGACACTGGACACTTTTGGATTGTGTGAGGCCCACTGATATCTGAGCGCTATGTCACAGGCTCGATGGCACAGCTGTGACAAAAGTGACGAGAGGATAAGGGAGATTTTGAATTTCTGCAGACACTTGTGGACACTGGACACTTTTGGATTGTGTGAGGCCCAATGAATATCTGAGCGCTATGTGACAGGCTCGATGGCACAGCTGTGACCAAAGTGACTAGAGGATAAGGGAGATTTTGAATTTCTGCACACACTTGTGGACACTGGACACTTTTGGATTGTGTGAGGCCCAATGAATATCTGAGCGCTATGTGACAAGCTCGATGGCACAGCTGTGACCAAAGTGACTAGAGGATAAGGGAGATTTTGAATTTCTGCACACACTTGTGGACACTGGACACTTTTGGATTGTGTGAGGCCCAATGAATATCTGAGCGCTATGTGACAGGCTCGATGGCACAGCTGTGACCAAAGTGACTAGAGAATAAGGGAGATTTTGAATTTCTGCACACACTTGTGGACACTGGACACTTTTGGATTGTGTGAGGCCCAATGAATATCTGAGCGCTATGTGACAGGCTCGATGGCACAGCTGTGACCAAAGTGACTAGAGGATAAGGGAGATTTTGAATTTCTGCAGACACTTGTGGACACTGGACACTTTTGGATTGTGTGAGACCCACTGATAACTGAGCGCTATGTCACAGGCTCGATGGCACAGCTGTGACAAAAGTGACGAGAGGATAAAGGAGATTTTGAATTTCTGCACACACTTGTGGACACTGGACACTTTTGGATTGTGTGAGACCCAATGAATATCTGAGCGCTATGTGACAGGCTCGATGGCACAGCTGTGACCAAAGTGACTAGAGGATAAGGGAGATTTTGAATTTCTGCACACACTTGTGGACACTGGACACTTTTGGATTGTGTGAGACCCAATGAATATCTGAGCGCTATGTGACAGGCTCGATGGCACAGCTGTGACCAAAGTGACTAGAGGATAAGGGAGATTTTGAATTTCTGCACACACTTGTGGACACTGGACACTTTTGGATTGTGTGAGGCCCAATGAATATCTGAGCACTATGTGACAGGCTCGATGGCACAGCTGTGACCAAAGTGACTAGAGGATAAGGGAGATTTTGAATTTCTGCAGACACTTGTGGACACTGGACACTTTTGGATTGTGTGAGACCCACTGATAACTGAGCGCTATGTCACAGGCTCGATGGCACAGCTGTGACAAAAGTGACGAGAGGATAAAGGAGATTTTGAATTTCTGCACACACTTGTGGACACTGGACACTTTTGGATTGTGTGAGACCCAATGAATATCTGAGCGCTATGTGACAGGCTCGATGGCACAGCTGTGACCAAAGTGACTAGAGAATAAGGGAGATTTTGAATTTCTGCACACACTTGTGGACACTGGACACTTTTGGATTGTGTGAGGCCCAATGAATATCTGAGCGCTATGTGACAGGCTCGATGGCACAGCTGTGACCAAAGTGACTAGAGGATAAGGGAGATTTTGAATTTCTGCACACACTTGTGGACACTGGACACTTTTGGATTGTGTGAGGCCCAATGAATATCTGAGCGCTATGTGACAGGCTCGATGGCACAGCTGTGACCAAAGTGACTAGAGGATAAGGGAGATTTTGAATTTCTGCACACACTTGTGGACACTGGACACTTTTGGATTGTGTGAGGGCCACTGATATCTGAGCGCTATGTCACAGGCTCGATGGCACAGCTGTGACAAAAGTGACGAGAGGATAAGGGAGATTTTGAATTTCTGCAGACACTTGTGGACACTGGACACTTTTGGATTGTGTGAGGCCCACTGATATCTGAGCGCTATGTCACAGGCTCGATGGCACAGCTGTGACAAAAGTGACTAGAGGATAAGGGAGATTGGATTGCTTTTAAAAAAGCAGTTTGCAGAGCAGTGGGTAAACAGCAATGCCAGCCTGTCAGGAAGCCTTAAAAGGCAGCCCAACAACCAACACCACTGATACACCACAATATAGCCTCCCCTTGCACTGCACACACAGTGACTGGTGTGTTGTGCAGGCCAAATCGCTAGCAGCAGAAGCAGTTTTTTTTTCTTCTCAGCAGGACAAAAAAAAAAAATTGGGATTGCTTTTAAAAAAGCAGTTTGCGGAGCAGTGGGTAAACAGCAATGCAGGAATGTCAGGAAGCCTTAGAAGGCAGCCCAACAACCAACACCACTGATACACCACTATATAGCCTCCCCTTGCACTGCACACACAGTGACTGGTGTGTTGTGCAGGCCAAATCGCTAGCAGCAGAAGCAGTTTTTTGGTCTTCTTCCCTGCCTAACGCTCTCCCTACAGAATCAGCAGCAACCTCTCCCTATACTGAGATCGGCAGAAGTAAGATGGCGGTCGGCATGCACGCCCTTTTATACCCCCTGTGACGCCCACCAAAGCAAGCCAATCACTTGCATGCCCTTCTGAAAGATGGTGGTGACCCCTGCCTATGTCATCACGTTGCCCACAGTGTCCGTGGATCCTGATTGGCTGAAAAAGAGCGCAAAACAAACTTTTGAAACGCGACTTTGGCGCGTAAGTCGCCGACCTCGTGGCCGACCTCATCCTAGGGTCGGGTTTCGTTTCATGAAACCCGACTTTGCCAAAAGTCGGCGACTTTTGAAATTTTTCGACCCGTTTCGCTCAACTCTAGTGATCACAGCTTTGCGCCTTGGTTTTCATAGCTCCAGGAAAAAACACATTTTTTTTAATTTAAAAAAACCTTCACAGTTGCAGATGTAACAGTTTCATCCCAAAAAGTTTGTAAATTTGATTTGTTTCATCAAGGAGTGTCGTAATCTTTTATCTTCAGGAGCACACTGCTCCTCCACCACCTTCTGAAGATTGATCCAGCAGTCCAGCAGGCTTCAGAGGAGTGCTCACAGGCTCTAAAGTTAAGTGCCTGCACTCCTAACCTAACCTATGGACCAGACCAGTAACCTATGTCTACGGTGTAAATTGATTTTAAGAGCACTTTACAATTTTAATCATTTATGAACTTGAGACAACATCCTTAAATCCTAAATTCTAAAGCTCATCTTCACATTGGCAGGCGTTATGAGCTGAAAAGAACTTAGAGGACCCTATTAATTTTCAGTTTTAAAATAAGTAATATCTAGTAAAACCTCTGCGGTGTGTTTTTACGTTTTATAACATGATGTGAATGAATTGTTTGTTCCTATATTCTTTTTAATGCCATCTGCTTTATGCACATTATTATTATTATTTTTTTTTTTTACTGACGTGGCTGTATGAAGCCTTGTTCTTTGAGGGAGAAATTGTCACTTTTGTGTTTGTGTTTTGAGATGCATAGAAATTCCTGTTACTTTTCTTTCCAGCGCAAATACATAAATAAGCTATTTTCTGGTATGTTTTCTTTGTTTCATTTTTTACTGTCAGTGTTCACATTTAGCATAAAATAATGTGTTGCATGCATTTTTCAACCTATTTCAATCAACTGGATACCTAATTTTGTATTTTTTTATGCACTATATATGTACTAAAATGTATTTTACATATACACTAGCTGAAGAGCCAGGCGTTGCCTGGGCATTGTAACCAACTGTGGTTAGTTATAACAAATTATAATGATTATATTGCACATAAAAACATTTCACATCATATATTCAACACTACAGATTTGCAACACAAATTAACTAAATATTTACCCAAGTATTGATAGTATTTTGTTTTCAACTCATTCAAGTGCCTTTTAATAAACAACATTTTTGTTTTTTCCTTTCAGTGCAAAGATGAACAGATTTTTGGCAGTTCCATCTCTTGAACAGACCGCGTAAAGTTGGCCATGAGAAAAGCATGGAGATTGCAAATCGATCCCTACTACTTTCAAGGACTGTCCTTGAGCATTGTTAATGGACATTGCAAATAGCAGTTCAACTGGAAACTGGAGGCGTTTAAAATCAAAAAACAAATCAGATGGAATGAGTGGAATTCTTGGAATGAAAATGTCCTCTCCTTTGGCACATCCTGTTTCTGAGCTGTGTATCTAACCCTATCCTGTGTGATAATGTCTGCTGAGCTGTGTACCTAATCCTCTCCTGTGTGATACTTTCTGCTGAGCTGTGTATCTAATCCTATCGTGTGTTACTGACTGCTCAGCCGTGTATCTAATCCTATCCTGTGTGATACTGACTGCTGAGCAGTGTATCTAATCCTATCCTGTTTGATACCGTCTGCTGAGCTGTATCTAACCCTATCCTGTGGGATACTGACTGCTGAGCCGTGTACCTAATCCTATCATGTGTGTTACTGACTGCTCAGCTGTGTATCTAATCCTATCCTGTGTGTTAGTGACTGCTCAGCCATGTATCTAATCCTATTCTGTGTGATACTGTCTGCTGAGTCATGTATCTAATACTATTCTGTGTGATACTGTGTGCTGAGCTGTGTATCTAATCCTATCCTGGGTGATACTGTCTGTTGAGCTGTGTATCTATGACTATCCTGCCCGTCATCATCTACTATGGCAGCCAGCATCCACTTGAGTACAACCTCCTGATGAACTGTACCATCTATGGGGAAACGCGTCGGGATGCACCTGAGTCAGGATAAGTCCTACCTTGGGGGAATATGTGTGGCACATTTTTTTGCTATATCGCTTGTCTATCTATTGACCATGGGACTGTTTTGGTGCTATCTGTCAGCATATGAGGGGTTTGGAAGACATCTGATATGAGAACTCTTATAACTATATTGAATTGCCTAATAACTGAGGAATTCTGCTGACATTTTTTGCTTAATACATGTCTCATTGCTTATTTGAAAAATTCTGTGCCATAAGGCCATTAATGAATTATGTACAGTGGGGAAAAAAAGTATTTAGTCAGTCAGCAATAGTGCAAGTTCCACCACTTAAAAAGATGAGAGGCATCTGTAATTTACATCATAGGTAGACCTCAACTATGGGAGACAAACTGAGAAAAAAAAAATCCAGAAAATCACATTGTCTGTTTTTTTTTTCATTTTATTTGCATATTATGGTGGAAAATAAGTATTTGGTCAGAAACAAAATTTCATCTCAATACTTTGTGATATATCCTTTGTTGGCAATGACAGAGGTCAAACGTTTTCTGTAAGTCTTCACAAGGTTGCCACACACTGTTGTTGGTATGTTGGCCCATTCCTCCATGCAGATCTCCTCTAGAGCAGTGATGTTTTTGGCTTTTCGCTTGGCAACACGGACTTTCAACTCCCTCCAAAGGTTTTCTATAGGGTTGAGATCTGGAGACTGGCTAGGCCACTCCAGGACCTTGAAATGCTTCTTACGAAGCCACTCCTTCGTTGCCCTGGCGGTGTGCTTTGGATCATTGTCATGTTGAAAGACCCAGCCACGTTTCATCTTCAATGCCCTTGCTGATGGAAGGAGGTTTGCACTCAAAATCTCACGATACATGGCCCCATTCATTCTTTCATGTACCCGGATCAGTCGTCCTGGCCCCTTTGCAGAGAAACAGCCCCAAAGCATGATGTTTCCACCACCATGCTTTACAGTAGGTATGGTGTTTGATGGATGCAGCTCAGTATTCTTTTTCCT
This sequence comes from Dendrobates tinctorius, assembly GCF_039654945.1. Taxonomy (NCBI): domain Eukaryota; kingdom Metazoa; phylum Chordata; class Amphibia; order Anura; family Dendrobatidae; genus Dendrobates; species Dendrobates tinctorius. The sequence goes on from NW_027361738.1 coordinate 38,113,377, forward strand.
CCAAACACGACAAGTTGTGTTTCTACCAAACAGTTCCAGTTTGGTTTCATCAGACCATAGGACATTCTCCCAAAACTCCTCTGGATCATCCAAATGCTCTCTAGCAAACTTCAGACGGCCCGGACATGTACAGGCTTAAGCAGTGGGACACGTCTGGCACTGCAGGATCTGAGTCCATGGTGGCGTAGTGTGTTACTTATGGTAGGCCTTGTTACATTGGTCCCAGCTCTCTGCAGTTCATTCACTAGGTCCCCCCGCGTGGTTCTGGGATTTTTGCTCACCGTTTTTGTGATCATTCTGACCCCACGGGGTGGGATTTTGCGTGGAGCACCAGATCGAGGGAGATTATCAGTGGTCTTGTATGTCTTCCATTTTCTAATTATTGCTCCCACAGTTGATTTCTTCACTCCAAGCTGGTTGGCTATTGCAGATTCAGTCTTCCCAGCCTGGTGCAGGGCTACAATTTTGTTTCTGGTGTCCTTTGACAGCTCTTTGGTCTTCACCATAGTGGAGTTTGGAGTCAGACTGTTTGAGGGTGTGCACAGGTGTCTTATTATACTGATAACAAGTTTAAACAGGTGCCATTACTACAGGTAATGAGTGGAGGAAAGAGAAGACTCTTAAAGAAGAAGTTACAGGTCTGTGAGAGCCAGAAATCTTGATTGCTTGTTTCTGACCAAATACTTATTTTCCACCATAATATGCAAATAAAATTAAAAAAAACCAGACAATGTGATTTTCTGGATTTTTTTTTCTCAGTTTGTCTCCCATAGTTGAGGTCTACCTATGATGTAAATTACAGACGCCTCTCATCTTTTTAAGTGGTGGAACTTGCACTATTGCTGACTGACTAAATACTTTTTTTCCCCACTGTATGTGCCTATTAGATTCTAAATATATACATTACTGTGATTGAGCAGTTCCTCTGATTTGTTGGAAGGAAAATGGTCATATACTTTGGTTTATGCTACACCTATTGGGTCCCTATCTAGTTTCAAGGCTCACTTCACCTCTGCCCTTTTTGGACATTGCTTTCCCATCTTTCTTGCTAGGGTGAAATAGGGGAGTGAGGGAAAGCCTACGTTGAGTGGGGGCGCCAAAATTTTCCTATTAGGCTACTTTCACACTTGCTTTGTTTTGCAGCACGTTTTTCCCGCAAAAAAACGCATGGAAAAAACGCATAGAAATGCTGCGTTTTTTTCAAACATTTTTATGAGCATGCGTTTGTATGCGTTTTTAGTGCGTTTTTACCGCGTTTGCGGTTTTTCCAACATTAGTGGGCCCCTCACACTAACCCAAACCATGACTTTACTAACCCTAACCCTAACCCTTAAACAAACCATACCCTAACCCTAACCCTTAACCAAACCATACCCTAACCCTAACCCTAACCCTGACCCTAACCCTAACCCTTAACCAAACCATACTAACCCTAACCCTTAACCAAACCCTACTAACCCTAACCCAAACCCTAACCCTAAACCCTAACTAATACCTAAACCCTAACCCTTAACCAAACCATACTAACCCAAACCCTAACCCTAAACCCCCTTAACTAACCCTAACTCTAACCCAAACCCCTAATTTCCATTGTCTAACCAATGGTCAACAAAAAAACGCATGCGCAAAAAAATGCATAAATGAGCATGCCAATGCGCACATATGCGCACCCATAGACTTATAATGGGTGTCTTGCTGTAAAAAAACGCATTGCGCGTGCATGCATTTTTTGAGGCAAGTCGGACGCCCAAAAAATGCAACAGGATGCATTTTGTGCGCCCGAGCGCACACCACAAAAAAACGCATGTGCGTAAAAACGCATACAAACGCATGTGTATGCGCACATAAGCGCATCCCATGCAAAATATAAGGGAAAAAGCGCATGCGTTTTTTAGCGCTAAAATACAGCGCAAAATAACGCAAGTGTGAAACCAGCCTTAGGGTGCCAACCTCCACGGCTAGGCAGGAAAAAAGCTTAGTTTTATTGTAGGGTATCCTGTAGGTTAGGGTTTTTTATCCTATGGTATTTTTTCATATATACCAGTTTTTCACTGGGTTGGTGTGTTTTTTTATTGAGATTAACCCCTTTCTGCCATCAGACGTACTATCCCGTCCATGGGACCCGGGCCCCTATGCCCATGGATGGGATAGTACGTCTAGTGCGACCAGTGGCGCCCACGTGGTGAGCGACGCTGATCGCGGCCGGGTGTCAGCTGATTATCACAGCTGACACCCGGCACTATGTGTCAGGGGCAGTCACGGACCGCCCCTGACACGTTAACTCCTTGCACACTGTGATCAAACACGATCGCGGTGTACCGGGGGTTAAAGGGAAGCATCGGCAGGGAGGGGGGCTCCCTCCGTGCTTCCCTGAGCCCCCCACGGCAGCGCAATGTGCAGCGCTGCTGCGGGGGGCTTTTTCCCTGCAGGTCTCCGGATCCAATATGGTGACGGGGACCTTCGGGGGCCTGCAGGGAGCTGCCTTCCTCAGTGCCTGCAAAGGTGTAAAAATAATTTTAAAAAAATCGCTAAATAAATTTTAAAAAAAATATTCCCTAATAAATTCATTTTTTGGAAATAATAAAAAAAAACTATCAAAGTACACATATTTGGTATTGCCGCATCCATACCGACCTGCCCTATAAAACTGTCCCATTAGTTAACCCCTGTAGTGAACCCCTTAAAAAAATTAAAATGAAAAACGAAGCAAAAAAATTATGATTTATTATCATGCCGCCGAACAAAAAGTGCAATAACGCGCAATCAAAAAGACATATATAAATATTCATGGCACTGCTGAAAACATCATCTTGTCCCGCAAAAAACGAGCTGCCACACAGCATCATCAGAGAAAAAATAAAAAGTTATAGCTTGCAGAATAAAGCAATGCAAAAATAATTATTTTTTATATAAAATTGTTTTTATTGCATAAAAGCGCCAAAACATAAAAAAATGACATAAATGAGGTATCGTTGTAACTGTACTGACCTGAGGAATAAAACCGCTTTATCAATTTTACCACACGCGGAACGGTGTAAATGCACCCCCCAAAAGAAATTCATGAAAAGCTGGTTTTTGTTCATTCTGCCTCCCAAAAATTGGAATAAAAAGCGATCAAAAAAGTCACGTGCCCGAAAATGGTACATATAAAAACATCAACTCGTCCCACAAAAAATAAGACCTCACATGACTCAGTGGGTCAAAATACTGAAAAATTATAGCTCTCAATATGTGGTGATGCAAAAACTATTTTTACAATAAAAAGCGTCTTTTAGCGTGTGACAGCTGCCAAAATTAAAAACCGCCATAAATAGTAAATCAAACCCCCCGTTATCACCCCCTTAGTTAGGGAAAAATACTAAAATTAAAAGAAAATGTATTTATTTCCATTTTCCCATTAAGGTTAGGGCTAGGGCTAGGGATAGGGTTAGGACTAGGGTTAGGGCTAGGGTTAGGGCTAGGGTTAGGGTTAGGGCTAGGGCTAGGGTTAGGGCTGAGATTAGGGTTAGGGGTGTGTTGGGGTTAGGGTTGGAATTAGAATTTGGGGGTTTCCACTGTTTGGGCACATCAGGTGCTCTCCAAATGCAACATGGCGTATGATCTCAATTCCAGCCAATTCTGCGTTGAAAAAGTCAAATGGTGCTCCTTCCCTTCCAAGCTCTGCCATGCGCCCAAACAGTATTTTACCCCCACATATGGGGTATCAGCCTACTCAGGACAAATTGAAAAACAACTTTTGGGTTCCTATTTCACCTGTTGCCCTTAGGAAAATAAAAAATTGGGGGCAAAAATATCATTTTTGTGGGAAAAAAATATGATTTTTTTTATTTTCACGCTCGGGCGTTATAAACTTCTGTGAAGCCCTTGGGGGTTCAAAGTGCTCACCACACATCTAGATAAGTTCCTTAGGGGGTCTAGCTTCCAAAATGGTGTCATTTGTGGGGGGTTTCCACTGTTTAGGTACATTAGGGGCTCTCCAAAGGCAACATGACACCCGCAGAGCATTCCATCAAAGTCTGCATTCCAAAACGTCACTACTTCCCTTCCGAGCCCTGACGTGGGCCCATACAGTAATTTTCTCCCACATATGGGGTATCAGGGTACTCAGGACAAATTGGTCAAAATAAAAAAATGGGGACTAAATGATCATGTTTGTGGAAAAAATACGATTTTTTTATTTTCACGCCCGGGTGTTATAAACTTCTGTGAAGCACTGGGGGAGTTCAAAGTGCTCACCACGCATCTAGATAAGTTCCTTAGGGGGTCTAGTTCAAAAAATGGGGTCACTTGTGGGGGGATTCCACTGTTTAGGTACATCAGGGGCTTTCCAAACGCGACATGGTGTCTGATCTCAATTCCAGCCAAAAAAGTCAAAAGGTTCTGCTTCCCTTCCAAGCTCTGTCATGCGCCCAAATAGTTGTTTACACCCACATATGGGGTATCAGCGTACTCAGGACAAATTGCACAATAACTTTTAGGGTCCTTTTACCCTTGGGAAAATAAAAATTGGGGGTGAAAAGATCATTTTTGTGGAAAAAATATGATTTTTTAATTGTACGGCTGTACGTTATAAACTTCTGAGAAGCCCTTGTGGGTTCAAAGTTCTCACCACATATCTAGATAAGTTCCTTGGGGGGTCTAGTTTCCAAAATGGGGTCACTTGTGGGGGGTTTCCACTGTTTAGGTACATCAGGGGCTCTCCAAACGTGACATGGCGTCCGATCAGAATTCCAGCCAATTTTGCATTGAAAAGTCAAAATGCGCTCCTTCCCTTCTGAGCTCTGCCATGCGCCTAAACAGTGGATTCCCCTCACATATCAGGTATCAGCGTACTCAGGACAAATTGCACAATAACTTTTCAAGTCCAATTTCTCCTTTCACCCTTGGTAAAATAAAAAAAATTGAACCTGAAATATTTTTTTTGTGAAAAAAAGTTAAATGTTCATTTTTTTTAAATATTCAAAAAAATTCCTGTGAAGCACCTGCAGGGTTAATAAACTTCTTGAATCTGGTTTTGAGCACCTTGAGGGGTGAAGTTTTTAGAATGGTGTCACTTTTGGGTATTTTCTATCATATAGACCCCTCAAAGTGGCTTCAAATGTGATGTTGTCCGTAAAAATAAAATGGTGTTGCTAAAATGAGAAATCGCTGGTCAACTTTTAACCCTTATAACTTCCAAACAAAAAAAAATTTGGTTCCAAAATTGTGCTGATGTAAAGTAAACATGTGGGAAATGTTACGTTTTAAGTTTTTTGTGTGCCGTATCTCTGTGATTTAAGGGCATAAAAATTCAAAGTTGGAAAATTGCGAAATTTTCAAAATTTTCGCCAAATTTCCATTTTTTTCACAAATAAATGCAAGTTATATGAATGAAATTTTATCACTAACATGAAGTACAATATGTCATGAGAATCACCGGGATCCATGGAAGCGATTCAGAGTTATTACCTCATAAAGAGACAGTGGTCAGAATTGTAAAAATTGGCCAGGTCATGAACGTGCAAACCACCCTTGGGGGTGAAGGGGTTAATAAATTTGAATTTTATAGGGAAATATATGTTCACTTGATACTGACTGCTGAGCTGTGTATCTAATCCTATCCTGTGTGATACCGACTGCTGAACCGTGTATCTAATCCTATCCTGTGTGATACTGACTGCTGAGCAGTGTATATAATCCTATCCTGTGTGATACCGTCTGTTGAGCCGTGTATCTAACCCTATGCTGTGTGATACTGACTGCTGAGCCATGTACCTAATCCTATCATGTGTGTTACTGACTGCTCAGCCATGTATCTAATCCTATCCTGTGTGATACTGACTGCTGAGCCGTGTATCTAATCCTATCCTGTGTGATACTGACTGCTGAGCCGTGTATCTAATACTATTCTGTGTGATACTGCCTGCTGAGACGTTTATCTAATACTATTCAGTGTGATACTGTGTGCTGAGCTGTGTATCTAATCCTATCCTGTGTGATACTGACTGCTGAGCTGTGTCATGTCCGCCATGTCTGTCATGTCTGTTTTGTCTCAAGAACTCCTGGAGCGATGTGCATGCGCATATCTTGTCTGCAATCCTGCTTGTAACCTAGAGTAGTGTGCACACTCACCTCATGTCTGCTGAGCTGCAAGATGCCTGATTTTCTGCTTTGCCTTCTGTGATCTTCTCGTCATGTCTGAAACATTGATCATGTGACGTTTCCTAAGATCCTGCACTGTCTGGTTCTGCAATCATCTCGTCATGTCTGAAACCCTGATCATGTGACTGCGCTCTGTGATCCTGGAGCATCTGAACTAGGAAGTTCTCCCCTGGTCCTGACCCGGAAGAGGAGGTGCCGTGCCCTATATCAGACCACCCCTTCCTTTGCTCAGGGCCTGAGTATTGTGTTGCTTCTCTGCATGGCTGTTTGGTCTGTGGGGTTGCTCCCTCTATTCTGTGCCCTTGCACCTTGCTCTGTAGTGCGTCTCTGCACACGCTCCGTGCTCGTATTCCGTCTCTTGTCTCGTGCCTTGTCTAGTGTTTGTCCTTCGTGCCATGTTTTGTCTTTGCCCTGCTTTGCCTTGCTTTGCCTTGTAGTCCTTGTTTGCTCTGACTCTGTTCTGTGTTTCTTTCCATGTTTCCTGTCTCGCTTTGCTTTGTGGCTTCAGGTACCCGTCTCTGTACCCTGTCCCTGGCGTGTCTCTACATGTGCAGGTCTGTCCCTGTCCCTGGCGTACCCCTAGGTACACGCAGGCCTCGCCTCGTACCTGTCCCTGGCATGTCCTTTGCATGCGCAGGGTCCTTTCCTCAACTCTATACCTTGGCTTTGATGTTTCGTGCGCTCTTGCACTTTTCGTGCTAGGCTTTGCCATGTGGTATCGCACGCGTCTCTGTCATGTACCTGTGCCTAGCCCTGCCTTGTGGCTCCGTGCCTCTGTGCACGTGCCTGGTCGCCTGTGCCTGTCTGGTGTGCCTCAGCCATGCCGCCTCTAGCCGTGCTCGCCTGTGTGACTCAGCCGTGCCCCGTCCAGTGCTATAGTGGTCTGGCTGCGTGGCCCCGCAGCGGTGCCGCCTCTAGTCGTGCCCACCTGCAAATGCCATCGTCGGTACCACCTGCCGGTGACCCCAGCCGTGGTCTCCGTGCTCTCTTGCACTCACGCTGGTTCTCGCACTGTGCCTTTTCTTGCTACTCTTGCACAACTCTTTTGCTTACTTTGCTCTGCTGTGAACCTTGTCCTGCCTGCCGGATTCCGTAACCTGCCGACCGCTGCCAGAGGTCCGGACCTAGATGACTGCGGCCTGATGTCCGGAGCTGATGTCTGAAGCCTGATTCCTGGATCCTGTCGGTCGATGCCTGCACCCGGATTCCGATGCCACCGTACTCTGTCTCTCCCTGGCGTGCCCTCGCACGCGCAGGTCTCCGTCCTTGTACCCGTCCCTGGCATGCCCCTTGGCATGCACAGGCCTCCATCCTGTGAACCCGAACCTGGCGTGTCCAACATGCATCATGTCGTTATCCCTGTCTTGTTTCCTTGCATGGAACCCTGGCTGACTTTCGGATGTCCGGATCCTGATGATTGCCTACAGAGCTTCAGAACCTGATGTCCCGGTTGATCTTCGCTTGCTGTCCGGAGTCTGATGTCATCGTGCCTCCACCTACCATCTGCTCGTACCATGCTTGGACCTTGGCATGCCCTTGCACGCACCTTGCTATGTTGTCCCTGTTCTGGTTATGTTTGTACCTGATGTTATCCCTGGAGCCTTCCTTAAATGAAGTTTCTTTGAACTAACGTCTCATCTCACCTTGTCTTGTTTCCCTGAGCCAGCCGTCTGGTCCAGCTGCCGTGGTGGCTCACCCCTTTGGTCTTGCCCCTGACACTCCCTGTATAGGGGGTGGTTCTCACTCGGTCAGCTCGCCCTAGGTGGGTGGGTGCCACGGCCCAGAGGGTCCACTTTTTCAAAGAAGAACGACTCAGCGTAAGCTGACACTCATCACAAGCTGTGTATCTAATCCTATCCTGTGTGATACTGGGCTCCCACTGCAGTCTGTGTCAGAGGGTGGTCTGTGTTGGCACTGTAATAAATTGTGTTATTTACAGCTTTACAGAAGGATGGAAACACTATAGAAATGATAAGAATAATAGACAAAATTGTTTGGTGAATTGGAATGCACGGGGTTAAAATTTCACCTCACAGAGTAGCCTATGACGCTCTCGGGGTCCAGACATGTGACATACACACATACATACAAACATACACACACACACATTCTGCTTTATATATTAGATTTTTCACATTTTTTGCAGAGGGGGCTTTTATTTTTTTCCCTACTATTTTTTACATACTTTGCTCCCCAAGATATCATGAAAGATCTCTGGGGAACATATTTTTTACTGTAATGGGGGCATCCACATAAGCAGCAGTTAAAGTTTAAAACAACCCACTACTGTGGCACAAGTCACAGGCTAATGTGATCTGAGCCTGCTGGTAGATACCCAGCAATTGTGTCATTGCCAAGTCCAGGATAAGTATTGATGTTTGATGTGTGATATGTTACATTTATTGTGGTATATCTGATTCTGTACTTCTGTCCTTGTCCTTCAGGTCACCTGGTTCATACATACTACAAGTGGGGTAACTTGAAGCTCATGGGCCCCAATGCATTTGGGTCACCCTCCCAGGGCCGTGGGGGGTACTCGGTACCGGGCCAGTGTCTGCAGGATGTGTCACAGCAGCGGTGACCCGGTCCGTGGCCCTGGGCGCCCAAGTAATGGCAGGAATTTGAAATGGTGGAATGTAGTTAATGGAATAGTTTGTGACGCCACCTGTGGTGTTCGGCAAGTGAGATGTTAGGCCGATGCTGCTTGCAGATCCTCTGGGGCTGGTGGTGTGTTGCAGCCAAGATGGTGAAGCTCCCCACAGGTGGATCTGTAGCCCCAGGGCAGTGTAGATGTAGGGGGAAGAGGAGAGGCGCAAGCGGTGTAGAGCTGGTACCCAGATGTAGCGGTGCTGGGTGTGTTGGCGCAAGAATCAATGGAGGACACCAGGGCTTGTAGTTCCAAAGCTTTACTCTCAGTCTGTAGTACACACAGGTGTCAGCCTCCATGCTGTGTCCTCCGGGTCAGGGACCCAGCCAACCTCCAGGCAAGATGGAATGCTCCCTTCCAACGCTCCACCAACATGTGCCTTTCTGAACATCTCCTCTTATAGCGCCTTTTAGTGTGAAGATCTCCTAGTACTGAGTTACACTGGAGTTCCTCCTAACAGATGTTCCCAAGAACTCTACTTGTATGGCAGACAGCTGTAGCCTACTTCGGGGACTCCTTACTCCTGAGTCCCGGCTCTCTATTCGTGTTGCTGTTGTGCCCCCAAGTCTTAGATGGGAGTAGTGCATTTACAGCCCACTACTCCACTGGTGTCTGCTGCAGAACCGTTAGTGTCCATACAACCTCGGGGACCGGGCCCCGGCCTTGCACTTAGAACTTCAAGGCAGGGTTCTTCCTCTAACCCACGTCCTCTGTGTTCCCTTTTTCTCCTACTTCCCGTACTTGTCTTTCTTTCCTATGGAAGCTCAGGCTTCAGTTCAACGTTTTTCTCCTTCTTTCCTTTCCTGTGCCAGCTGGCTCAGATCACTGAGGCAGCTGCAGCACTCCTTCCTCCATCCCTCTTCCAGGGATCTTCTTCCCTCACTCCTCTCTGAGTGACTTCCTCTACTGACTGACCTCCTGACTGACCTGTAATTCTAAACCTCCCCGCTCTTTTATATATTCTCAACTCCACCCGCCTCCCAGCACGTTTCGGGTTCCAAGCAGGGAGCCACCAAAGGTGCTCTGCTACACTCTAAGCAAAGAGCCGCAATGTGGCTATGCTGAACTACCCGGTTGTGTGGGGTGCGAATGTTGGAGTGTGGTTAGGAGTTCCCACCTTACCTGGATGGTGGGGTACCACACCTCAGGAGGAGGTGCAGTACCTCTGTGGCGACTGAGCCTCAGGGGCGCCACACTATATCTCCAACAAGGCTCCAATTATCATGGGTTTTTAATAGTGTTGGTCTTCTCATATAGGCCAAAGAGACGTTTTGGGCCTCCTCATACTCTAAGACCTTTGTGGGCCTGCAAACTGCACAGCCTCTAGCTACTCCCCACAAATATCTGAATAAACCTTAAGATTCAAATGACCCATTACCACCAGTTGCTGTGAGATAGACAAATAACGAGTAGTTGAGATCCCAACAGGTAAAGTAATGCCAATATCAACAGGTCTGGTGAACACTAATGTGTTTGGGAGCGCTGACCAACTGATGTCAATCATGCTTGTCTTTCTGTCCGTTTTATCGTAGAGAACACTGGATCACTTGGTTGAGCAAGTGCCCCCTGTATGGGAAAGCCGAGTAAGATGGCTATTGGTCATCTAATGTGTATGAGGTTAGTTGGGGGAAAATTTACCAAAATTTGAACAATAAGTCAAGTACAAAATCCAAGATCAAGAACAACCACTGATAACGAAGTAAAGCTGTATCACATGCCAGTCTTGATAATGCAGGTAACTTTATTGTTTGATTACGACTCACAGAAAAAATACAAAAGCCAGCAAAGTATATTTAAAGGTACCAAAAAAGAGCGTGATATGTGTCAACTTCAGATAATAAAGATAGGAAAATTATACAGTGTGTGTGTATATATATATATAAAATTACAATTCTGTTGTTACAGATTGTCTTAGGGTTTTGAATGTTTTAAAGTGATGGAACACATTGTAATTATATACAAGACCAATCAATTGTGGAGAGAGGGAGTTATAGAGTTCAAAGCAAATATTGGAAAGTAGCTCTAAATTGTCAGCTCAGAGATAAATTGGGGGAAAAACAGTCTGACTGCAGAATGCTGAATGGTGACGGCGAGCAAGCATGCACACTATCGCAGGGCCCCAGTATTGCTGACACAAGTGGGCAATCACATGAAGTATGCCACTTGCATTCTTGTGATCACATGCCAACTAGAATCTTCCGGCATCTAGTTAGCATGTGACCACAAGTATGCAAAATGCATACTTAGGGTCATGTGATCACCCCCTCGCACAGGTACCGTATATACTCAAGTATAAGCCGACCCGAGTATAAGCCGACCTAATTTTGCCACAAAAAACTGGGAAAACTTATTGACTCGAGTATAAGCCTAGGGTGGGAAATGCTCCATAGATTATTCCCCCATATGGTGTCCCCAGAAGAAGCTCCATAGATTGTTCCCCCATATACTGCCCCCATTAGAAGCTCCATAGATTATTCCCCCATATGGTGTCCCCAGAAGAAGCTCCATAGATTATTCCCCCATATGCTGACCCCATAAGAAGCTCCTTAGATTATTCCCCCATATGCTGACCCCATAAGAAGCTCCTTAGATTATTCCCCGATATGCTGACCCCATAAGAAGCTCCTTAGATTATTCCCCCATATGCTGACCCCATAAGAAGCTCCTTAGATTATTCCCTCATGTGCTGCCGCTGCTGCTGCATGTAAAAATAAAAAAATGACATACTCACCTCTCCGTCGCTGGGTGTCAGACACTCACCTGTCCTGCGTCCATGGCTGCTCACCGCTATCTGCCACGTCATCAGTCAGTGACGTTCAGACTGCAGGGGGCGCGGCATGCACTAATCACGTCACCGCGCCCTCTGCTGTCTGAAGTCACTGACCGATGACAGACAGCAGCAAGCAGCCATGGATGCAGGACAGGTGAGTATCGCTATACTTACCCATCCTGGTGCTGTCTCTTGAGCCCCTAGCTTCTCCGTGCTCTCTCTTCCTGCGTTCAGCGGTCCTGTGATACCGCTCATTAAAACTCATGAATATGCGCTTATTCATGAGTTTTAATGAGCGGTACCACGTGACCGCTGAAGGCAAGAAGACAGAGCGCGGAGAAGCTGGGGGCTCAAGAGACAGCGTCAGGACAGGTAAGTATGACCTGACACCCCCGACCCCCGGTGTATATGACTCGAATATAAGCCGAGAGGGGGACTTTCAGTCCAAAAAAATGGGCTGAAAATCTTGGCTTATATTCGAGTATATACGGTAATAAAATGATGACAGTGTCTGCATCGCATGCTGTCATGATTCAGCAGTCTGCACTCACAGAGAGTGATTGCAGACTTTTATCCCAAGCCTGGAAAACCCCTTTAAGACAAGAAATACCATCCGCTTACTCATTCCCCTTATGCTGGCTTTCAGATATATAAAATAAATATATATAGTGTACTCATAGATTTTACTTCATGGTGCAGTGTATATCATGAGATGTTTTCAAAAATATATACCGGTATCCTCGTATAATTAATGGAACATTTTTTGCCGGGAGTGAACAAGACATAGAAAAAATGTTTGACTTTAGAACACAGAAATTGCAAATGTCAATGATATGTCACAATATCGATCTATTATGCTGTCTGGTAATAATATTTTATTAGTACTGCTGGAAGTCTATTACGCCGGTTATTGCCTGCAATATGCACATAAATTAAAGAAACCAGTTTTAATATTGCTCCCCATATTAAAGCCAGGTATTGAGTAATGTCTTGCAGGGCTCAGCATGTAATTGGATCCCTGGATATGAAAGGAAGTCAATAGGATTTCATGTTTGCAATGTCAGAACACATTACAGAAACATATAAGAAGAATAGTGTAATCAATTTAGTCAAGAGAAATCAGTTTTGAACAATCATTCAAATAAGATTCAAAGTTTTTATGGCCTCTGAAGTCAAAACATATATGGAATGAATACATTTTATTTAAAAGAAAGAAAGAAAAGGAATAGATCTACTTCAGGGTCTGTTCGACTATGTTCACATATTGCTATTTTTTTCTTCAAGCAAAACCTGTTCTCTTGGCAGTAAAGAAGCTGCTTAAAATAAATAAGGTTTTTTTGTGGCATTTTTCTTGCTGTTGTTCCTGAGTTTCCTGTTTCGAAAACACAGCAAAACCTCATACCTGCATTTTTATGCATTTATACATTCCTTTCTATGAGTGAAATAACGCAGCAAAAACGCTGAAAGAAGTGACATGCTGCAGATTTCAAAAACTCAGCAGATTTCCAATTCAGTCAGAATAAAAAAACAACCTGTGCGCATGAGACATCTGAAATCTCATAGACTTTTCTGGCATTGTAAGGCTAGTTTCACACTAGCGTTTATTCCATGCAGCGCACGGCGCCACTAAGCCATGCCCCCTGCCGGCTCACTGCCCGCCCCATCCGGTCATCACCGCCTACTATCGCACACGGCTGCATCCGATCTGCGCACCCTATCTTTAGCATAGGGTACGCAGATCGTGCGCTGGCCGTGCGCTAATAGGATTTTAGCGTGTGCTGCGCACTTTTGAAGGTGCGCCAGTCTGCGCCGAACGCATCATGTTGCATTTTGGCGTGCTCGGCGCACCTTCAAAAGTGGGATATGGTAACATAAGCTCAGGAGGTAGATTCTCAGGGAGATCTGTGCCCAGCCAATATTTATTAACAGCTCATTTACATATTACAGAAAATGGTGGATTTCTCCGGAATAAGACTTCGAATCGCCTTGAGATATCAAGGTATCATTTTATTCAGCTTCAAATGACCCGCGTGTCCATATAGATGGCTTTAGAGAGTTGATCCTACTGACAGATTTCTTTTAACATGTTTCTCTATAACTATCTTTCTAATTTCCTGAGACAATTTTCTCCTTAGCTTTCTTTGTTCCATTTTCAGTGTAGTGTACACCATGATAACCAACAGCACAGTGACTACTTTTCACCCTTTAAACAGGCAGACTGACTCATTACAGGTTTGTAGACATCTGTGATGTTACATGTCCCTATATTCAAATTATTTCCAATTTCTCTTTTTTGTCCAGGCCGTTTTCATTAGTTTGTTTTCTTTAAATGTTCTGTTGAATCACAATTAAAAAAAAATATCTGATTTTCATTAGTTGATATGCAATTCATTTTAATTGAATATTAATGTTGTCAGCTTCAAGTTATTTCAGTGACCATTGTGGGTTTTTCTTACTTTAACAGAAGGGTGCCAACAATTTTGCCCTGGTGTATAGATCCATATTTCAGTATTTTAACCTCTATTGTCTTATGCGCTGTACAGATCGCTCTCTAATTAGAAATTGCCCTCAGTAGCCCTGCCATATAGAGGACCAGTTGTGCCATTTGGCTACCCTCCACCACAGAAGTGAATTTGAAAATTGTTACTGCCTTACCAATCACTTGGAAAGCTGAGAGACTTGTGAGGAAGGAACAAATTTTTGAATGAGGTCAAAAATGGCAGCCAGGAAACAGTCTTGGACTTGAAATAATGGCTATGGGTAGGGGCGAGCAAGCACATACTGTAGAGGGATATAACTGCCAGAAAGCTATTTGTGCCACAGCTATGTCTGTCCAAAGTTTATGACATGGATATCTGATGTAATTGATTATTCTCAGTAAGTTCTCATTTTCATGGAATTTAGTTATTATCGGAAAATTTCTACTTCCTTTATCGAAAGAGGGTTAAGACACTTTACAGCAACTCCACATCGAATTCTGTAGCGGAAAAATCTACAGCAAGTCGAGCAGATCTTGGTCTTCCATTTATTATTTGGTAGCAGATGAGTTCTCGGCATGTACAGGTATGTGATATAGAGAGTTGTAAAACTTTCATCTACAGTACTTGTTCACTTAAAACAAATTGCTAATGGCCGAAAATATGGACAAAAGTTATGGGACCTCTCCACAATTCACCTACGAGAGTTTTTTATAACATCTACTGATGAGCGAGTTTAAGCATTACTCGAGATTTCCTGAGCATGCTCAGGTGGTCTCCGAGTATTTGGATGTGCTCGGAGATTTAGTTTCTGTCGCCGTAGCTGCATGATTTGCGGCTGCAAGCCAGCCTGAGTACATGTAACATGTGGGGAATGCCTGTTTGTTAGGAAATCCTCACATGTATTCAGGCTGTCTAGCAGCCGCAAATCATGCAGCTACAACTACAGAAACTAAATCTCCGAGCACATCCAAATACTCGGAGATCACCCAAACATGTTTGGGAAATCTCGAGAAAGGAGCATACTCGCTCATCCCTAATGACACCCCATTCCAAATCCCAAAGCGTTAACATGGAGTTGGTGACCGCCTCTGCAGATAAAATATCTTATGCTTTCATAGTAAGTCCTTCTACAAGCATTAGAGCTCTCTGTGAGATATTTTGTCCATTCATCCAGAAGAGCATTTGTGATGTCAGATACTGATGTAATATAAGAAGACCTGGCTCACAATCTCAGTTCTAATCCATCCCAAAGGTATTTGATGAAATTGAGGTTAAAACTCTTCTATGCGGCCAAAGAAGTTCTTCCACACCAAACTGGGGCACAATTATGCTGAGAAAGGGCACAACCGTGTCACAATTATGTTGAAATATTGTATACTTACAACTTTCTTCCCACAAAGTTAGAAGAATAAAATTATCCAAAATGTCTTGCTATTCTGAAGATGCTAAGATTTTCCTTCACTAGGTTTAAGTGGTTTTGACCAACCCCTCCTAAACTACCTCTTAGCATTATCCATGCCAACATTTCAGTTGGCACAATACAGTAATGCAGGGAACATTCTCCTGCCACTCGCCAAACCTGGACTCTTCCATAACACTACCAGACAGAAAACAGTGATTCAACACTCCATACAACACATTTCCACTGATCCAGAGTTCAGTTATGGCATGCTTCAAACCACTCCTTCCAACACATGGCATTGTGCTTGGTGATGTAAGGCTTGCATGAGTCTGCTACCCATGGAAACCAATGTCATAAAGCTTACATTGTTTTTTACTAAGAGGCAGGATTGTTTTCAAATTACTGATAGATTTCAGCTGGTGTCATAAATTTCCATGGCTTATTGCACCTCTCTTTCTTCATGCGTTCAGTATCTTTCCCTATGTCACATTTCATTATTACGCATAACTTAATTTATAGATGGACATCTGTGGTTTGATTTCTTTGCCTGTGTAAATTGGATGGGTTGTTAACAAGATCTGGTGATAATTTCATGTTAATACCACCTGTAAAAATATATTAACTTAGAAAATTGGTGACATGTTCAATACTTATTTCACCCGTAGTATATAGTGTATTTATGGTGTAGGGACAGGTGACTAGAACTCCATCTCTGTCTACTAATAAGGACTGGTAAAGAGCCAAGACAGATAAGGAATTATTAATAAAAAACAAACAAACAAATAGGAAATAGAGATAAATCTAGTTGGGAAATAATAATAACAATAATCTTTATTTATATAGCACAAACATATTCCGCAGCGCTTTACAGTTTAACAATTTCAAAACACAAGTCATAAGTAACAACACTAACAATACAATAATTAAAGTAAAATAAGACGACCCTTCTCGTGAGAGCTTACAATCTACAATGAGGTGGCTGAGATACAAAGTAAAGGTGTATATTTACAATTATGTATTTACAATGATGGTCCAGCCATCTTGAGGGAGTGAGGGATAGTTGGAGAAAATGAATGGGCTACACACGCACACTTACACATAAAATGACTTTGATTAGCGAACAAATGCATTTTGAGGGAGCACCTAAAACTGTGCAAATTGTGGATAGTCCTAATTTCTTAGGGTAGAGCATTCCAGAGGATTGGTGCAGCACGGGAGAAGTCTTGGAGTTGGGAGTGGGAGGTGCGGATTAGTGCAGAGCTTAATCGAAAGTCGTTTGCAGAGCGCAGTGGTCAGTTAGGCCGATAGACAGAAATGAGGGTGGATATGTAGGGGGTGCCGCACTGTGGAGAGCTTTGTGGGTGAGAACAAGTACTTTGAATTGGATCCTATAATGAATGGGCAGCCAGTGTAACGATTGGCGAAGAGCGGACTCGTCTGAGTACTGATTAGCCAGAATGATGACCCTGGATGCTGCATTAAGTATGGACTGGAGAGGGGAAAGTCAAGTAATGGGGAGGCCAATTAATATAGCGTTGCAGTAGTCCAGGTGGGAGTGGATCAAAGCGACAGTGAGGGGTTTTGTTGTTTCCATGGTGAGAAAAGGGCAGATTCTAGAGTTGTTCTTTAGATGTAAGCAGCAAGAGCAGGCAAGAGATTGTATATGGGATGTGAAGGAGAGATTGGTGTCATATATGACACCCAGAACGCGCACCTGCTACCAAGGTGTTATTATGGCGCCACCCACGGAGAGGGAAATGTCAGATTTAGGGAGGTTAGTAGACGGTGGGAGCAGAAGTTCAGTTTTTGAGAGGTTAAGTTTCAGATAGAGAGCGGACATGATGTTGGAGACTGCGGACAGTCACTGGCGTTCGGCTGTACCGCGGGAGTAAGGTTGGGGGATATCGTGTATAGTTGTGTGTCATCAGCATAAAGATAGTACTGAAAGCCAAATCTGCTGATGGTCTGTCCAATTGGGGCCATATAGAGAGAGAAGAGAACGGAGCAAAGGACTGATACCTGAGGTACAGCGAGAGAAAGAGGAGATGACGTGGAGCCAGCAAACAAAACACTGAAGGAGTGGTCAGAAAGATAGGAAGAGAACCAGGAGAGAGCGGTGTCCTTAATGCCTAGTGACTGGAGCCTAGAGAGTAGGAGATAGTGGTCAACAGTGTCAAAAGCTGCAGAAAGAGAAGAATGAGAAGAGAGTGGTCACCATTACATTTTGCTGTCAGAAGGTCATTGGTCACTTTGATGAGTGGAGTTTCAGTCGAATGTAGGGGGCGGAAGCCAGACTGTGAAGGGTCTAGGAGGGAGTGAGAGGAGAGGTAACGGGTAAGGCGGGAGTAGATTAGGCGCTCCAAAAGTTTAGAGATGAAGGGGAGATTGGAGACTGGTCTGTAGTTGTTTGTGCTGGATGGGTCGAGAGCGGGTTTCTTTAGTAATGGAGTAATGATAGAGTGTTTGAAGGAGGATGGGAAAGTGTCAACGGAGAGGGAGAGATTAAGGATTGTAGTTAGGTGAGTTGTGATGACTGGAGAGAGAGACTGGAGGAGATGTGAGGGAATGGGGTCTGTAGTGCATGTAGTCGGACGAGAAGAAGAGAGGAGTCTGGAGACTTCTTCTTCTGTGATGGGATCAAATGTGGAAAGTGAGCCAGGGGAAATGCAGGGAGGGATGGAAGTCAAAGCACTTGGTGGTTGGGAGCGGATTTCCTGATGGATATTATTTATTTTCTCTATAAAGTGGGAGGCCAGGTCATCCGCACAAATGTCTGTGATAGGGGCTTGTGCTTTTGGCCTGAGGAGGGAAATCTAATCCAGCCTCAGGGTATGTTCATTCAAAGTATTTTTTAAAAGGATTGTGAAGCAGAACTGCACCAAATCCATATCACAGAGAATTAAAAGAATATTTCAAGCTGTTTTTTACGTGGATTTTGGAGTAGATCCGCTTGAAGATACTCATCAAGAAACTGTGTGAACAAACTCTCAGGCTTTTTCAGCCCTTATAAAGCTTCAGAAAGATTTTATGCTTCTGAAAAATTTAACTTGAGTTTTTGGTAAAAACACATCTTCTTTTCTCTTATTAGTGGTGAAATCATTATGGCTTAAGTGGCACCGATGAGACGTTGTAAATGCAGTCCAGTGTCACCTTCCATTTCAGAGTCACATTCAATGGGGTCATTTCTGGACAATACAGGTAGTTGACTGTCTTGTAAGAAAAAAAAGAAAATACAGAGGTACTGTACAGATTGGGACATGGTTATTATTATATGGTATGATTATATAATTCTTTATTGTTTAATTGAAATTAACTTTATTTTATTCGTGGTGAGATGTGATTGGTGCTTCAAAAATTCGGTGCAAATCTCAGCTTTATCAAAGATCACCTATTAAAATAGAGTGAAAACAGGAGACTGGTGCAATGACAATATATTCTATATTATATTTATTCTTTTTCTTACATTTATTGTTTTTCATTGCATTTATTATATAATTAAACTTATGCCGTTAAGTCATTTTTTGTCACATAGATATACATGGGTTCCTAACAGGGTCAGATAAAAATGCTTGAAAGAATTGCACGAGAAAGCACTAATTTTAAATAGAGTCTGTCACGCTCAAAACTGAAATTTAGCTATTTAGAGTTTCTTATAGGTGACTTAGCCCCAATAAAAATCTTTCTGGTGTTGCAGTTTTTAGTGGGTTATAGAAAAAACTGTTTTATTGCATATGTTAATGAGGAGAGCTTAGGGCACCCTTGGAGTGGCCAAAGGCTCAGTTCATCTTTACATAGATACATGTGGTTAATCCTCTGGAAGTAATTTGTACTTCGAAACGCGTCGAATAAGCAATTACTTTTTCAACTCATTTATCGCGATATACGTCTCAGTTCATTCAGCAGTGCGGAAACTATCCACAAAAATCCTTTTTTTTATCTCCACCAATCCAGTCACATCTCAACAAATCTGCCTGGTAATGGAGACAAACTGAGAGGATTCTAGAAAGGTGACGAGTACCAAAGGCACATCCCCAAAGGAGTGCAGAAAATACCAACAATTAACATAAAGAGGAACACAATTAATAGATACTCGAAGAGGAAATATTAAGGGGTTAAGACTGACAGAATATAAGCATTAACATTTAATGAGAACCTATAGCCATGAATGACATGGCTATAGGTCCCATGATAGTATATGGGTCCCATGATCCCACCCACATACTATCGGCTCTAAAGGGAGGCCCTTGGTGCTAGTGATGCACAGACAGAGTGAATGACTCCAAGCAGGTTCACTTTATAATGTATGACAGTGAACTTTTCTATCTCATAGGCTACTAACTACATGGGCCACTAACTATATGGGGCATATAGTGGGGCCAATAATGGCATAATTTGATGTCAGAAACTTTGTTATTGCTATAAATCACAGGGAACACTTACGATTTATATAGAGCACTTTATTTGGGGGTTATTTTTTTATAAGGTAATTTAAAACAGAACATGAAAGCTGATACATGCTCTTCAATACATGATTTCGGCCATGTATGCTTGACTCTGACTCTGAAACGCTGCGGTGTTTCAGCGAGAAACATGCTTTAAAAGTTGCCAAGATATACTATTGTCGAGTCAAAAAGGTCGGTCTCTGGTGGCTTCTTCCTGCCCAATGTCTATTACAGTAATGTCTCTCCCTATACATGCACACAAGAGAAGCAGACGGGGAGAAGTCAAATGGAGACCTGCTTTTTCAATTAGTCTCCGATAGACTTATAGTCTATATCCCTATCAGGATTTTACCTAACAGCATAGCTCCACAGCTATACCCATGGAGCTATTTTCAAGTTCCCATACAATATATTAACGTGCCCTGGACAAATATCTGCATTTTAATGTTGAAAAATCAGCATCAATTTAATAGCAATTTAATAACAGACACAAATAAAAGGACAATGAGGACAATCACAATTTAACAGAAAAAGTGAGCAAAGCTCCAAAGAAGGCGACTATAAGTCCAAAGTAAAATCAATAATTTAATTCAGACAAATCCAGAAACAAAAAGGGGGGGAAAGGTCTCTCCTTATACATGCACACAAGAAAAGCAGACGGGGAGAAGCCAAATGGAGACCTGCTTTTTCAATTAGTCTCCGATAGACTTATAGTCTATATCCCTAACAGCATTTTGCCTAACAGCATAGCTCCACAGCTAAACCCACGGAACTATTTTCAAGTTCCCATACAATTATATATACCATTCTGCAATCCTCAGGTCGCGTATGGTATCTCCATTCCAGGCTGTTATAAGTAAGATTTACATCACCTTTTAAGCTTACAGGTTGATCCAGCTGTAAATTTTCCTATATAATATTGATTTATTGCAATCATTTTGTAGGACATATGTCAATCAGCACCTTTTGCACTTGCAGCATTATTTATAGAACTGCCCTCTAGTGCTTACATAGAGCACATCCAAAACTGTCCATTCATCCACTACTCATCGGCTTGAACACAGCAACGACACCTCAGCTGACCATAAGTAAGTTAAATCTTTTCCCTTACCATCTATTAATCAATCTATGTCAGCTAAATCCGTAATATTTTCATTGGGGCATTGCCAAAGTGAAACGCACATTATCTAGAGGTCTCTTGCTTTACTGTAATTAGTTGCACTCAGTTTGGTATCAGTAAGCTGTATTATTCATATCATCCACATTAGCGCTAGTGTGGTGTCTATTTGTCACGCACGGTGAGGGAAAACCAAGTGTAACATAAAGGGAAATGTGGAAGGGGGCCCAGTTACTAAGGAAGGGATTTGGAGACCCCTAGGCTAGATCTAATCTCTCCCTAGAACTCCTACCGAGTCCCTGTATTGGTTCCTCACCAATCGCCGAGCCGGAACCTGAGTCCCTGAATCTCCCTGGGGCCTAGTCCTGAATAGGGAACGGGAGGGAGAAACATGCTAGGCAGTCTCCGCTAAACTAAAGATGGTAAGGTGAGAAAAACAGGGGAACACTTAGCTGAATCACCATATACGGATACCAGAAGAGGGATTCCAGACACCAAACTGGAGCACTCTGAGAATCCAACACTCTAGCAAGCAGAAGTGGAAATGAAGCTATTACCCGCACTGGGTCACAGCTGAGCCACTAACTAAATAGATCCAAACTTCTCAGGGCAGGAGGAGGTCGCCGCTGGGTCCTAGAGGCAGATGGTTCAGGGAGCAGTCTGTATGGACAGGCATTCAGACCTTCTGAGGCCTGACGCAGGATGATAGCCTGTCACCTCTGAAACACTCGTGACAGTATCCCCCCTCCTACAAGTGGCCTTTGGACACTCGGGACCCGGTTTCTCAGTATGTGAGGTGTGGAATGCCCTAACCAACCTGGAGGCATTCACCTCTGATGCTGACACCCACGTCCTTTCCTCTGGACCATAACCCCTCCAGTGCACCAAGTTCTGCAAGGAACGACGAAGGAGCCGAGAATCAAAAATCCTCGAAATCTCAAACTCCAAATTGCCATCTACCAAAATTGGGAGGGGGCGGTGGGGATGAGGACTCAATGGGGCTTCTTAAGAAGAGATTTATGAAATACATTGTGGATTTTGAGAGCTTGAGGAAGCTTTAGACGAAACACCGCTGGGTTTATGACAGCAGATATTCTATAAGGACCAATAAACCTGGGTCCCAACTTCCAAGAAAGAACCTTCAACTTAATATTCCTAGTGGATAACCACACAAAGTCATTCACATTCAGGTACGGCCCTGGCACACGTCTCCTGTCAGCCATACGTTTGTACCTGTCTCCCATAATTCTCAAATTCTTCAGGACGCCCTGCCACATGGAAGAGAGCAACGACTCGAAACATTCCTCCTCCGGAACTCCTGAAGCCCTTCCCGCATTAAAGGTATCAAACTGTGGATGATAACCATGCGCACCAAAAAACGGTGTCTGGCCAGTGGACTCTTGACGGTGATTATTAATTGCAAATTCAGCTAATGGTAAGATGACCAATCCTCTTGGTTTTCAGAGATGAAACACCTGAGGTTTGTCTCCAAATTCTGGTTGACCCGCTCTGTCTGCTCATTCGACTGGGGATGAAAGGCTGGAGAGAAGGACAGCTGTATCCCCAGTCGAGAACAGAATGCCCTCCAGAACTTAGAAACAAATTTGGTTCCCTGATCAGACACGATATCGGAGGGAGCCCCGTGAAGTTTTACAATCTCATTAATGAAAACCTGGGCCAGAGTCTTGGCATTAGGAAGTGCTGGTAATGCGACGAAACAGACCATTTTGCTAAATCTATCCACGACCACCACCACCACCGCTTTACTCGCAGATACTGGTAGGCCCGTGATGAAATCCATGGATAGATATGGAGGGAATTACCCATTGCCTGGAGGGAATGGGTAATGGGAGGAGAGTACCAGATGGGTGAGTATGCGATACCTTACAGCGAGCGAAAGTACTTCATGCAGACATCTGTTCCACCACATCCCGTTGCAACCCCAGCCACCAAAAACGACGAGAGAGAAGGTCCGCAGTTGCTTTACCCCCTGGATGCCCTGCTAGCACCGAGTTGTGGTGTTCGTCAATAACCTTGCGGTGCAGATTGGGAGGTACAAATAGATTCCCTGAAGGGCAGGAGACAGGGGCGTCCCCCTGTGCCTCCAACACCTCAGCCTCCAGTTCAGGATACAGTGCCGAAACAACTACCCCCTCCTGCAATATCGGTACTGGACTCGCTTGACCTCCCCCACCCGGGAAGCTCCTAGACAGAGCATCCGCCTTAACATTTTTGACCCCGGGGCAAAAAGTGACCACGAAATTGAACCTCGTAAAAAACAATGACTACCTAGCTTGTCTCGGGTTCAGAAGCTTGGCTGACTGCAGATATGCGAGATTTTTGTGATCAGTAATAACTGTAATAGGATGGGCAGCCCCCTCCAGCCAATGTCGCCATTCTTTCAATGCCCATTTAATTGCCAACAGCTCCCTGGTGCCCACATCGTAGTTCCTCTCGGCCGAGGATAATTTTTTCGAAAAGAAAGCACATGGGTGCCATTTACCAGGAGACGGACCCTGAGACAACACAGCCCCCACCCCCACCTCTGATGCATCAACCTCTACAATAAATGGCTGAGAGGCATTGGGTTGACTGAGTATGGGGGCCTTGGAAAAACAGTTTTTTAGGGAGGAAAAAGCATTCAGAGTGGCCTCTGACCAATTAGTAAAATCTGACTCCTTCCTTGTCATGTCAGTAAGGGGTTTAACAATTGCAGAGTAATTCCGAATGAATTTTCGGTAAAAATTCATAAAGCCCAGAAAACGCTGCAAGGCCTTCAGGTTCTCAGGACGGTCCCAGTCCAGAACAGCACGGACCTTCTCCGGATCCATCCGAAACCCTGAACATGACAACAAATATCCCAAAAACTGTATCTCCTGTACGGCAAAAACACATTTCTCCAGTTTGGCGTACAGTTTGTTATCTCTTAAGATCTGTAAAACCTGTTTAACATGCCCCTGATGAGTCTCAAAATCCAGCGAATAAATCAAAATGTCATCTAAATAGACCACCACAAACCTGCCCACCAAGTGATGAAATATGTTGTTGATGAAGCGCTGGAAAACTGCAGGGGCAGTAGTGAGACCAAGTGGCATAACCAGACTCTCAAAAAGCCCCTCAGGGGTGTTGAAGGCAGTTTTCCATTCGTCCCCCTCTCTGATACTAACCAGATTGTAAGCCCCCCTTAAGTCCAACTTGGAGAACATTTTAGCTCCCACCACCTGACTTAACAAATCTGGAATCAGAGGCAGATGGTCTGATTGGGTCTCGGATGGTGATTTGATTTAATTCCCGGAAATCTATACAGGGACGTAAGCCGCCATCATTCTTCTTCACAAAGAAGAACCCCGCCGCAACGGGCGAAGATCAGGGTCTGATGTGTCCCTTCTCCAGACTTTCGGCAATGAACTCCTTCATAGCCTGTCTCTCAGGGCCAGAAAGATTATACAGTCTGGATTGGGCAGTTTAGCTCCAGGGATCAGGTTAATGGGACAATCGTATGCATGATGCGGGGGTAGCTCCTGACTCCCCCTCTCTGAAAAGACATCCTCAAAGCCCTACAGAAATCCCGGTCAGACTGCAGAGAGGGAAACATTCATACAGTTTTCCTGACAGTAATCTCCCCATTCAATGATTTCCCTGGCTTGCCAATCCACTAGCGGATTATGTCTGACCAGCCAGGGTAGGCATAACACATTTGGAGTGGGGAGCCCCTCTAAAACATAGCATGGAATTATTTCAGAATGAGTTGGCCCCACCCTCAGTTTTATATTATGAGTAGAGATAAGCGACTTTGCCTTTTTTCGGGTCGAGTCGGGTTTCATGAAACCTGACTTTCGCAAAAGTCGGGTCGAACGAAATCCGCCGACTATAGGGAAAAGTCTGAGGCCAACTGAAACCCAATGCAAGTCAATGGGGAAGCAAAGCCGGCAGGGAGTGGAAGACAGGAAACACACCTACAGTGCCCATTTCAATGCCAAAAAACATCAATTCTTATAACTGAAGCTTGTCAACCTTAATTTATTTCCTAATAATAGTTACGCATTGAAAACTGGGTGTTATTTGGCTAAAGCTGTGGGGGGGTTGGGCTGGCTCCAGGTTTTCATGTGCCCTGGGCCAAAGAGTGTCAGTGCGCCCCTTTAAGGCTACTTTCACACATCAGGTTTTCGGCGTCAGGCGCGATCCGGCGTCGTGCCGGAATGTCGGATCCGGCAAATGTTTTGTAAAACCTGAAGTGCCGGATCCGGTTTTCTGCCGGATCCGTCTTGTTCTTGACAGACAAAACCGGATCCGTCTCATCCGGTTCATCCGTTTTTCTATCCGTTTTTCTATCCGTTTTTCGACGGATTACGCCGGATCCGGTTTTTAAAATTGACCCTTGTGGCCTTCCAAACGGGATTGGCTACTGGAAAACTAGATATAGCATGTTCCTACAGCCCTTCTTTGACAGGTTGTAGAGAAGAAAGTGCAGGTTGGAGAGAAGAGCAAGTTACTGGCGAAGATGGATGTTGTCATTGGAAATATTACCACTAGAAGTTCAGTGACGGTTTCAGGGACAATTTTCCACTATACTTTATGTCACCTCAAGGCAGAGTACACTGGGATGACAGAGTGTGAAAGATTTGTGCCCTAAACTTGTGTACCTTCTGGACCAACAGTATATACCTTTGCCAACCAAAGTTGGCTATCTTGTCATGGTCTTACTATTTTTACCTTTAGGCCACAGGTGTGTACCTGGTTGTGTTTTATGCAAAGTATTTCACCTTTTAACAAAAGTTGTGTACATTGGTAGGAAATCACCAACAATAAACACAACTTTTTAGGTGAAATACTTTGCTTCAAACACAACCAGGAACACAACTGTGGCAAAAAGCTAAAATTTACCCACAGTTATATACCTGGTTTTGAATACCTTTTTACCTTTGAAATACCCTGTATTTAACCTTTTTTTAAAACATAGTTCGCCGCAGAAAGAAATGACAGACAACCATTGTGAAACGATAATTTAACTTTTATTTAAATTTTTTTTTTTTTTTGTAAAATGTTTTTAAAGTGCAAAAAACTTTTTTAATAAAGGTTTTAAACCCAATGGGCATTTTTATTACAAAAAACACACATTACAAATCTGTGTACTGTGGGGTGGAAATACTGCTGGAGGGGCTGCGGGACACTTCGACACTGGGTGTGTGGAGAGAGGACTGGGATCGTGGTGGGGAAGGAACAGTTAGAGGTGAAGGTGTGGAAAAAGCTACAGAATGGGTGGACATGTGGGAGGCAGAAGAGGTGGTGGGCGGTGGAGTGGAGGGTTGGGCAGGGACTGTAGGAGCAGATGATGTTGATGGAAAGTTGTATGGGGAAGGAGTTTGGTACGGGGAAGGAGTTTGGTACGGGGCAGGTTGCTGGAAGTGGGGAGATGTCTGGTACTGGGGAGGTTGCTGGTACTGGTAAGGTTGCTGGTATGTAATAGGAGGGGGAGGATGGAAAGTGGCTGGAGGGGGTGCAGATGTAATAGGAGGGGGAGGATGGAAAGTGGCTGGAGGGGGTGCAGATGTAATAGGAGGGGGAGGATGGAAAGTGGCTGGAGGGGGTGCAGGTGGAGGAACTACAGTGGTGGGAGGTGGAGGTTGGGAGGTAACCTGCTGTAGAGCACCGTGGCACGAATGCATTACATGCATCTGCTGGGTAAGAGATAGTGTTGCCATGCGCTCCACAACAGACCTGAAAAAGGTGTGGTTTGGCGAAGATCTTGCTTCTGAATGCATGGTTTGCAGAAGTGTCTTCACCTCCAGAATGCTGGAGTTGATCTGCTGAAAGCCTGCGGAGATTTGCTCTGACAAGACTTTGAGACAGTTCTGGAAAGATGCATTCAGATGCAAGAACTCTTGCGCATAACTCTTTTCCTGACCCCTCTGCTGCTGCCGCCCAGTACCCGCAGGTGTACTAGAGGTGGCAGGGGCAGAAGGGTGGGGTAAAGGGAAAGCGATCTCCTCACCAGCAGCTTCATGTAATGTAGGCGGCCACGATGCTCCTGTGCTGGTGGATGGGACAGATGGGTCGTATGTGTGGGAAGGCTGGGAAGGTGCAGATGTACCGGGGCGGTCGAAGTGTCCCTCGGTGCCGGTCTCCTCAGGGATCGCCTCAGAAGGGTCCAATCGTGCAGGCTCCCGAGTGCTGCTCACCGTGCTGTGTAATAAAGAGAAAAAAAAACAATTAAAATACTGACATGGTATGGCCCTGGCTGAAAAAAAAAAAAGTTACATCTAACATTTTTTTCACATGTGGTGTGTAATATTTACCTTCTGGTGAGCATTGTTTCCCGGAGGAACGACAGGGCTTGTGCGTACTTGTACTTGCTCCTGCGTCCTCCAGATCCACTCGGGGCCCGCATCTCTTTATTGAACTCCTTCTTGAAACGATCCCTCACAGACCGCCACCGATTCACAATTCTGTTCCCTGAAACGAGAAAGGAGTGGTTAGTATACAACATCAGTGTTTCACAAACTCCAGTCCTCATGGTCCCCAGGGGTCATGTTTTCAGGATTTCCATAGTAAATAGAAATCCTGAACACATGATCCGTGGGGACCACGAGGACTGGAGTTCGGGAAACACTGGTTTACATCAAGCAACCGGTACTGTATATACTTACGCTCTTTAATCTGGGCCCGAGCTTCGAGGTCCTCCCAGCGGCCCACAAGGAGAGAACAGATTTTCTCCCAGAGTCGTCGGGTAACGATCAGGTCAGCGTGGCGGCGGTCAGCCATATTCCAGAGCGGCTCCCTTTCTCTGACGAGATCGATGAGGTGGTCCACATCAATCCCTCCATCCTCACCGTCAGAGTCGGGAGCACGCTGTGAAGGCTGTTAAAGAAAAAGACAAAAATAACATAATTAGCCTCCTCAAAAGAAATGAAATAAAAAGTGCAAAAAAACAAAGCAAAAATATTTATACTTACACGCTGGTGACCGCCGCGTTGCTGTCGCCGACGACCCTGGGAGGCACTGCGAGGACCTCTTGGCCGAGCACCAGATTGGGAAGACTAGAGAAGAAAACAAAAAATGTTATGTCTTTGGATGTAGGCATTTGTTTGCTGTGTGTGGTCTGCAGAACATTGTTTTCTATGTGTTGTGTGTAGTGTGATGTTGTGTTTCTGCGTTTGATGCAAAAAACTTACCAATTGTGAGCCCACTCCAGGTGTCTGTCCACCCCTTCCTTCTTCTTCTGGGAGCTCCTCTTCATCTTGTGATTCCTGTTTTGAAATAAAAGTCAATGAATAGACATATATTACAGAGATGATGGATTTTGGAAATAAAAACTTACCGTCAAACACTGACGATGCGAGGGAGGGCTCCCAGAAGAAGATGTGCTGTCCTGTTGATGGCCAGACTCCATGGCTGTGGGTATTGCTGCTGCTGTTGCTGCTGCCAGTGATGCCATTTCTGCTGCTGCTGCTGCATCTCTTTGGCGGCTGTTGAATAAAGAGAAACAAAGGGCCAATGAATATCTTGATATTCCATGGCCCTAGTTTGGAGGAATGGGGGATTTGGTAATTACCGTCTCTCATCTGCTGCTGGACTCCCCTCCTCAGCATGTTCCATTTGCTGCTCCATTTGGGGTGGTGCTGATGGTGCTGCTGCTGCAGATGTCTGCTGCCTTCTCCTGCTCCTGGTTCTTGGCTTGGGTGGCATGTTGGGTGTGGCTGAGGGTCCCATTGTCTTGCTTTTATATATCTCCTGTGGGCAGAGCTACTGAGCATGCTCAGACCAAAAAACCGGATCCGGCGCATTGCGGCGCTCATAGGCTTTCATTGTGTGAAAAAGCCGGACGCGTCGGATCCGGCGTGTCCGGCTTTTTCGCCGGAGACAAAAAACGTTACAGTAGACGTTTTTTCCAGACGCCGGATCACGACACATTGCCGGATCCGGCGAAAACCGGATGAAACGCATGGCCATCCGGCGCGATCCGGTGCAAATGCAAGTCAATGGGGGGGAAACCGGATCCGGCATTGCATTTCGCCGGATCCGGTTTCTGTCAAAAGCGCCGGATCGCGCCTGACGGCGAAAACCTGATGTGTGAAAGAGGCCTAACACATACCACAACTCATGATGCTCTGATACGCCACAGAAATATAGGTATAGTACAATGACACATACTTCACTGCTTACATGACATGACTGATCTATTTTAAATTGTACAATAGCTCAAAAACAGGACAGTATATTACTCCATACAGTGTTATAGCCACCACATTGTGCGCCATACAGAATAATGAGCCCCATATATTTCTCCATACCAAATAATTAGTCACATATAATGTTCCATACAGTATCTGATGAGCTCCACATAATGCTCAATATATAATGGGCCCTATTTGTAATGCTCCAGTGTATAATGTGCCCCTTAGATGCTGCTCCAGTGTCTGATCTGCCCCATTCACATTGCTTCAGTACATGATGGGGCTCATGGATTCATGGATGATGCTCCAGTGTATGATGGGCTCCAATAATGCTCCATATATAATGGGCTCCATTTGTAATGCTACAGTGTATAATGTGCCCCTTAGATGCTGCTCCAGTGTCTGATCTGCCCCATTTACAATGCTTCTGTACATGATGGGCCTCATGGATGATGCTCCAGTGTATCATGGGCCCCAATAATGCTCCATATATAATGGGCCCCATTTGTAATGCTCCAGTGTTTAATGGGCCCCTTAGATTCTGCTCCAGTGTCTGATCTGCCCCATTTACAATACTCCAGTACATGATGGGCCTCATGGATGATGCTCCAGTGTATGATGGGCTCCAATAATGCTCCATATATAATGGGCCCCATTTGTAATGCTCCAGTGCATAATGTGCCCCTTTGATGCTGCTCCAGTGTCTGATCTGCCCCATTTGCAATGCTCCAGTACATGATGGGCCTCATGGATGATGCTCCAGTGTATCATGGGCCCTAATAATGCTCCATATATAATGGGCCCCATGTGAAATGCTCCAGTGTAAAATGGGCCCCTTAGATGCTGCTCCAGTGTCTGATCTGCCCCATTTACAATGCTCCAGTACATGATGGGCCTCATGGATGATGCTCCAATGTATCATGGGCCTTAATAATGCTCCATATATAATGGGCCTCATGTGTAATGCTCCAGTGTAAAATGGGCCCCTTAGATGCTGCTCCAGTGTCTGATCTGCCCCATTTAAAATGCTCCAGTACATGATGGGCCTCATGGATGATGCTCCAGTGTATGATGGGCTCCAATAATGCTCCATATATAATGGGCCCCATTTGTAATGCTCTAGTGTATAATGTGCCCCTTAGATGCTGCTCCAGTGTCTGATCTGCCCCATTTACATTGCTCCAGTACATGATGGGCCCTATTTTTAATTAACCCAGGTATGGTATGTGAAAAGAGCTCCATGGAGTAATCTGATGTGTGTGCTTCCACATCCTTCACTTTTGGTGTTGGTGAAGGACACAAGGAAAGGGGTTGCTCCTGACCAGAAACCTGCAGTTACAACTCAGTGCTTGCATTTTTTACAACTTCAGAAGAGGAGGCGTTAGAGCTGGAGGCTGTTTCAGCAATGTAAGCCACAAACAGTTCCTGATACTCCGGCTTTAAAAGCAGTCTACCTACTCCCAGAAAAGGGAGCCTTACAGGCCTTCCAGAGCTAAACCATGACGCTGGCTCAACACCTCCTGCCTTAGCTGTTATTGTGTTTTTGGCACTACCAGCAGATGCACCACCACCATCAGTACCGGGTGGCTCTCCACGCCCACATCCGTGTCCTCTTCCGCCATACTTCCTCATGTTTTTGAAAATTGACCCAAAATACCAGCAGATATGTGGTACTGTATCAGAAGTGTACAGCTCTATACAGTCTATGGATAACAGTAAATCTCCGTATATATTTCATGAGGCATACACAGACGCTCACAGGCTCAGTATGGATTACCTAATAAAATAACAAGTTGAAAAAGGGTACAGTATCACCAGATACAAGGTATATATAATATAGTGTAAACATTCTGATTCTCCGTATACATTTCAGGAGGCAGACACAAACGCTCTCAGGCCCAGTATGGATTACACAAGAATATGAAAAGCTGTAAATGGGTTATGTAACACAAGCGTACAGCTGTATACAGTGTTGGGGTAATCTTAAAGTTCCAAATATATTGCCGGAGTAACAGACAGACGTTTACAAGCTCATTATGGATTACACCAGAATCTAAATAGCTAAAAAGGTAACTATATCAGAAGCATTCTGCTGTATACAGTGTTGGCCAAATTGAAAATATCGGTATATATTTCCGTAGTCACCCTCAGACGCTCACTCAGTTTGGTTTTGACCATAATAAAAAATTTTGTAAAAAAGGTTCTGGATAACAAGATAGCAAGTATGTATTTTTTAGGGTACAATTGAAATCTCCATATAAATAGTCCCGTAGTCACTCTCAGATGCTTACACAGTATGGATTTGACCGTAATGCTAAATGCCGAACAAAGGTACTGTACAACAAGATACAAGTTGTATCAAGTATAGTGTAAAAATTTGTTTCTCCGATTCACCGTATATATAGAAGGCGTAACCCACACACGCTCACTCACTATGGATGATGTAGGGAAGTTGGACTGACAGACAAACCAGCCTGTAGTGAGAAGCAGAGGTGTAGCACAGTGTAGGTGTGAAACCGCTAAGATAAAGAGAAAGGGTGCAATGTTTTAGCTTGCGTATTGGAGGGCAGTGGAGAGTGTAGGAGTGGGACTGAATAACTGCCATTGGTCAGAGAAACTGTTAGGTGATGGTGGGCGGAGTTACCGAACTGGAAGTATAAAAGGCTGAGGGAAGGTTTTGCAAGAGTCAGTCAGCGAAGGGAGCACAGTAAAGAGGAAGTTCTACTGAAGAAATAGAGACAGTGGAAAGGCTCCGGAGAGGACTGACAGATGAGGCGGTCACGGGGGGTGGCCCAGAGGACGGTAGCCGCAGACGAAGACGGCCTGGGGCTATCATACGGACGGTGTGCTCATACTGGTGCAGCGCTGTGGTGGTTGGGCCTAGGCCAGTCACAGTGGAAGAGCCACAGAGGACGCCACGATTATAGTTACAAAGGAACTGAAAGTAGCGGGGCCTGTGTACAGAGAAATGTGAAATGGCTGTGGTATATTGCTGTTGTCGACAGAAGGATGGGCACTAAAAACGGACCTGTTCAATACAAACTTTGTCTCAGTCTCGTGTTTGTCTGTGGCAAGAAGAGGGTCCCCCCCACAGTTGGTTATCCTACAGATGATACCTTGATACAAATTTATGAAACAAGGTACTGTATCAGCACATACCAGGTGTGTCCAGTCTAGGGTTAAATTTCCATCTATACTTCCAGAGTCAGACACAGACACTCACAGGCTCACTATGTATTACATCAGAATTACAAAAATAGAAAAAGGGAAAGGTATTCATAGCGTACAACAGTATACAGTGTTGTGGTACTTTTGAATCTTCGTATATATTTAAATCTCAGTTAGCCAGTCAAGAATCTCCACTACTGGAAACTACATGGATACAAGTATAGACGCAAAGTCGAGTGTTAGCAGAAATTTTGGAATTACTCATTGCGGGAAAACCTCCCGGTAGATGTTGCAGAGGCGATGCAGACCCTCAATTACTGTGTCTGTGGAGAAAGCGAAAAAGGTTCTTTGTGAAGAAAGGATTGCTTTATCGCAGTAGCGTGGATCACATCACCGTTACTTGTCTCCATTAAATTGTGATCAAGGGAGAGATGCACCCATGGTCCTCACTGCCTATCATGATGTGTCTGGTCATTTTGGAGTGCAAAAGACAGAAGCCACATGACGTTGGCGATTCTATTTGATTGGCATGAGATTGAGACATTGAAAAATGGTGGCAGGAATGTCACACGTCTGTGACTATCACAACTGTAAAAGGTGATCATAAACCACCACTGCATCCACTTGTAAGTTGACGTCCATTTCAAATGGTAGCCATTGATCATCTGAAGGTAGAGGCCCGCAGGACAGGCCATAGCTACATCTTAACCATCATTGATCAATACACCAAATTTCTAGTGGCCGTCCCTGTGAAGGATTTAACTGCACAGACTACACAGCGGTGGAGCAGGTAGAGGTAAGTATTGCAACTTGCAAGTGCTGTGGCCAAGACCAAGCAGGGGGGGCACAATCGTGGTCGACAGTACTGGCACAGGGCCCCTCATAGTACGCTGGTGTGTCAGACGGCGAGTGGGCCCTCCCACCATCTGAGACACTGTATTGTACTGTGAGGGACCCTGTGCCATTGCCGTCGGCCATAAGTGGGCCCATCCACCTGTTCAGAGCAACGGCACTTGCCCGGGTGCGCCAAGTCTTGACCCCAGTCGCTGGGGGAGGGGTGGGCGGCCCAGTTAGGGAGGTTTAAAAATTGGCATATGTAGATGTGTTGGCTGGACATGCAGCTGCTGCAAAGGGAGAAATTGGGCAAGTCCGAGGAAGAGGAGGAAAAAACTGAGGCACTTTTCTGGTAACCTATATGTCATCAGGGGAAGGTGGGACAAAATCCTTTGAAACCCATGCATGGTTCATTTTAATAAAGGTTCGATCATCAACATTTTGGGTCGACAGACGGGTCCTTTTTTCTGTCAGGATTGATCCATCAGCACTGAAGACTATTTCAGATAACACACTAGCAGCAGGGCAAGCGAGCTCCTGTAAGGCATATTGTGCCAATTCAGGCCAGGCGTCCAGTTTAGAGGGCCAATAGTCAAAGGGAATGACCTGTGAGGGAGAACATCGATATGGGAGGAAAAGTAGTTTGTAACCATAGTTGACAACTGCTGCCTCCTGTCACTTTTAATCGATGCAGAATTAGCAGTCGTGTGAGCGGTACTTGAGAAATCATTCCACAACATGGTCATTAAACCCCTTTCTCCAATGCCACTTCTGCTGTGTGCACCACGAACACCTCTTCCACGGCTCGTGGGAGAACCAGCACCGCTGCTGTGTGCTGGGAAAGCCTCAAACAAATGGTTTACCAGAGTTGCTTGTTTATTTGCCAATATTATCTCTAGGTTCTCCTGTGGCATGATGTTGTGTAATTTGCCTTTGTAGCGTGGATCGAGGATGCTGGCCAACCAGTAGTCGTCATCCCTCATCATTTTGGCAATGCTGGGGTCCCTTTTTAGGATCCGCAAGGCATAATCGCACATGTGGGCCAATGTTCCAAGTGTCAATGATGCACTGCCCGTGGTGGGTGGAGGAGCAGTTTCTGGCAAATCCACATCCCTACAATCACGCACAAACACTGTCCCTGACCTTGGAACGCAAAGAGATGGTACTGTATGAGGAGCGTCCAGCTGTGTAAGGTGTATTAAACAAATTAAATCAACGTATATATTATGTTAGTCACTGACGCTCTCACAGTATGTATTGGACCGTAATCCAGCAAGCAGATATACGGAACTGTATCAGAAGTGTACAGCTGTATACGATTTTTGTGCAACTAACAATCTCCGTATATGTATTTACGGAGTGTCACACACATGCTGACTAGGTATAAAAGTGACTGTAAAGCGAATGGCAGATATACAATACTGTTGGAGAATCGGACAGCTCTATATGATGTGTGTAAGGAAAATTGTCAAGCTCCGTGTATTTGTATACGGACTGTAACACCGCAATTAAACAGCAGATATACGAAACTGTTTGAAAAGCGGACACGACTCTAAGGTGTAGGCCTGGAAAAATGGAAAAACTCCTCGGCTTTTTTTTCCAGAGTCACCCACAGGTAGCTTCTATTTGTCAGTGCTTGAAGGCGGTACACGGTAGTGTGTGAGGAGCGTAGACCGCTGTACGGTGTGTGTATGTAAAATTGTCAAGCTCTGTGTATTTGTATATGGACTGACACACGCTCTCTCTGTCTAGTTTAGACCATAATCAAACAGCAGATATATGAAACTGTTTGAAAAACGGACACAACTCTAAGGTGTAGGTCTGGAAAAATGGACAAACTCCTCGGCTTTTTCTTCCAGAGTCACACCCAGATAGCTTCAATTTGTCCGTGATACCAACTGGTACACGGTAGTGTGTGAGGAGCGTACACCGCTAGACGGTGTGTGAAAAAATGAACGCTCAGTAACTCACCAGGACACGACTCTAAGGTGTAGGTCTGGAAAAACTCCTCGTTTTTTTTTCCAGAGTCACACACAGGTAGCTTCTATTTGTCCGTACTAGAAGGCGGTACATGGTAGTGTGTGAGGAGCGTAGACCGCTGTACGGTATGTGTATGTAAATTTGTCAAGCTCCGTGTATTTGTATACGGACTGACACACGCTGTCTCTGTCTTGTTTAGACCGTATCAAACAGCAGATATACGAAACTGTTTGAAAAACGGACACGACTCTAAGGTGTAGGTCTGGAAAAACGGACAAACTCCTTGGCTTTTTCTTCCAGAGTCACACCCAGATAGCTTCTATTTGTCCGTGATACCAGCCGGTAGTGTGTGAGGAGCGTACACCGCTAGACGGTGTCTGTATGGAACATTGTCAAGCTCTGTGTATTTGCATACGGACTGACACACGCTGTCTCTGTCTTGTTTTGACTGTAATCAAACAGCAGATATATAAAACTGTTTGAAAAACGGACACAACTCTAAAGTGTAGGTCTGGAAAAACGGACAAACTCCTCGGCTTTTTCTTCCAGAGTCACACCCAGATAGCTTCAATTTGTCCGTGATACCAACTGGTACACGGTAGTGTGTGAGGAGCGTACACCGCTAGACGGTGTGTGAAGAAATGAACGCTCAGTAACTCACCAGGACAAAATAATAAAATTTGGAGTGCTTTGAAAAAAGCAGTTTGAACAGCAGTGTGCACACAGCAATGCAGCTAGCAGGTAGCCTTAAAAGGCAGCCTAATCACCACCAGCGCTGCTGCACACAACAAAAATCCTCCCCTTTCACTGCACACTAACCGTACAGTGAAAAGCGCTGTCAGCAGAAGCAGTTTTTTTTTTCTTCTTCCCTGCCTAACGCTCTCCCTGTTCAGAATCAGCAGCAGCACCTCCCCCTATTGCAAGAGCAGCAGAAGTAAGATGGGGTCAGCGTTCACAGCCTTTTATACCCACTGTGACACCACACAAAGCCAGCCAATCACTTCAAGGCCCTTCTCTAAGATGATGCTGGCCGCTACGCATGTCATCGCGCTGCCCACAGTGTGCGTACTCCATCATTGGGTGAGAAAAGGCGCTGAAAGCATCATTTGAAACGCGACTTTGGCACGCACCTCATGGCCGACCTCACGCTAGGGTAGGGTTTCGATCGGCGAAAACTGACTTTGGCGAAAGTCGGTGATTTTTGAATCTGACCGACCTGTTTCGCTCAACTCTAATTATGAGCAATTTGTGTGAGAGTCTTCTGTGCAAGTGGAGCTGAATCAATGGTGAAAATGGGAATAGGCTTAGCTAGTGTACATCAAGCAAGACCATGAGTTCTCACAAACTCAGCGTTCACCATACTGTCTCCAGCTCCACTGTCAACAAACACAGAAATGTTCTCGGCCTTGCTCTCTAGCACCACCTCTGCTGACAGGACATCGGGGTCTGCAAGCAAAAGAAAAATGCACAACCTGCTTATCTAACTCCAGACCACCAAGGGTTAACCGAGTACCCTTTTGCCTTGGTACTAAGGTGTAGGCTCCAATAAAATGACCCTTTTTCCCTGCAGAAAAAACAAACACCTTTTTTCTTGCAACTCTCAGCGGAGAAGTACGGGGTGGCGGCCCCTCCTAACTACATGGGTTCTACCTCCTCCCCCAACACAGGTTCACTGCCAGGCTGATCCCTGGACACAGGGGAACGACTGCCTCCAGAGGGACCTGGGGAAAGTGGTCTTACTCACCGATCCCGAAGGCGTCTATCCACACTGCAAGGTAGCCCCTATTGTTCATGTAGGGGAACACTCTCTTGGCAGCGGATTAATCACGTCAGGCACGGGTTGTTTACATAAATCAGTCCATCGGGTTTATTGTGCAGCATAAACAATATAGCACCAACAGTCTTACATCAGACCAAATGAAGATTCATAGTGGAGCACCGCTCCCTTAGCTCTGTGGTCACACAGGCTGCGCTTTGACCAGCAACCAGGCTTTACAGTCTCAGTTAATTCCCCCTGTCCTGGGTTACCTCTTAGCTGCTTCTCAGTCCTGACATCCCTTCCCTCCTGGGGACTGTCCAGTACTCACAGGCTATTGCACACAGGCCACACACGGTCAGCGGCGTCCACATGTGCACTTCAGGAAGGTAGCCCACATTCCAGCACGACAGCCTTCTGGGACCTTTCCACACGGACCAATCAGATCCAGGCACTCACTCATGTGACCTACTCTGGTCACCTTATATGGTCCGTAGCCATGCCCACCGGATCACATGGCTATGACCTCATTGCAGGTCCTATATCAGACACCCATACATACACACATATACAGGCTTACTATGTGCATTTTTAGACACACACCCCTGGTTGGGTTTGTAGGTGACTGGTCCCACCCGTCCCACCAGCCACCTGAAAGCTCTCCCTGATACATTGTAACAAAAACCCCAGCAGCACCTCTGCTGACCAACACTCGTTCAAGCTTCCATCCCAGGGCCACCCCCCGGGATACATAAGGGTCATTTAGCATCCTGCCGTTCATCCTATCTCCATTACTACAATGGACATGCCTGTATGCCTGTCCTGGGACACCCACACAGCGCCCCCTAGCAGACACAGTGGTCACTGCACCACAACACGTATAGCAAGCGAAATAGCCGCCTCCAATGACACAAGAGCCATATTCATAGCCAGAACATCTTTTAGTTTTTCAGAAAGACCCTCACAAAAATGGCTCTTAAGAGTCGCATCATTCCATTTTGTGTCAGTTGCCCACCTACGGAATTCAGAGCTATATGATTCTACCGACCGGTTTCCCTGAAGGAGGTGGCGAAGTCTAGACTCCGCCAGAGTAACTCGGTCAGGGTCCTCATAAATGAGGGCCGGGGCCCCAAAAAATCCCTCCACAGACTGGAGACAGAGTCCTGTGGTAAGGAAAAAGCCCAGGATTGTGGATCTCCCTACAATAAAGAAATCACAATCCCTACTTTTTGCTCTACACTGCCATATGAGTAGGGACGAAGTGTGAAATACGATTTGCTGGCCTCTTTAAACACAAAAAACTTGTCCCTGCCTCCTGAAAATCTGTCAGGGAGAGCAATCTTAGGTTCAGCAGCAGAGGCCCCAACACTGGCGACCTGCAGCTGCTGCTGCTGCAGAACCTCCCAACAGAGATCAGTCACCCAGAGACTGACAGCGTAGTCGCTCAGCCAACTCAGTGACTGCATCCATCTCCAAAGGGAGAGAGAGAGAGAAAAAAAATACCCCAACCAAAAGAAATCACAAAACTGACAAAACACATGCACAAATGAACCACGTGTCAGTTTTTTTTTTCTCTAAACAGTGTCGCGGGTAATAATGTCACGCACGGTGAGGGAAAGCCAAGTGTAACATAAAGGGAAATGGGGAAGGGGGCCCAGACAATAAGGAAGGGAATTGGAGACCCCTAGGCTAGATCTAATCTCTCCCTAGAACTCCTACCGAGTCCCTGTATTGGTTCCTCACCAATCGCCGAGCCGGAACCTGAGTCCCTGAATCTCCCTGGGGCCTAGTCCTGAATAGGGAACGGGATGGAGATGCGCGCTAGGCAGTCTCCGCTAAACTAAAGATGGTAAGGGGAGACAAACAGGGGAACACTTAGCTGAATCGCCAGATACGGTTACCAGAAGAGGGATTCCAGACACCAAACTGGAGCACTCTGAGAAGGTCCAACACTCTAGCAAGCAGAAGTGGAAATGAAGCTATTACCCGCACTGGGTCACAGCTGAGCCACTAACTAAATAGATCCAAACTTCTCAGGGCAGGAGGAGGTCGCTGCTGGGTCCTAGAGGCAGATGGTTCAGGGAGCAGTCTGTATTGACAGGCGCTCAGACCTTCTGAGGCCTGACGCAGGATGATAGAATGTCACCCGTGAAGCACTCGTGACACTATTTTTGTTTTTTCGATGAGTAATTCAAGTACTTTCTGGGGTGACACTTAGTCACTGTATTATAGTATTTAGTTGATGTATGGCAGTAATATTCTGTCAATATTATTTCTGAATGTATCTCTGTGTTATTTTTTTAAGGAAGTACATTTGAAGAAGAACAGCACTAAGCAATTTTATTGCTAATCATTGTTCTTGTCATAAGTTTCAAAGAATGTGCGAGTCGTGAGAATAAACATAGAGAAGTT
This sequence comes from Dendrobates tinctorius, assembly GCF_039654945.1. Lineage (NCBI taxonomy): Eukaryota > Metazoa > Chordata > Amphibia > Anura > Dendrobatidae > Dendrobates > Dendrobates tinctorius. The sequence continues at coordinate 38,152,700 of NW_027361738.1, forward strand.
TAGTCTTAGAACAGGGGTGTGGAACATCAGGCCTGCGGGCCGTTTATGGCCTTGATGACGTTTTATCTGGCCCCCAGGCAGATTCCCAGGGACCATAGTGCTTGGGCCGGCGGCCCTTTCTTTTTGCTCTGTGAGCATGCGCACACACTGTGTTCACTACTGAATACTGATTGACATGCAATGGAAGATTACATCCTTACACCAGTGCCAGCGTCAGGACGTATTTTGTGGGCGGACGTCGTGTGCATTTTGTACAGCCTCCAAAGGATGGTATAAATGTCCCTAAGCAGATAAAAAGATTCCCTACCCCTGTCTTAGAGCCTAGATCAGCATGAGCTATAAATACAGCCCTGCATGAAATTTATAATTCTGTTCAGATAATATAATTGTTTACATTATTTCTAGATTTAGGGCTGTTTATATGGATGTTATAACTTACAGACCTATGGTACTTATTTATATTGGGAATTGGCTTTCTGACTAAATCCTGTAAATGTCAAGGCCTCGCTCGACTGGACACAGCACCTCCAGCAGGACGGATTTAGATGACACGCGTGACCCTGGATACACCGCCTCCAGTTGGGCGAATTTAAATAATAAAACGTGCAGCTGGATACGCCGCCTCCAACAGGCGAATTTTGGAAATACACATATGTCTGGAGACCCCGCCTCCAGTAAGGCGAATTTAAACAATAAAAGGGAAAACCTGGGTAACAATAACAATGGTGTCCCTGCGATAGGGAAACGGGGAAGTGGAGACCTCCTGCACTCCCCTGAGTCAGTGTCTCTACACTCCTAACGTTCCCTAGGCTGGTTCCACACCGGGCAACGATCAGGAACCTAAAAACACTGACTCGCACTGCACCTAAACCCTCACTAGTGAAGTGGACGGTGCGGAAACTAATCCCACCACTGCACTAAAACACACATAAAGAAAAGAGACAAAACAGGGGAACACAACTTAGCTTTGCTCTGTTGCGTACGGTCCCAGAAACAGAGCCCACCACCTGCGTGCATCTTTTCCTCCGACCGGATCCAACACCATAGTGCAGCCTTGGAGCAAACAGAGTTCACCACCTGCGTGCAGCTGTCCAGAAACAGAGTCCAGCATATGAGTCCAGCTTTCCAGCAAAAGAGTCCAGTATCTTGAGTCCAGCTTTCCAGCAACCGAGTCCAGCATCATGAGTGCAGCTCTACACCATAGCTGCCACTCCACCAAGCCATGCAAGAACTCCTTGCTGACACCATAGCTGCAACTCCACCAAGCCATGCCAGCCCTCCTTGCAGACACCATAGCCGCCACCCAGGACTCTCACTGAGCTGCCCGGGACTCTCCTTCAGCTCCATCCTTCACCCAAGCTTGCTTGTAACTGAGGACTATCACCAACAGTGATTACCACACCTGACACTCTTTTATAGAGGAGCAATCACACCTGTTTTATAATTACGTGCACAAAACTAAAGTAACCCAAGTGCAATGACCCTAATGGCCACCGGGAGAAACTGGAACTGAAACCACCACAGTGCAGTGACACTAATGGCCACCGGGGGAAACTAGAACTGAAACACACAGCCAAAGGAAAAAAAGGTTACTTGTGCATTTTCTCTGTCATATCCAACCTGGATCATGACAGTATATTATCAGAGGATTACCGTATATACTCTGCTATGAATGAGTCACCGTAGGAAGCAAAAACAGAAATGCTAGCTAAGTCCAGAAAACCAGAGAAGTTGGCAGCTATGGGATTGCAGACCCCTGAACCTATCAACAACAACTAGCAGTAGCCATGGGGGGTTCCTACGGTGCCCTAGACCCCTCGATCACAGCTGGAGAGCTAAATAGCCTAAAGACAGAAAGGGAAGTCTAAACTGCCCCAGAGCAGACCCCAAAGCAGTAGGCAGCCCCCAACATATAATGACGGTGAAGCAAGAAGAAAAAACACTAACACAGATAGAAAGATAGACTGAGCAAATGATGGGGCCCAAGCTAACTAGATAGGACAGGATAGGAAAGCTGCTGTCTGCAATCTGCGAAAAACACTATCAAAATAAGAGCCAACAGACTGACAGGGAAAAGGCCCTGAAGACGCTAGGCTTCAAAAAGACTATGTCAGTACTCAGGTATTTTCTGAAGACAGAGCAAAAAGGCAAAAAGGAATTCAGCTCACCCCAGCAGAGAATGGCAGAATCCAGAAAAGCAAGGCAAACTAAAACCAAAACACAAATGCAAAAAGGCAAAGCAGAAAACTTAGCTTTTGAGGAGCCGCAATCAGACTGGTCTCCTAGAATTCCACAGAGAAATCACCAGCGAGGCAGAAGGGCGTCGGCTGCCTTATATCCAGTCAGAGATCCCCGTCGCCCAGTCATCCTCTCCCAGCTTAGGTGCTTGGTAATCAGCCTCACTACCTTCCTTCACCAGAAGAGGGAGTTCATCAGACCTCAATGGTGAAGGGGAAAATGAACTCATAACAATACTCGTGTATAAGCCGACCCGAGTATAAGCCGACTGCCCTAATTTTGCCACAAAAAACTGGGAAAACTTATTGACTCGTGTAAAAGCCTAAGGTGGAAAATGCAGCAGCTACTGGTAGATTTCAAAAATTAAAATAGATACCTATAAAAGTAAAATTAATTGAGACATCAGTAGGTTAAATGTTTTTGAATATCCATATTGAATCAGGAGCCCCATATAATGCTCCATACAGTTCATGATGGCCCATAGGATGCTCCATACAAAATATGCTCCATAAAATGCTGCACAAAGGTTAATGATGGCCCCATAAGATGCTCCATAGAATAATATGCCCCAAATAATGCTCCATAAAGGTTATGGCCCCATAAGATGCTCCATAGAATATGCCCCATAAGATGCACCATAGATTATGTCCCCATAAGATGCTCCATAGATTATTCCCCCATAAGGTGCTCCACAAAATGCTCCATAGATTATGCCCTCATATGCTGTTCCATAGAATATGCCCCCATATGCTGCCCCATATGCTGCTCCATAGAATATGCCACCACATGCTGCTACATAGAATATGCCCCCATATGCTTCCCCATAGAATATGCCACCATATGCTGCTCCATAGACTATGCCCCCACATGCTGCTCCATAGAATATGCCCCCATATGCTGCTCCATAAAATATGCCCCTATATGCTGCCCCATAGAATATGCCCCCATATGCTGCTAAATAGAATATGCCCCCATATGCTGCCCCATAGAATATGCCCCCATATGCTGCCCCATAGAATATGCTCCCATATGCTGCCCCATAGAATATGCCCCCATATGCTGCTCCATAGAATATGCCCCATATGCTGCCCCCATAAGATGCAGACAGCGGTGAGCAGTGTGGGAACGGGGACAGGTGAATATCGAATATACTTGCCCCCTCCTGGCGCAGTCTCTGCAGCTCGGCTTCCCCTATGGTCTCCCTTCGTTCCTTCAGCGGTCACGTGGTATCGCTCATTAAACTCATAAATATGCACATATTCATGAGTTTAATGAGCTGTACCACGTGACCGCTGAAGGCAGGAAGGGAGACCTTGGAGAAGCGGAGGGGTTGCAGAGACGCGTCAGGGGGGGTTCAGTATGATCTCTGACACCCCCGCTCCCCCCCCACCAACCCCCAGGTATATGACTCGTGTATAAGCAGAGAGGGGGACTTTCAGCCCAAAAAAATGGGCTGAAAATCTCAGCTTATACATGGTTATATATGGTATTTTTCATTTATCAAAATGGATTTTCATGTTAGAGAGGCAAATTGGCTTTCACAAGTCGAGACATTATTCCAGGGAATACATCACAGATGGAGAATCCAGACTATAGTACAGTACAAAATATGAAACAAATGCTGAAAAATCCAATACTTTGGAAAAGTACCTGACAAATAAATTGATCCCACGAGGATTAAGGGTACAAATTTTGCCCATGTGCAGCAAATAAGATGAGGATTTTGCGTCTAAATGGGAATCAGCATGTAACACCTGTTCTATGTCATTTATACAATTGATTATTTGCCAGAACAATAAAATAATGATAACATTTGAAACAGAAATAGATATAACATTGGCGTTACTAGATTACAATTTGCCCCTGTGCAAAATTTGGACCTGGGTTCCCACCTACATGTTGGTCAGATGTATTAGCTCTTGTAGCATTCTAAATACAATAAAGACATACATTTTGACCTCCCATAATGTAATAATGTCCCCCATACTATACTAATGTCACCATTCCTGGGCCCCTTTCTGGTGTGGGCACTGTCCAGTGATGGTCGAGCCCTACTCAAAAACAGTCTAGTCCTGCAAGGACAACTACAACTCCAAGTCGGAGCATTGTACACGAAGAAGTTCGACTTCCGTTTGCTGTCTGGTGTGTCCATGGGTCATTTGGAGCCAGAGATTCTTGTACCCATTCAGGTCTGGAGACCCAGCACGGTGCTTTGGTTGAAACAACCAAGTGACAAGAGGTGTCTGGTTCCCTTGCGTCAGAGTCAGTCAGCAAGGTCGTCTTCTTCATCTGGTCTGCTAGTCGTCGAGTCAAGGGGTGATGACGTTTCCGAAGAAGGGGAAGCGGTGGCATTCTACTCACATGTCTCCTGCGACTATACCAGTAATCTGCTCCCAGGAGCATCCCTGCCTCTTGATTGACTTCCCTTGGGTAACAGGATGAAGATGGGTCCTAAGTGTATGCCTTCAGCTCCCATGTGGCCAGTGAGTGAAGATACCAAGACAGAGGTTTACTCACCCTCTAACTTGGAAGAGAAGGACCAGTTTTTCAGGGTAACAGGCTGAAGTTGATTCCTGAATGTATGCCTTCTGCATCCAGGTGGCCAGTTCGTGAAGATGCCAAGACAGAGGGTTACTCATCCTCTCACCTGGAAGAGGTAGGCAAGTTTTTTCAGGGTACCAGGCTGAAGATGCTTCCAGAATGTACGCCTCCAGCTTCCATGTGGCAGATTGGTGAAAATCCCAAGGCAGATATTTGCTCTTCTCTGCTGTCCACCAGTCTAGGGAAGGAGGCCCAGGTAATTGTGGAGGCTGACTCCGTCGGGCACCAAAAACTTGGCACTTTGTGATTCCTGATGGTATGCCTACTTCACCTTACCTGGAGGATCTCGTGTCAGCCTGGACTGTGTGTGGTCCCATACTCCTTCTGCAGGTCGTTCTGGTAGGCTTGAAAAAGAGGGTCCGTAAAGAAGGGGTACTGTAACAACCCTGCTGGCATCACTGCATGGCCTCCCATCCCCCACACACTAACTTACTCACTGCTCCAGGTCATGCTGTGATTGCTGTCTGCTGCCAGCTCCATGTGTTCCACTTGCTTCCTGCCTGCTCTCTGCATGTTTCCTGGCTGTGTGCATAGGGGGGCGGTGACAGAACTCTCTGGTTCTTATGGAATCAGGGTGCACCTGTCTAATGTGTCCCTGGCCAATTACCAAGAGGCCTCTAGTATTTAGGGCAGCTCCACCCGGTGGTAGCTGCCTGATCAAAGCTTTAACTCAGTTAGTGTCTTGCTACTGAGTAAGCCAGGTCCTGTCCTATGTTTCACCTTCTCTGGAGACTTTATTCCTAGTCTCTGTGTCTATCTAACTTGCCTAGTACCTCTGTCTGCACTCCAGAAGGCAGAATATCCTGGTCCCTGTACTATAGCTTCTTACCCTGCCTTGTACCTCTCTGTCCACCCTCCAGGAGGCAGAATAGCCTGATCCCTGTGCTATCGTTCCTTGCCTGCCTTGCAGGTGTTCTTTCTGCCCACTAGGAGGCAGTATGTCCTGCTCAATTTGTCTTTGTTCCTATACCTTGTCTCGTATCCTTTACCTTGTGTGAACTGAGTCCCACCTCTGTCTCTTGGTCTCCTCATCTGTGGCTACTTTCCCGGCTGTGGCTATCCTTGTGTCCTCTCCCTCTGCCTGTGCTCCGTATTCTTGTGACTCTGCCTGTGCTCTGTACTCTTGCAGCTCTGCTTATGCTCCGCACTCTTGCAGCTCTGCCTGCTCAGTACTCTCGTGACTCTCTCTGTGCTCCGTACTCTTGCAGCTCTGCTTATGATCTGCACTCTTGTGTCTCTGCCTGCTCTTAACCCTTGTGTCTCTGCCTGTGCTCCACACTCTTGCAGCTCTGCCTGCTCTGTACTCTTGTGACTCTGCCTGTGCTCCGTATTCTTGTGGCTCTTCTTATGCGCCGCACTCTTGCGGCTCTGACTGCTCAGTACCCTTGTGTCTCTGCCTGTGCTCCGCACTCTTGCGCATCTGTCTGCTCCGTACTCTTGCTGTTCTGCCTGTGCCCCGCTTCCGCTGCTGCGGAACCTCTTGCTGCAAAATGCATCTCCTCTCCGCAGTCTTGCGGTTCACCTGCTGTATGAACAGGTCTCTACCAGTTCCTTCATACACCATTCCTCCTGCCTGTACCAGTACCCGCACCTGCTGTATGAACAGGTCTCTACCTGTTCTTTGATACACCATTCCTTCCTGCCTGTACCAGTACCTGCACCTGCCCTGAGAGAATAGGAAATGTTCTGCGTTCCACAGATATGGATCTGTTTTTAATACTAATACGTGTATGGATCAATGAAATTCTTTGGATCTAGGTGCTGTCAGAGAACAAAAATCGGACAGCTTTAGGAGATGTCACATGCATGGAAGCATCCTCATGCTAATACTGCTGCATGCCACCCAGGCTAATATTTACCAGTAGAGTTGAGCGAAACAGGTCGGTCAGATTCAAAAGTCGCCGACTTTCGCCGACTTTCCATAGCGTGAGGTCGGTCATGCGCTCGCCGACCCGAGCGCCAAAGATGTGTTTCCCATAATGCTTACAGGTGCCTTTTCTCAGCCAGTGAGCAAGGACGCACACTGTGGGCAACGCGATGACATGGGCAGCGGCCACCACCATCTTAGAGAAGGGCATTGCAGTGATTGGCTTGCTTTGTGTGGCATCACAGTGGCTATAAAAGCCCTGACTGCTGACCGCCATTTTACTTCTGCAAATCTTAGCATAGGGAGAGGCTGCTGCCGCTGTTTCTCAATAGGGAGAGTGTTAGGCAGGAAAGAAAAAAGATAGGCAGGAAAGAAAAAAGAATCTGTGCTTCTGCTGATAGCAATTGTGCCATACAGTTAGTGTGCAGTGACAGGGGAGGATTTTCTTGTGTGCAGCAGTGCTGGTTATTAGGCTGCCTGAAAGCTGCATTGCTGTGTGCACACTGCTGTGCAGACTGCTTTTTACAAAGCACTCATACTTTTATTCTTTTTTTCTGCACAGTTACCGAGCGTTCATTTTTTTCCACACCGTATAGAGCTGTACGCTCCTCACACACTACCGTGTACCGGCTGGTATCACGGACAAAAACATGCTGACAATCTGTGTGTGACTCCGGAAATAAATATACTGAGATTTAAATTTTCCCCTACACTGTATTCAGCTGTCTGCTTCTGATACAGTACTGTATATCTGCTGTTTGGATTACGGTCAAATTCATACTGAGACAGTGTCTGTGTGTGACTCCGGAAATAAATATACGGAGATTTAAATTTTCCCCTACACCGTATTCAGCTGTCCGCTCTTGATACAGTACCGTATATCTGCTGTTTTGATTTTGGTCAAATACATACTGGGAGAGCGTTTGTGTGTGACGACGGAAATATATACTGAGATTTAAATTTTCCCCTACACTGTATACAGCTGTATGTTTCTGATACAGTAACGTATATCTGCTGTTTGGATCACGGTCAAATACATACTGGGAGAGCGTCTGTGTGTGACTAAGAGAATATATAAAAGGAGATTTAAATTTTCCCCTACACTTTATACAGCTGTACGTTTCTGATACAGTACCGTATATCTGCTGTATGGATGACGGTCAAATACATATTGGGAGAGTGTCTGTGTGTGACTCCGGAAATAAATACGGAGATTTAATTTTTCCCCTACACTGTATACTGCTGTACGTTTCTGATACAGTACCATGTATCTGCTATTTGGATCACGGTCAAATACATACTGGGAGAGCATCTGTGTGTGACTCCGGAAATAAATACAGAGATTTAATTTTTCCCCTACACTGTATACAGCAGTGCGTTTCTGATACAGTACCGTATATCTACCGTTTGTATTACGGTCAAATACATACTGGGAGAGCGTTTGTGTGTGACTCCAGAAATAAATCTGGAGATTTAATTTTTCCCCTACACTGTATACAGCTGTATGTTTCTGATACAGTACCGTATATCTGCTGTTTGGATTACGGTGAAACATCCTGGGAGAGCATCTGTGTGTGACTAAGGGAATATATGGAAGGAGAATTAAATCTTCCCCTACACTTTATACAGCTGTAAGTTTCTGATACAGTACCGTATATCTGCTGTTTGGATCACGGTCAAATACATACTGGGAGGGCGTCTGTGTGTGACTCCGGAAATAAAAACTGAGATTTAATTTTTCCTCTACACTGTATACAGCAGTATGTTTCTGATACAGTACCGTATATCTGCTGTTTGGATTATGGTGAAACACATACTGGGAGAGCGTCTGTGTGTGACTAAGGGAATATAGAAAAGGAGAATTAAATCTTCCCCTACACTTTATACAGCTGTAAGTTTCTGATACAGTACCGTACAACTGCTGTTTGGATTACGGTGAAATACATACTGGGAGAGCATCTGTGTGTGACTAAGGGAATATATAAAAGGAGATTTAAATTTCCCCCTACACTTTATACAGCTGTGCGTTTCTGATACAGTACCGTATATCTGCTGTTTGGATTACGGTCATATCCATACTGAGACAGTGTCTGTGTGTGACTCCGGAAATAAATATACGGAGATTTAAATTTTCCCCTACACTGTATTCAGATGTCCACTCTTGATTCAGTACCATATATCTGCTGTTTTGATTACGGTCAAATACATACTGGATGAGCGTTTGTGTGTGACGACGGAACTATATACTGAGATTTAAATTTTCCCCTACACTGTATACAGCTGTACGTTTCTGATACAGTAACATATATCTGGTGTTTGGATTACGGTCAAATACATACTGGGAGAGCATCTGTGTGTGACTAAGGAAATATATAAAAGGAGATTTAAATTTTCCCCTACACTTTATACAGCTGTACGTTTCTGATACAGTACCGTATATCTGCTGTATGGATGACGGTTAAATACATATTGGGAGAGCGTCTGTGTGTGACTCCGGAAATAAATACGGAGATTTAATTTTTCCCCTACGCTGCATACAGCTGTACATTTCTGATACAGTACCATATATCTGCTGTTTGGATCACGGTCAAATACATACTGGGAGAGCGTCTGTGTGTGACTCCGGAAATAAATACCGAGATTTAATTTTTCCCCTACACTGTATACAGCAGTACGTTTCTGATACAGTACCATATATCTGCTGTTTGTATGACGGTCAAATACATACTGGGAGAGCGTTTGTATGTGACTCCGGAAATAAATGTGGAGACTTAATTTTTCCCCTACACTGTATACAGCTGTATGTTTCTGATACAGTACCGTATATCTGCTGTTTGGATTACGGTGAAACACATACTGGGAGAGCGTCTGTGTGTGACTAAGGGAATATATAAATGGAGATTTAAATTTTCCCCTACACTTTATACAGCTGTACGTTTCTGACACAGTACCGTACATCTGCTGTTTGGATTATGGTCAAATACATACTGGGAGAGCGTCTGTGTGTGACTACGGAAATAAATACCGAGATTTAAATTTTCCCCTACACTGTATACAGCTGTACGCTCCTCATACAGTACCATATATCTGCTGGTATTTTTGGTACATTTTCCCAAACATGAGGAAGTTTGGTGGAAGAGGCCGCGGACGTGGGTGGGGTGGAGGTGTTGATCCTGCGTCATCGTCTGGCTCAAGAAGGCCTGGAAGGTTCTCTTTTCTGGGAGTAGGGAAACCACTTTTAAAGCTGGAGCATCAGGAACATTTTTTGGCTTACATTGCAGAAACAGCCTCCAGCTCTATCACCTCCTCTTCTGCAGTGTCCAAAAATGCAAGCACCGAGTCGTCAGTGCAGGCTTCTGGTCAGGAACAACACCTTTCTTTGTATCCTTCACCCCCACCAAAAGTGAAGGATGCGGCAGGCCACACTTCTGATTACTCCATGGAGCTCTTTTCACATATCATGCCTCGGTTACCAAGTCAAATCCTGAATTCCTCAATCCAAGATGAATCTGACATGGAGTGCACTGATGCACAGCCACTGCTAGATGATTCTGCTGGTACATTGACCCAGAGCACTACATTGCCCTCGCAGTCTACTGAGCCAGAATCTGACCCTGATGAAAGTCAGGTGCCCCTTCCTGCATACTATACCACCTTACACGGTGAAACGGAGGAAGGTGCAGCTGAAATTGAAGGTGATGGTTGACCCAGTTGTTCACCCGGATTGGCATCCATTTGGGGAAGAGGGTGCCGCTGGCAATAGCTCAGAAGAGGAGAAGGATCCGCAGCAGGCATCAACATCTCTCAGCAGCGGTTATCTGGCAGGCCCGTAGCTGTCCAAAAACGTGGTAAAAAAACAAAAAGAGTTGCAGGACAGCTTGCCCAGACGGTCAAATTAGTGCAGCGTGTAAGTCCTGAAAATTTATATCATAGTAGGAAGAGTGCAGTGTGGCACTTTTTTGACCAAAATCCTATTGATGAGGCAAAGGTTATCTGTAAGAAGTGCGGAAGGACCTTTAGCCGAGGGAAAAATCTCCGAAATTTGAATACCAGTTGCATGCTTAGACATTTAATCACCATGCATTTGCAAGTGTGGACGGACTGCAAAACCTCAGGTAGCACATGTGCACCTGCTCCGACTGAAGTAGAGTTGAGCGACTTTTGGTTTTTTAGGGTCGCGTTTCGTTTCGTGAAACCCGACTTTTCCAAAAGTCGGGTCGAGCAAGATCGTCCGATTATAGGGAAAAGTCGGGGTCGTCCCGAAACACGAAACCCAATGTAAGTCAATGGGGAATAAAAGTCGGCAGTGAAAGGAGGACAGGAAACACACCAACAGTGCCCATTTGAATGCCAAAAGCATCAATTCTTCTTACTTAAGCTTGTCAACCTTAATTAACTTCATAATACAAGTTACGCACTGAAAAATGGGGGTTATTTGGTTACAGACTGTGGGGGGGGAGGGCTGGCTCCAGGTTTTCATGTGCCCTGGGCGAAAGAGCGCCCCTTTAACACATACCACAACTCATCATGCTCCGATACGGCAGAGAAATAGCGGTATAGTACAATGAAAAATACCTCACTTTTCACATCTCATGACGAGGCCCATCTATTTCTCCATACAGAATCATTGGTCCCATATAATGTTTGAAACAGTATATGATGAGCTCCACATAATGTTACAGTATATGTTGGTCCCCATGGATGAAGCTCTACTGTCTTATGGGCCCAAATAATGCTCCAAACATAATGGGCCCCATTTCTAATGCTCTAGTGTATAATGGGCCCTGTAAATGCTGCTCCAGTGTCTGATGTCCACCTTTGGAATGTTCCAGTGTATGGTGGACCCCATCTATCATTCTCAGACGGTGTTAGGCCCAGTATAGATTGCACGTGATTGCACAAAGGTTAGAAAGGGTACCGTATCCCGAGATAACATGTATGGATAGCGTACACATTCAAAATATATGTCTCAGCAGGCAGGCTCAGACGGTGTTAGGCCCAGTATGGATTGCACGTGATTGCACAAAGGTTAGAAAGGGTACCGTATCCCCGGATAACATGTATGGATAGCGTACACATTCAAAATATATGTCTCAGGAGGCAGGCTCAGACGGTGTTAGGCCCAGTATGGATTGCACGTGATTGCACAAAGGTTAGAAAGGGTACCGTATCCCCAGATAACATGTATGGATAGCGTACACATTCAAAATATATGTCTCAGGAGGCAGGCTCAGACGGTGTTAGGCCCAGTATGGATTGCACGTGATTGCACAAAGGTTAGAAAGGGTACGGTATCCCCGGATAACATGTATGGATAGCGTACACATTCAAAATATATGTCTCAGGAGGCAGGCTCAGACGGTGTTAGGCCCAGTATGGATTGCACGTGATTGCACAAAGGTTAGAAAGGGTACCGTATCCCCAGATAACATGTATGGATAGCGTACACATTCAAAATATATGTCTATACATCAGGAGGCAGGCTCAGACGGTGTTAGGCCCAGTATGGATTGCACGTGATTGCACAAAGGTTAGAAAGGGTACCGTTTTCCCGGATAACATGTATGGATAGCATACACATTCAAAATATATGTCTCAGGAGGCAGGCTCAGACGGTGTTAGGCCCAGTATGGATTGCACGTGATTGCACAAAGGTTAGAAAGGGTACCGTATCCCCAGATAACATGTATGGATAGCGTACACATTCAAAATATATGTCTCAGGAGGCAGGCTCAGACGGTGTTAGGCCCAGTATGGATTGCACGTGATTGCACAAAGGTTAGAAAGGGTACCGTATCCCCGGATAACATGTATGGATAGCGTACACATTCAAAATATATGTCTATACATCAGGAGGCAGGCTCAGATGGTGTCAGGCACAGTATGGATTTGACGGCCCAGATTACACAGCGGAGGAGCAGGGAGAGGTAAAGATTGCAAATGCTGTGGCCCTGCCCAAGCAAGGGGGGCCCACTCGTGGGCGTCGGTACTGGCACTGGGCCCCTCATAGTACAGCGGTGTGTCTGACGGCGGGTGTGCACCACCACCATCAGAGACACTTGATTGCACTATGAGGGACCCTGTGCCAGTGCCCGCGCCCAAGAGTCGGCCTACCCACCTGTCCAGGGCAACGGCACTCGCACGGTGTCGTGCGCTAGGTGGTGACCCCGGCCATGGGGGGGAGGCAGCACAGTTAGGGAGTTTTAGAAAGTGGCATATGTTGATGTTGGACATTCAGCTGATGCAAAAGGCGAAATAGGTGAAGTACCAGGAAGAGGTGGACCAAAGCAAGCCATTTTTCTGTCACCCTATGTGTCATCAGGGGAAGGTGGGACAAAATCCTTGGAAACCCATGCGTGGTTCATTTTAATGAAGGTCAGATCATCCACATTTTGGGTTGACAGACGGGTCCTTTTTTCTGTCAGGGTTGATCCAGCTGCACTGAAGACTCTTTCCGATAGCACACTTGCAGCTGGGCAAGCGAGCTCCTGTAAGGCATATTGGGCCAATTCAGGCCAGGTGTCCAGTTTAGCGGCCCAATAGTCAAAGGGGAATGACCTGTGTGGGAGAACATCGATATGGGAGGAAAAGTAGTTTGTAACCATAGTTGACAACTGCTGTCTCCTGTCACTTTCCATCGATGCAGTATTACCAGTTGTGTGAGCGGTATTTGAAAAATCAGACCACAACATTGTCATGAAACCCCTGTCTCCAACGCCACTTCTGCTGTGTGCACCACGAACACCTCTGCCAAGCTGCCCCCGGCCCGTACGGCTCGTGTGAGAACCATCACCGCTGCTGTGTGCTGGGAATGCCTCAAGCAACCGATTTACCAGAGTTGCTTGTTTATTAGCCAATATTAGGTCAAGGTTCTCCTGTGGCATGATGTTTTGTAATTTGCCTTTATAGCGTGGATCCAGGATGCTGGCCAACCAGTAGTCGTCATCGTTCATCATTTTGGCAATGCGGGGGTCCCTTTTTAGGATCCGCAAGGCATAATCTGACATGTGGGCCAATGTTCCCGGTGTCAATGATGCACTGCGAGTGCTGGGTGGAGGAGCACTTTCTGGCAAATCCACATCCCTCCAGTCACGCACAAACCCTGTACCAGACCTTGCCACGCCAACATTTTCACTTGCCCCACGAGATGCATCCTCCTCCCCTAAGTAATCATCCCCATCATTATCCTCCTCCTCCTCTTCTTCCTCCACCTCGTCCAGGAGAGGTCCCTGAGCAGACAATGGCTGAATGTCATCAAGGATTCCCTCCTCCTCTTCCTCCTCATCAACATTGGCTGCAGACGCCTGCTCCTTAAGGTGCGTCAAAGTTTGCATGAGCAGACGCATAAGTGGGATGCTCATGCTTAGGATGGCGTCGTCTGAGCTTACCAGCCGTGTGCATTCCTCAAAACACTGAAGGACTTTACAAAGGTCTTTCAGCTTCGACCACTGCACGCCTGTCAACTCCATGTCTGCTCTCAAAGTGCCTGGCCGTGTATCCTCCCACAAATGCATTATGGCCTGCCTCTGCTCGCACAGCCGCTCCACCATGTGCAGGGTGGAGTTCCACCTTGTTGCAATGTCGATAATGAGGCGGTGGTTGGGAAGGTGGAGCAATCGCTGCAGCTTCTGCATACGAACGGAGTGTACAGGCGACCGGCGGATGTGCGCGCACAGTCTTCGCACCTTCTGGAGCAGGGCTGTTAACTCCGGATAATTTTTGAGGAAGCACTGCACCACCAGGTTCAAGGTGTGAGCCAAGCAAGGTATGTGGCTGAGTTTTGAAAGGGCTATGGCTGCCACAAAATTACGGCCGTTATCACTAACTACCTTGCCTGCCTCAAGATGTACACTGCCCAGCCATGACTCAGTTTGTCGCTTCAAGTACTCGGCCAGCACCTCGGCGGTGTGTCTGTCGCCCAAACACATCATCTGCAACACAGCCTGCTGACGCTTTCCACTAGCTGCTCGATAGGGGGACACATCGTGTGCAACAGTGGCAGCTGCAGATGGAGTGCTCGTACGACTGCGCTCTGTGGACGAGCTTTCGCTTCTGGAGGAGGAGGAGGAGGAGGGTCGAACGCCTACAGCCAACTGTTTCCTATACCGTGGGCTAGGCAGCACTGTCCCACCACCGCTGTCCCCTGTGGACCCTGCATCCACCACATTAACCCAGTGCGCAGTGATGGACACGTAATGGCCCTGGCCATGCCGACTGGACCATGCATCAGTTGTGAGGTGCACCTTTCCGCTCACTGACTGCTTGAGTGCATGGACAATGCGGTCTTTCACATGATGGTGGAGGGCTGGGATGGCTTTGCGAGAGAAGAAGTGGCGACTGGGTAGGTCATAGCGTGGTACTGCATAGGCCATGAGTTCGCGGAAAGCTGTGCTTTCCACCAACCGAAAGGGCATCATCTCAAACGAGATTAGTTTGGCAATGTGGGCGTTCAAACCCAGTGTACGCGGATGAGAGACTGAGTACTTTCTTGACCTACTCATAGTGTCTGGGAGGGTGAGCTGGACTTGAGAGCTGCATATGGTGGAAGTAGCGGTGGACAGGGCGGACTGAGAGAGGGTTGATGATGGTGATGGAGTTGGTGTTCTTTCTGATGGCCTAGAATCAGTCTTTCGTTGATATAACAGTGGGATTCCTTGACTGCTGTGGTCTTGCAACGACACCTCAACATTTGCTGCTGTGCTAACCGGTGGGCTTACAGTGGGGGAAACAATGTAGCGTTGCTGACTACCTTCGTTGTGATCAGTTGCACATGTGGCACTTGAGGTTTGGTGTTGTGTCCACGCTTGCAAGTGCATGCTGGTTAAATGTCTAAGCATGCAACTGGTATTCAAATTTTTCAGATTTTTCCCTCGGCTATAGGTCTTTGCGCACTTCTTACAGATAACCTTGGCCTGATCATGAGGATTTTGTTCAAAAAAGTGCCACACTGCACTCTTCCTACTTTGGCAGACATTTTGCGGCCTAGCACGCTGTGATCTTTTGACCCTCTGGACAAGCTGTCCAGCAACTCTTTTGATGTTTGGAACCTGTCTTTGGAGTGCTCCGGGCCTGCCAGATAACAGCTGTTGCGATGTCGATGTCTGCTGTGGATGCTCCTCATCTGAGATATTGGAAGCAGCACCCTCTTCCCCCAATGGATGCCAATCTGGTTCAACAACTGGGTCATCCATCACCTCCTCTTCTATGTCATGTGCACCTTTCTCTGTGTCACCGTGTATGGTGGTATAGTGTGCGGGAAGGGGCACCTGAGTCTCATCAGGGTCAAAATCTGGCTCTGTACACTGCGAGGACAATGTAGTGCTCTGAGTGAATGTACCAGCAGAATCATCCATCAGCGGCTGTGCATCAGTGCACTCCATGTCAGATTCATCTTGGCCTGGGTAATTCACCATTTGACTTGATAATCCAGGCATGGTATGTGAAAACAGCTCCATGGAGTAATCAGTAGTATGGCCTGCGTCATCCTTCAATCTTGCTTGGGGTGAAGGACACAAGGAAAGGTGTGGTTCATGAACATGAGCCTCCAATGACGACTCAGTGCTTTTACTTTTTACAACTGAAGAAGAGGAGGCGATAGAGCTGGAGGCTGAGTCAGCAATGTAAGACAAAACTTTTTCCTGATGCCCTGGCTTTAAAAGCGGTTTGCCAACTCCTAGAAAACTAAGCGTTCGAGGCCTTATGTAGCCAGACGATGACGCAGGCTCAACACCTCCTGCATTCGGTGCTATTTTGCTCTTGCCACTACCATCAGATCCACCACCAACACCATCATTACCAGCTGCCAACCCCCGCCCAATTCCACGGCCTCTTCCACCAGCCTTCCTCATTTTTGGTAGAAATGTAGACAAAATCCAACAAACTATATAGTAATGTAAAACAAGGTACAAGGTGTCTATAGGACAGGGGAGATTTAGAATTTCTGCACACACTTGTGGACAGTGGACACTTTTGGATTGTGTGAGGCCCACTGATATCTGAGCGCTATGTGACAGGCTCGATGGCACAGCTGCCTGTGACCAAAGTGACGAGAGGATAATGGAGATTTTGAATCTCTGCACACACTTTTGGACACTGGACACTTGTGGATTGTGTGAGGCCCACTGATATCTGAGCGCTATGTGACAGGCTCGATGGCACAGCTGCCTGTGACCAAAGTGACGAGAGGATAATGGAGATTTTGAATCTCTGCGCACACTTTTGGACACTGGACACTTGTGGATTGTGTGAGGCCCACTGATATCTGAGCGCTATGTGACACGCTCGATGGCACAGCTGCCTGTGACCAAAGTGACTAGAGGATAATGGAGATTTTGAATCTCTGCGCACACTTTTGGACACTGGACACTTGTGGATTGTGTGAGGCCCACTGATATCTGAGCGCTATGTGACAGGCTCGATGGCACAGCTGCCTGTGACCAAAGTGACGAGAGGATAATGGAGATTTTGAATCTCTGCGCACACTTTTGGACACTGGACACTTGTGGATTGTGTGAGGCCCACTGATATCTGAGTGCTATGTGACATGCTCGATGGCACAGCTGCCTGTGACCAAAGTGATGAGAGGATAATGGAGATTTTGAATCTCTGCGCACACTTTTGGACACTGGACACTTGTGGATTGTGTGAGGCCCACTGATATCTGAGCGCTATGTGACACGCTCGATGGCACAGCTGCCTGTGACCAAAGTGACGAGAGGATAATGGAGATTTTGAATCTCTGCGCATACTTTTGGACACTGGACACTTGTGGATTGTGTGAGGCCCACTGATATCTGAGCGCTATGTGACACGCTCGATGGCACAGCTGCCTGTGACCAAAGTGACTAGAGGATAATGGAGATTTTGAATCTCTGCGCACACTTTTGGACACTGGACACTTGTGGATTGTGTGAGGCCCACTGATATCTGAGCGCTATGTGACAGGCTCGATGGCACAGCTGCCTGTGACCAAAGTGACGAGAGGATAATGGAGATTTTGAATCTCTGCGCACACTTTTGGACACTGGACACTTGTGGATTGTGTGAGGCCCACTGATATCTGAGTGCTATGTGACACGCTCGATGGCACAGCTGCCTGTGACCAAAGTGATGAGAGGATAATGGAGATTTTGAATCTCTGCGCACACTTTTGGACACTGGACACTTGTGGATTGTGTGAGGCCCACTGATATCTGAGCGCTATGTGACACGCTCGATGGCACAGCTGCCTGTGACCAAAGTGACGAGAGGATAATGGAGATTTTGAATCTCTGCGCATACTTTTGGACACTGGACACTTGTGGATTGTGTGAGGCCCACTGATATCTGAGTGCTATGTGACACGCTCGATGGCACAGCTGCCTGTGACCAAAGTGACAAGAGGATAATGGAGATTTTGAATCTCTGCGCACACTTTTGGACACTGGACACTTGTGGATTGTGTGAGGCCCACTGATATCTGAGCGCTATGTGACAGGCTCGATGGCACAGCTGCCTGTGACAAAAGTGACGAGAGGATAATGGAGATTTTGAATCTCTGCACACACTTTTGGACACTGGACACTTGTGGATTGTGTGAGGCCCACTGATATCTGAGCGCTATGTGACACGCTCGATGGCACAGCTGCCTGTGACCAAAGTGACGAGAGGATAATGGAGATTTTGAATCTCTGCGCACACTTTTGGACACTGGACACTTGTGGATTGTGTGAGGCCCACTGATATCTGAGCGCTATGTGACACGCTCGATGGCACAGCTGCCTGTGACCAAAGTGACGAGAGGATAATGGAGATTTTGAATCTCTGCGCACACTTTTGGACACTGGACACTTGTGGATTGTGTGAGGCCCACTGATATCTGAGCGCTATGTGACACGCTCGATGGCACAGCTGCCTGTGACCAAAGTGACGAGAGGATAATGGAGATTTTGAATCGCTGCGCACACTTTTGGACACTGGACACTTGTGGATTGTGTGAGGCCCACTGATATCTGAGCGCTATGTGACACGCTCGATGGCACAGCTGCCTGTGACCAAAGTGACGAGAGGATAATGGAGATTTTGAATCTCTGCGCACACTTTTGGACACTGGACACTTGTGGATTGTGTGAGGCCCACTGATATCTGAGCGCTATGTGACAGGCTCGATGGCACAGCTGCCTGTGACCAAAGTGACGAGAGGATAATGGAGATTTTGAATCTCTGCGCACACTTTTGGACACTGGACACTTGTGGATTGTGTGAGGCCCACTGATATCTGAGCGCTATGTGACACGCTCGATGGCACAGCTGCATGTGACCAAAGTGACGAGAGGATAATGGAGATTTTGAATCTCTGCGCACACTTTTGGACACTGGACACTTGTGGATTGTGTGAGGCCCACTGATATCTGAGCGCTATGTGACACGCTCGATGGCACAGCTGCCTGTGACCAAAGTGACGAGAGGATAATGGAGATTTTTAATCTCTGCGCATACTTTTGGACACTGGACACTTGTGTATTGTGTGAGGCCCACTGATATCTGAGCGCTATGTGACACGCTCGATGGCACAGCTGCCTGTGACCAAAGTGACGAGAGGATAATGGAGATTTTGAATCTCTGCGCACACTTTTGGACACTGGACACATGTGGATTGTGTGAGGCCCACTGATATCTGAGCGCTATGTGACAGGCTCGATGGCACAGCTGCCTGTGACCAAAGTGACGAGAGGATAATGGAGATTTTGAATCTCTGCACACACTTTTGGACACTGGACACTTGTGGATTGTGTGAGGCCCACTGATATCTGAGCGCTATGTGACACGCTCGATGGCACAGCTGCCTGTGACCAAAGTGACGAGAGGATAATGGAGATTTTGAATCTCTGCGCACACTTTTGGACACTGGACACTTGTGGATTGTGTGAGGCCCACTGATATCTGAGCGCTATGTGACACACTCGATGGCACAGCTGCCTGTGACCAAAGTGACGAGAGGATAATGGAGATTTTGAATCTCTGCGCACACTTTTGGACACTGGACACTTGTGGATTGTGTGAGGCCCACTGATATCTGAGCGCTATGTGACACGCTCGATGGCACAGCTGCCTGTGACCAAAGTGACGAGAGGATAATGGAGATTTTGAATCTCTGCGCACACTTTTGGACACTGGACACTTGTGGATTGTGTGAGGCCCACTGATATCTGAGCGCTATGTGACAGGCTCGATGGCACAGCTGTGACAAAAGTGACTAGAGGATAAGGGAGATTGGATTGCTTTTAAAAATGCAGTTTGCGGAGCAGTGGGTAAACAGCAATGCCAGCGTGTCAGGAAGCCTTAAAAGGCAGCCCAACAACCAACACCACTGATACACCACTATATAGCCTCCCCTTGCACTGCACACACAGTGACTTGTGTGTTGTGCAGGCCAAATCGCTAGCAGCAGAAGCAGTTTTTTTGTCTTCTTCCCTGCCTAACGCTCTCCCTACAGAATCAGCAGCAACCTCTCCCTATACTAAGATCGGCAGAAGTAAGATGGCGGTCGGCGTGCACGCCCTTTTATACCCCCTGTGACGCCCACCAAAGCAAGCCAATCACTTGCATGCCCTTCTGAAAGATGGTGGTGACCCGTGCCTAGGTCATCACATTGCCCACAGTGTCCGTGGATCCTGATTGGCTGAAAAAGAGCGCAAAACAAACTTTTGAAACGCGACTTTGGCGCGTAAGTCGCCGACCTCGTGGCCGACCTCATCCTAGGGTCGGGTTTCGTTTCATGAAACCCGACTTTGCCAAAAGTCGGCGACTTTTGAATTTTTTTGACCCGTTTCGCTCAACTCTAATAGTTATGCGTTGAAAACTGGGGGTTATTTGGCTAAAGTTGTGGGGGGGGTAGGGCTGGCTTCAGGTTTTCGTGTGCCCTGTGTCAGTGCGCCCCTTTAACACATACCACAACTCATGATGCTCCAATACGGCACAGAAATATAGGTGTAGTACAATGACAAATACTTCACTGCTTACATGACATGACTGATCTATTGCAAATTGTACAATAGCTCAAAAAAAGGACAGTATATTACTACATACAGTATTGTGGCCACCATATTGTGCGCCATACAGAATAATGAGCCCCATATATTTCGCCACACAGAATAATTGGTCATGGTCACATATAATGTTCCATAGAGTATATGATGAGCTCCGCATATTGCTACAGTATATGATGGTCCCCATGGACGATGCTCTAGTGTATGATGGGCCCTAATAATGCTCCATATATAATGTGCTCCATTTCTAATGCTCCAGTGTATAATGGGCCCCGTAAATCTTGCTCCAGTGTCTAATGTCCCCCATTTCGAATGCTCCAGTATATGTTGGTCCCCATGGACGATGCTCCAGTGTATGATGGGCCCTAATAATGCTCCATATATAATGGGCTCCTTTTCTAATGATCCAGTGTATAATGGGCCCCGTAAATGCTGCTCCAGTGCCTGATGTCCCCCGTTTGGAATGCTCCAGTATATGATCGGCCCCATTTTTAATGAACCCAGGCATGGTATGTGAAAAGAGCTCCATGGAGTAATCTGAAGTGTGTGCTGCCGCATCCTTCACTTTTGGTGTGGGTGAAGGACACAAGGAAAGGGGTTGCTCCTGACCAGAAGTCTGCACTGATGACTCAGTGCTTGCATTTTTCGAAACTTCAGAAGAGGAGGCGATAGAGCTGGAGGCTGTTTCAGCAATGTAAGCCAAAAACAGTTCCCGATGCTCCAGCTTTAAAAGCAGTCTACCTACTCCCAAAAAACGGAGCCAAGTTACAGGCCTTCCGGAGCTACACCATGATGCAGGCTCAACACCTCCTGCCTTAGCTGCTATTGTGTTTTTGGCACTACCAACAGATGCACCACCATCAGTATCAGGTGGCCCCCCACACCCACATCCATGTCCTCTTCCACCATACTTCCTCATGTTTTGGAAAATGGACCCAAAATACCAGCAGATATATGGTACTGTATCAGAAGCGTACAGCTCTATACAGTCTAGGGATAACAGTAAATCTCCGTATATATTTCATGAGTCATACACACATGCTCACAGGCTCAGTATGGATTACACAATAAAATAAAAAGTTGAAAAAGGGTACAGTATCACCAGATACAAGGTATATATAGTATAGTGTAAACATTCTGAATCTCTGTGTATATTTCAGGAGGCAGACGCGAACGCTCTCAGGCCCAGTATGGATTACACAAGAATATGAGAGGCTGTAAATGGGTAATGTAACACAAGCGTACAGCTGTATACAGTGTTGGGGTAATCTTAAATCTCCAAATATATTTTCGGAGTAACAGACAGATGTTCACAGGCTCATTATGGATTACACCAAAATCTAATTAGCAAAAAAGGCTACTATATCAGAAGCATATAGCTGTATACAGTGCTGGCCAAATTTGAAATCTCCGTATATATTTCCTGAGTCACCCTCAGACGCTCACTCAGTCTGGGTTTGACCATAATAAAAAATGTTGTAAAAAAGGTCCTGGATAACAAGTTAGCAAGTATATATATTATAGGGTACAATTGAAATCTCCGTATAAATAGTCCCGTAGTCACTCTCAGACGCTTACACAGTATGGATTTGACCGTAATGCTAAATGTCGAACAAAGGTACTGTATAACAAGATACAAGCTGTATCGAGTACAGTGTAAAAATTTGTTTCTCCGATTCACCGTATATATAGAATGCGTAACCCACACACGTTCACTCACTATGGATGATACCATAATACAAAATTTTGAACAAAGGTACTGTATCAGCACATACCAGGTGTATCCAGTCTAGGGGTAATTGTAAATTTCCGTTTATACTTCCGGAGTCAGACACAGACACTCACAAGCTCAGTATGTATTACACCAGAATTTAAAAAGTAGAAAAAGGGAAAGGTATTCGAAGCGTATACCAGTATACAGTGCTGTGGTACGTTTAAATCTTCGTATATATTTCAATCTCAGTAAGCCAGTCCAGACTCTCCGCTACTGGAAACTACATGGATACAAGTACAGATGGGAAGTTGAGTGTTAGCAGAAATTTGGGAATTACTCATCACGGGAAAACCTCCTGGTAGATGTTGCAGAGTCGATGCAGACCCTCAATGACTGTGTCTGTGGAGAAAGTGAAAACGGTTCTTTGTGAAGAAAGGATTGCTTTATCGCAGTAGCATGGATCACATCACTGTTACTCGTCTCCATCAAATTGTGATCACAGGGAGAGATGTAGACATGGTCCTCACTGCCTATCATGATGTGTCTGGTCATTTTGGAGTGCAAAAGACAGAAGCCACAGGCCATAGGCGATTCTATTGGATTGGCATGAGAGGATACATTGAAAAATGGTTGCAGGAATGTCACACGTATGTGACTATCACAACTGTGAAAGGTAATCATAAAGCACCACTGCATCCGCTTGTAAGTTGACGTCCATTACAAATGGTAGCCATTGATCATCTGAAGGTAGAGGCCAGCAGGGCAGGCCAAATCTACATCTTAACCATCATCGATCAATACACCAAATTTCTAGTGGCCGTCCCTGTGAAGGATTTAACTGCCCAGACTACACAGCGGTGTTGCAGGGAGAGGTAAGTATTGCAACTTGCAAGTGCTGTGGCCATGACCAAGCAGGGGGGGCACAATCGTGGGCGACGGTACTGGCACAGGGCCTCTCATAGTACGCTGGTGTGTGTGACGGCGAGTGGGCCCCCCACCATCAGAGACACTGTATTGTACTATGAGGGGCCCTGTGCCAGTGCCGTCGGCCATCAGTGAGCCCATCCACCTGTTCAGAGCAACGGCACTTGCCCGGGTGTGCCAGGTGTTGACCCCAGCCTTTGGGGGGGTTGGCAGCCCAGTTAGGGAGGCTTAAAAAATGGCTTATGTTGATGTGTAGGCTGGACATTCAGCAGCTGCAAAGGGTGGATTTGGGCAAGTCCGAGGAAGAGGAGGACAAAAGCGAGGCAGTTTTCTGACAACCTGTGTGTCATCAGGGGAAGGTGGGACAAAATCCTTTGAAACCCATGTATGGTTCATTTTAATGAAGGTTAGATCATAAACATTTTGGGTCGACAGACAGGTCCTTTTTTCTGTCAGGATTGATCCAGCAGCACTGAAGACTCTTTCAGATAACACACTAGCAGCAGGGCAAGGGAGCTCCTGTAAGGCATATTGTGCCAATTCAGGCCAGGTGTCCAGTTTAGAGGCCCAATAGTCAAAGAGGAATGACCTGTGAGGGAGAACATCGATATGGGAGAAGTAGTTTGTAACCATAGTTGACAATTGCTGTCTCCTGTCACTTTTAATCAATGCAGTATTAGCAGTCGTATGAGCGGTACTTGAGAAATCAGTCCACAACATGGTCATGAAACCCTTGTCTCCAACGCCACTTCGGCTGTGTGCACCACGAACACCTCTTCCATTTTGCCCACTGCAAGGCATAATCGCACATGTGAGCCAATGTTCCAGGTGTCAATAATGCACTGCCACTGCTGGGTGGAGGAGCACTTTCTGGCAAATCCACATCCCTACAGTCATGCACAAACCCTGTACCTGACCTTGGAATGCCAACATATTCTCTTGCCCCCTGAGAAGCATCCTCCAGGACAGTTCCCTGACCAGACAATGGCTGACTGTAAGCAAGGCTTCCCTCCTCCTCCTCCTCTTGTTCCTCCTCCTCTGCTGCAGACGCCAGATCCTTAATGTGCGTCAAACTTTGCATGAGCAGACGCATAAGTGGGAAGTGTTATGAATGAGTCACCGAGGAGGAAAAAACAAAAAGCAAGCTAAGCCCAGAAAACCGGAGAGGTTGGTAACTAGCGGATTGCAGACCCCTGATCCTATCCACACAACTAGCAGTAGCCGTGGAGCGTGCCTACGGTGGTCCTAGGTGCCTCGTCACGGCCGGAGAACTAAATAATCCTAAAGAAAGAAAGGGAAAATCTAAACTGCCCCAGAGCAGACCCCAAAGCAATAGACAGCCCCCAACATGTATTGCCGGTAAAACAAGATGAAAACACAAACACAGATAGAAAGATAGGCTGAGCAAACGATGGGGCCCTCACTAACTAGAAAGGACAGGAAAGAAAAGCTGCTGTCTGCAATCACGCAAAAACCCTGCCAAAAAATGTCCAACACGTCTGATAGAAAAAGGCCCTGAAGTCACTAGACTTTAATTCCCTATATCAGCACTCAGGTATATTCTGAAGACAGAGAAAAAGAGATCAACTGATCAGAGACAAAATGGGGATGAACGCAAAAACTAAGTAAACCAGACGAAAACTCATATGAACAATAGCAGAGAAAACTTAGCTTTAAGAAGGCAGGAACCAAACTGGAAGCCAGAAGCCACAGTCAAGAGAAATCACCAGCAAGAAACAAGGGAGTCAGCTGCCTTAAATCCAATTAGAAATTCCTGATATCCAATCACAGTCCTCTTCCTCAGGTGGTCGGTCCCTGCCATTTAGATCAGCTTCATTACCTCCCTTCTCCAACAGAGGGAGTCCAGATAGAGAACTCACTACTCCTCTGTCAGCACAGCCAGCTCCATAACCCTCACCTGAAGCCAGAGGCAAACCCGAAAATGAGCTCAGAACAGTACCCCCCCTTGAGGAGGGGTCACCGAACCCTCATCCACGCCACTGGGCCGATCAGGATGGGCCCGATGAAAAGCGCGAACCAATCTATCGGCATGAATATCAGAGGCAGAAACCCAAGAATTGTCCTCCTGGCCATAACCCTTCCACTTGACCAAATACTGGAGTCTCCGTCTAGCCAGACGAGAATCCAGTATTTTCTCTACCTCATATTCCACATTACCTTTAACCAATACAGGGTCAGGAGGTGCCGCCATTGGAACTACTGGCTCAACATATCTCTTCAACAGCGACTTATGAAACACGTTATAGATCTAAAACGTAACAGGAAGAGCCAATCGAAAAGAAACCGGATTAAGAATCTCCAAAATCTTGTAAGGTCCAATAAATCTTGGCTTGAACTTTTGAGAAGCCACCATCATAGAGATATTCTTTGATGACAACCAAACCATATCACCCACTTTAAACCGGGGACCAATGGTCCTATGCCGGTTAGAAAACTGCTGGGCCTTTTCCTGGGAGAGAGACAAATTATCCACTACTTGGTCCCAAATCTGCTGCATTCTCTCTACCACAGTGTCAACACCTGGGCAGGCCGAAGATTCCACTTGCCCTGAAGAAAATCGAGGATGAAACCCAAAGTTACAGAAAAAGGGGGACATCAAGATGGCAGAACTAGCTCTATTATTTAAAGCGAATTCGCCCAAGGGCAAAAATGAAACCCAATCATCCTGATCAGCAGATATAAAACATCTCAAATAGGACTCCAAAGTCTGGTTTGTTCTTTCCGTCTGCCCATTGGTCTCAGGGTGAAACGCAAAGGAGAAGGACAACTGAATTTCCAGCTTGGAACAAAAGGCTTTCCAGAATCTGGAAACAAACTGAACGCCTCTGTCCGATACAATGTTCTCAGGAATCCCATGCAACCGAATCACCTGTTGTAAAAACAAGGGTACCAACTCTGAGGAAGATGGCAACTTTGGGAGTGGTACAAGATGGACCATCTTAGAGAATCTATCACAAATCACCCAGATAACAGTCATTCTCTGAGAGACAGGAAGATCAGAAATAAAATCCATTGAAATATGGGTCCATGGCCTCTTAGGCACCGGCAAAGGCATCAACAACCCACTAGAGCGAGAACAGGGTTTAGACCGGGAACAAGTCCCACAGGACTGCACAAAATTCCTGACATCACGAGATAAGGCAGGCCACCAAAAAGACCGACTCACCAAATCTCTGGTACTAAAAATACCTGGATGACCAGCCAATCCAGAGCAATGAACTTCAGACATCACTCTCTTCCTCCACTGGTCAGGAACATACAATTTTCCCATAGGACAACGCTCAGGTTTGTCCTCCAGGAATTCTTCCAGAGCACGTCTCAAATCGGGCGAGATGGCAGAAAGAACTACCTCCTCACCTAGGATGGTAGTAGGCTTTGTCACAATAGGAGAATCAGCAAAGAAATTCCTAGAAAGGGCGTCTGCCTTAACATTCTTAGTGCCTGGAAGAAAGGAGACCACAAAATCAAAACGCGTAAAAAACAAGGCCCAACTAGTCTGTCTAGGATTCAAGCGTTTGGCCGACTCAAGGTAAATCAAATTCTTGTGGTCAGTGAGGACCACAACTTGATGTCGAGCTCCCTCCAACCAATGCCTCCACTCCTCAAATGCCCATTTATGGCTAATAATTCCCGATTCCCCACATCATAGTTGCGTTCAGATGGGGAGAACTTTTGGGAAAAGAAGGCACAGGGATTCGTTTTAGACGTCACTGGATCTTTTTGGGACAAAACAGCTCCTGCACCAATCTCTGAAGCGTCTCCCTCCACCTGAAAAGGAAGTGAGACATCAGGTTGCCGCAAAACCGGAGCAGAAGTGAACCTCCGCTTCAGCTCCTGAAAGGCCGAAACAGCCTCTGAAGACCAATTCAGCACATCAGCACCCTTCTTAGTTAAATCAGTCAGTGGTTTAGCAATACCAGAAAAATTAGCTATAAATTTCCGATAAAAATTAGCAAAACCCAAAAATTTCTTGAGAGCCTTCAAAGAAGTGAGTTGAACCCAATCATAAATGGCCTGTACCTTGGCCGGGTCCATTTCAATAGTTGACGGAGACAAAATAAATCCCAAAAATGAAATCCTCTGTACACCAAAAAGGCACTTTGATCCCTTAACATACAAGGAATTCTCCCTCAAAATCCGGAACACAGTCCGAACATGTTCCACATGAGAATCCCAATCCCTGGAAAAGATCAAAATATCATCCAGATAGATGATCAAAAACTTATCCACAAAGTCCCGGAAAATATAATTCATGAAGAATTGGAAGACAGAAGGGGCATTAGTGAGCCCAAAAGGCATCACCAGGTACGCAAAATGTCCCTCCGGAGTATTAAACGCCGTCTTCCATTCATCCCCATGCTTGATGCGAATAAGATTATACGCCCCCCCCTGAGGTCAAGCTTAGTAAACCAGCAAGCACCTTTAACTCTGGAGAATAAATAAGAAATCAGGGGTAACGGATACTGATATTTAACCGTAATTTTGTTGAGGGAACGATAGTCAATACAAGGCCTAAATGAACCATCGTTCTTGGCCACGAAAAAAAACCCAGCACTTAAGGGCGAAGAGGATGGTCTAATATGACCCTTCTCCAACGACTCCTTAATATAAGAACGTATAGCCTCGTGTTCGGGTACAGATAAATTGAAAAGTCGACCCTTGGGAAATTTACACCCAGGTCTCAACTCAATTGCACAGTCATAACTCTTATGAGGAGGCAAAGACGCAGACTTGCTCTCACTAAATATATCATAAAAATCAGCCAAATAGTCAGGAACATCATGCGACTGGGGAGAGGTGAAGAAAACAGGAGTGTCGCCAAGAGCACATCGACAACCCCAACTCACCACAGACACAGATTTCCAATCCAAAACTGGATTATGGATTTGCAACCAGGGAAAACCCAGAACAATGGTATCATGTAAATTATGCAACACCAAAAATCAGCAATTTTCTTGGTGGTCTGGGGCGACCCGCATTATCACCTGGGTCCAAAACTGAGGTTTATTCTTCGCCAAAGGAGTAGCATCAATACCCCTCAAAGGAATAGGCATCCGCAGAGGTGTCATAGGAAAACCACAATGTTTAGCAAAATCCAAGTCCATCAGATTCAAGGCCGCTCCTGAATCCACAAAAGCCTTCGCGGAAAATGTGGATAAGGAGCAAATCAGAGTAATTGCCAAAAGAAACTTAGGTTGTACACCACCCACAGCAAATGTGTGTGCAAAACGTTTCTCTCGTTTAGGGCAGACAGAAATAACATGAGAGGCATCTCCACAGATAAAACACAGCATAATACGCCTTCTAAACTCCTGACGTTGCGCCCTAGACAAAACTCTATCACATTGCATAGGTTCAGACATTTGTTCAAAAGGTGGCAGCACCTCCCGTGTAGTCTTGCGTTCACGTAAACGCCGATCAACTTGAATGGCTAATGACATAGAATCGTCAAGTCCAGAGGGAACAGGAAATCCCACCATAGTATCTTTTAAAGTTTCAGACAAACCCTTCCGAAAGAGAGCTGCCAATGCACTATCATTCCATGTAGTAAGGACCGCCCACTTTCGGAATTTCTGACAGTATAACTCTGCAGGATCCTGACCCTGGTTCAATGCCAATAGGGCTCTCTCAGCTTGATCAATAGCATTAGGTTCATCATATAACAACCCCAAGGCTTGAAAAAATGCATCCACATTAGTCAAAACAGGATCTTCAGGTGTCAAAGAAAACACCCAATCCTGGGGATCGCCGCGCTGCAAGGAGATGACAATATTAACCTGCTGCGCAGAGCTCCCCGATGAGTTAGGCTTCAAGGCAAGAAATAATTTACAATTATTCTTAAAATTCAAAAATTTAGACCGATCCCCAAAAAACACATCTTTGGTTCAACAGCATGTGAATGAGTGAGATAGGTGGAAATTCCCCACACTTCAGCAGCAAGCTGCTCCACACGATCAGACAATTGCTTAATCTCCATCAAGGAGAAAGAAAAAAAAAAGAATCCTCCTACGGCCCCAGAGAAAAAGAGGAGAAAATATACATATAAAAAAAATTCCGACACTTTTTTTTTACAACTCTCTCCTGCTTTTGAGAACCCTAGAATCTGCGATATGGCTGGTGATTCTGTTATGAATGAGTCATCGAGGAGGAAAAAACAAAAAGCAAGCTAAGCTCAGAAAACCAGAGTGGTTGGTAACTAGTGGATTGCAGACCCCTGATCCTATCCACACAACTAGCAGTAGCAGTGGAGCGTGCCTACGGTGGTCCTAGACACCTCGTCACGGCCGGAGAACTAAATAAGCCTAATGGGGCCCTTACTAACTAGAAAGGACAGGAAAGAAAAGCTGCTGTCTCCAATCACGCAAAAACCCTGCCAAAAAATGTCCAACACGTCTGATAGAAAAAATTCCCTATGTCAGCACTCAGGTATATTCTGAAGACAGAGCAAAAGAGATCAACTGATCAGAGACAAAATGGGGATTCAGCCCAGTCCCAGCCAGGGCTGGCTGAACACAAAAGCTAAGTAAACCAGACGAAAACTCATATGAACAATAGCAGAGAAAACTTAGCTTTAAGAAGGCAGGAACCAAACTGGAAACCAGAAGCCACAGTCAGGAGAAATCACCAGCAAGAAACTAGGGAGTGGGCTGCCTTAAATCCAATCAGAAATTCCTGATATCCAATCACAGTCCTCTTCCTCAGGTGGCCGGTCCCTGCCATTTAGATCAGCTTCATTACCTCCCTTCACCAACAGAGGGAGTCCAGATAGAGAACTCACTACTCCTCTGTCAGCACAGCCAGCTCCATAACCCTCACCAGAAGCCAGAGGCAAACCCGAAAATGAGTTCACAACAGGGAAGCTCATGCTTATGATGGCATCGTCTGCACTTACCAGCCGTGTGCATTCCTCAAAACACTGAAGGACTTTACAGAGGTGTTTCAGCTTTGATCACTGCACACCCGACAATTCCATGTCTTCCCTCAAACTGCCTGCACGTGTATCCTCCCACAAATGCATTACAGCCTGCCTCTGTTCGCAAAGCCTCTCAACCATGTGCAGGGTGGAGTTCCACCTTGTTGCAATGTCTATGATTAGGCGGTGCTTGGGGAGGTGGAGCAACCGCTGCAGCTTCTGCATATACGACTGGAGTGTACGGGCGAGCGACGGACGTATGAGCACTGTCTTCACACCTTATGGAGAAGGGATGTTAACTCTGGATAATTATTAAGGAAGCACTGCACCACCAGCTTCAAAGTTTGAGCCAGGCAAGGTATGTGTGTGAGTTTTGCAAGGGCTATGGCTGCCACAAAATTATGGCCGTTATCACTGACTACCTTGCCTGGCTCAAGATGTAGACTGCCCAGCCATGACTCTGTTTGTCGCTGCAAGTAGTCGGCCAGTACCTCCGCGGTGTGTCTGTTGTCGCCCAAAGACATCATCTTTAACACAGCCTGCTGATGCTTACCACTAGCTGATCGAAAGTGGGACACCTCGTGTGCAACACTGCCAGCTGCGGATGGAGTGCTCGTGCGACTGCGCTCTGTGGACGAGCTTTTGCTTATGGAGGAGGAGGAAGGTCGAAAACCTACAGCCAACTGTTTCCTATACCATGGGCTAGGCAGCACTGTTCCACCGCCGCTGTCCCCTGTGGAGCCTGCATCCACCACATTAACCCAGTGTGCAGTGATGGACACGTAACGGCCCTGGCCATGCCTACTGGACCATGCATCTGTTGTGAGGTGTATCTTTCCACTCACTGATTGCTTGAGTGCATGGACAATGCGGTCTTTCACATGCAGGTGGAGGGTAGGGATGGCTTTTTGAGAAAAGAAGTGCCGACTGGGTAAGTCATAGCATGGGACTGCGTAGGCCATGAGCTCGCGGAAAGATTCACTTTCAACCAAACAGTAGGGCATCATCTCTAATGAGATTAGTTTGGCAATGTAGGCATTCAAACACAGTGTACGCGGATGAGAGGATGAGTACTTTCTTGTCCTACTCAGAGTGTCTGGTAGGGTGAGCTGGACAGGGGAGCTGCATATGGGGGAAGTAGTGGTGGACCGGATGGAGGGAGAGGGGGTTGGTGATGGTATTGGTGGTGATGGCCTAGATTCAGTGTTGTGTTGCAAAACCATTGTGATTCCCTGAGTGCTTTGGCCTTGCGACAACACCTCAACATTTAGTGCTGGTGGTGTGCTTAACAGTGGTGGTGGTCTTACAGTGGGGGAAGCGATGGAGCGTTGCTGGCTACCTTCAGTCGGAACAGGTGCACATGTGCTACCTGAGGTTCTGTAGTCCGTCCACGCTTGCAAGTGCATGTTGATTAAATGTCTAAGCATGCAACTGGTATTCTGAGTTGTTTACCTTCTTACAGGTAACCTCTGCCTCATCAGTAGGATTTTGGACAAAGAAGTGCCACACTGCACTCTTCCTACTATGATATACATTTTCTGGTCCTGCACACTGTGCTAAGTTGACTTTCTGGCTAAGCTGTCCTGCAACTCTTTTAGTTTTTGGTCCACGTTTTTGGACAGCTACGAGCCTGCCAGATAACCGCTGCTGCGATGTCAATGCCTGCTGCGGATCCTTCTCCTTATCTGAACTATTGCAAGCGCCACACTCCTCCCCCAATGGATGCCAATCTGGGTCAAGAACTGGGTCATCCATCACCTCCTCTTCAAAATCATCTGCACCTTCCTCTTTACCTTCCTCTGTGTCACCGTGTAAGGTGGTTTTTTCTGTGCCTATGCATGATTTGAGAGACCCCACCCCTCTCTTGTGTGACATGCACATAAAGAGCTGGCTTGCACCACGTGCCCATACTAGGAAGCGCCTGTCTTCACCCTGTTCATTTAGACACTGTTCACATGTTCAGGTTTTAAATACATTAGATAGGGACTGCTTCAATACGGGTTACCTTGACGCGGTGAGGCAGCTTGGTATACATTTTTTTGCAAAAAAAGTATTGACTAAATACCCTGTATTTGTTATCATCTTTTTATCAGCACTTGCTGACTACTGCTATATGTTTTACTGCAGGATATTTCTGCACAATTGTCACTCTGTGCTCTTTGAATGTGTTTGAGTCAATGGGTGGTATGAACAGTGTCCTACCGACTTGTTCATATGTGTGCATGTCACATGTGTTTTTAATAAAGGTGGTATAGTATGCAGGAAGGGGCACCTGAGTTTCATCAGGGTCAGATTCTGGCTCAGTAGACTACGAGAGCAATGTAGTTGTCACGCTCGCGCCTTAGCTGAATGGCACGAGCCGGGGGGTTGTGGCCCCACTGTGCCACAAACCAGACTACCCTGGAAGGGGCGTAACTACGGCAGCTTCCTTGGTCTTCACTGGAGCCTCTGATGGTGAGGTCAGGCTTGTGCGGCAGGTAGCTGCCGGGTGCCACTCCAGGGTGGTGTCTGGCTGTGGCTGCTGATCCCACTCGGGAACAGGACACCTTGACAGAGGCTATAGACAGGCAGGCAGGTGGACACGACAGGCACGGCTGAGACACAGGGCAGGCGGGCACGGCTTGGAGACACAGGACAGGCGGGCGTGGCTTGGAGACACCGGACAGGCGGGCGTGGCTTGGAGACACCGGACAGGCGGGCGCGGCTTGGAGACACAGGACAGGCGGGCACGGCTTGGAGACACAGGACAGATTTGCGTGGTATGAGAAGGAGCAGGTAGGGACCTGTTCACACAGCAGGTGTAGGCAGGAGGGAGTGGTGTATGCTGGAACAGGATCTGGACCTGTTCACACAGGAGGTACAGGTATGGATCTAGGCAGGAAGGAATGGAATATGAAGGAACAGGTTTGGGCCTGTTCACACAGGAGGTGTAGGCAGGAGGGAGTGGTGTATGCTGGAACAGGATCTGGACCTGTTCACACAGGAGGTACAGGTATGGATATAGGCAGGAAGGAATGGAGTATGCAGGAACAGGTTTGGGCCTGTTCACACAGGAGGTGCAGGTAGACAGAGCCGCAGGAGTGCGGAGCAGGCGAAGCCGCAGGAGTGCGGAGCAGGCGGAGCCGCAGGAGTGCGGAGCAGGCAGAGCCGCAGGAGAGCAGAGCAGGCAGCCGCAGGAGAGCGGAGCAGGCAGAGCCGCAGGAGAGCGGAGCAGGCAGAGCCGCAGGAGTGTGGAGCAGGCAGAGCCGCAGGAGTGCGGAGCAGGCAGAGCCGCAGGAGAGCGGAGCAGGCAGTGCCGCAGGAGTGCGGAGCAGGCAGAGCGGCTAGGGAGCCGTGCAGACAGAGCGGCTAGAGTGCAGATGCACAGATAAAGAGGACACAAGGAAAGACACGACAGGGAAGGAACCACAAACAAGGAGACTGACAGACAGAGGTAAGACTGAGTTCAGACAGAGGCACAGGGAAAAAGACACTAGGACCAGGATATTCTGCCTCCTGGCAGGCAGACAGAGTACGGACAAGGTACAGGGAACAAGACTCAAGGGCCAGGATATTCAGCCTCCTGGCAGGCAGACAGGGTACAAAGCAAGACTAGAGAAAACCTCCAGAGAAGGAGACACACAGAACAGGGCCTGGCTTCCTCAGCAGCGAGATACTAACTGAGTATAGACATTGCTCAGGCAATGTTTCAGTGGGAGTGGCGAAACTAAATAGTCAAGGGCTCCAGGTGGTTAGTCAGGGACAGATTACCCAGGTGCACCCAGACTGCATAAGAACCAGAGAGTTCAGGCGCCGCCCCCCTATACACAAAGTCAGGAAACATGGAGAGCAAGCAGGAAAACAAGAGGCATAGCACATGGAGCTCAGGGCTGGCAACAGACAGATTTCACAGCATGGTTTGAAGGAGAAAGTAAGTTGGTGCACGGGGGATGGGAGGCCATACAGTGATGCCAGCAGGGTTGTTACAGTACCCCCCCTTTACGGCCCCTCTTCCTTAAGCCTGCCAGAATGACCTGAAGAAGACGTAAGGGACCACACACAGTCCAGGTTGACACGACATCCTTCACGTAGGGTGGAATATGTGTGCCATCAGGAATCCCAGAGTGCCAAGCTTCTTGGTGCCCGATGGAGTCAGCTTCCAACACCGAGGGTATAAGGACTTGGATCTCTTCCTCCTGAGTGGAAGAAAGCAGGGACCTGGAAGCCTCAGACTTGACCCCTACATCAGCCGGCAGGCTGGAAACCGAAGAGACCTTTACCGAGTCCAACTTCAGCCCGATATCCCAAGAAAATTGGACCTGCTCCAGACGGGTAAAACACAGAGATTCATAGGCCACTGTTCTCACCTCTTCATCCACCTGCCACATGGAAGTTGGAGGCATACATACGGGGAGCCACCTCCGCCTGTTACCCGGAACAGACTGGGCCACTTCTTTCAAGTTGGCGAACGAGTACTGCTTAATCCTGGGACCTTCACCCACTGGCCATAGAGGAGCCGAGGGCATCCACTCAAGATCAATCCTCAGCCCATTATCCTGGGGAAGACTATCAAGTGTCAGGGATGTTCCTGAGGACTGGTCACTGGTATGGTCACCGGAGGTGTACGGAGAGGGCGCCACTGTTTTCTTTTCTCCAGTGACGTCAGTACACCATGGCTTGATAGCCGGCAGATCAGGTGGAGAAGGAGACGATACAGAAGACTGACCTTGCAGTAATGGAACTAGACACCTCTGTTGGCTAGGCAGATCCAAATATAGCACCATGCTGGGTCTTTGGACCGGAAGGGGCAATAGAGTGCCTGGCTCAAAACGACCGGTGGGCAAGTTGGTCAGCAGGTGGAAGACACATGTCTCTGTGTATAATGCTCCGATTAGGAGCTGTAGTTGACCACTCAATGCTGGGCTGTTCACAAGTAGGGCTCGGCCATCACCAAACCCCCTGCATGGATTCTGGAGCGGTGGAGCAGGAACCATGCACAGACTTCGTCTGGCTTGTAGCTTGCATACATCTGCACGGCCGAAACTCCCACAAGCACCGGAATAGTCACAGACTTTAGTAGCGAGGAGGTACTCTCACCAAGGGCAGTCTCTCCTACTGGCCCAAGGTTCTGGAGCTTTGGCTTCACAGGGCTGAGACCATCAGGATGTTCCTTTCTAAGGACTGGCCTCTGGCGACAACCTAGCCAGCCCCTTTTTCTTAGACCTCTTGGATCTTGCATGGGGGGCTGCTTTGGCAGGCTGAGGAACAGATGGGTCATGGACGGTCACAGACAGAGAAGATGAATTGGCCACAGGTCTCTTTCGTCCGATCCGTTCCTGGAAGCTAGGAGGGGAAGACTTTTCAGGAGACACTATACTAGGCTTGTCAAAGGCTTTGCAGAAGGCCACCAGGAAGGCCGGTAAGCTCGAGGTGATGGGATCCCCTGCTTCCCAAAGGGGGTTGAGCCACTGCAACGCATCTCCTGTTAGGTAGGACATTAGTAATCCTACCTTTACCCGATCGCTGGCGAAGTAGGGAGCATGCCATTGAAAATAGCGTAGGCACTGCTCCATAAAGGCACGACACTGCTTGGGGTCCCCATCATATCTTGGCGGGTCCGAGGGAGGTTCAACTTTAGGTATGCCAGCCTCTAGTTGAGCAAACAGTCTATTGGAGACCACAATGGTGGGTGGAGCAGTGAAGGATTGGGCTTCAGACTGGGTAAATTTATTTGGTTGCCCATACTGGCAAAAAAGTTCATCTTGCTCCGAGGGTGAAAGGACATGGGACTCAGCGGGGACCATGGCCTGAGCAAACTGTCACGCTCGCGCCTTAGCTGAATGGCGCGAGCCGGGGGGTTGTGGCCCCACTGTGCCACAAACCAGACTACCCTGGAAGGGGCGTAACTACGGCAGCTTCCTTGGTCTTCACTGGAGCCTCTGATGGTGAGGTCAGGCTTGTGCGGCTGGTAGCTGCCGGGTGCCACTCCAGGGTGGTGTCTGGCTGTGGCTGCTGATCCCACTCGGGAACAGGACACCTTGACAGAGGCTATAGACAGGCAGGCAGGTGGACATGACAGGCACGGCTGAGACACAGGGCAGGCGGGCACGGCTTGGAGACACAGGACAGGCGGGCGCGGCTTGGAGACACCGGACAGGCGGGCGCAGCTTGGAGACACCGGACAGGCGGGCACGGCTTGGAGACACAGGACAGGCGGGCACGGCTTGGAGACACAGGACAGATTTGCGTGGTATGAGAAGGAGCAGGTAGGGACCTGTTCACACAGCAGGTGTAGGCAGGAGGGAGTGGTGTATGCTGGAACAGGATCTGGACCTGTTCACACAGGAGGTACAGGTATGGATCTAGGCAGGAAGGAATGGAATATGAAGGAACAGGTTTGGGCCTGTTCACACAGGAGGTGTAGGCAGGAGGGAGTGGTGTATGCTGGAACAGGATCTGGACCTGTTCACACAGGAGGTACAGGTATGGATATAGGCAGGAAGGAATGGAGTATGCAGGAACAGGTTTGGGCCTGTTCACACAGGAGGTGCAGGTAGACAGAGCCGCAGGAGTGCGGAGCAGGCGGAGCTGCAGGAGTGCGGAGCAGGCGGAGCCGCAGGAGTGCGGAGCAGGCAGAGCCACAGGAGAGCGGAGCAGGCAGAGCCGCAGGAGAGCGGAGCAGGCAGAGCCGCAGGAGAGCGGAGCAGGCAGAGCCACATGAGTGCGGAGCAGGCAGAGCCGCAGGAGTGCGGAGCAGGCAGAGCCGCTGGAGAGCGGAGCAGGCAGAGCCGCAGGAGAGCGGAGCAGGCAGAGCCGCAGGAGTGCGGAGCAGGCAGAGCCGCAGGAGAGTGGAGCAGGCAGTGCCGCAGGAGTGCGGAGCAGGCAGAGCGGCTAGGGAGCCGTGCAGACAGAGCGGCTAGAGTGCAGATGCACAGATAACGAGGACACAAGGAAAGACACGGCAGGGAAGGAACCACAAACAAGGAGACTGACAGACAGAGGTAAGACTGGTAAGACATGGACACTAGGACCATGATATTCTGCCTCCTGACAGGCAGACAGAGTACGGACAAGGTACAGGGAACAAGACTCAAGGGCCAGGATATTCAGCCTCCTGGCAGGCAGACATGGTACAAAGCAAGACTAGAGAAATCCTCCAGAGAAGGAGACACACAGAACAGGGCCTGGCTTCCTCAGCAGCGAGATACTAACTGAGTATAGACATTGCTCAGGGAATGTTTCAGTGGGAATGGCGAAACTAAATAGTCAAGGGCTCCAGGTGGTTGGTCAGGGACAGATTACCCAGGTGCACCCAGACTGCATAAGAACCAGAGAGTTCAGGCGCCGCCCCCCTATACACAAAGTCAGGAAACATGGAGAGCAAGCAGGAAAACAAGAGGCATAGCACATGGAGCTCAGGGCTGGCAACAGACAGATTTCACAACATAGTTTGAAGGAGAAAGTAAGTTGGTGCGCGGGGGATGGGAGGCCATACAGTGATGCCAGCAGGGTTGTTACAGTAGTGCTCTGGGTCAATGTATCAGCAGAATCATCTAGCAGTGGCTGTGCATCAGTGCACTCCATGTCAGATTCATCTTGGACTGGGGAATTCAGGATTTGATTGGATAATCCAGGCATGGTATGTGAAAAGAGCTCCATAGAGTAATCTGAAGTGTGGGCTGCCGCATCCGTAACTTTTGGTGGGGGTGAAGGTCACAAGGAAAGGTGTTTTTCCTGACCAAAACCCTGCGCTGACGACTCTGTGCTTGCAGGTTTCGAACGTTCAGAAGAGGAGGCAATACAGCTGGTGGCTGTATCGGCAATGTACGCCAAAACCTGTTCCTGATGCTCCGGCTTTAAATGCGATTTTCCTACTCCAAGAAAAGGGAACCTTACAGGCCTTCTTGGGCCAAACGATGACGCAGGCTCAACACCTCCTGCCTTAGCTGCTATTGTGCTTTTGCTAGAACCAGCTGATGCACCACCACCATCAGTACCAGCTGCGTCCCCCTGCCCATGTCTGCAGCCTCTTCCACCATACTTCATGTTTGGGAAAATGTACCAAAAATACCAGCAGAGAGATGGTACTGTATGAGGAGCGTCCAGCTGTGTAAGGTGTATTAAAAATTTAAATCTACGTATATATTTTGCTAGTCACAGACGCTCCCCCCAGTATGTATTTGACCGTAATCCAACAAGCAGATATATGATACTGTATCAGAAGTGTACAGTTGTATACGTTTTTTGTGTAACTAACAATGTCCGTTTATGTATTTACGGAGTGTCACACACACGCTGACTCTGTATAGATGTGACTGTAATGCGAACAGCAGATATACAATACTGTTTGAGAATCAGACAGCTCGATACGGTTTATGGAGAAATGGAAATCTCCGTATATGTATTTACGGAGTGTCACACACACATGCTGACTCTGTATAGATGTAACCGTAATGCGAACGGCAGATATACAATACTGTTTGAGAATCGGACAGCTCTATACGGTGTCTGTATGGAAAATTGTAAATCTCCGTCCATTTTTATACGGAGTGACACACGCTGTCTCTGTATGGTTTTGACTGTAATCAAACAGCAGATATACGAAACTCTTTGAAAAGCGGACAGTTCTATACGGTGTAGGTCTGGAAAAATGGAAAATTTCCTCGGTTTGTTTTTCCAGAGTCACACACAGATAGCTTGTGTTTGTCCGTAATACAAGCCGGTACACGGTAGTGTGTGAGGAGCGTACACCACTATACGGTGTCTGTATGGAGAATTTTAATTCTCTGTCTATTTTTATACGGAGTGACACACACTGTCTCTGTATAGTTTTGACTGTGATCAAACAGCAGATATACGAAACTCTTTGATAAGCGGACAGTTCTATACGGCGTAGGTTTGGAAAAATGGAAAATCTCCTCGGCTTGTTTTTCCAGAGTCACACACAGATAGCTTGTATTTGTCCGTGATACCAGCCGGTACATGGTAGTGTGTGAGGAGCGTATACCACTATACGGTGTGTGTAAAAATGAATGCTTGGTAACTGACCAGAATAAAATAATAAAAGTTGGAGTGCTTTGAAAAAAGCAGTTTGAACAGCAGTGTGCACACAGCAATGCAGCTATCAGGTAGCCTTAAAAGGCAGCTTAATCACCACCAGCGCTGCTGCACACAACAAAAATCCTCCCCTTTCACTGCACACTAACTGTACAGTGAAAAGCGCTATCAGCAGAAGCTATTTTTTTTCTTCTTCCCTGCCTAACTCTCTCCCTATTCAGAATCAGCAGCAGCACCTCTCTCTATTCTAAGATCGGCAGAAGTAAGATGGCAGTCGGCAGTCACAGCCTTTTATACCCACTGTGACGCCATACAAAGCCAGCCAATCACTTCAATGCCCTTCTCTAAGATGGTGGTGGCCGCTGCCCATGTCGTCACGTTGCCCACAATGTGCATCCTCCATCATTGGCTCAGAAAAGGCATTGGAAGCATTATTTGAAACGCGACTTTGGCACGTGGGTCGGCGACCTCATGGCCGACCTCACGCTATGGTCATGTTTCGATTGGCGAAACCCGACTTTAGCTAAAGTCAGCGACTTTTGAATTTGACCGACCCGTTTCGCTCATCTCTAATCACCAACAGTCACATTATACACAGGAGCTCTGTGTATAGTGTAAATGCACAGGTAATACAGTGATCACCAGTGTCATTATACACAGGATCTCTGTATATAGTGTCAGTGTACAGCTAATACAGTGATCACCAGTGACATTATACACAGGAGCTCTGTACACAGTGTATAGTGTGCGTGTACATGTAATATACAGTATGTGCAAAGAAAATTGTTTCAGCTCACCCCCATCTGTTTTCCATGAGAAGTATTCAATCCGAGCATGGACCCGTCTCCACCAACATCAGAAATATCCAAGAAAAAGTAGAAGTCCAGCTCAAGGAATAAAAATGATGAAGCTTTATTGCAAAAATCCAATAAAAACTATTTTTCAAGAAAAGGCTGCTATGTCCATAGAAAGTATACCCCAAAGGGATAACTTGAAACTGATCTGCAAGGCACCTGGACGCGTTTCGAACATCTAGTGTTCTTAAACTCAGACTTAAAGCCGCAGACTTTTTTTTTTCCTTCTTCTTCTGCTTCTTCTTTCCTTCCCGGGCCTACGGGGGGAATCCTCGGTACCCCGCCAGGCCAGACCGATGCTGGATACATGTGGTTAATCTGAGGAGGAAGTAATTTGTACTTCGAAACGCGTCAAATAAACCACTCATTTTTCAACTCATCTACCGGGCTATACGTCTCAGTTCTTTCATGAATGACAATGGAAGTGGGGGGGTGACATGGTCCCATGATCCCACCCACATACTATCCTCTCTAAAGGGAGGCCCTCGGGGCTAGTGATGCACAGACAGAGTGAATGACTGCAGGCAGGTTCACTTTATAATGGATGAGAGTGAACTTTTCTATCTCATGGGCCACTAACTACAGTATATGGGGCACATAGTGGGCACAATAATTGCATAATTTGATGTCAGAAACTTTGTTATTGCTATAAATCACAGGGAGCACTTACGATTTATATGGAGCACTTTATTTGGGTGGCTATTTTTTTATAAGGTAATTTAAAACGGAACATGAAAGCTGATACATGCTCTTCGATCCATGATTTCGGCCATGTATACTTGACTCTGACTCTGAAACGATACGGTGTTTGAGCGAGAAACATACTTTAACCCCTTCACTACCAAGGGTGGTTTGCACGTTAACTCCCGGGCCAATTTTTACAATTCTGACCACTGTACCTTTATGAGGTCATAACTCTGGAACGCTTCCATGGATCCCGGTGATTCTGACATTGTTTTCTCGTGACATATTGTACTTCATGTTAGTGGTAAAATTGCATTCAAATAACTTGCGTTTATTTGTGAAAAAAACGGAAATTTGGTGAAAATTTTGAAAATTTTGCAATTTTCCAACTTTGAAATTTTATGCCCTTAAATCACAGCGATACGGCACACAAAAAACTTAATACATAACATTTC
Source organism: Dendrobates tinctorius (assembly GCF_039654945.1). Taxonomy (NCBI): domain Eukaryota; kingdom Metazoa; phylum Chordata; class Amphibia; order Anura; family Dendrobatidae; genus Dendrobates; species Dendrobates tinctorius. The sequence continues at coordinate 38,194,034 of NW_027361738.1, forward strand.
CCACATGTTTACTTTACATCAGCACAATTTTGGAACCAAAATTTTTTTTTGTTAGGAAGTTATAAGGGTTAAAAATTGACCAGCGATTTCTCATTTTTGCAACACCATTTTATTTTTAGGGACCACTTCACATTTGAAGCCACTTTGAGGGGTCTATATGATAGAAAATACCCAAAAGTGACACCATTCTAAAAACTGCACCCCTTAAGGTGCTTTAAACCACATTCAAGAAGTTTATTAACCCTTTAGGTGCGTCACAGGAATATTTTGAATATTAAAAAAAAAATGAACATTTAACTTTTTTTCACAAAAAAAATACTTCAGGTTCAATTTTCTTTATTTTACCAAGGGTAACAGGAGAAATTGGACTGTAAAAGTTATTGTGCAATTTGTCCTGAGTACGCTGATACCTGATATGTGGGGGGGAACCACTGTTTCTGCGCATGGCAGACCTCAGTAGGGAAGGAGCGCCGTTTGACTTTTTCAATGCAAAATTGGCTGGAATTCAGATCGGACGCCATGTCGCGTTTGGAGAGCCCCTGATGTACCTAAACAGTGGAAACCCCCCAATTGACCCCATTTTGGAAACTAGACCCCCCAAGGAACTTATCTAGATAGTGGTGAGAACTTTGAACCCACAAGGGCTTCACAGAAGTTTATAACGTACAGCGGTACAATTAAAAAATCATATTTTTTCCACAAAAATGATCTTTTCACCCCCAATTTTTATTTTTCCAAGGGTAACAGGACCCTAAAAGTTATTGTGCAATTTGTCCTGAGTACGCTGATACCCCATATGTGGGTGTAAATGACTATTTGGGCGCATAGCAGAGCTCGGAAGGGAAGCAGCGCCATTTGACATTTTTGGCTAGAATTGAGATCGGACACCATGTCGCGATTGGAAAACCCCCGATGTACCAAAACAGTGAAAACCCCCCACAAATGACACCATTTTGGAATCTAGACCCCCCCAAGGAACTTATCTAGATGTGTGGTGAGAACTTTGAACCCCCACGGGCTTCACAGAAGTTTATAACGTACAGCAGTACAATTAAAAAATCATATTTTTTCCACAAAAATGATCTTTTCACCCTCAATTCTTATTTTTCCAAAAGTAACAGGACCCTAAAAGATATTGTGCAATTTATCCTGAGTACGCTGATACCCCACATGTGGGTGTAAACGACTATTTGGGCACATGGCAGAGCTCGGAAGGGAAGCAGCGCCATTTGACGTTTTTGGCTGGAATTGAGATCGGACACCATGTCGCGTTAGGAAAGCCCCTGATGTACCAAAACAGTAGAAACCCCCCACAAATGACACCATTTTGGAAACTAGACCCCCCAAGGAACTTATCTAGATGTGTGGTGAGCACTTTGAACCCCACAGTGCTTCACTGAAGTTTATAACGTCCGGGCGTGAAAATAAAAAAATCGTATTTTTTCCACAAACATCATCTTTTAGTCCCCATTTTTTTATTTTCCCAAGGGTAACAGGAGAAATTGGACCCCAAAAGTTGTTGTCCAATTTGTCCTGAGTATGCTGACACCCCATATGTGGGAGAAAACTACTGTATGGGGACACGTCGGGGCTCGGAAGGGAAGTAGTGACATTTTGGAATGCAGACTTTGATAGAATGGTCTGTGGGTGTCATGTTGCCTTTGGAGAGCCCCTAATGTACCTAAACAGTGGAAACCCCCCACAAATGATCCCATTTTGGAAACTAGACCCCCTGAGGAACTTATCTAGATGTGTGGTGAGCACTTTGAACCCCCAAGGGCTTCACAGAAGTTTATAATGCCCAGGCATGAAAATGAAAAAATCGTATTTTTTCCACAAACATGATCAATTAGTCCCCAATTTTTTTATTTTCCCAAGGGTAACAGGAGAAATTGGACCCCAAAAGTTGTTGTCCAATTTGTCCTGAGTACGCTGATACCTCATATGTGGGAGAAAACTACTGTATGGGCACACGTCGGGGCTCGGAAGGGAAGTAGTGACGTTTTGGAATGCAGACTTTGATGGATTGGTCTGCGGGTGTCATGTGCGTTTGGAGAGACCCTGATGTACCTAAACAGTGGAAACCCGCCACAAGTGACCCCATTTTGGAAACTAGACCCCCTAATGAACTTATCTAGATGTGTGGTGAGCACTTGGAACCCCCCAGTGCTTCACAGAAGTTTATAACGACCGGGCGTGAAAATAAAAATATCGTATTTTTTCAACAAACATCATCTTTTAGTCCCCATTTTTTTATTTTCCCAAGGGTAACAGGAGAAATTGCACCCCAAACGTTGTTGTCCAATTTGTCCTGAGTATGCTGATACCTCATATGTGGGAGAAAACTACTGTATGGGCACACGTCGGGGCTCGGAAGGGAAGTAGTGACGTTTTGGAATGCAGACTTTGATGGATTGGTCTGCTGGTGTCATGTGCGTTTGGAGAGCCCCTGATGTACCTAAACTATTGAAACTCCCCACAAGTGTCCCCATTTTGGAAACTAGACCCCCCACGGAGCTTATCTAGATGTGTGGAGAGCACTTTGAACCCCCAAGTGCTTCACAGAAGTTTATAACGCCTGGGCGTGAAAATAAAAAAAACATTTTTTTCCGCAAAATTATATTTTTGCCCCCAATTTTTTATTTTCCTAAGGGTAACAGGAGAAATTGGACCCCAAAAATTGTTTTGTAATTTGTCCTGAGTAGGCTGATACCCTACATGTGGGGGTAAAACACTGTTTGGGCGCATGGCAGAGCTTGGAAGGGAAGGAGCACCATTTGACTTTTTTCAACGCAGAATTGGCTGGAATTGAGATCAGACGCCATGTTGCCTTTGGAGAGCACCTGATGTGCCCAAACAGTGGAAACCCCCCAATTATAACTCCAACCCTAACCTCAACACACCCCTAACCCTAATCTGAGCCCTAACCCTAGCCCTAACCCTAGCCCTAACCCTAGCCCTAACCCTAGCCCTAACCCTAACCCTAACCCTAGCGGGAAAATGGAAATAAATACATTTTCTTTTAGTTTTATTATTTTTCCCTAACTAAGGGGGTGATAACGGGGGGTTTGATTTACGATTTATGGCGGTTTTTATGTTTGGCGGCTGTCGCACGCTAAAAGACGCTTTTTATTGTAAAAATAGTTTTTGCATCACAACATATTGTGAGCTATAATTTTTCCGTATTTTGACCCACCGAGTCATGTGAGGTCTTATTTTTTGCGGGACGAGTTGACGTTTTTATTGGTACAATTTTCGGGCACGTGACATTTTTTGATCGCTTTTTATTCTGATTTTTGGGAAGCAGAATGAACAAAAACCAGCGTTTCATGAATTTCTTTTGGGGGGTGCGTTTACACCGTTCCGCGTGCGGTAAAATTGATAAAGCGTTTTTATTCTTCGGGTCAGTACGATTACAGCGATACCTCATTTAGGTCTTTTTTTATGTTTTGTCGGTTTTTTGCAATGAAAACAATTTTATATAAAAAATAATTATTTTTGCATCGCTTTATTCTGCGAGCTATAACTTTTTTATTTTTTTGCGGATGATGCTGTATGGCGGCTCGTTTTTTGCGGGATAAGATGATGTTTTCAGCGGTACCATGGATATTTATATGCGTCTTTTTGATCGCGCGTTATTGCACTTTTTGTTCGGTGGTATGATAATAAATCATTATTTTTTGCTTCGTTTTTTATTTTTATTTTTTAAGGGGTTCGCTAAAGGGGTTAACTAATGGGACAGTTTTATAGGGCAGGTCATTATGGACGCGGCGATACCAAATATGTGTACTTTTATTGTTTTTGGGTTTTTTTATTTTGAAAAAATGGATTTATTGGGGAATATTTTTTTTTTTTTTACTAATTTATTTAGCGATTTTTTTTAAATTATTTTTAACACTTTTTTTTTTTTTTTTTTACTTTATTACCTTGTCCCAGGTGGGACATCACTGTCCTGTGACAGATCGCTGATCTGTCACATCACAGATCACTGTAACAGATCAGCGATCTGTCACAGGCACTGCTGCAGACTTCCTCATGCCTGCGCTTTGCAGGCAGTGAGGAAATCAGCTCCCTGCAGGCCCCCGTCGCCATCTTGGATCCGGGGGCCTGTAGGGAAAGAGCCCCCCGCAGCAGCGCTGCACATTGCGCTGCCGTGGGGGGCTCAGGGAAGCACGGAGGGAGCCCCCTCCCTGCCGATGCTTCCCTTTAACCCCCGATACACCGCGATCGCGTTTGATCGCGGTGTGCAAGGGGTTAACGTGTCGGGGGCGGTCCGTGACCGCCCCTGACACATTGTGCCGGGTGTCAGCTATGATAATTAGCTGACACCCGGCCGCGATCAGCGGCGCTCACCACGTGGGCGCCGCTGATCGCTGGGACGTAATATTCCGTCCATGGTAGTTAGGTCCAGGGTCACATGGACGGAATATTACGTCCTTTGTAGGTAAGGGGTTAAAAGTTGGAAAGTTACACTATTGACGAGCCAAAAAGGTCAGTCTCTGGTGGCTTCTTCCTGCCCAATGACAATTACGGAAAGGTCTCTCCCTATACATGCACACAAGAGAAGCAGACGGGGAGAAGTCAAATGGAGACCTGCTTTTTTAATTAGTCTCCGATAGACTTATAGTCTATATCCTTAACAGGATTTTACCTAACAGCATAGCTCCACAGCTATACACACGGAGCTATATTCAAGTTCCCATACAATTATATATACCATTCATGGTATCTCCATTCCAGGCTGTTATAAGTTTTACTCCACTTTTTAAGCTTACAGGTTGATCCAGCCGTATATTTTCCTATATAATATTGATTTATTGCAAATATTTTGTAGGACGTATGTCAAGCAGCACCTTTTGCTCTCGCAGCATTATTTATAGAACTGCCCTCAAGTGCTTACATAGAGCACATCCAAACCTGTCCATTCATCCGCTACTCATCGGCTTGAACACAGCAACGACACCTCAGCTGACCATTAGTAAGTTAAATCTTATCACTTAACATCTATTAATTAATCTATGTCAGCTAAATCCGTAATACTTTCATTGGGGCATTGAGAAGCGAAATCGGAGTACACGGGGAGAACATACAAACTCCTTGCAGATGTTGTCCTTGGTGGGATTTGAACCCAGGACCCCAGCACTGCAGGGCTAACCAGTGAGCCACCATGCTGCTCATAAAAAGCAATACAAAATCATACTCCTCTAGCACCTTCCCGTCAGCCCTCACTGGCTTGCTAGGCTCCCATTTCACTTTGGTACAGGTATCATCTTCATGCTTTATTAAAACTAGGCCTTGACACACTTTTGATGTATGGCAACGCTTTGACATCATGATATCTGAACATGCATTCTGGTCTAACAGGGATCAACGAGTGGGGGCTACACTGGCATTCATGTGTCATTCATCAACTGAAGATGATTTTTTAATGTTTTTTAACCTCTTCCCAGCCCATCCTTTTACTATGCTTAGCAGTCAGGAGATCTCAGAACAAAATAAATGGATTTTTAAAGGCAATTAGGGCTCATTTTGTATGCCAACCGCATTCTAGTTTCCTCCTATTTTTCCTTTCCATTTTTTTTTTCACTGAAGAGCTATGCATGCTTCCAAGCCAGTAAAACACTGGGAAAGTCACATGTTTTTAGTCAAGTTTATCACTAAGCAACAGATCCATGAGACATGGACGCAAAAGGGAAGCAAATCCGGAGCCTTAACATATGCATCCTTGTGTCACTGATCTCCATAGATTTAAATGGCTGAGTCCGATCCACAAATTGGATGATAGGACGTGATCTGCGTCTCACAGACCTTGCTTGTGGATCTGTGATTTTATTGGATGTGTAAATGTGGCGCCCCTGAGGCTCAGTCGCCACAGAGGTACTGCACCTTCTCCTAAGGTGTAGTGCCCCACCATTCAGGTAAGGTGGGAACTCCTTGCCACATTCCAACACCTGCATCCCACACACAGGATAGTTCTGTAAGGCCACATTGCAGCTTTAGGCTCATGGTGTAGCAGAGCACCTTTCGTGGAACCCTGCTTCGTAACACAAGATGTGCTGGGAGGTGGGTGGAATTAGTATAAAAGAAAGGGAAAGGCAGGAAGCAGTAGAGTAGAGTTGAGAGAGTGAGACCGGAGGGAAGACAGTCAGTCAGGAGAGGCTGAGGACTGGTCTTAGTGGAAGATCTCCCGGTGGAAAGGAAGAGAGGAAGGAGTGCTACAGCTGCTTCACTGACCTGAGCCAGCTGGCACGGGAAAGGAGAGAGAGAAGGAGAAACGTAAAACTGTAACCTAAGTTTCCATAGAAGAGAAGTCAAGTACGGAACGAAGGAGAAGAGAACAGAGAGGAGGAGTGGGTTGGATAGGAACCCTGCCTATAAGTTCTCAGCGCAAGGCCGGGGCCCGGTCCCCGAGGTTTTATGGACACTTACGGTTCTGCAGCAGACACCGGTGGAGTAGTTGGCTGTAAATGCACTACTCCCATCCAAGACTTGGGACACAACAGCAACTGAATAGAGAGCCGGGATCCAGGAGGTCCCCGAGCAGGCTACAGCTGTCTGTCATACAATTAAGAGCTCTAGGAACATCTAGACAGAGGTACTCCAGGGTAACTAAGTACTGGAGTGCTTCACCCTTAAGGTGCATTGGTGGAGTCGTTCAGAGAGGCACACATTGGCGGAGTGTTGGCAGGGAGAGCCCTATCTGGTCTGGAGGTTGGCTGAGTCTCTGCCCCAGAGGACATGGTACTGAAGCGGGCACTGGTGTGCACTAAGAACTGAGAGTAAAGCCTTGGAACTACAACTGCAGGTGTCCTCCATTCATTCTGTGCCGACACATTGAACTCTGCTACATCTGAGTAACAACGTCTACACTGCCCTGGGACTACAGCTCCACCTGTGGGGAGCTTTACCATCTATGCTGCACACACCATCAGTCCCAGAGGATCTGCATGCAGTGTCGGCCTAACATCATACTTGCCGAACACCACAGGTGGCGTCACGAACTATCCATATAAACTACAACATAAACCACCATTGTTATTGGGCGCCCAGGGCCACGGACCGGGTCACCGCTACTGTGACACATTCCCCAAGATGCCGGCCCGGTACCGAGTACCCCACAGCCCTGGGACGTGAGGGCGACCCATAAATACATCCATTTTTAGTTACTATCACACATACAGTATGTATGAGTGTTACCATCCAAAGAAACAAACCAATTTTATTCTCAGTTTTCTTAGGATCACAATTGCTTTGAAGATGCGTCAGTTTATTTCTGATCCAGTTTTTTTCAGTGAAGTGGGTAGACTATTAGGAGTTTTTATCCACTGAGTCTTAAGAATGTATCAGTTAAAAATGGATGAAACTAGGATGGAAAGCTTAAGTACAGTCTTCCTAGTTCATCTAAGTCTCACGGATTCCCATAGACTTTCTCACAGATCCCCATACACTTTAATGGCCAAATCTGATCCACAAAACAGATGAGAATAGGAAATGTTCTGCGTTCCACAGATATGGATCTGTTTTTAATACTAATACGTGTATGGATCAATGAAATTCTTTGGATCTAGGTGCAGTCCGAGAACAAAAATCATACAGCTCTAAGAGATGTCACATGCATGGATGCATCCTCATGCTAATACTGCTGCATGCCTCCCCAGTCTAATATTTACCAGTCATCCCATTTATCCATCTCAGATGTTTATGTTTAACATTATCCGGATAATGAGCTGCAGTAGAAATACTATTTCAGTTAAGTTTGTTGAACTTTTATTATTTGCTGGTGTGGTAGACAATGCTTGCTTGTTTTGTAAGAAGCTGTGCTAAAAATAACACATTATACTGGTGGTAAACTCGTAGAGGAGGACACCTTGAACTCATCTCTGGAGTCGATGTCTCGGCAGGCTGCATAATCTCGGACATTGATGAGGCCAGGGACCACACAACAACTTAAGGCGCTGCGGTAGATATTCATACCATGGACATCAAACCACTCATTTGCTGTTTCATCATAGCATTCAACAATTAATGTGGTAAATCCATTGAATCCACCTATAACAAAAAGAAGGTCATCTATTACTTCTATTCCAAAGTTGCTGCGTGGTGTGTTCATGCCTGGTACCCCATGCCAAGTGTTGTCATCAGGGTTGTAAACCTCTGCACTTCTTAGACGATTTGCTCCATCAAAACCTCCTACCTGAAAAATAAAATAAAGATAATTTGATTTGACTATTTCGGCTTTTTCTGGTTATTGTGGGGTCTTATTCTACAATGCCACCTTTTTACGTATTTAGAATAGGCTATACACACTATTCTGAAGCGGCCTTCTATGAGCCCTGACCTAAATCCTAGTGAGCATCTCTGGAAAGAGCCGAAACATGCCGTCTGGAAAAGGCAGCCTTCATACACAAGATAACTGGAGAAGTTTGCTCTTGAGGAGTGGGCCAAAATACCTGTCGAGAGCTGCAGAAGTCTCATTGACAGTTACAGGAATCGTTTGATGGCAGTGGTTGCCTCAAAAGGTTGTGCAACAAAATATTAAGTTAAAGGTACCATCATTTCTGTCCAGGCCTATTTCATGAGTTTTATTTTTGTTTAAATTCTGTGTAAGCATGGTTGAAAAGCAATGTCTGACTTTCATTTGTTCATTTTCATACATTTTTTATTTATTATTGCTTTTGTCAGATTCAAGTAGCAATATTTCTGTGACCATTGTGGGTTTTTCTGTCATAATAATTTTGACCATGTGTGTACATGGTTTCACGTGTGGCCCCACAATGGTTGTTCATCTAATGAGAGCTAATCTTCTGCCCTGTTAGGATTGGTGAACCTTCAGTCAAGATGATGATTTAAGTTGCATGGGAGCACCCTCTTTATATAAGGTCCCAATGTGACTTAGATCATAAAGTGGAATCCAATAGATGTGCTTGAAAGTAGAGACAAATACAATCACAAAAGAAGACAACATTTTGGGTATTAGGCAGACTTTTTCAAGCCCAGATTGATAATGTGGGACTCTGATTCATCATACAGGTTGTTTTTTTTTGTATCTTTTTTATGTTGATGGATTTACTGCCAAATTCATCAAAATTGTTCTCAATGTTTGAGGAGTTTGGTGCAAATTTAAAGATGCTATTTTTTTAACTACTGCTTTGTTTGCACCATCTTTGAGTAAAATGTTACACAATACTTTCAATAAGCTTTAAAATGTTGCATGTTAGTCTTTAATCATGCAAAAACAAAGAAAGGAAATACAGATTATGTACTACACTAGGACATTGAAGGAGAATTGCACAAACATTTAGCAACATTTCAAAAATTCTTTAATGATGAATTAGCTGAAAACATCTGGAAAATGAAAATCATGCTCACATTGTCAAATAAGTAAATGAGAGGACTTGCAGAAGCTGATGTAAAGAGTAATGCAAACCTGTCAGTAGGAATTTGCCAAGTAAACTACAGACACTGTCAGGTTGCTGCTGTTAAACTGCTTAAAATGATACCTGGGGTGAAGAAATTTGTCTTGTGGTTCTTGTGAAATGAGTGTTTTCAGCTAATGATATGCCCATGCTCCGAGGTGGAACTATAGGCAGACTCTTATCTTGCTGCTCTTAGCCAGAGAAGCCAAGGAAAGACCTGACCACAGGCCCGTCCTTAAGTACAGTTTGTCTCTCACTGTGTCTCTATGATGAGGAACATGTTTGTGCTGCAGGGTGGCCTGTGGGCAGGTAGGTAGATGCTACTACGCTGGCGCTACCGCCGGTGCCAATTTGACAGAATAAAAGGCTTCATCAGGATGGCACCAATGGCAGTAGTGCAGTAGCATCCATTGGAATGTGATAGATGGTACTGCACAGGTGCCGGCACCATTTGAATTGTAAAGCGCTGCGGAATATGCTGGCGCTATATAAATAAAGATTATTATTATTATTATTAGAAAAAAAAATTAGGCTCCATCAACATGGCGCCAACATGCTACTGCGCAGGCACTGCCCCTGCCATCTTCATAAAGCCTAATTTTTTTTCTCTGCCACAGAACACGATAGATGCTACGGAGAGGCGAAGTCACTGGCACCATTTTGTTTGAATAAAAAATTAACTTAAACAAAACTGTATGTGTAAATAAAAAGAAAATATGAATATTATCCCCCGTATCAAGCAGTTATACTGTTTCCCCTGCATCCCCTTTTTCCCTGTTATCTCCCTGAGAGGAATTTGTTACTGTTAATTAAGTAAATAACAGTTAACCCCTACTCCGTGCCTCTTTGTCACTGCATCCAAGTACTTGTGTTACACATTTTTCAGTATGCCAGTATTTTTGCTCAATAATTGTGATTTCTTTTGTGCCATCATGCAAATTTTAGTGACAAAAGATGTACAAATGGTTCAAGACAGGAAGAAAGCTCATTGTTAACTTTTCACCAAACTCATTAATCGTATAGGCCCTTCTGATGAATTTGGCACCAAAAACGGCTAATACCACAAGACAAAAACGAAAAGTGAGTTAAAAAATTCTAATGATGAATCGAGGCCATTGTTTTCAAAGGGAGAAATATGTTCTAGAATTATACAATTCTGATTGATGAATTGGTTAGCTTGTACATTTTTGGGATTTGGCTCATGTCCATTAATAACAGGTTTTAAATATAAAGACCTCCATACCACATATACTTTATCTCCATAGGCGGCAACTCCCACTCCACTACGTCGGCTCCTCATTGGAGAAATTGTAGTCCACTGCATGGTACCAAGGTTATACATCTCAGCAGTGAACAAGCACTCGTTCCCATTGAATCCTCCGCATATATAGATCTGTGAAAAAACAAATAGACATAAATACACACAAATTTTATACATACAATTTTTTATACATAAAGAAGAAGGAGCTACCAAAATGTACTTGCACCTCAAAAGAATAGTAGAGCTAGAGAACAAGAATAAGGAAGTAACCATCAAGTGTGTTGCTTCTCGGTGTGTTAAAGGGAACCTGTCTGTGGATCCATGCTGCCCAAGCCATGGACTGATGTATCAGAGCCAGGCTGCATAATTATAGGTCTGGTTTCAAATATTAACCTCTCTAGGTGATTGACAGGTCTCTCCCAAGATACACATATGGGAGAGACCTATCAGTTAACTAGAACAGTGAAGAGAGCAGTGGTCGGACCAGTCTCGTCCCTGTAGGCTGGATCTTTGAATTCTGTTTTCTCTGAAATGCCGGAGCTTTTCAAAGTAAAATGTGCACCCCTGAATGTGTGTGTATGTATGTGACATTAATACGGCAGTATTTGCATTAAAGAACTCAATAAGGGTTCAATACAGTCCTAGCAGACCTCCAAGTGTCATACGTGTTATTTTCAAGCAATTAGATATTTTGCAATATTGAGATTCAAGGCGAATTTAAAAATCTAACCTTTTGGGAAAATTTAGAATAAACTGTCAAATTTGAATTTTACGCGATCCGCTTATCACTAGTTAAGATGAATATCTCCTTACCTTATCATTAAATGTGGTGGCACTTGCATCACTTCTTTGCTCATTCATAGATGCAATCAAACTCCATTGGTTGGTTTCTGGCTCGTATCGTTCAGCACTGTTTAGACGAAAATGGCCATCAAAGCCTCCCATTGCATAGATGTTTTCATCCAGAATTGTGACACTGTCATAACATCTCTTTGAATGCATCGGTGCTACTTGCTTCCATGTTTTCTCGACTGGGTTAAAACGGTTTACATTGTTAAAGTAGTCCACACTATCAAATCCACCAATAAGGTACACATAGCCCTTTAAGTATGCTGTTCCATGATAAGCTCTTGGACTTTGCTCTTCACATGTAAGATTGATCCATTTGTCAGCACGAGCATCATATGATTCCATGGCATTGGTTGGTCCATCTCCACTCCAACCACCAATGGCAAACAAGATTGCATAAGGAAGACGGGGAGTGCTCATAAGGTTTGAGGGGCCATTATCATTGAGGTTATACATGGCTTTGATAGCATTAGTTAGAATAGGTTTGCACATTTCATTGTCTCTTATATAGATGTTGGATTTAACATTGTTGAAATAATATTCGGGGTTCATGAAGGCAAAGCGAACCTGGAAAGAAATTTAATGGTTAATGTTGTTTATAAAAGCTGTTAATAAATCAGTAACACAAGAAACTTTGTAACATTTTGTCAAACAAATATGCCTTTTTCTCCACCTATTAGCCTTGTGTAATACCCTCTGCCTCCTGAACTTATAACTCACGCAGAAAAAATCTGTTTCAATCGAAAGATTGTCAGTTCATCAAGGGATCAGAATACAGCGGTCAATTAAGTCTATTGAGGGGAGAGAGGGAGAAAGGGTGTGGAACAGAATGAAAGAAAGAGGTGCTGCTTCTTTGTAGTAAGCGGTTTATCCCACTCCCCCCTTGCAATGGATTCACAGCTACACTGCTCTCCACTGCTATATAATGTCCTCGATGATGCTGCAGCTTCTCTCTATATTCTACAAAGTGATAGGGAACATGAATCCCTATTGTCTCTCTTGTCACCATGTACCATGTGTAGGAGACATCATAGCAGCTAGTGTAATCCCACTAGCTCATACACAACTGGAATTTACAGGTGGGAAAACTTGTGAAAATGCAATATATTTCTATCTATCATTCTATCTAAGCCCGAATGTGAACACAAAGCATCGATGTAGGTGGCATAGTGTTTAGTAAAAAAACAAACATTCAACCACACGTTTTTCTTCTTCTGAACCAATGATCAGACCTTCACTGATATCAGCTACATGTTTCAATCAGCTTTTGTTCAGAATACTTTTAACTCTAGGTGAGGACTTCATGATCAAAATTCAGCATTACCTCTGGAAGAAGAACTGAGATATACTGTTGCCGGCTTGCTGGGTTATGATTGATCCACTTTATGATAGCTTCAAATGCAGCTTCCTCCTGTTTAACATTAAGTTCATCTTTCTCTAAAAGACCTTTCAATTCGGTAGGTGACAGTTCAAGAAACTCATCTGAGGTCTTCATTATATTTTCGAAGTTATGCATGTAAGCATATGCCTTCTGGTGAAGCTTGGGGCAATAGTAATACTCGGTAAACTGGTAGATACCAAGACTATCTTTTCAGCACAGTTGGTTTATCATGAAATCAGAGCAAAGTTGAAGAAGGCCTAGAATGTTGAAGTAATCTGCTGCAATGAAGAGATTTTCCACATTGTCGACATTGATTGGGACAGTCCATGTGTAGGCATACTCTAGAACCAATTTCATTATCTCTGGAGAGATGCCAGAAATGTCATATACCTTCTCTTCACTGTTCTTCCAGTGATTTGTGAACAATGCTCTGCAATTAGAAATAAGGTAGAGATAAAACCATTATCTAGGTGAGAATTGCATTTACCTACAAGAAATTATTAATTGAAACGATATAGATTAAAAGTTAAAACCTTGATTTGAGGTGAATTGAATTTGCTTCAAATTTTAGCAAACAATTTGCCCAAATCCAGATATTCAGAGTTCTCTATGGGCCAATCCAGCAAAATGATGTCTGTCCAGCCACCGTTTTTTAGATTATAAATAACCAGGAAAAAATTTAAAATATATACACGCCCAGCCCTTACATATCCTGACGCACTGCCCTTATCTTGTCCAGTCTTCATTAGATCATCTTTGGAGTCTTATAGGGCTGTACTATCTTTAACATTTTCCACAAACACCATCTTCAGCAAGTTCTGTGGTGACTAGGCCCCGTAATGTCATCATCAGACAGGGCTGGGTAAGTATATATTTTTATTCCTTTTATTAACATATTTTTATTATGTTTTGGTGCCTGGAGAAAACCCAGAGCATAATAATTCTCATTCCATTTCCATAGCTCAAATTTCACACAAATCAAATTTCCTGAAGAAATTCAAGCAAAGCTGCAAATTTTACATTTTTGCCAATTTCACCCATCTCTAGTTAAAGGGGTCTTCTAGAATTTCTGGCCTTTCCTTATGATGTCAATGTTTGGGGGTGTTTAGGTCGCACTAGAGTCGGAAAGCATTCTACATCGATTTGACCCTCTTAATGTACATGAAAGGGCCAGTGAGTTCTGTTAGCTAGTGAGGATCTCATATTGATTAAATGTTTAATTCTGGAAAATCCCTTGAATATCCTAACAATTCGAATTTACAGCCAATTGTGAGCATTTTCATAAATTTAAATTTCCCTTTGAGCATCATAAACACTGACCTAAAGTATGGACTGCAGCCACATAGGATGTTCTTATGAGCATTAAACTCTACACCATCAACTTTGATAACAACGTCACACAACTTGCCCTCCATTCTAAGCTCATTAAAGATGGTGTAAGCTATTTTGTCTTCCCGGTAGCTGGTGTATCCACTGAGAACATATGGTGACCTTTCCTGTTACTGCATCTTCTAATCTCCAAGCTGTTTAGCTAAAGGAATCAGAATCTGATGGTCTTTTGTGACATCACAGTCTGCATTCTGTGATGGAATTCTGAATGGAATGGTCATAGAGGAACACCAGAGTCCTATCTAATTACTTGTATCATAAAGTTCCATAATCCCCCATTTAATCTCATCTAAAATTCCTAAATAATCCATGTTCTAGCTATCTGCATTGTTTTTTGCTTTAATTCATATAACTGACCTGATAGATTTTTTTTTCCATTCAGCCTTTTATTATATTTCTGTCTCTTACTCTTTTGTTCACGCTTTGAACCACTCTCTATAAATCAAAGAAACAGAGCTACAAAGTATCATCAGCTATGTTTCTGACAGACCTGACCCATCCGTGTAACACACGGTATTTAATTTAAATGTATTCCATGTAGTGCGCCATTTACCGTACATATGTATGGATGGCTGCTATTTTCCTTGGTGATCACAGCTTTGCGCCATAATTTTCATAGCTCCAGGAAAAACCAAATTTTTTTTTAATTTAAAAACTTCACAGTTATAGATGGAACAGTTTCATCCCAAAAAGTTTGTAAATTTGTTTTAAATAAGGATTTGTTTTATCAAGGAGTGTTGTAATCTTTTGTCTTCAGGAGCACACTGCTCCTTCACTGCCAGGGCAGGACTGGCCATCTGGCAATTCTGGCAAATGCCAGAAGGGCCTGTCTGGTTGTGGGTTGAGGGGCCTCCAGACCCTCAAAACCTGGTTTGTTGGGATGAAGGAGATGAAACTTCCTGATCAACCCCTTGGCATGAACGTTACTGGCAGGCACCCAGGACCTTCCCCTCCAGTGCACCAGATACTGCACGGATCCTCTCACTTAGCGGGAGTCAAGGATACCCTGGACTTCATATTCCAAGGCACCCCCAACCAAAACTGGAGGAGGAGGGGACTGGACAGGATGAATCAGAGTGGGGTAAAACTTGAGAAGGGACTTATGGAATACATTAGGCAGTTTGAATGATTGAGGGAGTTTCAGACGAAAGGCTACTGGATTAATCACCTCAATAATTTCTTATGGACCAATGAAACTGGGACCCAGTTTGGCAGATGGCACTTTAAGCGTAATATTCCTGGTAGAAAGCCAGACTTTGTCTCCAACTCCCAGGGCCGGGCCCTTGGATCGCCATCTGTTAGCAGAAGAAGCTTGTCTAGCATGAACCCCTTTTAAATTTATGTTGACTTCTGACCAGATAGTTTTTAACTGATGTATAGATCTTTCTACCCCAGGGAGCTCTGACATCTTAGCAGAGAATGAACCAAAGCACGGGTGCAGCCCATGATTACAGAAAAAAGGGGTAGTCTTGATGGACCCCTGGTACTGATTATTCAGGGCAAATTCTGCTAACGGCAGGTGCTCCACCCAGTCAGACTGATGCTCAGAGACATAACAACAGAGATACTGTTCAAGAGCTTGGTTGGTGCGCTCGGTTTGAACATTGGTTTCAGGGTGATGGGCAGAGGAGAAGGACAATTCAATGCCAATCCGTTTGCAGAACACCCTCCAAAATTTTGAAAAGAACTGGGTACCCCTGTCGGACACAATATTCACAGGAGCACCATGCAGTCGTACAACATGAGTAATGAACTGTTTGCTCAGGGTTTCGGAATTAGGTAGTCCAGACAGAGGAACAAAATGACACTGCTTACTGAATCTATCCACCACCACCCAGATACACGTCTTCCCTTCTGAGAGCGGTAAGTCAGTAATAAAGTCCATGGAGATGTGAGTCCAAGGACCCTCAGGGGGAGGCAAGGACTGGAGCCAGCCGGCAGGGCGATTACGGGGGGACTTAGCACAAGTACAGGTTTCACAAGCCAGTACATAGTCCTTACAGTCCTTTACTATAGTTGGCCACCAAAAATTCCTGGTTACAAGTCTGATGGTGTTATTGATACCTGGATGTCCTGCAAGGACAGAATCATGCGATTCCTTTAGAACTTGAAGGCGGAATGTGGCCAGAGCAAACAATTTTTGGGGAGGAGTAGTGTCAGGGGCTTGTTCTGGGGATCTACAGATCTCTTCCAGAAGATCCAAAGACACAGCCGAAACCACAATCCCATTGGCCAATATTGGAGTCGGTTCAGAGTCATCGACCTGTGAGGGGCAAAAACTTCGAGAAAGGGCATCAGCCCTTACATTCTTAGTACCTGGTTGGAAAGTGATCACAAAATCAAATTTAGAGAAGAACTAGGCCCACCTTGCCTGTCTAGGATTCAGTCTTTTTGCTGACTCCAAGTAGGTCAGGTTCTTGTGATCAGTAATCACGGTGATCTTATGTTTGGCACCTTCGGGGAAGTAGCACCATTCCTCGAAGGCCCATTTTATTGACAATAATTCCCGATTACCTATATCATAATTCCTCTCAGTGGAAGAGAATTTTCGGGAAAAGAAGGCACATGGACGAAGTTGAGTGAGGGATGCAGTGCCTTGCGATAGCACTGCTCCTACTCCAACTTCAGAAGCATCTACCTCTACAATAAAAGGGCGTTCCAAATCAGGCTGAACCAATATCAGGTTAGAGGCAAAACATTACTTTAAGACATAAAATGCATGGAGTGCCTCAGGCTTCCAGTTAACCACATCCGCCCCTTTCCGCGTCAAATCAGTGAGTGGTTTGGCTATCTCTGAAAAACCTTTAATGAATTTGCGATAATAGTATGTGAAACCTAAAATTTGCTGCAGCGCTTTAAGAGACTTGGGTTGTACCCATTCCTTAATGGGTTGGATCTTGGAAGGATCCATGCGAAACCCTTTAGCTGACACAATGTACCCCAGAAACTGTACCTCCTCAGCCATGAAAACGCATTTCTTGAGTTTGGTGAATAAAGAATGCTCTCAGTTTCGGGAGGACAGAACAGACATGTTGGACGTGCGTCATAAGGTCAGCAGAATAGATCAGGATGTCATCCAAATAAATGATTACATAAACCCCATAGATGTCTCTGAAGATATTGTTCACAAAATTCTGAAACACTGCAGGTGCATTACTGAGCACAAGCGGCATTACGAGGTACTCAAAGTGGCCAAGGGGTGTGTTAAATGCAGTCTTCCACTCATCTCCCTTTCTTATACGAACAAGATTATATGCTCCTCTGAGGTCAAGCTTAGTAAACCAACGGGCTCCCAAATGCTGATTAAAAAGATTAGGTATGAGTGGAAGCGGATACTGGTTTTTCACAGTGATTGCGTTTAACTCACGGAAATCAGTGCAAGGTCTGAGACCACCATCTTTCTTTTCCACGAAAAAGGACCC
This sequence comes from Dendrobates tinctorius, assembly GCF_039654945.1. Taxonomy (NCBI): domain Eukaryota; kingdom Metazoa; phylum Chordata; class Amphibia; order Anura; family Dendrobatidae; genus Dendrobates; species Dendrobates tinctorius. The sequence goes on from NW_027361738.1 coordinate 38,211,752, forward strand.
GGCTCCAACAGGTGAGGTGGATGGTCTAATAAACCCTTTACGTAAACTGTCTGCTCTGTAGTTTTTCATGGCCTGACGCTCTTGACCAGAGAGATTAAATATTCTCCCCTTTGGGAGACGAGAATCCGGTATCAAGTCTATGGGGCAATCGTACCCTCTGTGAGTGGGTAATTTCTCTGATTCCTCTATGGAAAAGACATCCTCATACACTTTAAATGCATAAGGTACAAAGGGAGGTTTGGTTTAAACTTGTTTCACTGACAGCGATATACAGTTGTCCTGACACTGTGGGCTCCAGCGCACAATATCACCCAAGTGCCAGTCTATGATCGGATTATGCTTGCGCAACCATGGTATACCCAGAATAACTGCAGATGATAAATTATCGATAACAAAAAATGACACATGTTCAGCATGTATTGACCCCACTGACATTGATACTTCCTTAGTAACAAACTCCACTCCACCCTGGACAATAGATGTGCCATTAATTGCTGTGGTTTTAATGGGGGCATTAAGCCTTAGCAGTAGTACACCAGGATTCCTTGCTACCAGGAAATCTATGAAGTTCCCTTCAGAACCACTATCTACATAAGCCTCCAAAGACACAGATTTCTTAAGGTATAACAAAGAAATGGGTAAAAAAAACTTTGGCTGCATCTGCGGGCAATACCTGGACCCCTGGGAAGGCTTGAACAGAACAACCCAGGGGCTGACGTCCCGGGAGTGAAGACTTCTGACGTCCAGTGTTTTCCCTGAATTTTCCAGACTTTGGCTGGTGCAGGAGGATGGGAGTGTTCCTCCACAGGGCTGTGCAATGAAGCAGGTAACAGGTGTTTTAGCCACAGAATTAACTCAGAGAAAGCGAGGCAGGAGAGAAAAAAAAATTCAGGCAAAAAGTAAGATAATGCTTTTATATATGCTGGATATATAAAAACGATTTTGGGCCAGATATAATGTGATGTCCATCTGGTGCGAGTATGAGCTGCAGGTAAGACAGCACCCCGAGCTAACCCGAGACCCTTTACCCCTATACAGAGATCTGGAATTTCAGCAAGAGGTAGCTGCCTGTATAAGTGCAGCGGACCAGAGCAGGACGGTCGCCAGAAAGGGATTAAATAACGGGACCGAAAGTGTAGTCAGGAGTCCAAGTCTAAACCAGGCGGGCAGCAGAGGTACAAAATTGGCAGGCTGAAGAAGGGTCAAAAATCCAGGGAAAGGTCAGAGTCAAAAAACCAGGAGAGTAGCAAAACGTACAAATCGGCAGGCTGCAGGAGGGTCAGAAATTCAGGCCAAGGTCAGAGTTAAAAAACCGGGAGAGTAGAAAAGGTACAAAATCAGCAGGCTGTAGAAGGGTCAGAAATCCAGGCTAAGGTCAGAGTCAAAAATAGCAATGCCCAACGACAGAGGCATGCATCAAAGGAGCGGACCCACATGAGGACATAGCCCTCCTATCGCTGGCAGCACCAGTCGAAGGAGACCGGCACATCCCCGTGGCCGAGGCAGGAACAGCAGCCCCCGAGTCTGATGGCGACGTGACAGTCCGGTGCCTCCCAGTGGCCAAGGCAGGAACACCAGCCCCCGAGTCCGACGGCGATGTGAAAGTCCGGCGACTCCCAGTGGCCGAGGCAGGAACACCAGCCCCCGAGTCCGACGGTGGCGTGAAAATCAGTCAGAGCCACCAAACTACTACCCCTACTATCCCACATCTTCCCGTCAGCCAGAGCCACCAGACTACTATCATCCCGTCAGCCAGAGCCACCAGACTAGTACCCCTAATATCCCACATCATCCCGTCAGCCAGAACCAATGGACAACTACCACTAATATCCCACATCATCCCGTCAGAGCCACCGGACTACTACCCCTAATATCCCACATCATCCTGTCAGAGCCACCGGACTATTACACACATATATTACACCCACGTCCTTTCCTCTGGACCATAACCCCTCCAGTGCACCAAGTTCTGCAAGGAACGACGAAGGAGCCGAGAATCAAAAATCCTCGAAATCTCAAACTCCAAGTTGCCATCTACCAAAATTGGGAGAGGGCGGTGGGGATGAGGACTCAATGGGGTTCACATTTCTTAAGAAGAGATTTATGGAATACATTGTGGATTTTGAGAGCTTGAGGAAGCTTTAGACGAAACACCGCTGGGTTTATGACAGTAGATATTCTATAAGGACCAATAAACCTGGGTCCCAACTTCCAAGAAAGAACCTTCAACTTAATATTCCTAGTGGATAACCACACAAGGTCATTCACATTCAGGTACGGCCCTGGCACACGTCTCCTGTCAGCCATACGTTTGTACCTGTCTCCCATAATTCTCAAATTCTTCAGGACGCCCTGCCACATGGAAGAGAGCAACGACGTGAAACATTCCTCCTCCGGAACTCCTGAAGCCCTTCCCGCATTAAAGGTATCAAACTGTGGATGATAACCATGTGCACCAAAAAACGGTGAATGGCCAGTGGACTCTTGACGGTGATTATTAATTGCAAATTCAGCTAATGGTAAGTAAGATGACCAATCCTCTTGGTTTTCAGAGATGAAACACCTGAGGTTTGTCTCCAAATTCTGGTTGACCCGTTCTGTCTGCCCATTCGACTGGGGATGAAAGGCTGAAGAGAAGGATAGCTGTACCCCCAGTCGAGAACAGAATGCCCTCCAGAACTTAGAAACAAACAAACAAAAAAACAAATTTGGTTCCCTGATCAGACACGAACCCCGTGAAGTTATATAATCTCATTAATGAAAACCTGGGCCAGAGTCTTGGCATTAGGAAGTGCTGGTAATGCGACGAAACAGACCATTTTGCTAAATCTATCCACGACCACCAACACCACCGTTTTACTCGCAGATACTGGTAGGCCCATGATGAAATCCATGGATAGATATGTCCAAGGCCTGGAGGGAATGGGTAATGGGAGGCGAGTACCAGATGGGTGAGTATGTGATACCTTACAGCGAGCGAAAGTACTGCATGCAGACACCTGTTCCACCACATCCCGTTGCAACCCCAGCCACCAAAAACGACGATAGAGAAGGTCCGCAGTTGCTTTACCCCCTGGATGCCCTGCTAGCACCGAGTTGTGGTGTTCATCAATAACCTTGCGGCGCAGATTGGGCGGTACAAATAGCTTCCCTGAAGGGCAGGAGACAGGGGCGTCCCCCCGTGCCTCCAACACCTCAGCCTCCAGTTCAGGATACAGTGCCGAAACAACTACCCCCTCCTGCAATATCGGTACTTGACTCGCTTGACCTCCCCCACCCAGGAAGCTCCTAGACAGAACATCCGCCTTAACATTTTTGACCCCGGGGCGAAAAGTGACAACGAAATTGAACCTCGTAAAAAACAATGAGTACCTAGCTTGTCTCGGGTTCAGACGCTTAGCTGACTGCAGATATGCGAGATTTTTGTGATCAGTAATAACTGTAATAGGATGGGCAGCCCCCTCCAGCCAATGTCGCCATTCTTTCAATGCCAATTTAATTGCCTACAGCTCCCTGTTGCCCACATCATAGTTCCTCTCGGCCGAGGATAATTTTTTCGAAAAGAATGCACATGGGTGCCATTTACCAGGAGACGGACCCTGAGACAACACAGCCCCCACCCCCACCTCCGATGCATCAACCTCTACAATAAATGGCTGAGAGGCATTGGGTTGACTGAGTATGGGTGCCTTGGCAAAACAGTTTTTTAGGGAGGAAAAAGCATTCAGAGTGGCCTCTGACCAATTAGAAAAATCTGACTCCATCCTTGTCATGTCAGTAAGGGGTTTAACAATTGCAGAGTAATTCCGAATGAATTTTCGGTAAAAATTCGTAAAGCCCAGAAAACGCTGCAAGTCCTTCAGGTTCTCAGGATGGTCCCAGTCCAGAACAGCACGGACCTTCTCCGGATCCATCCGAAACCCTGAACATGACAACAAATATCCCAAAAACTGTATCTCCTGTACGGCAAAAACAAATTTCTCCAGTTTGGCGTACAGTTTGTTATCTCTTAAGATCTGTAAAACCTGTTTAACATGCCCCTGATGTGTCTCAAAATCCAGCGAATAAATCAAAATGTCCTCTAAATAGACCACCACAAACCTGCCCACCAAGTGATGAAATACAGTATGTTGTTGATGAAGCGCTGGAAAACTTCAGGGGCAGTAGTGAGACCAAATGGCATAACCAGACTCTCAAAATGCCCCTCCGGGGTGTTGAAGGCAGTTTTCCATTCGTCCCCCTCTCTGATCCTAACCAGATTGTAAGCCCCCCTTAAGTCCAACTTGGAGAACATTTTAGCTCCCACCACCTGACTGAACAAATCTGGAATCAGAGGCAGAGGGTCTGATTGGGTCTCGGATGGTGATTTGATTTAATTCCCGGAAATCTATACAGGGACGTAAGCCGCCATCATTCTTCTTCACAAAGAAGAACCCCGCCGCAACGGGCGAAGATGAGAGTCTGATGTGTCCCTTCTCCAGACTTTCGGCAATGAACTCCTTCATAGCCTGTCTCTCAGGGCCAGAAAGATTATACAGTCTGGATTGGACAGTTTAGCTCCAGGGATCAGGTTAATGGGACAATCGTATGCATGATGCGGGGGTAGCTCCTGACTCCCCCTCTCCGAAAAGACATACTCAAAGCCCTTCAGAAATCCCGGCGCGACTGCAGAGAGGGAAACATTTAGACAGTTTTCCTGACAGTAATCTCCCCATTCAATGATTTCCCTGGATTGCCAATCCACCAGCGGATTATGTCTGACCAGCCAGGGTAGGCATAACACAATTGGAGTGGGGAGCCCCTCTAAAACATAGCATGGAATTATTTCAGAATGAGTTGGCCCCACCCTCAGTTTTATATTATGTGTAGAGATGAGCGACTTTGCCTTTTTTCGGGTCGAGTCGGGTTTCATGAAACCTGACTTTCGCAAAAGTCGGGTCGAACGAAATCGGCCGACTATAGGGAAAAGTCTGAGGCCGACTGAAACACGAAACCCAATGGAAGTCAATGGGGAAGCAAAGTCGGCAGGGAGTGGAAGACAGGAACCACACCTACAGTACCCATTTCAATGCCAAAAACATCAATTCTTATAACTGAAGCTTGTCAACCTTAATTTATTTCCTAATAATAGTTATGCATTGAAAACTGGGTGTTATTTGGCTAAAGTTGTGGGGGGGTTGGGCTGGCTCCAGGTTTTCGTGTGCCCTGGGCCAAAAAGTGTCAGTGCGCCCCTTTAACACATACCACAACTCATGATGCTCCGATACGCCACAGGAATATAGGTATAGTACAATGACACATACTTCACAATGACACATACTTCACTGATTACATGACATGACTGATCTATTTTAAATTGTACAATAGCTCAAAAACAGGACAGTATATTACTCCATACAGTGTTATAGCCACCACATTGTGCGCCATACAGAATAATGAGCCCCATATATTTCTCCATACCAAATAATTAGTCACATATAATGTTCCATACAGTATCTGATGAGCTCCACATAATGCTCCATATATAATGGGCCCTATTTGTAATGCTCCAGAGTATAATGTGCCCCTTAGATGCTGCTCCAGTGTCTGATCTGCCCCATTCACATTGCTTCAGTACATGATGGGCCTCATGGATTCATGGATGATGCTCCAGTGTATGATGGGCTCCAATAATGCTCCATATATAATGGGCCCCATTTGTAATGCTACAGTGTATAATGTGCCCCTTAGATGCTGGTCCAGTGTCTGATCTGCCCCATTTGCAATGCTCCTGTACATGATGGGCCTCATGGATGATGCTCCAGTGTATCATGGGCCCCAATAATGCTCCATATATAATGGGCCCCATTTGTAATGCTCCAGTGTTTAATGTGCCCCTTAGATGCTGCTCCAGTGTCTGATCTGCCCCATTTGCAATGCTCCAGTACATGATAGGCCTCATGGATGATGCTCCAGTGTATCATGGGCCCTAATAATGCTCCATATATAATGGGCCCCATGTGTAATGCTCCAGTGTTTAATGTGCCCCTTAGATGCTGCTCCAGTGTCTGATCTGCCCCATTTACAATGCTCCAGTACATGATGGGCCTCATGGATGACGCTCCAGTGTATGATGGGCTCCAATAATGTTCCATATATAATGGGCCCCATTTGTAATGCTCCAGTGTATAATGTGCCCCTTAGATGCTGCTCCAGTGTCTGATCTGCCCCATTTACATTGCTCCAGTACGTGATGGGCCCTATTTTCAATTAACCCAGGTATGGTATGTGAAAAGAGCTCCATGGAGTAATCTGATGTGTGTGCTTCCACATCCTTCACTTTTGGTGTTGGTGAAGGACACAAGGAAAGGGGTTGCTCCTGACGAGAAACCTGCAGTTACGACTCAGTGCTTGCATTTTTTACAACTTCAGAAGAGGAGGCGTTAGAGCTGGAGGCTGTTTCAGCAATGTAAGCCACAAACAGTTCCTGATACTCCGGCTTTAAAAGCAGTCTACCTACTCCCAGAAAAGGGAGCCTTACAGGCCTTCCAGAGCTACACCATGGCAGACACATCGCTCTCAGGCCCAGTATGGATTACACAAGAATATGAAAAGCTGTAAATGGGTTATGTAACACAAGCGTACAGCTGTATACAGTGTTGGGGTAATCTTAAAGTTCCAAATATATTGCCGGAGTAACAGACAGACATTTACAGGCTCATTAAGGATTACACCAGAATCTAAATAGCTAAAAAGGTAACTATATCAGAAGCGTTCTGCTGTATACAGTGTTGGCCAAATTGAAAATATCGGTATATATTTCCGTAGTCACCCTCAGGCGCTCACTCAGTTTGATTTTGACCATAATAAAAAATGTTGTAAGAAAGGTCCTGGATAACAAGATAGCTAGTGTATATTTTTTAGGGTACAATTGAAATCTCCATATACAGTGGGGCAAAAAAGTATTTAGTCAGTCAGCAATAGTGCAAGTTCCACCACTTAAAAAGATGAGAGGCGTCTGTAATTTACATCATAGGTAGACCTCAACTATGGGAGACAAACTGAGAAAAAAAAATCCAGAAAATCACATTGTCTGTTTTTTTTTCATTTTATTTGCATATTATGGTGGAAAATAAGTATTTGGTCAGAAACAAAATTTCATCTCAATACTTTGTGATATATCCTTTGTTGGCAATGACAGAGGTCAAACGTTTTCTGTAAGTCTTCACAAGGTTGCCACACACTGTTGTTGGTATGTTGGCCCATTCCTCCATGCAGATCTCCTCTAGAGCAGTGATGTTTTTGGCTTTTCGCTTGGCAACACGGACTTTCAACTCCCTCCAAAGGTTTTCTATAGGGTTGAGATCTGGAGACTGGCTAGGCCACTCCAGGACCTTGAAATGCTTCTTACGAAGCCACTCCTTCGTTGCCCTGGCGGTGTGCTTTGGATCATTGTCATGTTGAAAGACCCAGCCACGTTTGATCTTCAATGCCCTTGCTGATGGAGGGAGGTTTGCACTCAAAATCTCACGATACATGGCCCCATTCATTCTTTCATGTACCCGGATCAGTCGTCCTGGCCCCTTTGCAGAGAAACAGCCCCAAAGCATGATGTTTCCACCACCATGCTTTACAGTAGGTATGGTGTTTGATGGATGCAACTCAGTATTCTTTTTCCTCCAAACACGACAAGTTGTGTTTCTACCAAACAGTTCCAGTTTGGTTTCATCAGACCATAGGACATTCTCCCAAAACTCCTCTGGATCATCCAAATGCTCTCTAGCAAACTTCAGACGGGCCCGGACATGTACAGGCTTAAGCAGTGGGACACGTCTGGCACTGCAGGATCTGAGTCCATGGTGGCGTAGTGTGTAACTTATGGTAGGCCTTGTTACATTGGTCCCAGCTCTCTGCAGTTCATTCACTAGGTCCCCCCGCGTGGTTCTGGGATTTTTGCTCACCGTTCTTGTGATCATTCTGACCCCACGGGGTGGGATTTTGCGTGGAGCACCAGATCGAGGGAGATTATCAGTGGTCTTGTATGTCTTCCATTTTCTAATTATTGCTCCCACAGTTGATTTCTTCACTCCAAGCTGGCTGGCTATTGCAGATTCAGTCTTCCCAGCCTGGTGCAGGGCGACAATTTTGTTTCTGGTGTCCTTTGACAGCTCTTTGGTCTTCACCATAGTGGAGTTTGGAGTGAGACTGTTTGAGGGTGTGCACAGGTGTCTTTTTATACTGATAACAAGTTTAAACAGGTGCCATTACTACAGGTAATGAGTGGAGGAAAGAGGAGACTCTTAAAGAAGAAGTTACAGGTCTGTGAGAGCCAGAAATCTTGATTGCTTGTTTCTGACCAAATACTTATTTTCCACCATAATATGCAAATAAAATGAAAAAAAAAAAACAATGTGATTTTCTGAATTTTTTTTTCTCAGTTTGTCTCCCATAGTTGAGGTCTACCTATGATGTAAATTACAGATGCCTCTCATCTTTTTAAGTGGTGGAACTTGCACTATTGCTGACTGACTAAATACTTTTTTGCCCCACTGTAAATAGTCCCGTAGTCACTCTCAGATGCTAACACAGTATGGATTTGACCGTAATGCTAAATGCCGAACAAAGGTACTGTATAACAAGATACAAGTTGTATCAATTATAGTGTAAAAATTTGTTTCTCCGATTCACCATATATATAGAAGGCGTAACCCACACACGCTCACTCACTATGGATGATGTAGGGAAGTTGGACTGACAGACAAACCAGCCTGTAGTGAGAAGCAGAGGTGTAGCACAGTGTAGGTGTGAAACCGCTAAGATAAAGAGAAAGGGTGCAGTGTTTTAGCTTGCGCATTGGAGGGCAGTGGAGAGTGTAGGAGTGGGACTGAATAACTGCCATTGGTCAGAGAAACTGTTAGGTGATGGTGGGCGGAGTTACCAGAACTGGAAGTATAAAAGGCTGAGGGAAGGTTCTGCATGAGTCAGTCAGTGAAGGGAGCACAGTAAAGAGGAAGTTCTGCTGAGGAAATAGAGACAGTGGAACGGCTCCGGAGAGGACTGACAGTTGAGGCGGTCACGGGGGGGTGGCCCAGAGGACGGTAGCTGCAGACGAAGATGGCCTGGGGCTATCATACGGACGGTGTGCTCATACTGGTGCAGCGCTGTGGTGGTTGGGCCTAGGCCAGCCACAGTGGAAGAGCCACAGAGGACGCAACGATTATAGTTACAAAGGAACTGAAGGTACCAGGGCCTGTGTACAGAGAAATGTGAAATGGCTGTGGTGAATTGCTGTTGTCGACAGAAGGATGGGCACTAAAAACGGACCTGTTCAATACAAACTTTGTCTCAGTCTCGTGTTTGTCTGCGGCAAGAAGAGGGTCCCCCCTGCAGTTGGTTATCCTAGAGATGATACCTTAATACAAATTTATGAAACAAGGTACTGTATCAGCACATACCAGGTGTGTCCTGTCTAGGGTTAAATTTCCGTCTATACTTCCGGAGTCAGACACAGACACTCACAGGCTCACTATGTATTACACCAGAATAATAAAAATAGAAAAAGGGAAAGGTAGTCATAGCGTACAACAGTATACAGTGTTGTGGTACTTTTGAATCTTCGTATATATTTAAATCTCAGTAAGCCAGTCAAGAATCTCCACTACTGGAAACTACATGGATACAAGTATAGACGCAAAGTCGAGTGTCAGCAGAAATTTTGGAATTACTCATTGCCGGAAAACCTCCCGGTAGATGTTGCAGAGGCGATGCAGACCCTCAATTACTGTGTCTGTGGAGAAAGCGAAAAAGGTTCTTTGTGAAGAAAGGATTGCTTTATCGCAGTAGCGTGGATCACATCACCGTTACTTGTCTCCATTAAATTGTGATCACAGGGAGAGATGCACCCATGGTCCTCACTGCCTATCATGATGTGTCTGGTCATTTTGGAGTGCAAAAGGCAGAAGCCACAGGACGTAGGCGATTCTATTGGATTGGCATGAGAGGAGACATTGAAAAATGGTGGCAGCAATGTCACACGTCTGTGACTATCACAACTGTGAAAGGTGATCATAAACCACCACTGCATCCGCTTGTAAGTTGATGTCCATTTCAAATGGTAGCCATTGATCATCTGAAGGTAGAGGCCAGCAGGACAGGCCATAGCTACATCTTAACCATCATTGATCAATACACCAAATTTCTAGTGGCCGTCCCTGTGAAGGATTTAACTGCACAGACTACACAGCGGTGGAGCAGGTAGAGGTAAGTATTGCAACTTGCAAGTGCTGTGGCCAAGACCAAGCAGGGGGAGCACATTCGTGGTCGACAGTACTGGCACAGGGCCCCTCATAGTATGCTGGTGTGTCTGACGGCGAGTGGGCCCTCCCACCGTCTGAGACACTGTATTGTACTGTGAGGGGCCCTGTGCCATTGCCGTCAGCCATCAGTGGGCCCATCCACCTGTTCAGAGCAAAGGCACTTGCCCGGGTGCACCAGGTCTTGACCCCAGCCATTGGGGGAGGGGTGGGCAGCCCAGTTAGAGAGGTTTAAAAATTGGCATATGTAGATGTGTTGGCTGGACATTCAGCTGCTGCAAAGGGCAAAATTGGGCAAGTCCGAGGAAGAGGAGGAAAAAACTGAGTTACTTTTCTGGTAACCTATATGTCATCAGGGGAAGGTGGGACAAAATCCTTTGAAACCCATGCATGGTTCATTTTAATGAAGGTTAGATCATCAACATTTTGGGTTGACAGACGGGTCCTTTTTTCTGTCAGGATTGATCCAGCAGCACTGAAGACTCTTTCAGATAACACACTAGCAGCAGGGCAAGCGAGCTCCTGTAAGGCATATTGTGCCAATTCAGGCAAGGTGTTCAGTTTAGAGGGCCAATAGTAAAAGGGGAATGACCTGTGAGGGAGAACATTGATATGGGAGGAAAAGTAGTTTGTAACCATAGTTGACAACTGCTGCCTCCTGTCACTTTTAATCGATGCAGTATTAGCAGTCGTGTGAGCGGTACTTGAGAAATCATTCCACAACATAGTCATTAAACCCCTTTCTCCAACGCCACTTCTGCTGTGTGCACCACGAACACCTCTTCCACGGCTCGTGGGAGAACCAGCACGGCTGCTGTGTGTTGGGAAAGCCTCAAACAAATGGTTTACCAGAGTTGCTTGTTTGTTTGCCAGTATTATCTCTAGGTTCTCCTGTGGCATGATGTTGTGTAATTTGCCTTTGTAGTGTGGATAGAGGATGCTGGCCAACCAGTAGTCGTCATCCCTCATCATTTTGGCAATGCGGGGGTTTTAGGATCCGCAAGCCATAATCGCACATGTGGGCCAATGTTCCAGGTGTTAATGATGCACTGCCCGTGGTGGGTGGAGGAGCAGTTTCTGGCAAATCCACATCCCTACAGTCACGCACAAACACTGTCCCTGACCTTGGAACGCCAAGAGATGGTACTGTATGAGGAGCGTCCAGCTGTGTAAGGTGTATTAAACAAATTAAATCAACGTATATATTATGTTAGTCACAGACGCTCTCACAGTATGTATTGGACCGTAATCCAACAAGCAGATATACGGAACTGTATCAGAAGTGTACAGCTGTATACGATTTTTGTGCAACTAACAATTTCTGTATATGTATTTACGGAGTGTCACACACATGCTGACTAGGTATAAAAGTGATTTTAAAGCGAATGGCAGATATACAATAATGTTTGAGAATCGGACAGCTCTATACGATGTGTGTAAGGAAAATTGTCAAGCTCAGTGTATTTGTATATGGACTGTCACCCCCTGTCTCTGTCTAGTTTACACCGCAATCAAACAGCAGATATACAAAACTGTTTGAAAAACGGACACAACTCTAAGGTGTAGGCCTGGAAAAACGGAAAAACTCCTCGGCTTTTTTTCCAGAGTCACCCACAGGTAGCTTCTATTTGTCAGTGCTAGAAGGCGGTACACAGTAGTGTGTGAGGAGCATACACCGCTGTACGGTGTGTGTATGTAAAATTGTCAAGCTCCGTGTATTTGTATATGGACTGACACACTCTGTCTCTGTCTAGTTTAGACCATATCAAACAGCAGATATATGAAACTGTTTGAAAAATGGACACGACTCTAAGGTGTAGGTCTGGAAAAACTCCTCGGTTTTCTTTTCCAGAGTCACACACAGGTAGCTTCTATTTGTCCGTACTAGAAGGCGTTACATGGTAGTGTGCGAGGAACATACACCGCTGTACGGTGTGTGTATGTAAAATTGTCAAGCTCGGTGTATTTGTATACGGACTGACACATGCTGTCACTGTCTAGTTTAGACCGTGTCAAACAGCAGATATACGAAACTGTTTGAAAAACGGACACGACTCTAAGGTGTAGGTCTGGAAAAACGGACAAACTCCTTGGCTTTTTCTTCCAGAGTCACACCCAGATAGCTTCTATTTGTCTGTGATACCAGCCGGTAGTGTGTGAGGAGCGTACACCGCTAGACGGTGTCTGTATGGAACATTGTCAAACTCTGTGTATTTGCATACGGACTGACACACGCTGTCTCTGTCTAGTTTTGACTGTAATCAAACAGCAGATATACAAAACTGTTTGAAAAACGGACACAACTCTAAGGTGTAGGTCTGGAAAAACGGACAAACTCCTGAGCTTTTTCTTCCAGAGTCACACCCAGATAGCTTCAATTTGTCCGTGATACTGTCATGATCCAGTGTTGGATCTGGCGGTATTAAAAGCACAAAGTGAACTTTTTTTACTTTGGTTAAGTTCAAAGGTGTTTTGACTGTCCCCGGTGGTGGTTAGCGGTATCGCACCTTAGGTTTAGGTTAGGTTGCACTTAATTAGGTATCAGGTGTGACACCCTATAAAGGTGTGCTAGAGGTGTGCAATCACTGCCTGTGATATTGTGAGAGTGTGTTCATCCTGTTTTTGGAGAGCCTGGAGGAAGGATGGAGCTGGTGAGGAGTCCTGCGCAGCTTAGCCAGGGGGGATGTGTTTCAGCTATGGTGTCTGGACGAAGGGCTGGCATGGCGTGGTGGAGTCGCAGTGATGGTGTCAGCGGGAAGTGTCTGCATGGGCTGGTGGAGTGGCGACTATGGAGAGTGGCACTCACCATGTGGGACTTGGCCGCTGAGCTGGACTCAAGCATGCTCGACTTCGTGGCAGAAGCTGAGCACTTCCTTGGGACTCTGGTTCTGAGCAGCTGCAACTGGTGTTGGACTCTGCTCCAAGGCTGCACTAAGGTGAAGGGTCCTGTTATGGTGATGGATCCAGGTGGAGGAGAAGATGCACTCAGGTGGAGGGCTCTGTTGCTAGGAGCGCACGCAACAGAGCAAAGCTAAGTGGTGTTTCCCCTGTATTGTCTCTTTCCTCATGTGTGTTATTAGTGCAGTGGTGGGATTAGTCTCCACACCGACCCATTCCCTAGTGAGGGTTTAGGTTCAGGGTGAGCAAGGGCGTTGAGGTACGCGTGCGGCGCCCGGTGCGAAACCGGCATAGGGAACGTTAGGAGTGCAGGGACACTGGCTCAGGGGAGCTCAGGAGGTCTCCAATTCCCTTTTCCCTATTGCAGGGCCCACCATTGTTAAAGTTTCCCAGGTTCCCCCTTTATTATTTAAATGCGCCCTTACTGGAGGCGGGGTTTCCAGATTTATTGTATAACGTGTAATACCAAAATTCGCCAGGTGGAGGCGGCGTATCCACCTGCACGTTTTATTATTTAAATGCGCCCCACTGGAGGCGGAGTATCCAGGGTCACGTGTGTTATGGGTCCGCCTTGCGGTAACATCTGCGTCCTGACACACGTGATCATGACAGATACCAGCCGGTACACGGTAGTGTGTGAGGAGCGTACACCGCTAGACGATGTCTGTATAGAAAATTGTCAAGCTCTGTGTATTTGTATACGGACTGACACACGCTGTCTGTGTCTAGTTTTGACTGTAATCAAACAGCAGATATACAAAACTGTTTGAAAAATGGACACAACTCTAAGGTGTAGGTCTGTAAAAATGGACAAACTCCTCGGCTTTTTCTTCCAGAGTCACACCCAGATAGCTTCTATTTGTCCGTGATACCAGCCGGTACATGGTAGTGTGTGAGGAGCGTACACCACTAGACGGTGTCTGTATAGAAAATTGTCAAGCTCCGTTTATTTGTATACGGACTGACACACACTGTCTCTGTCTAGTTTTGACTGTAATCAAACAGCAGATATGCGAAACTGTTTGAAAAACGGACACAACTCTAAGGTGTAGGTCTGGAAAAATGGACAAACTCCTCGGCTTTTTCTTCCAGAGTCACACCCAGATAGCTTCTATTTGTCCGTGATACCAACTGGTACACGGTAGTGTGTGAGGAGCGTACACCGCTAGACGGTGTGTGAAAAAATTAATGCTCAGTAACTCACCAGGACAAAATAATAAAATTTGGAGTGCTTTGAAAAAAGCAGTTTGAACAGCAGTGTGCACACAGCAATGCAGCTAGCAGGTAGCCTTAAAAGGCAGCCTAATCACCACCAGCGCTGCTGCGCACAACAAAAACCCTCCCCTTTCACTGCACACTAACTGTACAGTGAAAAGCGCTATCAGCAGAAGCGTTTTTTTTTTCTTCTTCCCTGCCTAACGCTCTCCCTGTTCAGAATCAGCAGCAGCACCTCTCCCTATTGTAAGATCGGCAGAAGTAAGATGGGGTCAGCGTTCATAGCCTTTTATACCCACTGTGACGCCACACAAAGCCAGCCAATCACTTCAATGCCCTTCTCTAAGATGGTGCTGGCCGCTACTCATGTCATCGCGTTGCCCACAGTGTGCGTCCTCCACCATTGGGTGAGAAAAGGCACTGAAAGCATAATTTGAAACGCGACTTTGGCGCGCTGATCGGCGACCTCATGGCCGACCTCACGCTAGGGTAGGGTTTCGATCGGCGAAACCCGACTTTGGCGAAAGTCGGTGATTTTTGAATCTGACCGACCTGTTTCGCTCAACTCTAATTATGAGCAATTTGTGTGAGAGTCTTCTGTGCAAGTGGAGCTGAATCAATGGTGAAAATGGGAATAGGCTTAGCTAGTGTACATCAAGCAAGACCATGAGTTCTCTCAACCTCAGCGCTCACCATACTGACTCCAGCTCCACTGTCAACAAACACAGAAATGTTCTCGGCCTTGCTCTCTAGTACCACCTCTGCTGACAGGACATCGGGGTCTGCAAGCAAAAGAAAAATGCACAACCTGCTTATCTAACTCCAGACCACCAAGGGCTAACCGAGTACCCTTTTGCCTTGGTACTAAGGTGTAGGCTCCAATAAAATGACCCTTTTTCCCTGCAGAAAAAACAAACACCTTTTTTCTTGCAACTCTCAGCGGAGAAGTACAGGGTGGCGGCCCCTCCTAACTGCATGGGTTCTACCTCATCCCCCAACACAGGAACGACTCCCTCCAGAGGGACCTGGGGAAAGTGGTCTTACTCACCGATCCCGAAGGCGTCTATCCACACTGCAAGGTAGCGCCTATTGTACATGTAGGGGAACACTCACTTGGCAGCGGATTAATCACGTCAAGCACAGGTTGTTTACATAAATCAGTCCATCGGGTTTATTGTGCAGCATAAACCATATAGCAGCAACAGTCTTACATCAGACCAAATGAAGATTCATAGTGGAGCACCGCTCCCTTAGCTCTGTGGTCACACAGGCTGCGCTTTGACCAGCAACCAGGCTTTACAGTCTCAGTAAATTCCCCCTGTCCTGGGTTACCTCTTAGCTGCTTCTCAGTCCTGACATCCCTTCCCTCCTGGGGACTGTCCAGTACTCACAGGCTATTGCACACAGGCCACACATGGTCAGCGGCATCCACATGTGCGCTTCAGGAAGGTAGCCCACATTCCAGCATGACAGCCTTCCGGGACTTTTCCACACGGACCAATCAGATCCAGGTACTCACTCATGTGACCTACTCTGGTCACCTTATATGGTCCGTAGCCATGCCCACCGGATCACATGGCTATGACCTCATTGCAGGTCCTATATCAGACACCCATGCATACACACATATACAGGCTTAGTGTGGGCGTTTTTAGACACACACCCCTGGTTGGGTTTGTAGGTGACTGGTCCCACCCGTCCCACCAGCCACCTGAAAGCTCTCCCTGATACATTGTAACAAAAACCCCAGCAGTACCTCTGCTGATCAACACTCGTTCAAGCTTCCATCCCAGGGCCACCCCCCTGGGATACATAAGGGTCATTTAGCATCCTGCCGTTCATCCTATCTCCATTACCACAATGGACATGCCTGCATGCCTGTCCTGGGACACCCACACAGCGCCCCCTAGCAGACACAGTGGTCACTGCACCACAACACGTATAGCAAGCGAAATAGCCGCCTCCAATGACACAAGAGCCATATTCATAGCCAGAACATCTTTTAGTTTTTCAGAAAGACCCTCACAAAATTGGCTCTTAAGAGTTGCATCTTTCCATTTTGTGTCAGTTGCCCACCTACGAAATTCAGAGCTATATGATTCTACTGACCGGTTTCCCTGCAGGAGGTGGCGAAGTCTAGACTCCGCCAGAGTAACTCGGTCAGGGTTGTCATAAATGAGGGCCGGGGCCCCAAAAAATCCCTCCACAGACTGGAGACAGAGTCCTGTGGTAAGGAAAAAGCCCAACATTGTGGATCTCCCTACAATAAAGAAATCACAATCCCTACTTTTTGCTCTACACTGCCATATGAGTAGGGACGAAGTTTGAAATACGATTTGCTGGCCTCTTTAAACACAAAAAACTTGTCCCTGCCTCCTGAAAATCTGTCAGGGAGAGCAATCTTAGGTTCAGCAGCAGAGGCCCCAACACTGACGACCTGCAGCTGCTGCTGCTGCAGAACCTCCCGACAGAGATCAGTCACCCAGAGACTGACAGCGTAGTCGCTCAGCCAACTCAGTGACTGCATCCATCTCCAAAGGGAGAGAGAGAGAGAAAAAAAATACCCCAACCAAAAGAAAACACAAAACTGACAAAACACATGCACAAATGAACCACGTGTCAGTTTTTTTTTTTTTCTCTAAACAGTGTCGCGGGTAATAATGTCACGCACGGTGAGGGAAAGCCAAGTGTAACATAAAGGGAAATGGGGAAGGGGGCACAGACACTAAAGAAGCGAATTGGAGACCCCTAGGCTAGATCTACTCTCTCCCTAGAACTCCTACCGAGTCCCTATATTGGTTCGTCACCAATCGCCGAGCCGGAACCTGAGTCCCTGAATCTCCCTGGGGCCTAGTCCTGAATAGGGAACGGGAGGGAGATGCGCTCTAGGCAGTCTCCGCTAAACTAAAGACGGTAAGGTGAGACAAACAGGGGAACACTTAGCTGAATCGCCAGATACGGTTACCAGAAGAGGGATTCCAGACACCAAACTGGAGCACTCTGAGAAGGTCCAACACTCTAGCAATCAGAACTGGAAATTAAGCTATTACCCGCACTGGGTCACAGCTGAGCCACTAACTAAATAGATCCAAACTTCTCAGGGCAGGAGGAGGTCGCTGCTGGGTCCTAGAGGCAGATGGTTCAGGGAGCAGTCTGTATTGACAGGCGCTCAGACCTTCTGAGGCCTGACGCAGGATGATAGAATGTCACCTCCGAAGCACTCGTGACACTATTTTTGTTTTTTCGATGAGTAATTACAGTACTTTGTGGTGACACTTAGTCACTGTATTATAGTATTTAGTTGATGTATGGCAGTAATATTCTGTCAATATTATTTCTGAACGTATTTCTGTGCTATTTTTTTAAGGAAGTACATTTGAAGAACAGCACTAAGCAATTTTATTGCTAATCATTGCTCTTGTCATAAGTTTCAAAGAATGTGCGAGTCGTGAGAATAAACATAGAGCAGTTTAGTCTTAGAACAGGGGTGTGGAACATCAGGCCTGCGGGCCGTTTATGGCCTTGATGACGTTTTATCTGGCCCCCAGGCAGATTCCCAGGGACCATAGTGCTTGGGCCGGTGGCCCTTTCTTTTTGCTCTGTGAGCATGCGCACACACTGTGTTCACTACTGAATACTAATTGACATGCAATGGAAGATTACATCCTTACACCAATGCCAGCATCAGGACCTATTTTGTGGCGGACATCGTGTGCATTTTGTACAGCATCCAAAGGATGGTATAAATGTCCCTAAGCAGATAAAAAGATTCCCTACCCCTGTCTTAGAGCTTAGGTCAGCATGAGCTATAAATACAGCCCTGCATGAAATTTATAATTCTGTTCAGATAATATAATTGTTTACATTATTTCTAGATTTAGGGCTGTTTATATGGATGTTATAACTTACAGACCTATGGTACTTATTTATATTGGGAATTGGCTTTCTGACTAAATCCTGTAAATGTCACGGCCACGCTCGACTGGACACAGCACCTCCAGCAGGACGGATTTAGATGACACGCGTGACCCTGGATACACCGCCTCCAGTTGGGCGAATTTAAATAACAAAACGTGCAGCTGGATACGCCGCCTCCAACAGGCGAATTTCGGAAATACACGTATGTCTGGAAACCCCGCCTCCAGCATGGCGCATTTAAACAATAAAAGGGAAAACCTGGGTAACAATAACAATGGTGGCCCTGCGATAGGGAAATGGGGAAGTGGAGACCTCCTGCACTCCCCTGAGTCAGTGTCTCTACACTCCTAACGTTCCCTAGGCCGGTTCCACACCGGGCAATGATCAGGAACCTAAAAACACTGACTCGCCCTGCACCTAAACCATCACTAGTGAAGTGGACGGTGCGGAAACTAATCCCACCACTGCACTAAAACACACATAAGGAAAAGAGACAAAACAGGGGAACATCACTTAGCTTTGCTCTGTTGCTTACGCTCCCAGCAACAGAGCCCACCACCTGCGTGCATCTTTTCCTCCGACCGGATCCAACACCATAGTGTAGCCTTGGAGCAAACAGAGTCCACCACCTGTGTGCAGCTGTCCAGAAACAGAGTCCAGCATATGAGTCCAGCTTTCCAGCAAAAGAGTCCAGTATCTTGAGTCCAGCTTTCCAGCAACTGAGTCCAGCATCATGAGTGCAGCTCTACACCATAGCTGCCACTCCACCAAGCCATGCAAGAACTCCTTGCTGACACCATAGCTGCAACTCCACCAAGCCATGCCAGCCCTCCTTGCAGACACCATAGCTGCCACTCCAGGACTCTCACTGAGCTGCCCGGGACACTCCTTCAGCTCCATCCTTCACCCAGGCTTGCTTGTAACTGAGGACTATCACCAACAGTGATTACCACACCTGACACTCTTTTATAGAGCAATCACAGCTGTTTTATAATTACGTGCACAAAACTAAAGTAACCCAAGTGCAATGACCCTAATGGCCAACGGGGGAAACTGCAACTGAAACCACCACAGTGCAATGACCCTAATGGCCACCGGGGGGAAACTAGAACTGAAACACACAGCCAAAGGAAAAAAAAGGTTACATGTGCATTTTCTCTGTCATATCCAAACTGGATCATGACAGTATATTATCAGAGGATTACCGTATATACTCGTGTATAAGCCGACCCGAGTATAAGCCGACCGCCCTAATTTTGCCACAAAAAACTGGGAAAACTTATTGACTCGTGTAAAAGCCTAGGGTGGAAAATGCAGCAGCTACTGGTAGATTTCAAAAATTAAAATAGATACCTATAAAAGTAAAATTAATTGAGACATCAGTAGGTTAAATGTTTTTGAATATCCATATTGAATCAGGAGCCCCATATAATGCTCCATACAGTTCATGATGGCCCATAAGATGCTCCATACAAAATATGCTCCATATAATGCTGCACAAAGGTTAATGATGGCCCTATAAGATGCTCCATAGAATAATATGCCCCAAATAATGCTACATAAAGGTTATGGCCCCATAAGATGCTCCATAGAATATGCCCCATAAGATGCTCCATAGATTATGTCCCCATAAGATGCTCCATAGATTATTCCCCCATAAGGTGCTCCATAAAATGCTCCATAGATTATGCCCTCATACGCTGCTCCATAGAATATGCCCCATATGCTGCCCCCATATGCTGCTCCATAGAATATGCCACCACATGCTGCTCCATAGAATATGCCCCCATATGCTTCCCCATAGAATATGCCACCATATGCTGCTCCATAGACTATGCCCCCACATGCTGCTCCATAGAATATGCCCCCATATGCTGCTCCATAAAATATGCCCCTATATGCTGCCCCATAGAATATGCCCCCATATGCTGCTAAATAGAATATGCCCCCATATGCTGTCCCATAGAATATGCCCCCATATGCTGCCCCATAGAATATGCCCCCATATGCTGCCCCATAGAATATGCCCCCATATGCTGCTCCATAGAATATGCCCCCATATGCTGCCAACAAAAGATGCTCCATATATTATACCCCCATATGCTGCTGCAAAAAAAATGCCATACTCACCTTTCCTCGCTGGGGGCCAGGTGCTGGTGTCGCCCCTTGCTCAGCACCCAGCACCTGAGATATTCACCTGTCCTGGGTCCATCGCTGCTCACCGTCTGCTGTGTCCTGTGTCAGTGACTGTTCAGCCAGCAGAGGGCACAGCGCGCACTAGCCATGTCATCGCGCCCTCTGCTGGCTAAATGTCACTGACACAGGACACAGCAGACAGCAGTGAGCAGTGTGGGAACGGGGACAGGTGAATATCGAATATACTTGCCCCCTCCTGGCGCAGTCTCTGCAGCTCGGCTTCCCCTATGGTCTCCCTTCAGCGGTCACGTGGTATCGCTCATTAAACTCATAAATATGCACATATTCATGAGTTTAATGAGCTGTACCACGTGACCGCTGAAGGCAGGAAGGGAGACCGTGGAGAAGCGGAGGGGCTGCAGAGACGCGTCAGGGGGGGTTCAGTATGATCTCCCCCGCCGACCCCCAGGTATATGACTCGTGTATAAGCAGAGAGGGGGAATTTCAGCCCAAAAAAATGGGCTGAAAATCTCGGCTTATACATGGTTATATATGGTATTTTTCATTTATCAAAATAGATTTTCATGATAGAGAGGCAAATTGGCTTTCACAAGTCGAGACATTATTCCAGGAAATACATCACAGATGGAGAATCCAGACTATAGTACAGTACAAAATATGAAACAAATGCTGAAAATTCCAATACTTTGGAAAAGTACCTGACAAATAAATTGATCCCACGAGGATTAAGGGTACAAATTTTGCCCACGTGCAGCAAATAAGATGAGGATTTTGCGTCTAAATGGGAATCAGCATGTAACACCTGTTCTATGTCATTTATACAATTGATTATTGACCAGAAAAATAAAATAATGATAACATTTGAAACAGAAATAGATATAACATTGGTGTTACTAGAATACAATTTGCCCCTGTGCAAAATTTGGACCTGGGTTCCCACCTACATGTTGGTCAGATGTATTAGCTCTTGTAGCATTCTAAATACAATGAAGACATACATTTTGACCTCCCATAATGTAATAATGTCCTACATACTATACTAATGTCACCATTCCTGGGCCTCTTTCTGGTGTGGGCACTGTCCAGTGATGGTCGAGCCTTACTCAAAAACAGTCTAGTCCTGCAAGGACAACTACAACTCCAAGTCGGAGCATTGTACACGAAGAAGTTCGACTTCCGTTTGCTGTCTGGTGTGCCCATGGGTCATTTGGAGCCAGAGATTCTTGCACCCATTAAGGTCTGGAGACCCAGCACGGTGCTTTGGTTGAAACAACCAAGTGACAAGAGGTGTCTGGTTCCCTTGCGTCAGAGTCAGTCAGCAAGGTCGTCTTCTTCACCTGGTCCGCTAGTCATCGAGTCAAGGGGTGATGACGTTTCCGAAGAAGGGGAAGCGTTGGCATTCTACTCACATGTCTCCTGTGACTATACCAGTAATCTGCTCCCAGGAGCATCCCTGCCTCTTGATTGACTTCCCCTGGATAACAGGATGAAGATGGGTCCTAAGTGTATGGCTTCAGCTCCCGTGTGGCCAGTGAGTGAAGATACCAAGACAGAGGTTTACTCACCCTCTGGAAGAGAAGGACCAGTTTTTTCAGGGTAACAGGCTGAAGTTGCTTCCTGAATGTATGCCTTCTGCATCCAGGTGGCCGGTTCGTGAAGATGCCAAGACAGAGTGTTACTCATCCTCTCACCTGGAAGAGGTAGGCAAGTTTTTTCAGGGTACCAGGCTGAAGATGCTTCCAGAATGTATGCCTCCAGCTTCCATGTGGCAGATTGGTGAAAATCCCAAGGCAGATATTTGCTCTTCTCTGCTGTCTACCAGTCTAGGGAAGGAGGCCCAGGTAATTGTGGAGGTTGACTCCGTTGCGCACCAAAAAACTTGGCACTTTGTGATTCCTGATGGTATGCCTACTTCACCTTACCTGGAGGATCTCCTGTCAGCCTGGACTGTGTGTGGTCCCATACTCCTTCTGCAGGTCGTTCTGGTAGGCTTGAAGAAGGGGGCCGTTGTCACGCTCGCGCCTTGGCTGCATGGCGCGAGCCGGGGGGTTGTGGCCCCACTGTGCCACAAACCAGACTACCCTGGAAGGGGCGTAACTACGGCAGCTTCCTTGGTCTTCACTGGAGCCGCTGATGGTGAGGTCAGGCTTGTGCGGCAGGTAGCTGCCGGGTGCCACTCCAGGGTGGTGTCTGGCTGTGGCTGCTGATCCCACTCGGGAACAGGACACCTTGACAGAGGCTATAGACAGGCAGACAGGTGGACACGACAGGCACGGCTGAGACACAGGGCAGGCGGGCACGGCTTGGAGACACAGGACAGGCGGGCACGGCTTGGAGACACCGGACAGGCGGGCACGGCTTGGAGACACCGGACAGATTGGCGTGGTATGAGACACAGAACCGGCGGGCACGGCTTGAGACACAGGACCGGCGGGCACGGCTTGAGACACAGGACCGGCGGGCACGGCTTGAGACACAGGACCGGCGGGCACGGCTTGAGACACAGGACAGGCGGGCATGGCTTGAGACACAGGACAGGCGGGCACGGCTAGAGAAGGAACAGGTAGGGACCTGTTCACACAGCAGGTGCAGGTATGGATGCAGGCAGGCGTGGAATATGAAGGAACAGGTTTGGACCTGTTCACACAGGAGGTGCAGGTATGGATGCAGGCAGGCGTGGAATATGAAGGAACAGGTTTGGACCTGTTCACACAGGAGGTGCAGGTATGGACGCAGGCAGGCAAGAGTGGAATATGAAGGAACAGGTTTGGACCTGTTCACACAGGAGGTGCAGGTATGGACGCAGGCAGGCAAGAGTGGAATATGAAGGAACAGGTTTGGACCTGTTCACACAGGAGGTGCAGGTGAAGGCAGGAGTGGAGAGAGAAGCTGCCGAAAGAGGTTCTGCAGCGGCAGCAGGAGTGGAGCAAAGCAGAACCACAAGGTCTGTGGAGAGAAGCTGCAGCAAGGGGTTCTGCAGCAGCAGCAAGAATGGAGCAAAGCTGAACCACAAGGTCTGTAGAGAGAAGCTGCAGCAAGAGGTTCTGCAGAGGCAGCAGGAATGGAGCAAAGCTGAACCACAAGGTCTGTGGAGAGAAGCTGCAGCAAGAGGTTCTGCAGCGGCAGCAGGAGCCGTGCAGACAGAGCGGCTAGAGTGCAGATGCACAGATAAAGCCGCGAGAGTGCAGATGCACAGACAGGGAGAACACAAGGAAAGACACAGCAAGGAAGGGAGCCACGGACAAGGAGAAAGGGAGACTGATAGACAAAGGTAAGACTGAGTTCAGACAGAGAGACAGGGACAAAGACACAAGGACCAGGATATACAGCCTCCTGGCAGGCAGACAAGGTACAAGGCAAGACAAGAAGTATTCCTCCAGAGAAGGAGATACACAGAACAGGGCCTGGCTTCCTCAGCTGCAAGACACTAACTGAGTATAGACATTGCACAGGCAATGTTTCAGTGGGAGTGGCGAAACTAAATAGTCAAGGGCTCCAGGTGATTGGTCAGGGACAGATTACCCAGGTGCACCCTGACTGCATAAGAACCAGAGAGTTCAGGCGCCGCCCCCCTATACACACAGTCTGGAAACATGGAGAGCAGAGGCACAGAGCTGGCAACAGACAGAATTCACAGCATGGCTTGAAGCAGAAAGTAAGTTGGTGTGCGGGGAATGGGAGGCCATGTAGTGATGCCTGCAGGGTTGTTACAGTACCCCCCCCTTTACGGCCCCTCTTCCTCAAGCCTGCCAGAATGACCTGAAGAAGGAGTATGAAACCACACACAGTCCAGGCTGACAGGGCATCCTTCTGGTGAGACAAAGTAGGTGTGCCATCCGGAATCACCGAGTGCCAAGTTTCTTGGTGCCCAACAGCCTCCAACATAGAGGGTACAAGGACTTCTTCCTCCTGATTGGCAGAAGGCAGGGACCTGGAAGCTTCAGACTTGACCCCTACATCAGCCGGCCAACTAGAAACAGCAGACACCTTCACTGAGTCCAACTTCAGCCCGGCATGCCAGAAAAATTGGACCTCCTCCTCCCGATTGGTGAGAAACGGAGATACGTAGGTCACTGTTCCAACCTCTTCACCCACCTGCCAAATGGAAGCTGGAGGCATACATACAGGGAGCCACTTCAGCCTGTTACCCTGAAAAAACTGGACCACATCTTCCTGGTTAGAGGATGAGTGAAGCTCTGTCTTGGGACCTTCACCCCTAGGCCACAGGGGAGCTGCAGGCATACACTCTGGATCCATCTTCAGCCCTTTATCCTGCGGAAGACAATCAAGTGGCAGGGGTGCTCTTGGGAGCAGAACACTGGTATAGTCGCTGGGGATGTGTGAGGAGACTGAGACCGCCTCCCCCTCTTCAGAGGCATCCTCACACCTTGACTCGGCGACTAGCAAACCAGGCGAAGAAGACGACCTTGTTGACTGAATGCGACGCAAGGGAACCAGACACCTCTTGTCCCTTGGTTGTTTCAAATGTGGTGCCTTGCTGGGTCTCCAAACATGGACATCAGGATCTCTGGTTCAGAATGACCCATGGGCATACCAGACAGCCAATGGAAGATGAACTTCTTCGTATACAAAGCTCTGACCTGGAGCTGTAGTTGTCCTTGCAGGACTAGACTGTTCTCAAAGAGGGCTCGGCCACCTTTAGACGATGCCCACGCTGGGTTCTGGAGCTGAAGAATGGAGATCACACACCGACTCTGTGTGGCTGGTGGCTCGAACACCCCAAAGCTCCCAGAAGACAACGAAACAGTCATAGGCTTTAATGGAGAGGGAGGACTCTCACCAGGGGCAGCCTCTCCTACTGGCCCAGGGTTCTGGAGTACGAGCTTGACAGGGCAGAGGCCAGATTCCAGCTGCAACTTGGTCCGCTTCTTCTTCTTAGACCTCTTGGATCTCGCATGGGAGGCCGCATCAGCAGACTGTGGAACGGGTGATGGCTGGACAGTCATAGGTGGTTGAGACGTTTCACCCACAGGTTCCTCTTGTCTGGTCTGTCTCTGGAAGCTTGGAGGGGAAGACTTTACAGGAGCAACTGGACGAGGCACATCAAAGACTTTACGGAAAGCCACCAGGAAGGCCCCTAGGTTCATGACAATAGGATCCCCTGCTTCCCAGAGGGGAGTAATCCATATCAGAGCATCTCCTGCTAGGTAGGACATGATGTATCCCACCTTGAACCGGTCAGAGGGGAACCAGGCTGCATTCTGCAGGATCTGGTGCAGGCACTTTTTCAGGAACCCTTGGCACTCTTTAGGATCCCCATAGAACCTAGGCGGGTCATCTGGGTTGTGCTCCTCATAGGCCAGAAGTTGCTCATACATAGCCCTGGAGACAATGAGTGGTTCAGACGTCTCAACAATTGGAACCACGCAAGGCGGAACAAATTCTTCCGGTGGCTCATACTGGCAGGAAGAGAGTTCATCATGCTCTGCAAGCGGAAGGACATGGGACTCAGCGGGGACCATGGCCTGTGCAAACTGTCACACTCGCGCCTTGGCTGAATGGTGCGAGCCGGGGGGTTGTGGCCCCACTGTGCCACAAACCAGACTACCCTGGAAGGGGCGTAACTACGGCAGCTTCCTTGGTCTTCACTGGAGCCTCTGATGGTGAGGTCAGGCTTGTGCGGCAGGTAGCTGCCGGGTGCCACTCCAGGGTGGTGTCTGGCTGTGGCTGCTGATCCCACTCGGGAACAGGACACCTTGACAGAGGCTATAGAAAGGCAGGCAGGTGGACACGACAGGCACGGCTGAGACACAGGGCAGGCGGGCACGCTTGGAGACACAGGACAGGCGGGCACGGCTTGGAGACCCCGGACAGGCGGGCACGGCTTGGAGACACCGGACAGATTGGCGTGGTATGAGACACAGGACCGGCGGGCACGGCTTGAGACACAGGACCGGCGGGCACGGCTTGAGACACAGGACCGGCGGGCACGGCTTGAGACACAGGACCGGCGGGCACGGCTTGAGACACAGGACAGGCGGGCACGGCTTGAGACACAGGACAGGCGGGCATGGCTTGAGACACAGGACAGGCGGGCATGGCTAGAGAAGGAACAGGTAGGGACCTGTTCACACAGCAGGTGCAGGTATGGATGCAGGCAGGCATGGAATATGAAGGAACAGGTTTGGACCTGTTCACACAGGAGGTGCAGGTATGGACGCAGGCAGGCAAGAGTGGAATATGAAGGAACAGGTTTGGACCTGTTCACACAGGAGGTGCAGGTATGGACGCAGGCAGGCAAGGGTGGAATATGAAGGAAAAGGTTTGGACCTGTTCACACAGGAGGTGCAGGTGAAGGCAGGAGTGGAGAGAGAAGCTGCCGAAAGAGGTTCTGAAGCGGCAGCAGGAGTGGAGCAAAGCTGAGCCACAAGGTCTGTGGAGAGAAGCTGCATCAAGAGGTTCCGCAGCGGCAGCAGGACTGGAGCAAAGCAGAACCACAAGGTCTGTGGAGAGAAGCTGCAGCAAGGGGTTCTGCAGCAGCAGCAAGAATGGAGCAAAGCTGAACCACAAGGTCTGTAGAGAGAAGCTGCAGCAAGAGGTTCTGCAGAGGCAGCAGGAATGGAGCAAAGCTGAACCACAAGGTCTGTGGAGAGAAGCTGCAGCAAGAGGTTCTGCAGCGGCAGCAGGAGCCGTGCAGACAGAGCGGCTAGAGTGCAGTTGCACAGATAAAGCCGCGAGAGTGCAGATGCACAGACAGGGAGAACACAAGGAAAGACACAGCAAGGAAGGGAGCCACGGACAAGGAGAAAGGGAGACTGATAGACAAAGGTAAGACTGAGTTCAGACAGAGAGACAGGGACAAAGACACAAGGACCAGGATATACAGCCTCCTGGCAGGCAGACAAGGTACAAGGCAAGACAAGAAGTATTCCTCCAGAGAAGGAGATACACAGAACAGGGCCTGGCTTCCTCAGCTGCAAGACACTAACTGAGTATAGACATTGCACAGGCAATGTTTCAGTGGGAGTGGCGAAACTAAATAGTCAAGGGCTCCAGGTGATTGGTCAGGGACAGATTACCCAGGTGCACCCTGACTGCATAAGAACCAGAGAGTTCAGGCGCCGCCCCCCTATACACACAGTCTGGAAACATGGAGAGCAGAGGCACAGAGCTGGCAACAGACAGAATTCACAGCATGGCTTGAAGCAGAAAGTAAGTTGGTGTGCGGGGAATGGGAGGCCATGTAGTGATGCCAGCAGGGTTGTTACAGCCGTAAAGCGGGGGTACTGTAACAACCCTGCCGGCATCACTGCATAGCCTCCCATCCCCCACACACTAACTTACTCACTGCTCCAGGTCATGCTGTGATTGCTGTCTGCTGCCAGCTCCATGTGTTCCACTTGCTTCCTGCCTGCTCTCTGCATGTTTCCTGGCTGTGTGCATAGGGGGGTGGTGCCAGAACTTTCTGGTTCTTATGGAATCAGGGTGCACCTGTCTGATGTGTCCCTGGCCAATTACCAAGAGGCCTCTAGTATTTAGGGCAGCTCCACCCGGTGGTAGCTGCCTGATCAAAGCTTTAACTCAGTTAGTGTCTTGCTACTGAGTAAGCCAGGTCCTGTCCTATGTTTTGCCTTCTCTGGAGACTTTATTCCTAGTCTCTGTGTCTATCTAACTTGCCTAGTACCTCTGTCTGCACTCCAGAAGGCAGAATATCATGGTCCCTATACTATAGTTTCTTACCCTGCCTTGTACCTCTCTGTCCACCCTCCAGGAGGAAGAATATCCTGATCCCTGTGCTATCGTTCCTTGCCTGCCTTGCAGGTGTCCTCTCTGCCCACTAGGAGGCAGTATGTCCAGCTCCATTTGTCTTTGTTCCTATACCTTGTCTCGTATCCTTTACCTTGTGTGAACTCAGTCCCACCTCTGTCTCTTGGTCTCTTTGTCTGTGGCTACTTTCCCGGCTGTGGCTATCCTTGTGTCCTCTCCGTCTGCCTGTGCTCCATATTCTTGTGACTCTGCCTGCGCTTCGTACTCTTGCAGCTCTGCTTATGCTCCGCACTCTTGCAGCTCTGCCTGCTCAGTACACTTGTGACTCTGCCTGTGCTCCATACTCTTGCAGCTCTGCTTTTGATCTGCACTGTTGTGTCTCTGCCTGTGCTCCACACTCTTGCAGCTCTGCCTACTCTGTACTCTTGTGACTCTGCCTGTGCTCCGTATTCTTGTGGCTCTTCTTATGCGCCGCATTCTTGCGGCTCTGACTGCTCAGTACCCTTGTGTCTCTGCCTGTGCTCCGCACTCTTGCGCATCTGTCTGCTCCGTACTCTTGCGGTTCTGCCTGTGCCCCGCTTCCGCTGCTGCGGAACCTCTTGCTGCAAAATGCAGCTCCTCTCTGCAGTCTTGCGGTTCACCTGCTGTATGAACAGGTCTCTACCAGTTCCTTCATACACCATTCCTTCCTGCCTGTACCAGTACCTGCACCTGCCCTGAGAGAATAGGAAATGTTCTGCGTTCCACAGATATGGATCTGTTTTTAATACTAATACGTGTATGGATCAATGAAATTCTTTGGATCTAGGTGCTGTCAGAGAACAAAAATCGGACAGCTTTAGGAGATGTCACATGCATGGAAGCATCCTCATGCTAATACTGCTGCATGCCACCCAGGCTAATATTTACCAGTAGAGTTGAGCGAAACAGGTCGGTCAGATTCAAAAGTCGCCGACTTTCGCCAAAGTCGCGTTTCGCCGAGCGAAACCTGACCATAGCGTGAGGTCAGCCATGCGGTCGCCGACCCGAGCGCCAAAGACGTGTTTCCCATAATGCTTACAGGCGCCTTTTCTCAGCCAGTGAGCAAGGACGCACACTGTGGGCAACGCGATGACATGGGCAGCGGCCACCACCATCTTAGAGAAGGGCATTGCAGTGATTGGCTAGCTTTGTGTGGCATCACAGTGGCTATAAAAGCCCTGACTGCCGACCGCCATTTTACTTCTGCCAATCTTAGCATAGGGAGAGGCTGCTGCCACTGTTTCTCAATAGGGAGAGTGTTAGACAGGAAAGAAAAAAGATAGGCAGGAAAGAAAAAAGAATCTGTGCTTCTGCTGATAGCAATTGTGCCATACAGTTAGTGTGCAGTGACAGGGGAGGATTTTCTTGTGTGCAGCAGCGCTGGTTATTAGGCTGCCTGAAAGCTGCATTGCTGTGTGCACACTGCTGTGCAGATTGCTTTTTACAAAGCACTCATACTTTTATTCTTTTTTTCTGCACAGTTACCAAGCATTCATTTTTTCCCACACCGTATAGAGCTGTACGCTCCTCACACACTATCGTGTACCGGCTGGTATCACAGACAAATACATGCTGACAATCTGTGTATGACTCCAGAAATAAATATACTGAGATTTAAATTTTCCCCTACACTGTATTCAGCTGTCCGCTTCTGATACAGTACCGTATATCTGCTGTTTGGATTACGGTCAAATTCATACTGAGACAGTGTCTGTGTGTGACTCCGGAAATAAATATACGGAGATTTAAATTTTCCCCTACACCGTATTCAGCTGTCCGCTCTTGATACAGTACCGTATATCTGCTGTTTTGATTACGATCAAATACATACAGGGAGAGCGTTTGTGTGTGACGACGGAAATATATACTAAGATTTAAATTTTCCCCTACACTGTATACAGCTGTATGTTTCTGATACAGTAAAGTATATCTGCTGTTTGGATTACGGTCAAATACAGTCATGGCCAAAAGTTTTGAGAATGACACAAATATTATATTTTCACATGATCTGCTGCCCTCTGGTTTTTATGTGTGTTTGTCAGATGTTTTTATCACATACAGAAATATAATTGCCATCATATTATGAGTAACAAAAGGTTATATTGACAGTTAGAATGAGTTAATGCAGCAAGTCAATATTTGCAGTGTTGACCCTTCTTCTTCAGGACCTCTGCAATTCTCCCTGGCATGCTCTCAATCAACTTCTGGATCAAATCCTGCCTGATAGCAGTCCATTCCTGCAAAATCAATGCTTTTATTTTGTCTGAATTTGAAGGTTTTTGTTTGTCCACCCGTCTCTTGATGATTGACCACAAGTTCTCAATGGGATTAAGATCTGGGGAGTTTCCAGGCCATGGTCCCAAAATCTCTATGTTTTGTTCCCTGAGCCATTTAGTTATCACCTTTGCTTTATGGCAAGGTGCTCCATCATGTTGAAAAAGGCATTGTTGATCGCCAAACTGCTCTTGGACGGTTGGGAGAAGTTGCTCTCGGAGGACATTCTGGTACCATTCTTTATTCATGGCTGTGTTTTTAGGCAAGACTGAGAGAGAGCCCATTCCCTTGGCTGAGAAACAACCCCACACATGAATGGTTTCAGGATGCTTGACAGTTGGTATGAGACAAGACTGGTGGTAGCGCTCACCTGGTCTTCTCCGAATAAGCCGTTTTCCAGATGTCCCAAACAATCGAAAAGGGGATTCATCAGAGAAAATGACTTTACCCCAGTCCTCAGCAGTCCACTCCCTGTACCTCTTGCAGAATATCAGTCTGTCCATGATGTTTCTGGAGAGAAGTGGCTTCTTTGCTGCCCTCCTTGAGACCAGGCCTTGCTCCAAGAGTCTCCGCCTCACAGTGCGTGCAGATGCACTCACACCTGCCTGCTGCCATTCCTGAGCAAGCTCTGCACTGCTGGTAGCCCGATCCCGCAGCTGAAACACTTTTAAGAGACGGTCCTAGCGCTTGCTGGTCTTTCTTGGGTGCCCTGGAGCCTTTTTGGCAACAAGGGAACCTCTCTCCTTGAAGTTCTTGATGATGCGATAGATTGTTGACTGAGGTGCAATCTTTCTAGCTGCGATACTCTTCCCTGTTAGGCCATTTTTGTGCAGTGCAATGATGACTGCACGTGTTTCTTTAGAGATAACCATGGTTAACAGAAGAGAAACAATGATGCCAAGCACCAGCCTCCTTTTAAAGTGTCCAGTGGTGTCATTCTTACTTAATCATGACAGATTGATCTCCAGCCCTGTCCTCATCAACACCCACACCTGTGTTAATGGAGCAATCACTGAAACGATGTTAGCTGGTCCTTTTAAGGCAGGGCTGCAATGATGTTGAAATGTGTTTTGGGGGATAAAGTTAATTTTCTAGGCAAATATTGACTTTGCAAGTAATTGCTGTTAAGCTGATCACTCTTTATAACATTCTGGAGTATATGCAAATTGCCATTAGAAAATATGAAGCAGTAGACTTTGTAAAAATTAATATTTGTGTCATTCTCAAAACTTTTGGCTATGACTGTACATACTGGGAGAGTGTCTCTGTGTGACTAAGGAAATATATAAAAGGAGATTTAAATTTTCCCCTACACTTTATACAGCTGTACATTTCTGATACAGTACCATATATCTGCTGTTTGTATGACGGTCAAATACATACTGGGAGAGCGTTTGTGTGTGACTCCAGAAATAAATCTGGAGATTTAATTTTTCCCCTACACTGTATACAGCTGTATGTTTCTGATACAGTACCGTATATCTGCTGTATGGATTACGGTCAAATACATATTAGGAGAGCGTCTGTGTGTGACTAAGGAAATATATAAAAGGAGAATTTAATCTTCCCCTACACGTTATACAGCTGTAAGTTTCTGATACAGTACCGTATATCTGCTGTATGGATTATGGTCAAATACATATTGGGAGAGCGTCTGTGTGTGACTCCGGAAATAAATACCGAGATTTAATTTTTCCTCTACACTGTATACAGCTGTACGTTTCTGATACAGTACCATATATCTGCTGTTTGGATCACGGTCAAATGCATACTGGGAGAGCGTCTGTGTGTGACTCCGGAAATAAAAACCGAGATTTAATTTTTCCCCTGCACTGTATACAGCAGTACGTTTCTGATACAGTACCGTATATCTGCTGTTTGTATGATGGTCAAATACATACTGGGAGAGCGTTTGTGTGTGACTCCGGAAATAAATCTGGAGATTTAATTTTTTTCCCTACACTGTATACAGCTGTATGTTTCTGATACAGTACCGTATATCTTCTGTTTGGATTACGGTGAAACACATACTGGGAGAGTGTCTGTGTGTGACTAAGGGAATATATAAAAGGAGAATTAAATCTTCCCCTACACTTTATACAGCTGTAAGTTTCTGATACAGTACCGTACATCTGCTGTTTGGATTACGGTGAAATACATACTGGGAGAGCGTCTGTGTGTGACTCCGGAAATAAATACCGAGATTTAAATTTTCCCCTACACTGTATAAAGCTGTACGCTCCTCATACAGTACCATATATCTGCTGGTATTTTTGGTACATTTTCCCAAACATGAGGAAGTTTGGTGGAAGAGGCCGCGGACGTGGGTGGGGAGGAGGTGTTGATCCTGCGTCATCGTCTGGCTCAAGAAGGCCTGGAAGGTTCTCTTGCAAAACCTCAGGTAGCACATGTGCACCTGCTCCGACTGAAGGTAGTCAGCAACACTCCATCGCTTCCCTCACTGTAAGCCGACCAGTAAGCACACCACCAGCAAGAAATGTTGAGGTGTCGTCGCAAGGCCAAAGCAGTCAGGGAATCACAATGTTTTTGCAGCGAAACACTGAATCTAGGCCATCACCACCACCACCATCACCATCACCAACCCCCTCTCAGTCCGTTTGGTCCACCACTAGTTCCCCCATATGCAGCTCTCAAGTCCAGCTCACCCTAGCAGACACTCTGAGTAGGACAAGAAAGTACTCATCTTCTCATCCGCGTACACTGGCTTTGAATGCCTACATTGCCAAACTGATCTCATTAGAGATGATTCCCTTCTGTTTGGTTGAAAGCGCATCTTTCTGAGAGCTCATGGCCTACACTGTCCCAGGTTATGACCTACCCAGTCGGCACTTCTTTTCTAAAAAAAACCATCCCTGCCCTCCACCTGCATGTGAAAGACCGCATTGTCCATGCACTAAAACAATCAGTGAGTGGAAAGGTGCACCTCACAACAGATGCATGGGCCAGTAGGCATGGCCAGGGCCATTACATGTCCATCACTGCGCACTGGGTTAATGTGGTGGATGCAGGCTCCACTGGGGACAGCGGTGGTGGGACAGTGCTGCTAGCCCACGGTATAGGAAACAATTGGCTGTAGGCGTTCAACCCTCCTCCTGCTCCAGAAGCGAAAGCTCGTCGACAGAGTGCAGTGGCATGAGCACTCCATCCATAGCTGCCAGTGTTGCACACGAGGTGTCCCACTATCGAACAGCTAGTGGTAAGCGTCAGCAGGCTGTTTTAAAGATGATGTCTTTGGGTGACAACAGACACACCGCGGAGGTACAGGCAGACTACTTGCAGCAAGAAACTGAGTCATGGCTGGGCAGTCTACATCTTGAGCCAGGCAAGGTAGTCAGTGATAACGGCTGGAATTTTGTGGTGGCCATAGCCCTTGCAAAACTCAGACACATACCCTGCCTGGCTCACACCTTGAACCTGGTGGTGCAGTGGTTCCTAAATAATTATCCGGAGTTAACAGCCCTGCTCCATAAGGTGCGATGACTGTGCTCGCACATCCATCGCTCACCCGTAGACTCCAGTCGTATGCAGAGGCTGCAACGGTCGCTCAACCTCCTCAAGCACCGCCTAATGATAGACGTTGCAACAAGATGGAACTCCACCATGCACATGTTTGAGAGGCTGTGCAAACAGAGGCAGGCTGTAATGCATTTGTGGGAGTATACATGGGCAGGCAGTTTGAGGGCAGACATGGAGTTGTCGGGTGTGCAGTGGTCAAAGCTGAAAGACCTCTGTAAAGTCCTTCAGTGTTTTGAGGAATGCACACGGCTGGTAAGCGCAGACTACGCCATCATAAGCATGAGCATCCCACTTATGCGTCTGCTCATGCAAACTTTGATGCACATTAAGGATCAGGCGTCTGCAGCGGAGGCCGAAGAGGAGGATGAGGGGGATGATTATTTTGGGGAGGAAGATGCTTCTCGGGGGGCAAGAGAAAATGTTGGCTTGCCAAGGTCAGGTACAGGATTTATGCGTGACTGCAGGGATGTGGATTTGGCAGAAATTGCTCCTCCACCCACCACTGTCAGTGCACCATTGACACCTGGAACATTGGCCCACATGTGTAGTTATCTCTTGCGGATCCTGAAAAGGGACCCCCGCATTGTCAGAATTAGGAAGGATGATGACTACTGGTTGGCCATCATCCTCGATCCGCGCTATAAAGGCAAATTACACAACATCATGCCACAGGAGAACCTAGAGCTAATATTGGCTAACAAACAAGCAACTCTGGTAAATTGTTTGTTAGAGACATTCCCAGCACACAACAGCAGTGCAGGTTCTACTACGAGCCGTACTGGGCCAAATGGAAGAGGTGTTCATGGTGCACACAGTCGAACTGGCGTTGGAGACAGGGATTTCATGACCATGTTGTGGACTGATTTCTCGAGGACCGCTCACATGACTGATAATACTGAATCGATTGCAACAGACAGGAGACAGCAGTTGTCAACTATGGTTCAAAATTACCTCTCCTACCATATCGATGTTCCCCTCACAGTTCATTCCCCTTTGACTACTGGGCCTGTAAACTGGACACCTGGCCTGAATAGGCACAATATGACTTACAGGAGCTCACTTGCCCTGCTGGTAGTGTGCTATCAGAAAGAGTCTTCAGTGCTGCTGGAGCATTCCTGACAGAAAGAAGGACCCGGCTGTCGACCCAAACTGTTGATGATCTCACCTTCATTAAAATGAACCATGCATGGGTCTCAAAGGAATTTGTCCCACCTTCCCCTGATGACACATAGGTTGCCAGCAATATGGCTTGCTTTGTCCTCCTCTTCCTCCGACTTCTCTAATTCCTCCATTTTCAGCTGCTGAACATGCCAGTTTTTCCACCTCCCTAACTGGGCTGTCCCCCCCAGGGCCGGCGTCAGCACCTGGCGCACCCTGGCAAGTGCCGGGGCCCTGAGCAGGTGGGGGGGCCTACTCGTGTGTGACAGCACTGGCAAAGGACCCCTCACAGTAGGCCAGAGTCTCTGACAGTGGGGGGCCCACTCGCTGTTACAGACATCGTCGTACTATGAGGGGCCCCATGCCAATGCCATCGCCCACGAGTAGGCCCCCCCTGCTTGCTCAGGTCACCAGCACTTGCAATACTTTCCTCTCCCTGCTCCACCGCTGTGACCTCTTCCGCGTTTTCTGACAGTGACATTCAGGTCAGAGAGCACAATGATGTCACTTCTTTACGGCCTCTGCCTGAACAGTCCAAGTGCACAGAGCTGGAAGATGGTGACGGTGAGGAGTCTAGAGTAGAGCAGTGCCCAGGAAGGAGAGGTATTTCATTTTTTTTAATGTTTGGAGCAATATATGGGGAGCATTATACACTGGAGAATTATATATGGTGCCCATCATACACTTGAGCATCATAGATAGGGCCCATTATACACTGGAGCATTGTATGGGGCCCATTACATATGGAGCATTATATGGGCCCATCATACACTGGAGCATTATAAATGGGGCCCACCATACACTGGAGCATCATCCATGGTGCCCATCATACACTGGAGCATCATATACGGGGCCCATTATGCACTTGAGCATTATAAATGGGGCCCAATATATATGGAGCATTATACACTGTTTGCATAATTATTATTAGGCAAGTTGTATTTGAGAGGATTCTTTTTATTATTATTATTATTATTATTAATAATAATAATAATAATAATAATAATATTATTTATTCATATAGCACCATTGATTCCATGGTGCTGAACATGAGAAGGGGTTACATACAAATTACAGATATCACTTACAGTAAACAAACTAACAATGACAGAATGATACAGAGGGGAGAGAGGACCCTGCCCTTCCGGACTTACATGCTACAGGAGGGTGGGGAAGGAGACAGTAGGTTGGTGGGTTGCAGCAGTTCTGGTGTGGGTTGAGATGATATCTCTGGTAGTGGTGAGGAGGTAGCGGGGTCATTGCAGGCTGTAGGCTTTCTTGAAGAGGTGGGTTTTCATGTTCCGTCTGAAGGATCCAAGTGTGGTTGATAGTCGGACTTGTTGGGGCAAAGAATTCCAGAGAATAGGGGCTATTCGGGAGAAGTATTGGAGGCGGTTGGGTGAGGAGCGAATAAGTGTGGAGGAGAGAAGGAGGTCTTGGGAGGACCGGAGATTACGTGAGGGAAGGTATCGGGAGATTAATTCAGAGACATATGGGGGAGACAGGTTATAGATGGCCTTGTAGGTCAGTATTAGTAATTTGAACTGGATACGCTGAGGGAATGGGAGCCAGAGAACAGATTTGCAGAGGGGAGAAGCGGAGGAGTAGCGAGGAGAGAGATGAATTAGTCGGGCGGCAGAGTGAAGGATGGACTGGAGAGGTGCGAGGGTGTTAGTATGGAGACCACAGAAAAGGATGTTGCAGTAGTCGAGGCGGGAGATGATGAGGGCATGCATAAGCATTTTAGTAGATTGAGTGTTGAGGAAAGGACAGATTCTGGAAATATTTTTGAGCTGGAGGCGACAGGAGGTAGAAAGAGCTTGGATGTGCGGTTTGAAGGACAGGGCAGAGTCAAATTATTGAACAACAATTATGTTGTCAATCAACCGAAAAGACTCACAAATTTCAAAGCTTCATATTTTTGGAAGTTGGAGTGGGGTTTTTTTAGATTTGCCTATCTTAGGAGGATATCTGTTTGTGCAGGTAACTATTACTGTGCATAATTATTAGGCAACTTAATAAAAACCAAATATACCCATCTCACTTGTTTGTTTTCACCAGGTAAACCAATATAACAACACAAAATTTAGAAATAAACATTTCTGACATTCAAAACAAAAAAAAGGGACCAACATAGCCAGCTTTCTTTACGATGACACTCAAAAGCCTTCCATCCATAGATTCTGTCAGTTGCTTGATCTGTTTACGATCAACATTGCGTGCAGCAGCCACCACTGCCTCCCTGACACTCTTCCGAGAAGTGTAATGTTTTCACTCCCTGTAGATCTCACATTTTATGAGGGACCACAGGTTCTCTATGGGGTTCAGATCAGGTGAACAAGGGGGCCATGTCATTATTTTTTCTTCTTTTAGACCCTTACTGGCCAGCCACGCTGTGGAGTATTTGGATGCATGTGATGGAGCATTTTCCTGCATGAAAATCATGTTTTTCTTGAATGATACCGACTTCTTCCTGTACCACTGCTTAAAGAAGGTGTCTTCCAGAAACTGCCAGTAGGTCTGAGAGTTGAGCTTCACTCCATCCTCAACCTGAAAAGGTCCCACAAGTTCATCTTTGATGATACCAGCCCATACCAGTACCCCACCTCCACCTTGCTGGCGTCTGAGTCAGGGTGGAGCTCTCTGGCCTTTACTGATCCAGTCTCGAGCCCATCCATCTGGCCCATCAAGAGTCACTCTCATTTCATCAGTCCATAAAACCTTACAAAAATCTGTCTTAACATATTTCTTGGCCCAGTCTTGACGTTTTATCTTATGTTTCTTGTTCAAAGGTGGTCGTTTTCCAGACTTCCTTACCTTGGCCACCTAGTGCTTTTGATACTACAGTAACGTTGCAGCTCTGAAATATGGCAAAACTGGCGTCAAATGGCATCTTGGCAGCTTCACGCTTGATTTTCCTCAATTCATGGGCAGTTATTTTGAGCCTTTTTTATCAACACACTTCTTGCAACCCTGTTAGCTATTTGCCATGAAACACTTGATTGTTCAGTGATCACACTTCAAAAGTTTGGCAATTTCAACAGTGCTGCATCCCTCTGCAAGACATTGCACAATTTTTGACTTTTCAGAATCTGTCAAATCTCTCTTCTGACCCATTTTGCCAAAGGAAAGGAAGTTACCTAATAATTAAGCACACCTTATATAGGGTGTTTATGTCATTACACCACACCCCTCCTCATTACAGAGATGCAAATCACCTGATTTATATAATTGGCAGTTGGCTTTCAAGCCTATACAGCTTGGAGTAGGACAACATGTATAAAAAGGATGATGTGATCAAAATACTCATTTGTCTTATAACTGTGCACACAGTGTATAGGCTCAATCATACACTGGAGCATCATATGGGGCCGATCATATACTACAGCATCATATGGGGCCCATTATATATGGAGCATTATATAGGCCCATCATACAATGGAGCATCATCCATGGGGCCCATCACATACTGGAGCATCATATGGGGTTCATTATTTATTGGTCATCATATAGGGTATGGAGTATTATATGGAGCACATATGAGGCCTATTCTAATTGGAGCATTATATGGAGCCCATTCTGTATGGAGCAATATATGGGGCCCATCATATACTGTATGGAGCTTTATATGCAAATCATTATACTGTATGGAGAAATATGTGGGGCTCATTCTACTTTATGGGGACCGTCCTATACTGTATGGCACATTATATGGGGACCATCATATACTGTAGCATTATGTGGAGCTCATCATATACTGTATGGAACATTATGTGGGACAAATTATTCTGTATGGAGCAATATATGGGGCTCATTATTCTGTACGGCGCGCTATGTGGTGGCCATAATACTGTATGGAGGAATATACAGTCCGGTTTTTGAGCTATTGTAGAATTTAAAATAGATATCAGTCATGTAATGTAAGAAGTTAAGTATTTGTCATTGCACTATACCAATATTTCTCTACCACATCAGAGCATCAGGAATTGTGGTATGTGTTAAAGGGGCCCACTGACACTCTTTCACCCGGGGCACACGAAAACCTGGAGCCAGCCCTACCCCCCCACAACTTTAGTCAAATTACCCCCAGTTTTCAATGCTTAACTATTATTATAAAGTAAATTAAGGTTGACAAGCTTAAGTAATAAGAATTGATGTAGTGGCATTGAAATGGGCAATGTGTGTTTACTGTACTTCACTCCCTGCTGACTTTGCTTCTCCATTGACTTACATTGGGTTTCGTATTTCAGTCGGACCTCCGACTTTTCACGATAGTCGGCCGATTTCATTCGACTCGACTTTTGAGACCCTAAAAAAGGCAATGTCGCTCATCCCTATTTACCAGTCATCCCATTTATCCACCTCAGATTTTTGTATTTAACATTATCGGGATAATGAACTGCAGTAAAAATACTATTTAAGTTAAGTTTGCTGAACTTTTATTATTTGCTGGTGTGGTGGACAATGCTTGCTTGTTTTGTACGAAGATGTGTTACAAATAACACATTATACTGGTGGTAAACTCGTAGAGGAGGACGTGTTGAACTCATCTCTGGAGTCGATGTTTTGGCAGGCTGCATAATCTCGAACGTTGATGAGGCCAGGGACCACACAACAACTTAAGGCACTGCGGTAGATATTCATTTCATGGACATCAAACCACTCATTTGCTGTTTCATCATAGCTCTCAACATTGAATATGGTGGTAAATCCATTGAATCCACCTATAACGAAAAGAAGGTCATCTATTACTTCTATTCCAAAGTTGCTACGTGCTATGTCCATACGTGGCACCTCACGCCAAGTGTTGTCAACAGGGTTGTAAGCCTCTGCAGTTCTTAGACGATTTGTTCCATCAAAACCTCCTACCTGAAAAATAAAATAAAGATTATTTGATTTGACTATTTTGGCTTTTTCTGGTTATTGTGGGGTCTTATTCTACAATGCCACATTTTTATGTATTTAGAATAGGCTATACACACTATTCTGAAGCGGCCTTCTATGAGTCCTGACCTAAATCCTAGTGAGCATCTTTGGAAAGACCTGAAACATGCCGTCTGGAAAAGGCAGCCTTCAAACACAAGACAACTGGAGCAGTTTGCTCTTGAGGAGTGGGCCAAAATAGCTGTCGAGAGCTGCAGAAGTCTCATTGACAGTTACAGGAATCGTTTGATTGCAGTGCTTGCCTCAAAAAGTTGTGCAACAAAATATTAAGTTAAGGGTACCATCATTTCTGTCCAGGCCTATTTCATGAGTTTTATTTTTGTTTAAATTCTGTGGAAGCATGAGTGAAAAGCAATGTCTGACTTTCATTTATAATTTTTCATAGATTTTTTATTTATTATTACTTTTGTCAGATTCAAGTTATTTCTGTCAACATTGTGGGTTTTTCTGTCATTAAATGAGGGGTACCAACAATTTTGACCATGTGTGTACATGGTTTCACGTGTGGCCCCACAATGGTTGTTCATCTAATGAGAGCCAATCTTCTGCCCTGTTAGGATTGGTGAACCTTCAGTCAAGATGATGATTTAAGCAACATGGGGGCACCCTCTTTATATAAGGTCCCTATGTGACTTAGATCATAAAGTGGAATCCAATAGATGTGCTTGAAAGTAGAGACAAATACAATCACAAAAGAAGACAACATTTTGGGTATTTGGCAGACTTTTTCAAGCCCAGAATGATAATGTGGGACTCTGATTCATCACTCAGTTTTTTTTTATTTTCTATTTTTTTTATGCTGATGGATTTAGTGCTAAATTCATCAAAATTGTTCACAATATTTGATGAATTTGGTGCAAATTTAAAGGTGCTATTTTTCTTACCTACTGCTTTGTTTGCACAATCTTTGAGTAAAATGTTACACAATACTTTCAATAAGCTTTAAAATGTTGCATGTTAGTCTTTAATCATGCAAAAGCAAAGAAAAGAAATACAGATTTCGCACTACACTAGGACATTGAAGGAGAATTGCACAAACATTTAGCAACATTTCAAAAATTCTTTAATGATGAATTAGCTGAAAACATCTGGAAAATGAAAATCATGCTCACATTGTCAAATAAGTAAATGAGAGGACTGCAGAAGCTGATGTAAAGAGTAATGCAAACCTGTCAGTAGGAATTTGCCAAGTAAACTACAGACACTGTCAGGTTGCCACTGTTAAACTGTTTAAAATGATACCTGGGGAGAAGAAATTTGTCTTGTGGTTCTTGTGAAATGAGTGTTTTCAGCTAATGTTATGTCCGTGCTCCAGGGTGGGACTATAGGCAGAGTCTTATCATGCTGCTCTTAGCCATAGAAACCAAGGAAAGACCTGACCACAGGCCCGCCCTTAAGTATAGTTTGTTTCTCTCTGTGTCTCTATGATGAGGAACATGTTTGTGCTGCAGGGTGGCCTGTGGGCAGGTATGTAGATGCTACTACGCTGGCGCTACCGCTGGTGCCAATTTAACAGAAAAAAAAAACTTCATCAGTATGGAACCCATGGTGTTATGAATGAGTCACCGTAGGAGGCAAAAGCAGAAATACAAGCTAAGTCCAGAAAACCAGAGAAGTTGGCAACTATCAGATTGCAGACCCCTGAACCTATCAACACAACTAGCAGTAGCCGTGGGGGGTTCCTACGATGCCCTAGACCCCTCAATCACAGCCGGAGAATTACATAGGCCTAAAGAAAGAAAGGGGAAATCTAAACTGCCCCAGAGCAGACCCCAAAGCAATAGGCAGCCCCCAACATATAATGATGGTGAAGCAAGATGAAAATACTAACACAGACAGAAAGATAGACTGAGCAAAGACGGGGCCCAAAACTACCTAGATAGGAAAGGACAGGAAGGCTGCTGTCTGCAATCTGCCAAAACCCTATCAAAGACATAAGCCAACAAGCTGATATGAAAAAGGCCCTGAAGCAGCTAGGCTTCAAAAACTAAATCAGCACTCAGGTATTTTCAGAAGACAGAGCTAAATGAATTCAGCACACCCAGCAGGGAATGGCAGAAATCCAGAAAAACAAAGCAAAACAAAGTCAAAGCACAAAGCAAAAGGCCGAGCAGCAAACTTAGCTTTAGAGGAGCAGGAATTCAGACTGGTCTCCAAGGATCCCACAGAGAAATCACCCGCAGGGCAGAAGGGCGTTGGCAGCCTTATATCCAGTCAGTAACTCCACTCAGCCAGTCATCATCATCAGCCTCAGGTGTTTGATAATCAGGCTCACTACCTTTCTTTACCAGAAGAGGGAGTTCCTCAGGCCTCAGTAATGAAGGGGAAAATGAACTCACAACACCATGGCATCAGTGCAGTAGCATCCATTGGAATGTGATAGATGGTACTTCACAGGTGCCGGCACCATTTGAATTGTAAAGCGCTGCGGAATATACTGGCGCTATATAAATAAAGATTATTATTATTAGAAAAAAAATTAGGCTCCATCAACATGGCGCCGACAATGGTATTGCGCAGGCGCTGCCCATGCCTCCTTCATAAAGCCTAATTTTTTTTTTCTGCCACGGAATACGATAGATGCTACGAACAGTTGAAGTCGCTGGCACCATTTTCTTTGAAAAAAATTTTTCTTAAATAAAACTGTATGTGTAAATAAAAAGAAAATATGCATATTATCCCCCCCGTATCAAGCAGTTATACTGTTTACCCTGCATCCCCTTTTTCCCTGTTGTCTCCGAGAGGAATTTATTACTGTTAATTAAGTAAATAACAGTTAACCCCTACGCCGTGACTCTTTGTCACTGCATCCAAGTACTTGTGTTACACATTTTTCAGTATGCCAGTATTTTTGCTCAATAATTGTGATTTCTTTTGTGCCATCATGCAAATTTTAGTGCCAAAAGACGTACAAATGGTTCAAGACAGGAAGAAAGCTCATTGTTAACTTTGCACCAAACTCATTAATCGTATAGGCCCTTCAGATGAATTTGGCACCAAAAATGGTAATACCACAAGACAAAAACGAAAAGTGAGTTAAAAAATTCTAATGATGAATCGAGGCCATTGTTTTCAAAGGCAGAAATATGTTCTAGAATTATACAATTCTGATTGATGAATTGGTTAGCTTGTACATTTTTGGGATTTGGCTCATGTCCATTAATAACAGGTTTTAAATATAAAGACCTCCATACCACATATACTTTATCTCCATAGGCGGCAACTCCCACTCCACTACGTCGGCTCCTCATTGGAGAAATTGTAGTCCACTGCATGGTACCAAGGCTGTACATCTCAGCAGTGAACAAGCACTCGTTCCCATTGAATCCTCCGCATATATAGATCTGTGAAAAAACAAATAGACATAAATACACACAAATTTTATACATACAATTTTTTATGCATAAAGAAGAAGGAGCTACCAAAATGTACTTGCACCTCAAAAGAATAGTAGAGCTAGAGAACAAGAATTAGGAAGTAACCATCAAGTGTGTTGTTTCTCGGTCTGTTAAAGAGAACCTGTCATTTGATCCATGCTGCCCAAGCCATGGACTGTTGTATCAGAGCCAGGCTGCATAATTCTAGGTCTGGTTTCAAATATTAACCACTCTAGGTGATTGACAGGTCTCTCCCAAGATACACATATGAGAGAGACCTATCAGTTAACTAGAACAGTGAAGAGAGCAGTGGTCGGACCAGTCTCGTCCCTGTAGGCTGGATCTTTGAATTCTGTTTTCTCTGAAATGCCGGAGCTTTTCAAAGTAAAAAGTGCACCCCTGAATGTGTGTGTATGTGTGTGACATTAATACGGCAGTATTTGCATTAAAGAACTCAATAGGGGCTCAGTACAGTCCTAGCAGACCTCCAAGTGTCATACGTGTTATTTTCAAGCAATTAGATATTTTGCAATATTGAGATTCAAGGCGAATTTAAAAATCTAACCTTTTGGGAAAATTTAGAATAAGCTGTCAAATTTGAATTTTACGCGATCCGCTTATCACTAGTTAAGATGAATATCTCCTTACCTTATCATTAAGTGTGGTGGCACTTGCATCACTTCTTTGCTCATTCATAGATGCAATCAAACTCCATTGGTTGGTTTCTGGCTCGTATCGTTCAGCACTGTTTAGACGAAAATGGCCATCAAAGCCTCCCATTGCATAGATGTTTTCATCCAGAATTGTGACACTGACATAACATCTCTTTGAAT
Organism: Dendrobates tinctorius; assembly: GCF_039654945.1. Taxonomy (NCBI): domain Eukaryota; kingdom Metazoa; phylum Chordata; class Amphibia; order Anura; family Dendrobatidae; genus Dendrobates; species Dendrobates tinctorius. The sequence continues at coordinate 38,256,104 of NW_027361738.1, forward strand.
GCATCGGTGCTACTTGCTTCCATGTTTTCTCGACTGGGTTAAAACGGTTTACATTGTTAAAGTACTCCACACTATCAAATCCACCAATAAGGTACACATAGCCCTTTAAGTATGCTGTTCCATGATAAGCTCTTGGACTTTGCTCTTCACATGTAAGATTGATCCATTTGTCAGCACGAGCATCATATGATTCCATGGCATTGGTTGGTCCATCTCCACTCCAACCACCAATGGCAAACAAGATTGCATAAGGAAGACGGGGTGTGCTCATAAGGTTTGAGGGGCCACTAGCAATGAGGTTATACATGGCTTTGATAGCATTAGTTAGAATAGGTTTGCACATTTCATTGTCTCTTATATAGATGTTGGATTTAACATTGTTGAAATAATATTCGGCGGTCATGAAGGCAAAGCGAACCTGGAAAGAAATTTAATGGTTAATGTTGTTTATAAAAGCTGTTAATAAATCAGTAACACAAGAAACTTTGTAACATTTTGTCAAACAAATATGCCTTTTTCTCCACCTATTAGCCTTGTGTAATACCCTCTGCCTCCTGAACTTATAACTCACGCAGAAAAAATCTGTCTCAATTGAAAGATTGTCAGTTCATCAAGGGATCAGAATACAGCGGTCAATTAAGTTCTATTGAGGGGAGAGAGTGAGAAAGGGTGTGGAACAGAATGAAAGAAAGAGGTGCTGCTTCTTTGTAGTAAGCATTTTATCCCCCTCCCCCCTTGTAATGGATTCACAGCTACACTGCTCTCCACTGCTATATAATGTCCTCGATGCTGCAGCTTCTCTCTACATTCTACAAAGTGATAGGGAACATGAGCCCCTATTGTCTCCATGTACCATGTGTAGGAGACATCATAGCAGCTAGTGTAATCCCACTAGCTCATACACAACTGGAATTTACAGGTGGGAAAACTTGTGAAAATGCAATATATTTCTATCTATCATTCTATCTAAGCCCGAATGTGAACACAAAGCATCGATGTAGGTGGCATAGTGTTTAGTAAAAAAACAAACATTCAACAGCACATTTTTCTTCTTCTGAACCAATGATCAGACCTTCACTAATATCAGCTACATGTTCCAATCAGCTCTTGTTCAGAATACTTTTAACTCTAGGTGAGGACTTCATGATCAAAATTCAGCATTACCTCTGTAAGAAGAACTGAGATATACTTTTGCCGGCTTGCTGGGTTATGATTGATCCACTTTATGATAGCTTCAAATGCAGCTTCCTCCTGTTTAACATTAAGTTCATCTTTCTCTAAAAGACCTTTCAATTCGGTAGGTGACAGTTCAAGAAACTCATCTGAGGTCTTCATTATATTTTCGAAGTTATGCAAGATGTAAACATATGCCTTCTGGTGAAGCTTGGGGCAATAGTAATACTCGGTAAACTTGTAGATACCAAGACTATTTTTTGGGCACAGTTGGTTTATCATGAAATCAGAGCAAAGTGGAAGAAGACCTAGAATGTTGAAGTAATCTGCCGCAATGAAGAGATTTTCCACATTGTTGACATTGATTGGGACAGTCCATGTGTAGGCATACTCTAGAACCAATTTCATTATCTCTGGAGAGATGCCAGAAATGTCATATACCTTCTCTTCACTGTTCTTCCAGTGATTTGTGAACAATGCTCTGCAATTAGAAATAAGGTAGAGATAAAACCATTATCTAGGTGAGAATTGCATTTACCTACAAGAAATTATTAATTGGAACGATATAGATTAAAAGTTAAAACCTTGATTTGAGGTGAATTGAATTTGCTTCAAATTTTAACAAACAATTTCCCAAATCCAGATATCCAGAGTTCTCTATGGGCCAATCCAGCAAAATGTTGTCTGTCCAGCCACCGTTTTTTAGATTATATATAACCAGGAAAAAATTAAAAAAATATATACACGCCCAGCCCTTACATATCCTGACGCACAGTCCTTATCTTGTCCAGTCTTCATTAGATCATCTTTCGAGTTTTATAGGGCTGTACTATCTTTAACATTTTCCACAAATACCATCTTCAGCAACTTCTGTGGTGACTAGTCCCCGTAATGTCATCATCAGACAGGGCTGGGTAAGTATATATTTTTATTCCTTTTATTAACATATTTTTATTATGTTTTGGTGCCTGGAGAAAACCCAGAGCATAATAATTCTCATTCCATTTCCATAGCTCAAATTTCATACAAATCAAATTTCCTGAAGAAATTCAAGCAAAGCTGCAAATTTTACATTTTTGCCAATTTCGCCCATCTTTAGTTAAAGGGGTCTTCTAGAATTTCTGGCCTTTCCTTATGATGTCAATGTTTGGGGGTTTTTAGGTCGCCCTAGAGTCTGAAAGCATTCTACATCGATTTGACCCTCTTAATGTACATGAAAGGGCCAGTGAGTTCTGTTATCTAGTGAGGGTCTCATATTGATTAAATATTTAATTCTGGAAAATCCCTTGAATATCCTAACAATTCGAATTCACAGCCAATTGTGAGCATTTTCATAAATTTAAATTTCCCTTTGAGCATCATAAACACTGACCTAAAGTATGGACTGCAGCCACATAGGATGTTCTTATGAGCATTAAACTCTACACCATCAACTTTGATAACAACGTCACACAACTTGCCCTCCATTCTAAGCTCATTAAAGATGGTGTAAGCCATTTTGTCTTCCAGGTAGCTGGTGTATCCACTGAGAACATATGGTGACCTTTCCTGTCACTGCATCTTCTAATCTCCAAGCTGTTTAGCTAAAGGAATCAGAATCTGATGGTCTTTTGTGACATCACAGTCTGCATTCTGTGATGGAATTCTGAATGGAATGGTCTTAGAGGAACACCAGAGTCCTATCTAATTACTTGTATCATAAAGTTCCATAATCCCCCATTTAATCTCATCTAAAATTCCTAAATAATCCATGTTCTAGCTATCTGCATTGTTTTTTGCTTTAATTCATATAACTGACCTGATAGATTTTTTTTTCCATTCAGCCTTTTTTTATTATATTTCTGTCTCTTACTCTTTTGTTCACGCTTTGAACCACTCTATAAATCAAAGAAACAGAGCTACAAAGTATCATCAGCTATGTTTCTGACAGACCTCACCGATCCGTGTAACACACGGTATTTAATTTAAATGTATTCCATGTAGTGCACCATTTACAATACATATAATGTATGGATGGCTGCTATTTTCCTTGGTGATCACAGCTTTGCGCCATCATTTTCATAGCTCCAGGAAAAACCACATTTTTTTTTAATTTAAAAAAAACTTCACAGTTATAATGGGAACAGTTTCATCCCAAAAAGTTTGTAAATTTGATTTAAATAAGCATTTGTTTTATCAAGGAGTGCTGTAATCTTTTGTCTTCAGGAGCACACTGCTCCTTCACCGCCAGGGCAGGACTGGCCATCTGGCAATACTGGCAAATGCCAGAAGGGCCTGTCTGGTCGTGGGCTGCCTTGTCTGCTACATTGTTACCAGAATTTGTGTTCTCAGGACACCCATACTGTTCAGAGTTGTGACAGAGCACAAAGTCGCTGTCTCCATCCCTTACCCCAGCAGGCCACGGGTATCATTAGAAATATTGGTCTTGTAGTAAATTTTGCCTTCCTTCATCCATGATAATATTATTAATATATTCCCTTCTGGTGCTTGGGGACGGGGACAGCATGGTGCTGTGTGATTTCAAATGACAGGGCTGAAATTCAGCCCCAATCCATACCTGCCCACCGCCTTCTGAAGATTGATCCGGCAGTCCGGCAGGCTTCAGAGGAGTGTCTACGGAATAAATTGAATTTAAGAGCACTTTACAATTTTAATCATTTATGAACTTGAGACAACATCTTTAAATTCTAAATTCTTAAGCTCATCTTCACATTGGCAGGTGTTATGAGCTGAAAAGAACTTAGAGGACCCTATTAATTTTCAGTTTTAAAATAAGTAATATCTAGTAAAACCTCTGCGGTGTGTTTTTACCTTTTATAACATGATGTGAATGAATTGTTTGTTCCTATATTCTTTTTAATGTCATCTGCTTTATGCACATGACATTATTGTACATTAGCCACTTTTTATTTTCATCTCTCCACATTTCATTAGATATAACGTTCTTCTTCTTTTTTTTTCACTGACGTGACTGTATGAGACCTTGTTCTTTCAGGGAGAAATTGTGATTTTTGTGTTGGTGTTTAGGATGCATATAAATTCCTGTCACTTTTCTTTCCAGTGCAAATATAGAAATATTTTTTTGCTTCATTTTTTACTGTCAGTGTTCATATTTAACATAAAATAATGTGTTGCATGCATTTTTTGCATCCTGTCAGAGCCACTGGACTACTAACCCTAATATCCCACATCATCCTATCACTTGACATCCGTCTGGTGTGAGTCTGAGCTGCAAATAAGACAGCACCCCGAGCAACCCCGAGACCCTTTACCCCTATACAGGGATCTGGAATTACAGCAGAGCCCAAGAGGTAGCTGCCTGTGTAAGTGCAGCAGACCAGAGCAGGACGGTCGCCAGAAAGGGATTAAATAATGGGACTGAAAGCGTAGTCAGGAGTCCAAGTCTAAACCAGGCGGGCAGCAGAGGTACAAAATCGGCAGGCTGAAGAAGGGTCAAAAATCCAGGCCAAGGTCAGAGTCAAAAAACCGGGAGAGTAACAAAGGTACAAAATCGGCAGGCTGTAGAAGGGTCAGAAATCCAGGCCAAGGTCAGAGTCAAAAAACTGGGAGAGTAGCAAAGGTACAAAATCAGCAGGCTGTAGAAGGGTCAGAAATCCAGGCTAAGGTCAGAGTCAAAAAACTGGGAGAGTAGCAAAGGTACAAAATCGGCAGGCTGTAGAAGGGTCAGAAATCCAGGCCAAGGTCAGAGTCAAAAATAGCAATAAAACACTAGCACAGTGGGGAAACCAAGACTATATCTGGCAGCCTGCAGGACAGGCTCCAAAGTATTTGAAGGATAAGGCTATCCCTCACAAGCTTCATTCTGATTACCTCATCTGGACCGCCCCCAGAACCAGGCCAGATGGCGATGGACCAACCCTATGACCTCTGACAGAAGAGCGCAGCCTGCGCCCACCAGATGCCTGCGCAGGAGCCCCTTCTCTGTCACCACCATCACCCACAGGAGAACCACGGCGATGCCCAACGACAGAGGCATGCGTCAAATTAGCGGACCCACATGAGGACATAGCCCTCCTATCGCCGGCAGCACCAGTCGAAGGAGTCCAGCGCCTCCCAGTGGCCGAGGTAGGAACCGCAGCCCCCGAGTCCAACGGCAATGTGGCTGCCTCCCAGTGGCTGAGGCAGGAACACCAGCCCCCAAGTCCGACGGCGACGTGACAGTACCCCCCTTCTAAGAGGGGCCTCCGGACCCTCAAAACCCGGTTTGTTGGGATGAAGGAGATGAAACTGCCTGATCAACCCCTTGGCATGAACGTTACTGGCAGGCACCCAGGACCTTCCCTTCAGGCCATAGCCCTTTCAGTGCACCAGATACAGCACGGATCCTATCACTTAGCGGGAGTCAAGGATACCTTGGACTTCGTATTCCAAGTCACCCCCGACCAAAACTGGAGGAGGAGGGGACTGGACAGGATGAATCGGAGTGCGGTAAAACTTGAGAAGGGACTTATGGAATACATTAGGCAGCTTGAATGATTGAGGGAGTTTCAGACGAAAGGCTACTGGATTAATCACCTCAATAATTTCTTATGGACCAATGAAACTGGGACCCAGTTTGGCAGATGGCACTTTAAGCGTAATATCCCTGGTAGAAAGCCAGACTTTGTCTCCAACTCCCAGGGGCGGGCCCTTGGATCGCCATCTGTTAGCAGAAGAAGCTTGTCTAGCATGAGCCCCTTTTAAATTTATGTTGACTTCTGACCAGATAGTTTTTAACTGATGTATAGATCTTTCTACTCCAGGGAGCTCTGACATCTTAGCAGAGAATGAACCAAAGCATGGGTGCAGCCCATGATTACAGAAAAAAGGGGTAGTCTTGATGGACCCTTGGTACTGATTATTCAGGGCAAATTCTGCTAACGGCAGGTGCTCCACCCAGTCGGACTGATGCTCAGAGACATAACAACAGAGATCCTGTTCAAGAGCTTGGTTGGTGCGCTCGGTTTGACCATTGGTTTTAGGGTGATAGGCAGAGGAGAAGGACAATTCAATGCCAATCCATTTACAGAACGCCCTCCAAAATTTTGAAATGAACTGGGTACCCCTGTCGGACACAATATTCACAGGAGCACCATGCAGTCGTACAACATGAGTAATGAACTGTTTGCTCAGGGTTTCGGAAGTCCATGGAGATGTGAGTCCGAGGACCCTCAGGGGTAGGCGAGGACTGGGGCCAGCCGGCAGGGCGATTATGGGGGGACTTAGCATGAGTACAGGTTTCACAAGCCAGTACATAGTCCTTACAGTCCTTTACTATAGTTGGCCACCAAAAATTCCTGGCTACAAGTCTGATGGTGTTATTGTTACCTGGATGTCCTGCAAGGACAGAATCATGCTATTCCTTCAGAACTTGAAGGTGGAATGTGGCCAGAGCAAACAATTTTTGGGGAGGAGTAGTGTCAGGGGCTTGTTCTGGGGATCTACAGGTCTCTTCCAGAAGATCCAAAGACACAGCCGAAACCACAATCCCGTTGGCCAGTATTGGAGTCGGTTCAGAGTCATCGACCTGTGAGGGGCAAAAACTTCGAGAAAGGGCATCAGCCCTTACATTCTTAGTACCTGGTTGGAAAGTGATCACAAAATCAAATTTAGAGAAGAACAAAGCCCACCTTGCCTGTCTAGGATTCAGTCTTTTTGCTGACTCCAAGTAGGTCAGGTTCTTGTGATCAGTAATCACGGTGATCTTATGTTTGGCACCTTCAGGGAAGTAGCACCATTCCTCGAAGGCCCATTTTATTGACAGTAATTCCCAATTACCTATATCATAATTCCTCTCAGTGGAAGAGAATTTTGGGGAAAAGAAGGCACATGGACGAAGTTGAGTGAGGGATGCAGTGCCTTGCGATAGCACTGCTTCTACTCCAACTTCAGAGGCATCTACCTCTACAATAAAGGGGTGGTCCAGATCAGGCTATACCAATATCAGGTTAGAGGCAAAACATTACTTTAAGACATAAAATGCATGGAGTGCCTCAGGCTTCCAGTTAACCACATCCGCCCCTTTCCGCGTCAAATCAGTGGGTGGTTTGGCTATCTCTGAAAAACCCTTAATGAATTTGCGATAATAGTTGGTGAAACCTAAAATTCGCTGCAGCGCTTTAAGAGACTTGGGTTGTACCCATTCCTTAATGGGTTGGATCTTGGCAGGATCCATGCGAAACGCTTTAGCTGACACAACGTACCCCAGAAGCTGTACCTCCTCAGCCATGAAAACGCATTTCTCTAGTTTGGTGAATAAAGAATGCTCTCAGTCTCTGGAGGACATAACAGACATATGGACGTGCGTCATAAGGTCAGCAGAATAAATCAGGATGTCATCCAAATAAACGACTACATAAACCCCATAGATGTCTCTGAAGATATTGTTCACAAAATTCTGAAACTCTGCAGGTGCATTACTGAGCGCATACGGCATTAGGAGTTACTCAAAGTGGCCAAGGGGTGTGTTAAACGCAGTCTTCCACTCATCTCCCTTTCTTATACGAACAAGATTATATGCTCCTCTGAGGTCAAGCTTAGTAAACCAATGAGCTCCCAAAAGCTGATTAAAAAGATCAGGTATGAGTGGAAGCGGATACTGGTTTTTCACAGTGATTGCGTTTAACTCACGGTAATCAGTGCAAGGTCTGAGACCACCATCTTTCTTTTCCACAAAAAAGGACCCGGCTCCAACAGGTGAGGTGGATGGTCTAATAAACCCTTTACGTAAACTGTCTGCTCTGTAGTTTTTCATGGCCTGACGCTCTTGACCAGAGAGATTAAATATTCTCCCCTTTGGGAGACGAGAATCTGGTATCAAGTCTATACGGCAATCGTACCCTCTGTGAGCGGGTAATTTCTCTGATTCCTCTATGGAAAAGACATCCTCATACACTTTAAATGCATAAGGTACAAAGGGAGGTTTGGTTTAAACTTGCTTCACTGATAGTGATATACAGTTGTCCTGACACTGTGGGCTCCAGCGCACAATATCACCCAAGTGCCAGTCTATGACCGGATTATGCTAGCTCAACCATGGTATACCCAGAATAACTGCAGATGATAAATTATCGATAACAAAAAATGACACATGTTCAGCATGTATTGACCCCACTGACATTGATACTTCCTTAGTAACAAACTCTACTCCACCCTGGACAATAGATGTGCCATTAATTGCAGTGGTTTTAATGGGGGCATTAAGCCTTAGCAGTGGTACACCAAGATTCCTTGCTACCAGGAAATCTATGAAGTTCCCATCAGAACCACTATCTACATAAGCCTCCAAAGACACAGATTTCTTAAGGTATAACAAAGAAATGGGTAAAAAAAACTTTGGCCGCATCTGCGGGCAATACCTGGGCCCCTGGGAAGGCTTGAACAGAACAAACCAGGGGCTGACGTCCCGGGAGTGAAGACTTCTGACGTCCAGTGTTTTCCCTGAATTTTCCAGACTGTGGCTGGTGCAGCATGTTGGTGCAGGAGGATGGGAGTGTTCCTCCACAGGGCTGTGCAATGAAGCAGGTAACAGGTGTTTTAGCCACAGAATTAACTCAGAGAAAGTGAGGCAGGAGAGAAAAAAAAAATTCAGGCAAAAGGTATGATAATGCTTTTATATATGCTGGATATATAAAAACGATTTTGGGCCAGATATAATGTGACGTCCGTCTGGTGTGAGTCTCAGCTGCATGTAAGACAGCACCCCGAGCAACCCCGAGACCCTTTACCCCTATACAGAGATCTGGAATTACAGCAAGAGTTAGCTGCCTGTCTAAGTGCAGCGGACCAGAGCAGGACGGTCGCCAGAAAGGGAATAAATAAAGGGACCGAAAGTGTAGTCAGGAGTCCAAGTCTAAACCAGGTGGGCAGCAGAGGTACAAAATTGGCAGGCTGAAGAAGGGTCAAAAATCCAGGCCAAGGTCAGAGTCAAAAAAACAGGAGAGTAGCAAAACGTACAAATCGGCAGGCTGTAGAAGGGTCAGAAATCCAGGCCAAGGTCAGAGTTAAAAAACCTGGAGAGTAGCAAAGGTACAAAATAGCAGGCTGTAGAAGGGTCAGAAATCCAGGCTAAGGTCAGAGTCAAAAATAGCAATGCCCAATGACAGAGGCATGCATCAAAGGAGCGGACCCACATGAGGACATAGCCCTCCTATCGCTGGCAGCACCAGTCGAAGGAGACCGGCGCATTCCAGTGGCCGAGGCAGGAACAGCAGCCCCCGAGTCTGATGGCGATGTGACAGCCCGGCGCCTCCCAGTGGCCGAGGCAGGAACACCAGCCCCCGAGTCCGACGGTGGCGTGAAAATCAGTCAGAGCCACCAGACTACTACCCCTAATATCCCACATCATTCCGTCAGCCAGAGCCACCAGACTACTATCATCCCGTCAGACAGAGCCACCAGACTAGTACCCCTAATATCCCACATCATCCCGTCAGCCAGAGCCAATGGACAACTACCCCTAATATCCCCCATCATCCCGTCAGCCAGAGCCACCGGACTATTACCCATAATATCCCACATCATCCCGTCAGCCAGAGAAACCGGAATACTACTACTAATATCCCACATCATCCTGTCAGAGCCACCGGACTACTACCCCTAATATCCCACATCATCCCATCAGCCAGAGCCACCGGACTACTACCCCTAATATCCCACATCATCCTGTCAGAGCCACAGGACTATTACACACATACAGTGTATATATATATATATTTTAGATATTTATTATACGGGGCTTTGCGTGTGGAGTGAGTGCGGCTATGCAGAGTGGACGGGGCTATGTGGACTGGGCATGGCTTGACACACACATACACTCTGTTTTATACATATATATACTGTATATGATCAGTTTCGAACATATTCGGTCTTCTCTACTCCCATTGACTCAAATGATGTTCTGCTGTGTTCGGTGAATATTGCAAAAACATTATTCGCTGCTGATCGTAATCAGAATTGAACTTTGAAAAATTTGCTCAGCTCTACTTTTGAGGACATCACTGCAAACAACAGAATTTTGTAACATTCAATGAGACTTCTGCCTTGTACAAAAGTATTTTGTCCCACTCCTCATGTGCAAACTTCTCTAGCTGTCTCAGGTGTGAAGGCGCCTTCTACAGATGTTCAATAGGATTTTAGATCAGGGCTCATAGAAGGACACTTTAGAATGGTCCAAAGCTTTGCTCTTTGCCATTTATGCGTGGTTTTACCTGTGTTTTGGGTCATTATCCTGTTGGGGGATCGATGACATGTGACTCAGACCAAACTTTCTGACAGTAGACAACACATTTTCCTCCAGAATGCAGAATGTCAGTCATTACATTACACAGGCAACATAAGCTCAGGAGGTAGATTCTCAGGGAGATCTGTGCCCAGCCAATATTTATTAACAGCTCATTTACTTATTACAGAAAATAGTGGATTTCTCTGGAATAAGACTTTAGATCATAGATATCAAGGTATCATTTTATTCAGCTTCAAATGACCCGCGTGTCCATATAGATGGCTTTGGAGAGTTGATCCTACTGACAGATTCATTTTAACATGTTTCTCTATAACTTTATTTCCAATCTCCTGAGCCAATTTTCTCCTTAGCTTTCTTTGTTCCATGTTCAGTGTAGTGTACACCATGATAACCAACAGCACAGTGACTACTTTTCACCCTTTAAACAGGCAGACTGACTCATTACAGGTTTGTAGACATCTGTGATGTTACATGTCCCTACATTCAAATTATTTCCAATTTTTCTTTTTTGTCCAGGCCGTTTTCATTAGTTTGTTTTCTTTAAATGTTCTGTTGAATCACAAATAAAAAACAATATCTGATTTTCATTAGTTGAAATGCAATACATTTTAATTGAACATTAATTTTGTCAGCTTCAAGTTATTTCAGTGACCAGTATGGGTTTTTCTTACTGTAACAGAAGAGTAAAAACTACTGATAAAAAACAGCGACCCCATACCTACCAGTCCATGGAGGGGTTGGCTGCCTAGCAAAAAATGCACACAGATAAGGCTTGCAAAGGATGCCAGTCACACATGTAAGTGTGATGCAAAATGTCTGGCTTGCAACCTATTAGTGACGCCCATAGTATTCTCAGGCGGGCTGCTCCAGCACTATAATATGCAACACACAGTGACAGATGCCCCAATAGACCAAGCCAACAAAATGAGGCCTGGCTGCATCCTGCAAAAAATGATATGATAAGTGCAAAAAATGAATGCATACAATGAGTACATTAAATGAGATATTGGTTAATATTTTGGCCAAAATAGATAGAGACTGCAAGCCACGTCAAGGCTCCTCATAATTTGCAGGTCCCTAACACCAATATCAAAACAGCTAACATAGAAAAAATTCAAAAAACTCATACCACAAGATATGGCCTTCCCAAAACCCTGTCTGATGACAAATGCACATATAGCAGGATGCAGCAGGCCTCCACTAATAAAGGCAAGGGGCAGCTCAGGTGCTGTTAGGGCTGGCGGAGCGCACCAAATTATAAATAATAGTAGGTGCGTTCGCAGCCCGGGGTCCACCGTACAGAGGTGGTACACTGCTGCTAGGTAATGGCGGAAGAATAGAGCGGTGTTAAAACAGTCACATGTGGGTTACGTCACCCAATGTGAACAGGGGCGAACTCTGTTGACTCACAGTACCGCACAGCCGCTGAACGTAAATACCGGAGGCTGTTTAGCTCACAGAGCCCGGCCAAAAAGCGCACAGAAAGCGGCCACAGAACTCTACCCCAAGGACACGGGGTTAGAGTTCCTCTAGGCCCTCTGAGTGCACGGCGTCGCTGCCGTGAGCGCCGCTATGGACGCTGGCTATGGAATGTGGAGCACGTGCACTGTGGCGTGCCTAGTCACTGATGGGGACTAATGCCTGACTCCGACTCTGCCCTACCTACACCTAAGCCTGGGCGCTAGAAGGCTAGGCTGCACAACACATGCGTACCAAGGGTAGGGGTTTCATAATGAGTCAGTCACCAGAGACATTCATATGTGCATACATCACTCACTCCTCATGGTCTGAAAATACAGAGTATCCTAGCGCATGGCCGAGCGGCCATGCGGACCTTTTATAGCCGCGAGCGTCCGGGACCTTCCTGGCTTCTCGGATGGGCCAATCCGAACAGGAGCAGGACCTGAGCACGTGACCTTCGATCTCCAATGGGAGATCACTCCACGGGCATGCTCAGTGGCCCGACATGGGGACTTAGTCCCTGGAGAATCTCGCTGCTGAGCAGCCTGCATTGCCATAGCTGTGCCAGAGGTGGCAGCAGCAAGCAAACCCACAGAGTTGGCCTGGACAGAGCGCCGGGACCGACAAATCTGCTGAGCAGGCTCCACTGCGGCTGAAGAAGAATGGGAGACCGCTGGGTGCAAGGCTCTGGATTCCTGCTGTGCAGTGGCAGGAACCCGACGCCAAACATTACCCCCCTCCTAGGGCCCCCTCCCCTCTGAGCCTTGCTATGCTCAAACGCCGCAATGCGGAGCGTGGATGTTCTCCACTGGCTCCCAGGTCCGAGCCTCTGTACTCTACCCGCAGCCTGATGTTTCGGGCGGAGAGCCACACCAAGTTGCCAGGGGCAAAAGTCGGAGCAGGGCGCCGGTGTGCATCAGCGGAGGTCCTCATTCTCTCCTTGGATGCCCGGATAGCATCCTGGGTGCGATCCCAAATGTCACGTGCCTCTGCCACCCTGGAGTCAGTGGATGACATCAGCGCGGATGCTGACCGCAATTTAGGAGGAATGGGGTCTGACCAGTGGAGTCGGCCACATCATTGTTCAAAGCGAACTCTGCCCACGGCAGCAAGGATGCCCAGTCGTCCTGCCTGGCCGAGACAAAATTTCGAAGATATGTGATCAGGGTCTGGTTGGCTCTCTCTACCAACCCGTTCGTCTCGGGATGATAGGCCGAGGAGAGATTCAGCTCAATGCTGAGCAGGGAACAAAGCTCTCTCCAAAACCGAGACGCAAACTGAGGATCCCGGTCACTGACAATCTTGTCCGGCAGGCCATGCAGGCGGAAAACATGCTTAATGAACAACACTGCCAGGCCCCGTGCAGAAGGTAACCGGGAGAGAGGTACCAAGTGCACCATCTTAGAGAAATGGTCGGTGACAACCCAAATGACCGTGCTGCCACTGAACTTGGGTAGCCTCACCACAAAGTCCATACCGACCATCTCCCAGGGCCTGTCCGCTATTGGCAGAGGAAAAAGAAGCCCAGCGGGCCACTGCCGAGAGGTCCTATTCTGGGCGCAAGAGACGCATGCCTGAATATAGTCCCTGACTTCACGGGCCATACTGTATGCGGCCACCAGTACATCCTCGCCAAAAGCTCAGAGGTCCATTTTGTCCGGAAATGTCCACCCACCTAGGACGAGTGAGCCTAAGAGAGGACCTCCGGTCGCAGACGGGCAGGGACAAATGTCTTGCCCAGAGGTACTGACTCAAGGGCAACCGGAGCCAAAGTCCTCAGGCTCTCGGATGGGACGATCAGCCGAGGCTCCTCCTCCTCTTCCTCCGATGACACCACGGAGCTGGAGAGAGCATCGGCCCGGACGTTCTTCTCCCCGGGGAGAAAATGGAGGGTGAAGTGGAACTGGGAAAAGAACAAAGACCATCTGGCCTGGTGAGAGTTTAGCCGCTGGGCTGTTTGCAAATACACCAAGTTTTAGTGGTCGTTGAGCACCTGGAAAGGGTGGCGAGCCCCCTCCAGGAGATGTCTCCACTCCGAGAAGGCCAACTTCATCGCTAGCAACTCCCTGTCCCCGATGGCATAATTCCTCTCCGCAGGTGTGAAGGTCTTGGAGAAAAAGAAGCATGGGTGCTTCCGACCTTGCGTGTCCTTCTGAAACAGGACGGCTCCAGCACCGACGGAAGAGGCATCCACTTCCAGAATGAAGGGCTTATCTATATCAGGGCGATGTAGAATAGGAGCGCTAGCGAAATGGGACTTAATGGAGGAGAAGGCCTTGGAGACCAGTTCCGACCACAACTTGGGATTTGCACCCTTCTTGGTGAGGGCTACCAAGGGTGCTACCAATGTCAAGAAGTGGGGATGAATTGGCTATAATAATTTATGAACCCCATAAAGCGCTGCACCGCTTTGAGAGAATGAGGTTCCTGCCAATCCATCATCGCCTGCAGCTTGGCAGGATCCATGGCAAATCCCCGGGAGGAGATGATATAGCCCAGGAAAGGCAAGGACTCCTGCTCAAACACACACTTCTCCAACTTGGCATAGAGGGAGTTTGCCCGCAGGCAATCGAAAATTTTGCAAACATCTCTCCGGTGGGAGTCAATGTCTGGAGAGTAGATGAGAAAATCATCCAGATAGACAACAACCGAGGTGGTAAGCATATCCCGGAAGATATCGTTCACAAAGTCTTGGAAGACCGCCGGGGCATTACAGAGGCCAAAGGGCATCACCAGGTATTCATAGTGCCCATCCCTAGTGTTAAATGCCATCCTCCATTCGTCCCCATCACGGATGCGAATCAGGTTGTAAGCCCCCCGCAGATCAAGTTTGGAAAACACCCTCGCTCCCCGTAGCCTATCAAACAGCTCCGATATCAGGGGCAGAGGGTACTTATTCTTAACAGTGGTGGCATTAAAACCCCTGTAATCAATGCAAGGACGTAGTTCCCCACTTTTCTTCTGGACGAAGAAGAATCCCGCCCCCGCTGGTGACACTGAGTTCCTAATGAATCCTCTTGCCAGATTCTCCCTGATGTATTGAGACATGGCCTCTGTCTCCGGGAGAGATAGGGGATAGACTCGACCCCGGGGAGGCTCAGCACCAGGCAAGAGGTCAATAAGACAGTCATAGGGGCGATGCGGTGGAAGGATCTCCGCCGCCTTTTTGGAGAACACGTCCGCATAGTGTCGATAGTGTTTGGGGAGCGAGGAGAGATCAGCGGGAATCTCGGTGGAGGCAACCTGAACGCACTCCCTCAGACATCTACCCTCACAAGATTTACTCCACCCAATAATCCTCCCTGAGGACCACTCTATATGGGGGGAGTGGTACCGCAGCCAGAGAACCCCTAGAAGTACCTGGTCAATACCCTCGGGCATGACGAGGAGGGATATCGTCTCCTGATGAGATGGAGCCACTGAGAGTAACAAGGGGACGGTCTGGTGGGTTATCTGTGAGGGTAGAGTGGCGCCGTTCACCACTCTGACGGCGACTGGTGTAGACATCATAACCAGGGGTATAGCGTGCCGTTGAACGAAGGCTGACGACATAAAATTGCCCTCTTCCCCGGAATCCACACAAACCTCCACCGCCAGAGTGGAAGAATCAAACTCAAGTGTCCCCTTAAAGGACAGTTTGGAGGAAAATGTCGCTGATTCTAGTGCGCCGCCTCCTACGGCCACTAGGTGCGAGTGTTCTCCCCGCTGCAGTGTGCACCAGTTGGCAAGGTGACCGGACTGCCGGCAAACATGACAGCTCACAGGAGCTCGAGTGGACCGGGGCCTGGATTCCTCACGGGAAGTCCCCTGACGCTCGGATGCCCGATCGGAAGATTCCAGAGGTTTAGCAAAACTAGGTGCCAACTTAAACCTCTGCCTACACTGGTCCCGCTCCAACCTTCGCTCGGCGAAGCGAAGATCTATACGGGTGGAGACAGTGATAAGCTCCTCCAATGTAGCGGGAATCTCCCGGGTGGCTAGAGCGTCCTTCACATGGCCAGCCAAACCACTCCAGAATGCCGGAATGAAGACCTTATCTGGCCACTCTAACTCTGAGGCCAGAGTCCGGAACTGGATGGCAAAGTGGCTGACCATGGACGAGCCCTGTGACAATGCCAGCAGCCGGAGCACGGTGTCAAGGGCGACTCGTGGTCCCAGGAAGACCTGCTTCAGAGTGTCCAAGAACCACGAGACACTCTGCACCACATGATCACCACACTCCCACAGCGGTGTGGCCCACTCCAAAGCCCTGCCCGACAAGAGGGAAATAATAAATCCCACTTTAGCCCGCTCAGAGGGGAATCGTGCGGCCAGCAGCTCCAGCTGTATTGATCATTGGCTTGCGAAACCCCTACAAGAAGTACTATCACCTGAGAACTTCTCGGGCAGCGGGAGGCAGGACAAAGTCGGGGCAGGGATGGCTGTGGTTACATGGGAGACAGCCTCTGTGGCTGCCTGAACAGTGACCGCAGTAACATCCGCAGCTGAGGCTGAACGCTCGAGAGCCGCCAACCTGCCCTGCAGCTGCCGGATGTACTGCAGCAGTCGCTGTTCATCCGCCATTACTAGCCAGACCCTGGTGCAAGGATAATGTTAGGGCTGGCGGAACGCACCAAATTGAAAATAATAGAAGGTGCGTTCGCAGCCCAGGGTCCACCGTGCAGAGGTGGTACACTGCTGCTAGGTAATGGCGGAAGAATAGCGCGGCGTGAAAACAGTCACACGTGGGTTACGTCACCCAGTGTGAACAGGGGCGAACTCTGTTGACTCACAGAGCCGCACAGCCACTGAACGTAAATACCGGAGCCTGTTTAGCTCACAGAGCCCGGCCAAAAAGTGCACAGAAAGTGGCCTCAGAACTCTACCCCAAGGACACGGGGTTAGAGTTCCTCTAGGCCCTCTGAGTGCACGGCGTCGCTGCCGCGAACGCCGCTATAGACACTGGCTACGGAGTGTGGAGCACGTGCACTGTGGTGTGCCTAGTCACTGTTGGGGACTAATGCCTGACTCCGACTCTGCCCTACCTACACCTAAGTCTGGGCACTACCAGGCTAGGCTGCACAACACATGAGTACCAAGGGTAGGGGTTTCATAATGAGTCAGTCACCAGAGACATTCATACGTGAATACATCACTCACTCCTCATGGTCTGAAAATGCAAAGTATCCTAGCGCATGGCCGAGCGGCCATGTGGACCTTTTATAGCTGCAAGCGTCCAGGACCTTCCTGGCTTTTCAGATGGGCCAATCCGAACAGGAGCAGGACCTGAGCACGTAACCTTCGATCTCCAATGGGAGATCACTCCACGGGCATGCTCAGTGGCCCGACATGGGGACTTAGTCCCTGGAGAATCTCGCTGCTGAGCAGCCTGCATTGCCATAGCTGTGCCAGAGGTGGCAGCAGCAAGCAAACCCACAGAGTTGGCCTGGACAGAGCGCCGGGGCCGATGAATCTGCTGAGCAGGCTCCACTGCGGCTGAAGAAGAATGGGAGACTGCTGGGTGCAAGGCTCTGGATTCCTGCTGTGCAGTGGCAGTAACCCGATGCCTAACAGGTGCAAACTACTGATAAAAACAACCAGTCCAAGGAGAGGTTGGCTGCCTAGCAGAAAAAATGCACACAGATAAGGCTTGCATAGGAAGCCAGTCACACATGTAAGTGTGATGCAAAGTGTCTGGCTTGCAACCTATTAGTGACGCCCATAGTATTCTCAGGCGGGCTGCTCCAGCACTATAATATGCAACACACAGTGACAGATGCCCCAATAGACCAAGCCAGCAAAAGAGGCCTGGCTGCATCCTGCAAAAAATGATATGAAAAGTGCAAAAAAGAATGCATACAATGAGTACATTAAATCAGGTATTGGTTAATATTTTGGCCAAAATAGATAGAGCCTGCAAGCCACGTCAAGGCTCCTCATAATTTGCAGGTCCCTAACACTAATATCAAAACAGCTAACATAGAAAAATTTCAAAAAAACTCATAACACAAGATATGGCCTTCCCAAAACCCTGTCTGATGACAAATGCACATATAGCAGGATGCAGCTGTAATGATCCAGCGTGGATCTGACAGTTTAAATGGATAAGTGAACTTTTTTTCCTTTGGATAGGTGCCAAAGTGATGTGATTGCCCCCGGTGGCCATTAGAATTATTACACGTGGTGTCGTTCATTCTAAGTTACCCCGGTGGTGGTGATTGGTAGTACACTTTAGTTTCTTTGCTTTAGTGCACATAATTATAAATCAGGTGTGGGGCTCTATAAAAGGGAGCCAGGTGTGTTCAATCACTGTTGGTGATATTGAGAGTTCTTCATTTGGGAAGGAAGCCTGGGTGATGAAGGAGCTGAACATGAGTCCTGCGCAGTCCAGCCAGAGGGGACGAGTGGCAGCTAGGTGGTCTGCAAGAAGGGCTGGCATGGCGTGGTGGAGTCACAGTTTATGGTGTTGGCAGGAAGTGCTTGCATGGCTTGGTGGAGTGACAACTATGGAGAGAGTTGCACTCAGCATGCGGGACTTGGTTGCTGAGAGCTGGACTCAAGCATGCTTGACTTTTTGGGCAGGAGCTGAACTCATCTTTGGGACTCTGTTACTGGACTTCTGCAATTGGTGGTGGACTCTGCTCCAAGGCTGCACTATGGTGAAGGATCCAGTTATGGTGATGGATCCGGGTGGAGGAGAAGATTCACACAGGTGGTGGACTCTGTTGCTAGGAGCATACGCAACAGAGCAAAGCTAAGTGGTGTTTCCCCTGTGTTGTCATTTTCCCTCATGTGTGTTTAGTGCAGTGGTGGGATTAGTTTCCGCACCGACCAATTCACTAGTGAGGGTTTAGGTTCAGGGCGAGCTAGGATTTTTAGGTTCCTGTGCGTCGCCTGGTGCGGAACCGGCATAGGGAACGTTAGGATTGCAGGGACACTGGCTCAGTGGAGTTCAGGAGGTCTCCACTTCCCTATTCCCTATTGCAGGGCCCACCATTGTTAATGTTACCCAGGTTCCCCTTTATTATTTAAATTCGCCTTACTGGAGGCGGGGTTTCCAGACTACTTTATGTATAACGTGTAATACCTAAATTCGCCAGTTGGAGGCGGCGTATCCAGCTGCACGTTTTATTATTTAAATTCGCCCCACTGGAGGCGCTGTATCCAGGGTCACGGGTGTCTTATGGGTTCGCCTTGCGGTTCTCGTTGCGTCAAGACACACGTGACCGTGACCTTATCACCAACCCTAAATTTTTTTTTCTGGTGAGCTTTGGCCATGTGGAGACCGCTGAGTAATTGCTGCCGGGCCTCACTGAGGTGAGTGAGGAGCGGCAAGGTGTTTAGAGCCGCTGCAGCAGCAGTTATCAGGGTCTGGGGCCTCTGCTCAGGCAACCAGGAAATCAAAATGGCGGCTTTGGCAAATTGCGGGTCTGGCAAAAGCCCCTTGAGTCTGCTGGGGAGCGGGACTTGTTCATATAGGCGGACATAACCAGACAGGTGGGTGGAGTTGGTGATCCCCATGGTGCTGTCTGGGGTTCCCCGAGGTGAAGGGATACGTCCCTGTAGTGAGCAGACTGGTGTGTTAGTCCGTGGGGCTCACGCCAAATCTCCAATACCACCGAAGAAGCCGCCCCCTCCTGGTCGTGTGGAGGAAGGCGACCAGCGAGTGTATATTTCCTCCATATTCCTGTCCCCTTCTCCTCCAGGTTTGAGCAGCAGGTGCGCTGCGGGGGAGTGGGGACAAATCTCACCCCTCGCCATTAACCAACCCGGGGAGGCACAGACCTCATGGTGAAAGGGTTGGAGGGTGGTGTCCCTTGGTGAATAGCGGGGGTGTGAGTGTGGACACAGGGGGACGCCTCTGTTGTCGTGTTCAGAAGGAGTTCACCAAATATATGACAAACGAATGTGTGCAATGAACGTTCAGGTCCGGACCTGTGTGTGAACGAGCATGTATGGGTGGCCACCAAAAAACATCTTGAGGAAGTGAGTTGTGGAGTCTGATCAGCTCATAGCAAACATACACATACATAAACTCGTTCCCCAGGTCGGCACTGTGGAGATGAGTGGTGCCTCTGGAGCGTGTATTGCTAATGCCAGGGGTGCGTTTGTCATTAACCTGAAGTGTCAGGTAGTGGTGGGGTGAACTCAGGATCTGGGCGTCCCCGCTGTTGGTATTTCCCTAATGGGGAGTGGTCTTGAGGGTCCAGAGGCCCCTCATTAAGGAGGAGGTACTGTCATGATCCAGCGTGGATCTGACAGTTTAAATGGATAAGTGAACTTTTTTTCCTTTGGATAGGTGCCAAAGTGATGTGATTGCCCCCGGGGGCCATTAGAATTATTACACGTGGTGTCATTCATTTTATGTTGCCCCGGTGGTGGTGAGTGGTAGTGCACTTTAGTTTCTTTGCTTTAGTGCACGTAATTATAAATCAGGTGTGGGGCTCTATAAAAGGGAGCCAGGTGTGTTCAATCACTGTTGGTGATATTGAGAGTTTGTCATTTGGGAAGGAAGCCTGGGTGATGAAGGAGCTGAACATGAGTCCTGCGCAGCCCAGCCAGAGGGGATGAGTGGCAGCTAGGTGGTCTGCAAGAACGGCTGGCATGGCGTGGTGGAGTCACAGTTTATGGTGTTGGCAGGAAGTGCTTGCTTGGCTTGGTAGAGTGACGACTATGGAGAGAGTTGCACTCAGCATGAGGGACTTGGTTGCTGAGAGCTGGACTCAAGCATGCTTAACTTTTTGGGCAGGAGCTGAACTCATCTTTGGGACTCTGTTACTGGACTTCTGCAATTGGTGGTGGACTCTGCTCCAAAGCTGCACTATGGTGAAGGATCCAGTTATGGTGATGGATCCGGGTGAAGGAGAAGATGCACACAGGTGGTGGGCTCTGTTGCTGGGAGCGTACGCAGCAGAGCAAAGCTAAGTGGTGTTTCCACTGTATTGTCATTTTCCCTCATGTGCGTTTAGTGCAGTGGTGGGATTAGTTTCCGCACCGACCAATTCCCTAGTGAGGGTTTAGGTTCAGGGCGAGCTAGGGTTTTTAGGTTCCTGTGCATCGCCCGGTGCGGAACCGGCATAGGGAACGTTAGGAGTGCAGGGATACTGGCTCAGGGGAGTTCAGGAGGTCTCCACTTCCCTATTCCCTATTGCAGGGCCCACCATTGTTAATGTTACCCAGGTTCCCCTTTATTATTTAAATTCGCCTTACTGGAGGCGGGGTTTCCAGACTACTTTATGCATAACGTGTAATACCTAAATTCGCCAGTTGGAGGCGGCGTATCCAGCTGCACGTTTTATTATTTAAATTCGCCCCACTGGAGGCGCTGTATCCAGGGTCACGGGTGTCTTATGGGTTCGCCTTACGGTACTCGCTGCGTCCAGACACACGTGACCGTGACAGCAGCAGGCCTCGACTAATAAAGGCAAGGGGCAGCTCAGGTGGAAAATACTGGTAAAAACAACCACCCCACACCTACCAGACCATGGAGGGGTTGGCTGCCTAGTAGAAAAAATGCACACAGATAAGGCTTGCATAGTA